>NC_057800.1:20742173-21365390 GCF_018294505.1 Triticum aestivum | reverse complement strand
AAGATTCACTTAGTGACTATGATAGCAGCATCGCTATCATTTCTTATGTGTTCTGGCTGCCCAACTTTCAAAACCTAGTGGCCAACCTCAAAAATTTGAGAGAGCTCTACCTTGATGGAGTGGATATGTCTAGCAGTGGAGACTGGTGTCATGCTCTTGCAGAATCTCTTCCAGATCTCCGAGTTCTTAGCTTAAGTTCTTGTTTTCTCGGCGGTCCTATCTGTTGGTCCCTCTCAAGACTCCACTCTCTAACTGCAATAAACTTGGAAGATAACTTTGATATACTGGCTACTTTTCCAGAGTTTTTCATGGATTTTTCCAATTTAAGTGTGCTCCAACTTGCTCGGACAAATCTCCAAGGGTGGTTCCCTCGTAGAGCTTTTGAATCAAAAACTCTGCGAGTTCTTGATTTATCCGGGAATCAGGATCTCTTAGGGCATGTGCCCAACTTCTCCAATGCAAGTTCCTTAGAGACAATGATGCTAGACGGGACCAATTTATCCTTTGCAAAACCAGGATCGTTTAGCAATTTCAAGTCTTTGAAAAGGTTAAGTTTTGATGTGATTTTTTTCTCAGTGGATCCTCCATCTTCACTCGATATCCTTGGGTCTCTACGGCAATTGCAAGTCTCCCAGGTGGACTCGGCAGTAGATGTAGGGGCAATTTTCTCATGGATGTCAGACCTGCAGAATTTGCAAAGCTTAAAACTCTCCTGGTGCAACTTCTCCCAGACATCTTTTTCTTCAGTTGCCAAACTCAAGAGCTTAAGAAGCCTGACAATTTCTGACTGCAGCTTAACTAGACCAGTGCTATCAACATTAGGTTATCTAGTAGATTTGAGAAGCCTGGAGATCTTTAATTGCATATTTAGTGGTTCAATACCGTCTGCAGTTGGCAACCTCACAAACTTGAGAGTCTTGAAAATCAATGGATGCGACTTTTCAGGGCCGATACCATCTTCAATTGGTAATCTCATGAACCTGAGAAGCTTGGAAATAAATGGTGCTTATGGCTCTTTCGACAGCCATGCTGGCTCTTCTGTGGCAATACCATCTTCAGTTGGCAACCTCAGTAACTTGGTAAGCTTGGAAATCTGGTATTGCTTTTTCTCTGGGCAAATACCAGATGCAGTTGGACTACTCAAGAAGTTGGCAGTTCTTCGACTTGGACAGTGTGGCTTTTCTGGACGCATACCAAATTCAATTGTTAACTTGACTCAACTAATTGATCTAGATCTTTCATCTAATGTTCTCAACGGTAAGATTGTATAGATTTTTTTTCTTTTATGATGAATAATATTTATTTTCAGGAGAAAAATTGTTCTTCTACATTTTCAAGGTAAGTAAATTATAACCCCAACTATACATATTGCAAATGACATAATTTACAACATTGCTTATGTCAGATGTATGATACATCTTACTGAGTCCAACATATTTTTCTTTTGACAATCAGAGATCGATGTCTTTCTTTATTGGTTAGTATGCCATAGATGGATGCTTCAGGAGGCAAATTTACTTTAGCGAGCGATAGTAAGTAACACACATTCACTAAATATATGATGGGTATGCTGTGAGCAACTATACAGCATGAAGAAAAGAGGGAGTGCTACTTTCGAATTTCTAATTAGATAATTTTCATGTCCTTAAAGAATCAATGCTCTGGGAAGTCGATCATTCTGAGAGTATGAATTTTAAAATTGTGTCACATATATTTTTGCAGTCCTGTTTCCAATTATGACATAAAATCGAATTCAGTGAGTGTGGTTTTGAACTGTCTTGTGTCGAATCTATTTTATTGCATGTTGGAGACATACCACAAAAATCACAAAAGCTGGTCAGCCAAATAATTTAATAGGAAAAAGCTAGTTAGGCAAGTAGGACATAAAGATAATCCATGTAATACCAGCCTTAGGACACAATATTGTCAAAGAAGCAGTGCTCTGGGAACTCATTTGTGAGAATATGAATTTTAATATTTTCTCACATATATTTTTAGTCATGTTTCAAATTATGACATAAAACCGAATTCAATGCGGTTTTTTAACTGTGTTGTGCTAAACTTACTTTTTTACATGTTGGAGAAATAACCACGGAAATAGGAAAGTTAGTTAGCCAAATAATACAATGGGTAAAAGCTAGTTAGGCAGGTAGGATTATCATAAATCATAATACGTGTAATATCAGCCTTAGAACAAATTAAAGCCAACGATTTAGTTTGCAGCACAAAGTTAATTGGGGTGTGTGTTGTGCCTTGTCTTGATAAAGTGGCATAAGCGTAAATCATGAAAATAAAAAGGAATGTTATTGTATCTAGGGCACTTCCAGTGGTATATCGGTAGTGTGCCACTAGGATAAAACATAAGGTGGAGAAACTCATGACCCCGAGAAACCCCCCGGCGCTCCCCCTCCCCCCGCGGGGACGGAGCACCGCCGCTCTGCTCCGCTCCCTCCCCTCCTCCCCTCCCCCGTCGCCACCGCCGGCAGCGGCCATCGGCGGACTTCCCTTTCCCGTGTGCTTGGAGACGGAGGCGGGGCTCCTTCCTTCCCGGCGGCGGTGCTCCTAGGGCGGCTGCGGCTCAACGCGAGCGGGCCGAGGGGTCCCTGATGCGGTGGTGCAGGTGTCGCTTGCGGAACGTCATGGTGGTGCGGCTGGCCGACGGCGCCTGTGCGACCCAGATCTAGGCCCTTTGGGGCCCCATCTGGGTTGTTGCGGGTCGGCTGTCCTGCGTGCGCCATCGACGCTCCCTAGTGGTGGAGGTCGGCGGTGGAGGTCGGCGTGCGGTGCTGTCAGCCGGCGTGCTGCAGCGCGGTGACGGGGCTTTGCGGGCCCGTTTTGAGCCTGGCCGGGCCAATAGGGGCCTGGTTTGCCCCGGTCGGTTGCCGCTACGGCGGTGGAGGATGTTCCCTCCCGCGTGACCGCGGTCCTGCTCCCCCTGTCTTTGGTGTCCTCTTCTTCTTCTTCCTCTTGGCTCGTGTCGGTGTTCTCAGTGAGACGTCGAGGATGACTCCATGACCGTGGTGGCGCATGCTGGTGGGTGGACGGCTAGGTGGAGCTTGATGGAGCGTCTGGGGTGGTGGTGGTTGTTTGGGTCGGGAGAAATCCCTGGCGGCTTGTTCGTCACCGATGCGGTGATGCCTGCGGGCACCGTCGTTCCTTCCTGAAGGGCGTCGGGTTACCCCTTCCACACCGCCCTCTGCGTACCAGGGGAAAACCTAGAACTAGTCCGGGCAGTAGTAGCGTCGTCGTCACATTCCTTCTTGGAGGTGCTGCTCGGTACACGACACTTCGGAGTTCTAGGAGCACGATGGGACATCTCCGGAGGGCGCAGTGGTTGCCGGTCATCTTCGTTTCGTTGATCTGTCGGTGTTGTCATTTGTTTTCTTTTTCATTTCTCTTTTGTTTCCTCTGGGCTTTGATGTGTTGTGGCCCCAACAAGTTTGGTGTATCGGGTTGTTGCTTTATAATATAAAACGGAGGGAAACCCTTTATCATCTATAGAACATAAGGTGGAAGGAGATGTAATGGAGAGAGATATGAAGGTTTTATCTCGTGCAAGATATCACCAAATTATGAAAATCAATATACTTTATTATTGAGGACTGAAACCACTCACACCAACAATTATGCAATTATTTTAGGTACAACACACATAAACTATGCAATGGAAGGGTTGTACCACAATCTTGAAAGGAGAATGGACCAGAAAATAGCAGTACCAATATAAAGAAGAGAACCAATCGGCTTAGGCACTTCCCATAACCAAGACCCCAAAATTGGTGACATGTTCCAAGTTTGTTGTATCTATAACAGTTAAGAAATTAGTATTCATGGTTGCCATCACAACTAATTATCAGGATTGTACTGTAAGCACATAGGTCCACTAGTCATTGTACTGAGATCGCGCTGCATAGGATCTACCAAGGAACATGCAAAAGAAGAGACGACGGTATTTGTTGACCAAGTTTAGCCGAAGGCTACAACCCCAGAAAACCCTTGTACTGGCGCATCTCCCTTGGTAAATTGGTGTTATTGGATATCCTGATGAGCTCAAAAACCGTGGGAGCCGTCGGTCAGACCGCCCCCTCTCTGTCCAATCTTCATCGAGAGTTAGCTTACATGCAACTGTGTCCCTTAATATGTTTTATACAACAGTGCCTCATATTCTTGAGGCATGGATTACAACATGTTCGACTGAAGCAGTACCTAACCCTGCCGTTTATACTACCACAATTCCAATTATAGGTTAACCTACATATATTGGATACAATCTCAACAATAATATGTACATGCAAAAGATAGAATTCAGGATGGTTTATCCATTCACCTTTGTTATTCTCTCAAACTGAAGATTTGTTAATTTGTGTGATGTTACTACATTTCATAGTAGATGAGCTTTTTTAGACATCTCATATAACTATATACTACTCCCTCTACATCAAATATTATTTGAAGTTCTAGGTTTGTCCAAAATCAAACATTTTTATGTTTAGCCAAGTCTACAGAAAATGTATGAACATCTCGAACACCAAATTAGTTTCACTAGATTCATTATAATATTTGATGTTGTAGATCTTGTTGAAGTATATGTGGAATACCCAACCTTCTCCATCAGTTCAAACTTTTGGTTCTATGGGTTGGTGCTTGATACTTAATATGCTATCCGAGCCAAGATGTCTTGGGTTCATGTCTTAGCTTTCACAATTTAAATAAAATATTTTTGCCTTCTTTATGTCCACGTGCAGGACTTATCATCTAACACGTGAGATGGGGTGGTGAAGAATATTTGGCTTGCCTAACCTTCTCCCATCAATTTGTACTTTTGGGTCTACTGGTTACTGGTTAGTGCTTGAAAATTACTCCCTCCGTAAAGAAATATAAGAGCATTTAGATCACTAAAGCAGTGATCTAAACACTCTTATCTCTACTACTATAATGTGTCAGTTTAAAATTTGGATTTACCACGTTTGTCTTGGCTTTCCCGCCAAAACAGCACTCGAGTGATTGCAGCCGTTGATTTGCCAAGATGGACTAACAGTGACCGTTCATCCATCATCAAAGCTAAGAATCCAACAGCTAGCGTGCGCTGGATTCGCCAGTCCTGTCACACACATCTGCCCCCGCAACACGTTGCGTGCCTGGGAGCTACGCGACATTTCCAGAAGCCCTGTCCGTTTGAGGACTTGTCACTTGTGGGCCGAGTGAATTTTTTGCCTGGCCCAGCCGGAGTGGATGTATCACTGCAACCAAGATTACATAGCAATATACCTCTAAAAAAGATTACGTACCAATATACCCAACCAAACCCCAAGCAACGTAGAAGAAAACTAAATCTGAAGCTTCACATTCTATTGCACACCATCTTTGCATTTTATATGATGAACGTTTCTTTAGTCCACTAAAGCATTTATTTTTAACTGGAGTTTACAAGTAAAACCAACTAATAGGAAAGTGCAATAACAAAAAACGTCAATAGTTGAGAGGTTAATTTGTGTAAACTGTACCATCAATGGACATTTCCATTCTTAAAGAAAACTGTAGCATTCCATCAATGAATATCTTAGTTCTTAAACACAGGTTGAGACATCAAAAAGAAAATAACTTGTGTCTATATCAAACTCATTTAGCTTGACCTAGAACATGTTTTCCAGAAAAATCAATAGAGTAGATTCTGTTATCACAATTTCAGATTTCTTATGTACATATAATTTTATTGGTATTGGACATTTGGCAATTGGAATAGTCTGGAACTATTCAAGCTGTTTTTATTTGCATTTTCCAAAATTTATACAACAGTCATATTAATACCAAAATTTCACAAGAATATGCCAATTGTAAAGTTTATGAAAAAAAACTTATGCCTGATTTGAAAAATAACATTACTTCAGAATAAATTATTTGCTTGACCGTCTTATCTTTATATCTTACTATATAAGCATATTCAATTTCTGATAACAGTCGTATTACTCCCTCCCTTTTGGTTTAAAAGGTCCAATTCAAAAAACTCTCGAACCAAGGTAGATGGTGGGTGATGTAATAAACTTCATATTTTGTGAAAGTACTCAATTAGCGTACTCATTTTCCTCAAGAATGGAGTTCATCGACACGTTAATTTGAATTAACTGCAATGCATGCATGTGTGACCACTAAATGGCCAGAGACTTCTACATACATTTGTGAGTTTTCTTTTAATTCTTGCATGCAACGATTTAACGTGACTCGAAATCTAAAAAGGTGACCGAGAACAATAAAAACAAGACTTACAAAGCAAAAAAGGAAAAAAATGAGATAGACTTTTGAAACCGAATGAATGGAATATGTTTTTATATGCCTCTCAACGTGCAGAGCACAGGCTACTTACTACTGTTAGTTTACAGAGGGAGTAAGAGATATTAGCAGATTTTTTTCCTGTAGACTTGGTCAAATATAGACATGTTTGACTAAGGATAAAACTAGTACTTCAAATAAACGGAGTGAGTATATAGTATATGGCGTTTCGCGCTTGCTACTCTAATCTAACGTGTGCACTACCATAGTAGATAATGTTCTCTACTCTTTATGCAGGGAAACTTTCAACATCAGTTTTTAGTATTCCCACATTGCAACGCCTAGATTTTCACTCAAACCAGCTCTCTGGTTTTATACAAGACTTCAATGCAACGTCTTCACACTTGGTTTCAGTGGACTTAAGCACAAACGAATTGACAGGGAATATTCCCAAGTCATTCTTTCAACTAAAAAATTTGGCATACCTCGATATTGGCTCGAACTACTTGGTGGGTTCGTTGGATCTTTCCTCGTTTTGGAGGTTGGGAAATCTTGTTCATTTAAGTCTTTCCCACAACAATCTATCAGTCATGGACATGGATGGAGAAGGTAACAACTCTCTGTCTACCTATCTCCCTCGAGTTACCAAGTTAGAATTAGCGAGTTGCAATTTAACAGGATTTCCAAGTTTATTGGAACACGTTAAGCAAGTGTCTTACTTGGACTTGTCATGCAATAGAATCAGTGGGGCTGTTCCGAAGCTGGTATGGGTGACATGGAACAACAGCCTTACATATTTGAATCTTTCACACAACATGCTCAGCACTATGCAAGTTACTTCATTTGTTCTCCCTTTCGATAAGTTGGAGGTTATTGATCTTAGTTCCAACCAGCTTCAGGGGCAGATTCCTATGCCAAGCTGGTCAGTGTACTTCGATTGTTCAAACAATAGTTTCTCTTCAGTGCTTCCAAACTTCACTCTCTATCTTGGCGATGAGTTCAGAATTTCTAAAAACAATATCAGTGGACATATACCAAACTCAATTTGTGATTCATGGATCAGTGTCCTTGACCTGTCATTTAACAGCTTCCGCGGGCAGATACCTTCGTGTCTAATAGAAGATGGTTACACTAGCGTGTTGAGTTTGCGGGAGAATCAATTTGAAGGTGTGTTGCCTAACAACATCAAAGACCAATGTATGCTTCACACATTAGACTTGAACGGCAATAAGATTGAAGGGAAGCTTCCAATGACACTTACCAAGTGCTGGCAGCTAGTGCTCCTTGACGTTGGAAATAATAACATGGTGGGTGCTTTTCCATCATGGCTGGGGCTACTTCCCGAACTTCGTATCCTTGTCTTGAGATCCAACCGATTCTATGGCTCGGTGGGTGGTGATCTTCACAGCAGTGAAAAATATGGAGAATACTTCTCTAGCTTGCAGATTCTGGATCTTGCCTCGAACAATTTCTCCGGTAATTTGAGTCCAGATTGGTTTGAGGGGCTGAAATCAATGATGTCAGAGTTGAACACAACAGGTCGTATTATTAGTAGTTTTAACGGAAGTATGGAACATCCCTATCAGGATTCTGTTGCTATATACTATAAAAGCATCTACAGGACATTTGATAAGATCTTGACCACTTTAACAGTCATTGACCTATCAAATAATTCATTGGATGGCACCATTCCGGGATCGCTTGGGAGGCTTATTTCGTTACATGTACTAAACATGTCAGGGAATGCCATCACGGGTGATATTCCGCAGGAATTTGGCGGGATGACTCAACTAGAATCTCTCGACCTGTCTCAGAACCAGCTTTCTGGTGATATTCCGGAGGCGCTAACAAATCTCACTTTTCTTGGTATCTTGAACTTGTGCAACAACCAGTTGGTGGGAAGGATACCTCGCTCAGGTCAATTTGCGACGTTCCAAAACAGTTCATTTGAGGGAAATATGGGGCTGTGTGGACTGCCATTGTCCAACCCATGCAGCAATTCACCTACTCCTCCAAGTGCAGTGCATGGGGAGAAGTCCTTTCATGTGGACGTCATCTTGTTTCTCTTCGTCGGGCTGGGCTTTGGTATCGGATTTGCAGCTGCCATCCTGATAAGATGGGGTCGGATTCGCAAATGGTTTGTTAAATCTGCAAGAGCTTTGAGGACTTGATCTGAACACTGGAGATTGCTTCAACCGTTGCTGCTAGTGATGAGTGTGCAATGCTTTTTATGTATTATTATTAAGCCTTTGCTAGGTCTTATCCTCTGCAGTGTGTACTTATCTGTAATATATTGATTGGCCAAGCGGCTAAACATATTGTAGTGTATCCCCTGTGATCTCCAGGTTTAGACGTCCTGTGTAGGTTTAACTTGGAGACAAATCTTGTAACCACTTTGTAATCTTATTCAACTATAAATGAACTCCACGCGGCCTGAGAAGGGTTATACCCTAAACCCATCACATCTGATTTCCTTTATATACTAGACTAGAGTAGCTTCTTGCGGAAATGCAATTCGGCTCCCAGGTCCAGATGATCCTGAAATCTGGACCGCCCCTTCTCATCGCGATGCGTGCCTTGGTGTGTATTCCACGTTTTTCAGAACTACACCTCCCCTACTCTAGCTTGTGCAAGAAGTTTCTAAATCTCTACTGTCAGTCTATCATTCAGTCACACTGAAGAACCCCCAAATCTCACAGTAAATTCCACCAGGCAAAGTTTATCTGCGTTGGCTTTTCGTCCAGCTAGGCGCCTGTTGATCCATCTTCCACGTTGATTGAGCCAATGCTTCGTAATTATCGTGAATCAAAGCTAACTGCTCGCCACCAATTGCATCTCCGACTGCAGCGGCAGACGAGGCGTGCCCATTGTCAGCTGTGCGGAGCAATCGAATCATGGCTGGGCACTCGCACCCAACAGGACCTGCAGTTTTCTGATTTTTGGCTTCCCCTGCAATTAGAACAAGCACTACATCGTTAAACAGCAGAGCCCCATATGCACCAATAGGAAATTGAGTTACCACTTCAGCTTTTTAAAGAACACTTACAGAGCATCCACAGACAACTTCCTGCATACACTTCTTCTCAACGTTAAGCCTACTTTCCCCATATCTGATGGCAAAACCATGCTTCCATGAATGAAGAATATAAAAATCGTTGGTTTCCCCCGGATATGTTGAAGTTGCTAGGCTCTTCATCACCACCATGCCTTGTAGATCCACAGACATGAACAGGAGCAGCATCAAGCTCGTCGACCAAAGCTGCACACACGAGTCAAAATAAATCCCAAGTTAGACCATTTGGTCCTCTAGAAACTACACAGTGGGGAATGGAGCAACTGGTAACGTTAGTGAAACTGCCAAAACCATTACCACGATCAGCTGTGTTTGCACGGGAAGCAACTACCATGCACACCTTCAGCACTTGCAATGCGTGAGGCGCTCCCACTTCCATCTGCATTTTTTTTCATTGCTTTTACTTTGTTAGGCACTCACATATGCTAGTTGCAGAAAAAAAAATTATAGTCCATATCAGGGAATTGTGGTGCCATGCTCACAGCATCAGGGTATAGTCTGCTTCCAAAGCAGAACTGTAGTTTTTTTATTATCAACTACGACAATTATGTCCACAGGACAGCTTCCATTCCTTTTTTGCTCACTTAACCATGATCCAATAAACCAACATACATTTTTTCCATAGTGAACAGTGCACCATACATTATACCAAAATCATCACAACTACGGTTGCAAGAGAAAAAAATTCAGTTGTACAACAACAAAAACCAATTACCTTTTTGTCCATCCATGTGTTTGGGGATCCACCTTCCCCGTAGATTGAGCCGAGCCTCCATCGCCACTTTCTGTTTGATCTTGAATCACAGCGTCATGGCCTTCAACGCCGCCGTGTTCAATGGCATCGGCGTTGTCACCCTCATTCTCACTGAAACCGGACATGGCAGGGGCGCAGGCAGCTACACTGGTTTCCTCGCCATACATAGCAGCACCAACGGACTGCCCAGGTGAGCTCAACCCAAATCCACATACGACCGCCCCGCCCGATCCATTGGCGGACTCTTCTTCCCCACGACCACCGCCACCAATCAACTCCATTAGGGCTGTCGCGCTACAGCCCTCATCAGGAAAGATGGGCAACCTGCGTGTCTTCAATCGAAGCTCTAAGCTTTTCCTGATGTTGGATTGCAAATAGGAACAAAGAACATTTTTGCACAAAGAGGGATTTTTTACCTGTCGACCGGAGAGACGGGGAAATCCATCGCCATGGCTGCGCCACCTCTAATCGGAGACCCACGCGAGTATAAAAGCAGTTCGGGAGAAACCCGCCGACGCACCCGCCGCCGCCGCCGATGTTTTTCCCTCGATCCCCTTTCTTCTCAAACAGCGCCGAGGCTGCTGGATGGGGATGCATTCATTTTTGGCCTCGTCTACCTTGTGGTTCCAGCTGACAAGTGGGTCCAGCTAACGCCCTGTAACGAACAGATGCACACGGCGCGGGCGCGCGGCTGTAACCCCAGACGGCTCCGCGCTAGCCACCGTTAACGGCGACTCCACGGACGTTTCCAACGGTCGCCTGATGCTATACGTACAGATGTATTCCCCTATTATTTGGTTTTCGTATAGCAACTTCAATAATTTCCGGCACAGATCTCACAGCTCACCTGGACGGGCCAGATATCAGGTTCACCTGGACCTGGGAGCCAAAACGCCCCTCCCCTTCTTGTGGCAACTTGTTGTGTGTGAAACATAGTTGGCTCCTTACATAGTGTTTATGATTCATTTTGACTGCAGAACCCCCAGCTGCAAAGCATAGCTCATCCCCAGCTCCCTGGTAGCTTTGTGTATGTTTCAAACTTCTTGATTCCACATGATCCATTTTCACCCCTCCGATCCATATTAATTGACGCTGCTTTAGTACAACTTTAGTATATGGTTTCGAACCTCGAGCTATACTTCGAATTCTAATACCGTCTTGAACATCACTTTATCCACATGATTATATTAAAGTTGTACTAAAGTATAGCTCGAGGTTCGAGAATTCGAAGTATAGCTCGAGGGGGGTCAGAGGGGGGGGGGGGGGGGGAGCAGACACCCCCCAACGAAATCAAGCCCAAGGCTACTTTGCCTCCATTGATATCCTGTTGTGTCTTGCGAACACTAGATTAAAAGGTAAATCTCACACATCTTAATAGTTAATACTGGTGGCCAGTGCTTTTTATGAGTTTAGATCTACCAGTCTAGTTACTTAATACTCCAACGTTGATTATTTCTGCCGAACTAGATGGATTGTTTTAATTTTGTTCATCGAATATAATGTGTACAAGACAATAGATTAATTTGTTGATTAGATGCGCTTAAAAATATGAGCACTGCTACATGACAATATCCCCAAGGGCACATTAATAATAAAGCTTTGTCTCAGAAAAAAAACATAAATAATGAAGCTACTGACAACATAGTTCATGGATCAAGATACAGGACAGAATCGCGAAGCTCAGAGCACTGAACCTTGGTCTCTCTCCGAAGAGCGGATCCTGAGATAAACGAATTGACAGGCCCTGATATGTATGCTTGCTGCTCCCAGCTCAGGATCAGCGATACCAGCCTTCCTAAATCTCACCGTCCCACAGCTCCTCGTGGGTCTTGTAAACGCTCTGTGGGTTAACGGCGAAGTTGCCTCTGAGCAGCCTAGCCTGAAGATCACGAAATAAAAAGATAGTAGATGCAGATTATCACTGAATGAATGATTGAAAACGGTCTAGAAATTTCTGCTGTGCAGCTAGTCACACACTTCTTCATTTTTATTTTTATTTTGGAAATGCTCATCATAGTATATGATCAACTCTACTGTTACTAATGTTCTTCCAGAAAAGCAATTGATATACCATACCCAAGGGACACACAGTTGTGCCCTTTGTAGCGAGCAAAAATGAACATTAGATGAAATCATATGAATTTATTCAGTGCATATATGCTAAATACCTCCTTAATCTCTGAGAACTTTGCAAGCACGTCATCTGGAATTGACCAATCATGAACATCAAGGTTTTGCTTTATCCTTTCTTGATTCGTGCTCTTTGGTAGCACGCTGTGACCCATCTGAATGTTCCAGCGCAGAGCCACTTGTGCAGGTGTCTTCCTGAGTTTCTCGGATATTGAGATGATTATTGGTTCTTTAAGGATGTTACCATTCATCCAAGTAGTACCAGGTGAACCTAGTGGCGAGTAAGCCTGCAAAACATATACAGATGAAAAAAGAAGAACAACAAAATATTCAGCAAAAGCAATCCAGCTTCTTGAGTGAGAAATAAGGCACAAGATAATCACACTAATATAGAAATAGCTGAGGTAATCAGACTTACACTAAGATGAACACCAGCTGACTGACAAAAGTTGTGGAGCTTAGTTTGCTGCCAGCAAGGATGGCATTCCACCTGATCAACAGCTGGAGGTACACGAGCTACAGCAAGCAAGTCACCCAACTTCTTTGATGAAAAGTTACTCACACCAATCGCGCGAGCTTTGCCAGCATCATGTAACTTCTCCATTGCCCCCCAAGTAGCAGGGATGTCAGGTGTAACAAAGTTTTCAGGGTTGTTGTTCGTTCCCTTCTTGACTCTAAACGGCCAATGGATCTACAAAATACACAAAACGGTCAGAGATCGTAATCAAATTATTTGCAAAAAAAATCATGCTAAACAGGTTCAACATGTACCCATCTAAGGCTAAGCTGAAGGCACCAGTAAAAAAGATAAAACTCATTGAACAATACATAATATTTTCTGCAATGTATTTTTTTGAAACGGAGGCAAAAGATTTTCTGCAATGTATTCAAGAAGCCAAAAAACGAACATCATAAGTGATCTTGAAATAATAAATAATTTGACACAGAAATCAATAAGACCCATGTTAATCCATACCAAATAAGATGGAAAAACATCCATGGGTGTAATATGGCTATATGAATAGACAGAATTCAGGGAATAGGAGCACATTTATTCAATAAATGACACAGAACCATATGCCCAGTTTCAACATTATATACCATAGAAATAGCACGCGATGGATTAGCGCGGATACATAATTTTGTCAGTAAATATGATTTAACATTTAAGTGTGATATAGACCAGACAAGTGACGCTTTCCTGCTGAGGAGACCTTCTAATAAAATAGAATAAAACGATAATACACAAAAGTAGAGATATCAGTACACACAAAAAGATATATTAATGATATAGAGGCCAGAATAGAGGGAGTATAATCGTAAATAGGAGATGCTCACAAGATAAAGATCCAAGTAATCAAGCTGTAAATCATTCAGGCTTTCATTTAGTGCCTCTGGCACATCTTCAGGAGCATGATGATCATTCCTGAAACCATAAGCCATCCAAGATCAGTTAGACATGAACAATTAAAAACTTCAAGTAAGCATCTAGATACTCGACCTGAGCTGCAGAGACATAACAACTATGACACCACAAGAGATTTGGGCTTACCATAGCTTAGAGGTGATAAACAGATCTTCCCGCTTCACTACGCCTTCTTCAAATAACTTCTTCAGTGCCAAACCGATCTGGATAAAGTAAATAACGGATATCAGGATCTGGATAAAAGAAGAAGCTCTGCTTTTGCATTGAGAAGGTGGAAAACTGTACATCAGCTTAGACAGCTTCCAGAAAAAATAAAAGAAAAGCAACAACTCTATATCTCTGCAAATTACAACTTTCAAACACCCTCGCTCCAGGCAATCCAGAGCACATCAATGTCGTCCTTCAAGAGGGAAATCAGTCTTCACATTTGCCAATTGATCCTGAAAAATCCTCTTGTTTCTCTTTTTCCACATATGCCACACTGCATAAATGCAATCCAATCTTCCTCCAAAGCTCCTTCACAAACAAGCAGTGCAAAAAAAAGATGGGCCGCGGATTTGGGTGAAGGTCGCACATCATGCATGTAGGAGAATGGGGCCAATCCATAACCTGTTCTGAATCATGAGCCATGTGTGAAACTTAACCTTGCTTTCAGCTTTAGTGCACCAAATCCCCTGAAGCTCTGGCTGCAAAATGCGACTCTGAAACTGGGCCTCATCTTTTACAGAAATACTTCTTCTATTGGCCTTCCTTCTTTTTTTTTTTACTTCTTCTATTGGCCTTCCTGAACAGAGCAATGGAGCAACCATCTTGAGGAAAACCCATGCAACCAAAACTGGGTCTTGGAGCCATTGGCAACCGTAATCTTAGTGCAAGCTCTAAACAATTCCATGTCACCATCATCACAGCGCACTGGCGTACCAATCGCCACTCGAACCACGGCCATTGCTACAACTGTTCTGTAACATGAATCGAGACGATACTGCAAGCAGCACATGTCTTAATGTAAGAGGGGCCAAACGCTGCTTGTCAGGCCTGTGGATGCCATGTCAATCTGACCAACCGAGCTTAAAAAACAGTCCTGAATAAATTAACCCTTTATTTTAATTCCTACGCAGGTTCACTATGAGACCATATCCCATTGCCAATATTTTGCTCAATGGACAGAAGAAATTCCTAGTATAACGATATGTTGCTCAGATGATTAAAGGATGACGTTTGCAAATTGCAGTAGTTGTACTCACTCTGCTTTCCTAGTTGCATTTGCAAGGGTAGCAGATCGTGCACGCATTAAGCAGAAAAACAGGGCTGACGAAAGGAACTAGTTTTATAGGCGGCAGCCAGCTGGTAGTTACTCCTACCTCCTTTTCGTTGCCGTAGACTCTGGCGCAATCGATGTGCCGGTACCCCGCCTGCATCGAGGAAGAAAGATCTGGTGTGAACCAGGCAGTAAACAGGGTCGTACGAAGGGGGGAAAACATGCCATCCATCTGGACGGCGAAGCGAGTGGGGATTAGGAGGGGTTTGCGCGGACCTTGACGGCGGCGTAGACGGCGGCGCCGACGACGCCGGGGTCGGCCTGCCAGGTGCCGAGCCCCACCGAGGGGATCTTGGCCCCAGTGTTGAGCAGGAAGTGCCTCGCCATCGCCGCCTCTCTCTCTCTCCCGCACGGCACCAGAAGGGGATTGGGGAAGAACGTAGGTAGGGCAGGGGGCGGGCGCAGCAGCGGTGGGCAGTGCGGCCTCGCTCCAAGTGTCCTGCCTGGGTTTCCTGTTCCCGCGGCCGTGACAAGACCGGCCCCTGCCCACTTTTGTCCGAAGCATGTCCAGGTGCACTTCAGCGGCAAAGATGATTATGCAAATCAGCTTTGTCAATGAAGTGAATTTACAGGTGATTTCAAGCCAACTGAAGCCGGAACAAACAGGGCCTTCTGGTTTTCGCCCAACTTTTTCGCCATCAGACTTTTATTAGTGATGATGAAAGGATCTGAATTTTTATTTAGTTCATCAGTGACAGTGAAAGGATCTGTGGGAGATGCCCCTTGCTCTCTCTACGACGTGGACAAAAAGGTTTCTCCATTTCGCTTCCTTGTGTAGATGCCGAAATAGCTATTTGTTTGGGCTTCTGGTTTTTTCGTACAAGAATTTGCTTCCTGAAACTGAAACAAAACAGATCCCTAGGTACACGCAATTGCACCAACACCGAAAATCACTAATTAAGGCTATCTTTTGACCGGACGGTCCGCCGGGTCAGTGACCGGTCACGAAAATGTGACCCAGACAGCCATCTCAGACGGGCCTCCTGGACTGATCGGGATCCCTCGTATCCAACTCAAACATGGAGACGCTCGGGCGTGTCCGCCACGTCGGACCAAGCTCACGCTAGCCCACCTGACCGCACATACATTCCTTCCTGTCCACTCGTGGACCAAATCCTAGTCACTTCACTTCACTCGCCTCCACTCCCCTCCACCACCCAATCTCACCTCCGGCGGTCTCTGGCCGTCTTCGGCATGGCGGGCAGCGGGTCTGAGTCCTTCACCTCCAGATCCGTCGACCTCGAACTCATCCCACGCGGTCTCCTCTTGGAGTGGCAGAGCGCAAGCCGGACAACCGTGGACGTCAGCGAGGCAGAGTCGCATTCTTCGGCGCCCATATGGTGAACCAGTCCAGGCGCGCAACCGCGTCATGGTGGATGTCATCGGCTCATCCCAGAACGGATCCATCATCGATCTGACATCCACCGGCACGCAACGGGTTCTGGGCTCCGACAAGGAAGAGTAGGGCATAGGAGACGGTGGCGCCTTGAGTCCAATGAGCCGGCTAGCGTCCCATGCCCTACTCTATCTTGCCGGCGACTAGACCAACACTCCGGGGAGCGCAGCCGGCCGCCGAACATGGGCACGGCGGAGTCGGACGAGCTCCACTTAAGGATCGCTTTTGTATGTAATAATATGGATTTGAGGTTTCTAATTTGAGTATTCGGATATGGAATGTATTATTTGAGGCGTCGCCGGGCAGTGTCCGCGGACTCATCCGGGCGCATCCACGGCCGTTTGAGGGGTCAAATACGCTATGTCCGGATGTAGATACTCTTATATATTTTAAAGCTGCTATATTTTGTTGTGCATAGGTACAAAACTAACCCCCATTCCCAACATATGTATCCTATTTAAAAGCTTTGAGGAGACTACGTATCTGATCAGCCATGTATTGATCACTTCGCATTTTTCGAATACAAAAAAGGCCATTGCACACCAAACCACGATAGCCCATGCTGCTGCTCTAATTGAACGCTTGATATGATGGATACAATGCTTTATAGGAGTATAGTGCTAAAAAGTGTTGGGTGTAAGCAACCCACAAAAAACTTCTGTGGACACAGATGCAAGAGACAGCCATCCAATCGTAGCCGTATACATCCGGTCTTTTTTTTCAAGTTCGCACCATCAAATAGCTAGATGCAAAAGGTTTAGACGTTCAAATAGTCGCATGCAGCACAAGTTCAAATTAAAAGAAGTTCAAAAATTACATCCCAGTATTGTTGTCCCCTTTCACCGCCCATTAATACTCAATCAAATATTTCTTCAGCTGCTCATGAGTTGGTCGACGCCGAATTTGTTGATGCATTTGAGTAAACTCCTCAAATGTGACTGAATTCTGGTCCGGAAGTTGGATAGGATCACCCATGTTTTCAAATTCCAGAGTTGTGGCAACATCCTCACCGTCATCCTTGATGATCATGTTGTACATGATCACACAACATGTCTGTTGGGTTCTACGCTGCGTGCATCGGCTGCAATTTAAAATTTTCCCTACGCGTAGATCAAACAGGAACATGATACGAGAGATGGGTCATAAATTGTTACCACTACACTTGCAGTGCCGTGCAGCGGAAGTAGAGTAGAGGCAGCGCATCTTCGGAGTCGTCTCCTCCTCGTCGATCTCCCACATAGCCGATCGAATCCCACAAACAGGTTCGCCGAGCGCGCAAGTGCACCACCTCTAACGGTATTCGCGCGCGTGGGAGGAACGTCGTGCGGCAGACTGCTAGGTCCGATCACACAACCGACGACAAGTGGAGGTGGCTAGTTGCAACACATGCAAAGCCCTAGTGATGGTGCTAAAGCGGTCAACCAAATGAGTGTGATGCACCTCCATTATATATAGGCATCCATCGCGGGCTCAAACATTTGGGCCCGCACAGATCCTAAAGCCCACTAGTCTACTCAGTCACGATATAAGTCCACCTCGGATCGCATCCGACTAGTGTCCTTGGATCCGACCTCGTAGGTTCTTTCCCTTAAGCATGCGACCCCTTAGGTTCAAGTTGGCCTGGTCGCAGGTCGGATCACCTTCGATCTGCTCGTCTGGTAGCAGCCTCTAGCATGGCGTACCGGACACCAAGTAGACAATGAAGTCGGTTGGCGAATCTGTACAAACTGTCACACTTCTGTTCTTTTTGCCACATGATATATGTTGTCGGGCTCAAGGCAAGTCTGTCATCCTTATGCTAACCCGACCTCTTTCTCGTTCCAGTGATGTCAACCACAAACCAGATTATCTCATAATCCTTGTCGCATGGTCATGCTTATCTTGGTCGGATCACATGTGGGGCCCAGAGTATATCTCTCCTGCTCGGAGGGGTGATATGTCCATTTTGCATCATGTTTCCCTACTGTTATTTATATTGTTTTTGGTCACTATTCCACTTTATGATGCAATTCTAATGCCTTTTCTCTCTTAATTTGCAAGATTTACATGGAGAGGGAGATTATTGTGTTGGGAAACGTAGTATTTCAAAAAAATTGCCTACGATCACGCAAGATCTATCTAGGAAAAGCATAGCAACGAGCGGGAGAGTGTGTCCATGTACCCTCGTAGACCAAAAGTGGAAGCGTTTAGTAACGCGGTTGATGTATTCGAACGTCTTCGCGATTCAACCGATCAAGTACCGAACCCATGACACCTCCGCGATCTGCACACTTTAGCTCGGTGACGTCCCTCGAACTCTAGATCCAGCTGAGGCCGGGGGAGAGTATCGTCAGCACGACGACGTGTTGACGGTGATGATGAAGTTACCGACGCAGGGCTTCGCCTAAGCACTACGACAATATGACCAAGGTGGAAAACTATGGAGGGGGCCAGCGCACACGGCTAAGAAATCAACTTGTGTGTCTATGGGGTGCCCCCCTCCCCCGTATATAAAGGAGGGGAGGAGGGGGTCGGCCGGCCTCATGGGGCGCGCCCCAAGGGGGGGAATCCTACTCCTACTAGGAGTAGGTTCCCCCCTTTCCTAGTCCAACTAGGAGGGAAATGAAAGAGGAAGAGGGAGAGAAGGAAAGCCCCCCCCCCCCAATTCGGATTGGGCTTGGGGGGGCGCGCCTCCACCTGGCCGCCTCCTCCTCTATTATTTCACTAAGGCCCATTAACCCCCTGGGGGTTCCTGTAACCCTCCGGTACTCCGAAAAATGCCCGAACCTATCCGAAACCTTTTCGGTGTCCAAACATAACCTTCCAATATATCAATCTTCATGTCTCGACCATTTCGAGACTCCTCGTCATGTCTATGATCACATTCGGGACTCCGAACAACCTTCGGTACATCAAATCACATAACTCACAATACATATCGTCATCAAACATTAAGCGTGCGGACCCTACGGATTCGAGAATTATGTAGACATGACCGAGACTCATCTCCGGCCAATAACCAAAAGCGGAACATGGATGCTCATATTGGTTCCTACATATTCTATGAAGATCTTTATCGGTCAAACCGCACAACAACATACATTGTTCCCTTTGTCATCGGTATGTTACTTGCCCGAGATTAGATCGTTGGTATCATCATACCTAGTTCAATCTCGTTACCGGCAAGTCTCTTTACTCGTTCTGTAGTGCATCATCCCGTGACTAACTCATTAGTCACATTTCTTGCAAGGCTTATAGTGATGTGCATTACCGAGAGGGCCTAGAGATACCTCTCCGACAATCGGAGTGACAAATCCTAATCTCGGTCTATGCCAACTCAACAAACACCATCGGTGACACCTGTAGAGCATCTTTATAATCACTCAGTTGCGTTGTGACGTTTGATAGCACACTAGGTGTTCCTTCGATATTCGGGAGTTGCATAATCTCATAGTCATAGGAACATGTATACGTCATGAGGAAAGCAATAGCAATAAACTAAACGATCATAGTGTTAAGCTAACGGATGGGTCATGTCAATCACATCATTCTCTAATGATGTGATCCCGTTCATGAAATGACAACTCATGTCAATGGCTAGGAAACTTAACCATCTTTGGTTAACGAGCTAGTCAAGTAGAGGCATACTAGTGACACTCTATTTGTCTATGTATTCACACATGTACTAAGTTTCCGGCTAATACAATTCTAGCATGAATTATAAACATTTATTATGATATAAGGAAATATAAATACCAACTTTATTATTGCCTCTAGGGCATATTTCCTTCATACTGGCAGCTGGAATTCTGGACCTAAAAAAGCTACAGCAGAGATACCTATTCTATAGATCTCCAAATGACTTAAAACTTCACGGAGATTTTTTATTGAATATATAAAAAATAGAAAAGAAATACCAGAGGGGCCCACCAATTGCCCACAAGGCAACAGGGCGCGGCCACCCTAGGCGCGCCCTGATACCTTGTGAGGCCCACACCTAGCCTCTGGTGCCCATCTTCTTCTATATGAAGGGTTTTGACCTAAAAAATAAGAGAAGACTTTCGGGATGAAGCGCCACCATCTCGAGACGGAACCTGGTCAGGAGCACTTTAACTCTCCGGCAGAGCGATCTCGCTAGGGACACTTCCCTGTTGTGTTGGGCGTCATCCAAACAACTCCCATATGACCATTTTCCACTAAGTATTTAGAGTAGAGATATTAACTCATGGAGTAACTAGAGTAAAACATATATCAATGGTATTTAAAATACATGTAGTGATCCGACCTCAAACGGTCAAATCTCTGTGCATAAGTGTCATCCCTGGATCGGTAATGCTGACACACACAGTACTTGAAGGATTTATTGTTGGGGAACGTAGTAATTTCAAAAAAAATCCTACGCACACGCAAGATCATGGTGATGCATAGCAACGAGAGGGGAGAGTGTGTCCACGTACCCTAGTAGACCGAAAGCGGAAGCGTTAGCACAACACAGTTGATGTAGTCGTACGTCTTCATGATCCGACCGATCAAGTTCCGAACGCACGGCACCTCCGAGTTCTGCACATGTTCAACTCGATGACGTCCCTCGAACTCCGATCCAGTCAAGTGTTGAGGGAGAGTTTCGTCAGCACGACGGCGTGGTGACAATGATGATGTTCTACCGACGCAGGGCTTCGCCTAAGCACCGCTACAATATGATCCAGGTGGATTATGGTGGAGGGGGGCACCGCACACGGCTAAGAGATCAAGAGATCAATTGTTGTGTCTATGGGGTGCCCCCGGGCCACGTATATAAAGGAGTGGAGGAGGGGAGGGGTCGGCCCTCTCTATGGCGTGCCCTAGGGGAGTCCTACTCCCACCGGGAATAGGATTCCCCCTTTCCTAGTAGAACTAGGAGCCCTTCCAAGTAGTAGGAGTAGAAGAGAAGGAAAGGGAAAAAGAAGAGAATGAAGGAGGGGGCGCAGCCCTTCCCCCTAGTCCAATTTGGACTAGGCCTTGGGGGGGGGGGCGGCCTGCCTCTCTCTCTTTCCCCTAAAGCCCAATAAGGCCCATACACTCTGCGACGAATTCCCGTAACTACCCGGTACTCCGATAAATACCCGAATCACTCGGAACCTTTCCGATGTCCGAATATAGTCATCCAATATATCGATCTTTACATCTCGACCATTTCGAGACTCCTCATCATGTCCCCGATCTCATCCGGGACTCTGAACTACCTTTGGTAAATCAAAACACATAAACTCATAATATAACTGTCATCAAACTTTAAGCGTGCGGACCCTACGGGTTCGAGAACTATGAAGACATGACCGAGACACGTCTCCGGTCAATAACCAATAGCGGAACCTAGATGCTCATATTGGCTCCCACATATTCTACGAAGATCTTTATTGGTCAAACCGCATAACAACATACGTTGTTCCCTTTGTCATAGGTATGTTACTTGCCCGAGATTCGATCGTCGGTATCTCAATACCTAGTTCAATCTCGTTACCGGTAAGTCTCTTTACTCGTTCTATAATACATCATCTTGCAACTAACTCATTAGTCACAATGCTTGCAAGGCTTATAGTGATGTGCATTACCGAGAGGGCCCAGAGATACCTCTCCGACAATCGGAGTGACAAATCCTAATCTCGAAATACGCCAACCCAACAAGTACCTTCGGAGACACCTGTGGAGCACCTTTATAATCACCCAGTTACGTTGTGACGTTTGGTAGCACACAAAGTGTTCCTCCGGTAAATGGGAGTTGCATAATCTCACAGTCATAGGAACATGTATAAGTCATGAAGAAAGCAATAGCAACAAACTAAACGATCAAGTGCTAAGCTAACGGAATGGGTCAAGTCAATCACATCATTCTCCTAATGATTTGATCTCATCAAATGACAACTCATGTCTATGGTTAGGAAACATAACCATCTTCGATCAACGAGCTAGTCAAGTAGAGGCATACTAGTGACACTCTGTTTATCTATGTATTCACACATGTATTATGTTTCTGGTTAATAAACATTTATCATGATATAAGGAAATAAATAATAACTTTATTATTGCCTCTAGGGCATATTTGCTTCAGTATCCCACTTGCACTAGAGTCAATAATCTAGTTCACATCGCCATGTGATTTAATACCAATAATTCACATCACCATGTGATTAACACCCATAGTTCACATCGACATGTGACCAACACCCAAAGGGTTTACTAGAGTCAATAATCTAGTTCACATCGCTATGTGATTAATACCCAAAGAGTACTAAGGTGTGATCATGTTTTGCTTGTGAGAGAAGTTTAGTCAACGGGTCTGCCACATTCAGATCCGTAAGTATTTTGCAAATTTCTATGTCAACAATGCTCTGCATGGAGCTACTCTAGCTAATTGCTCCCACTTTCAATATGTATCCAGATTGAGATTTAGAGTCATCTGGATCAGTGTCAAAATTTGCATCGACGTAACCCTTTACGATGAACCTTTTTGTCACCTCCATAATCAAGAAACATATCCTTATTCCACTAAGGATAATTTTGACCGTTGTCCAGTGATCTACTCCTAGATCACTATTGTACTCCCTTGCCAAAAAAACAGTGTAGGGTATACAATAGATCTTGTACACAACATGGCATACTTTATAGAACCTATGGATGAGGCATAGGGAATGACTTTCATTCTCTTTCTATCTTCTGCCGTGGTCGGGCTTTGAGTCTTACTCAATTTCACACCTTGTAACACAGGCAAGAAATCTTTCTTTGACTGTTCCATTTTGAACTACTTCAAAATCTTGTCAAGGTATGTAGTCATTGAAAAAACTTATCAAGCGTCTTGATCTATCTCTATAGATCTTGATGCTCAATATGTAAGCAGCTTCACCGAGGTCTTTCTTTGAAAAACTCCTTTCAAACATTCTTTTATGCTTTGTAGAATAATTCTACATTATCTTCGATCAACAATATGTCATTCACATATACTTATCAGAAATGTTGTAGTGCTCCCACTCACTTTCTTGTAAATACAGGCTTCACCGCAAGTCTGTATAAAACTATATGCTTTAATCAACTTATCAAAGCGTATATTCCAACTCCGAGATGCTTGCACCAGTCCATAGATGGATTGCTGGAGCTTGCATATTTTGTTAGCACCTTTAGGATTGACAAAACTTTATTGTTGCATCATATACAACTCTTCTTTAATAAATCCATTAAGGAATGTAGTTTTGTTTATCCATTTGCCAGATTTCATAAAATGTGGCAATTGCTAACATGATTCGGATAGACTTAAGCATAGATACGAGTGAGAGACTCTCATCGTATTCAACACCTTGAACTTGTCCAAAACCTTTTGCGACAATTCTAGCTTTGTAGATAGTAACACTACTATCAGCGTCTGTCTTCCTCTTGAAGATCCATTTAATCTCAATTGCTTGCCAATCATCGGGCAAGTCAACCAAAGTCCACACTTTGTTCTCATACATGGATCCCATCTCAGATTTCATGGCCTCAAGCCATTTCGCGGAATCTAGGCTCACCATCGCTTCTTCATAATTCGTAGGTTCGTCATGTTCTAGTAACATAACTTCCAGAACAGGATTATCGTACCACTCTTGTGCGGATCTCACTCTGGTTTACCTACAAGGTTCGGTAGTACCTTGATCTGAAGTTACATGATCATCATCATTAGCTTCCTCACTAATTGGTGTAGTAGTCACAGGAACAGATTTTTGTGATGAACTACTTTCCAATAAGGGAGCAGGTACAGTTACCTCATCAAGTTCTACTTTCCTCCCACTCACTTCTTTCGAGAGAAACTCCTTCTCTAGAAAGGATCCATTCTCAGCAATGAATATCTTGCCTTCGGATCTGTGATAGAAGGTGTACCCAACATTTTCTTTTGGGTATCCTATGAAGACGCACTTCTCCGATTTGGGTTTGAGCTTATCAGGTTGAAATTTTTTCACATAAGCATTGCAACCTCAAACTTTAAGAAATGACAGCTTAGGTTTCTTGCCAAAGCATAGTTCATACGGTGTCGTCTCAACGGATTTAGATGGTGCCCTATTTAACGTGAATGTAGATGTCTCTAATGCATAATCCCAAAACCATAGTGGTAAATTGGTAAGAGACATCATAGATCGCACCATATCTAATAAAGTACAGTTACGATGTTCGGACACACCATTACACTATGGTGTTCCAGGTGGCGTGAGTAGTGAAACTATTTCACATTGTTTTAACTGAAGGCCAAACTCATAACTCAAATATTTTACTTCTGCGATCATATCGTAGAAACTTTTATTCTTGTTACGATGATTCTCCACTTCACTTTGAAATTCTTTGAACTTTTCAAATGTTTCAGACTTGTGTTTCATCAAGTAGATATACTCATATCTGCTCAAATCATCCGTGAAGATCAGAAAATAATGATACCTACCGCGAGCCTCAATATTTATCGGACCACATACATCATTATGTATGATTTCCAACAAATCTGTTGCTCGCTCCATTGTTCCGGAGAACGGAGTCTTAGTCATCTTGCCCATGAGGCATGGTTCGCAAGCATCAAGTGATTCCAAAAGCCCATCAGCATGGATTTTCTTCATGCGCTTTACACCAATATAACCTAAATGGCAGTGCCGCAAATAAGTTGCACTATCATTATTAACTTTGCATCTTTTGGCTTCAATATTATGAAAATGTGTATCACCACGATCGAGATCCAACAAACCATTTTCATTGGGTGTATGACCATAGAAGGTTTTATTCATGTAAATAGAACAACAATTATTCTCTAACTTACATGAATAACCGTATTGCAATAAACATGATCCAATCATATTCATGCTCAACGCAAACACTAAATAACATTTATTTTAGGTTTAACACTAATCCCGAAAGTATAGGGAGTGTGCGATGATGATCATATCAATCTTGGAACCATTTCCAATACACGTCGTCACTTCACCCTTAACTAGTCTCTGTTCATTCTGCAACTCCCGTTTCGAGTTACTATTCTTAGCAACTGAACTAGTATCAAATACTGAGGGGTTGCTATAAACACTAGTAAAGTACACATCAATAACATGTATATCAAATATACCTATGTTCACTTTGTCATCCTTCTTATCCGCCAACTACTTGGGGTAGTTCCGCTTCCAGTGACCAGTCCCTTTGCAGTAGAAGCACTCAGTTTCAGGCTTAGGTCCAGACTTGGGTTTTGTCACTTGAGCAGCAACTTGCTTGTTGTTCTTCTTGAAGTTCCCCTTTCTTCCCATTGTCCCTTTACTTGAAACTAGTGGTTTTGTTTACCATCAACACTTGATGCTTTTCTTGATTTCTACCTTCATCGATTTCAGCATCACAAAGAGCTTGGGAATCGTTTCCGTTATCCCTTGCATATTATAGTTCATCACGAAGTTCTACTAACTTGGTGATGGTGACTAGAGAATTCTGTCAATCACTATTTTATCTGGAAGATTAACTCCCACTTGATTCAAGCGATTGTAGTACCCAGAAAATCTGAGCACATGCTTACTGCTTTAGCTATTCCCCTCCATCTTTTAGCTATAGAACTTGTTGGAGACTTCATATCTCTCAACTCAGGTATTTGCTTGAAATATTAACTTCAACTCCTGGAACATCTCATATGGCCCATGACGTTCAAAACGTCTTTGAAGTCCCGATTCTAAGCCGTTTAAGCATGGTGCACTAAACTATCAAGTAGTCATCATATTGAGCTAGCCAATCGTTCATAACATCTGCATCTGCTCCTGCAATAGGTTTGTCACCTAGCGGTGCATCAAGGACATAATTCTTCTGTGAAGCAATGAGGATAAACCTCAGATCACGGATCCAATCCGCATCATTGCTACTAACACCTTTCAACCTAGTTTTCTCTAGGAACATATCAAAAATAAAACAGGGGAGCTAAACGTGAGCTATTGATCTACAACATAGATATGCTAATTGTTGGGGAACGTAGCAATTTCAAAAAAAAATCCTACGCACACGCAAGATCATGGTGATGCATAGCAACGAGAGGGGAGAGTGTTGTCCACGTACCCTCGTAGATCGAAAGCGGAAGCATTAGCACAACGCGGTTGATGTAGTCATACGTCTTCACGATCCGACCGATCAAGTACCGAACGCATGGCACCTCCGAGTTCAGCACACGTTCAGCCCGATGACGTCCCTCTAACTCCGATCCAGCCGAGTGTTGAGGGAGAGTTTCGTCAGCACGACGGCGTGGTGACGATGTTGATGTTCTACCGATGCAGGGCTTCGCCTAAGCACCGCTACAGTATTATCGAGGTGGACTATGGTGGAGGGGGGCACCACACACGGCTAAGAGACGATCAACTTGATCAACTTGTGTGTCTAGAGGTGCCCCCCTGCCCCTGTATATAAAGAAGCAAGGGGGGAGGCCGGCCAGCCCTCTATGGGCGCACCAGGAGGAGGAGTCCTCCTCCTAGTAGGAGTAGGACTCCCCTTTCCGACTCCTACTAGGAGGAGGAAAGGAAGGAGGAGAAGGAGAAGGAAGGAGAAGGAGGAAAAGGAGGAAAGGGGGGCCGGCCCCTTAGTCCAATTCGGTTTGGGCTAGGGGGGCCGCGCGCCCTGCCTCCTCTCTTCCACCACTTGGCCCATGAGGCCCATTACTTCTTCCTCGTATTCCCGTAACTCTCCGGTACCCCCGAAAATACCCGAATCACTCGGAACCTTTCCGATGTCCGAATATAGTCGTCCAATATATCGATCTTTACGTCTCGGCCATTTCGAGACTCCTCGTCATGTCCCTGATCTCATCCGAGACTCCGAACTCCTTCGGTACATCAAAACATATAAACTCATAATATAACTATCATCATAGCGTTAAGCGTGCGGACCCTACGGGTTCGAGAACTATGTAGACATGACCGAGACACGTCTCCGGTCAATAACCAATAGCGGAACCTGGATGCTCATATTGGCTCCTACATATTCTACGAAGATCTTTATCGGCCAGACCGCATAACAACATACGTTGTTCCCTTTGTCATCGGTATGTTACTTGCCCGAGATTCGATCGTCGGTATCTCAATACCTAGTTCAATCTCGTTATCGGCAAGTCTCTTTACTCGTTTTGTAACACATCATCCCGCAACTAACTCATTAGTTGCAATGCTTGCAAGGCTTATAGTGATGTGCATTACCGAGTGGGCCCAGAGATACCTCTCCGACAACTGGAGTGACAAATCCTAATCTCGAAATACGCCAACCCAACAAGTACCTTCGGAGACACCAGTAGAGCACCTTTATAATCACCCAGTTACGTTGTGACGTTTGGTAGCATACAAAGTGTTCCTCCGGTAAACGGGAGTTGCATAATCTCATAGTCATAGGAACATGTATAAGTCATGAAGAAAGCAATAGCAACAAACTAAGTGATCAAGTGCTATGCTAACGAAATGGGTCAAGTCAATCACATCATTCTCTAATGATGTGACCCCGTTAATCAAATGACAACTCATGTCTATGGCTAGGAAACTTAACCATCTTTGATTCAACGAGCTAGTCAAGTAGAGGCATACTAGTGACATACTGTTTGTCTATGTATTCACACATGTATTATGTTTCTGGTTAATACAATTCTAGCATGAATAATAAACATTTATCATGATATAAGGAAATAAATAATAACTTTATTATTGCCTCTAGGGCATATTTCCTTTAGTCTCCCACTTGCACTAGAGTCAATAATCTAGTTCACATCGCCATGTGATTTAACATCCATAGTTCACATCGACATGTGACCAACACCCAAAGGGTTTACTATAGTCAATAATCTAGTTCACATCGTTATGTGATTAACACCCAAAGAGTACTAAGGTGTGATCATGTTTTTCTTGTGAGAGAAGTTTAGTCAACGGGTCTGCCACATTCAGATCCTTACGTATTTTGCAAATTTCTATGTCAACAGTGCTCTGCACGGAGCTACTCTAGCTAATTGCTCCCTACTTTCAATATGTATCCAGATTGAGACTTAGAGTCATCTAGATCAGTGTCAAAACTTGCATCGACGTAACCCTTTACAACGAACCTTTTGTCACCTCCATAATCGAGAAACATATCGTTATTCCACTAAGGATAATTTTGACCAATGTCCAGTGATCTACTCCTAGATCACTATTGTACTCCCTTGCCAAACTCAGGGCAGGGTATACAATAGGTATGGTACACAGCATGGCACACTTTATAGAACCTATGGCTGAGGCATAGGGAATGACTTTCATTCTCTCTCTATCTTCTGACGTGGTCGGGTTTTGAGTCTTACTCAACTTCACACCTTGTAACACAGGCAAGAACTCCTTTTTGACAGTTCCATTTTGAACTACTTCAAAATCTTGTCAAGGTATGTACTTATCGAAAAACTTATCAAGCGTCTTGATCTATCTCTATAGATCTTGATGCTCAATATGTAAGCAGCTTCACCGAGGTCTTTCTTTGAAAAACTCCTTCCAAACATTCCTTTATGCTTTGCAGAATAATTCTACATTATCTCCGATCAACAATATGCCATTCACATATACTTATCAGAAATTCTGTAATGCTCCCAATCACTTTCTTGTAAATACAGGCTTCACCGCAAGTCTGTATAAAACTATATGCTTTGATCAACTTATCAAAGCGTATATTCCAACTCGGAGATGCTTGCACCAGTCCATAGATGGATCGTCGAAGCTTGCATATTTTGTTAGTACCTTTAGGATTGACAAAACCTTCCGGTTGCATCATATACAACTCTTCTTTAATAAATCCATCAAGGAATGCAGTTTTGTTTATCCATTTGCCAGATTTCATAAAATGCGGCAATTGCTAACATGATTCGGACAGACTTAAGCATAGATACGAGTGAGAAATTCTCATCATAGTCAACACCTTGAACTTGTCGAAAACCTTTTTGCGACAATTCTAGCTTTGTAGATCGTAACACTACTATCAGCGCATGTCTTCCTCTTGAAGATCCATTTAATCTCAATGGCTCGCCGATCAATGGGCAAGTCAATCAAAGTCCATACTTTGCTCTCATACATGGATCTCCTCTCAGATTTCATGGCCTCAAGCCATTTCGTGGAATCTGGGCTTATCATCGCTTCCTCATAGTTCATAGGTTCGTCATGGTCAAGTAACATGACCTCCAGAACAGGATTACCGTACCACTCTGGTGCGGATCACACTCTGGTTTACCTACGAGGTTCGGTAGTAACTTGATCTGAAGTTACATGATCATCATCATTAGCTTCCTCATTAATTGGTGTAGTAGTCACAGGAACACATTTCTGTGATGAACTACTTTCCAATAAGGGAGCAGGTACAGTTACCTCATCAAGTTCTACTTTCCTCCCGCTCACTTCTTTCGAGAGAAACTCCTCTAGGAAGGATCCATTCTCAGCAATGAATATCTTGCCTTCGGATCTGTGATAGAAGGTGTGCCCAACATTTTCTTTTGGGTATCCTACGAAGATTTTCTTCTCCGATTTGGGTTCGAGCTTATCATGTTGAAACTTTTTCACATAAGCATCGCAGTCCCAAACTTTAAGAAACAACAGCTTAGGTTTCTCGCCAAACCACAATTCATACAGTGTCGTCTCAACGGATTTAGATGGTGCCCTATTTAACATGAATGTAGTTGTCTCTAATGCATAACCCCAAAACGATAGTGGTAATCGGTAAGAGACATCATAGATCGCACCATATCTAATAAAGCACGGTTACGACATTCGGACACACCATTACACTGTGGTGTTACAGGTGGCGTGAGTAGTGAAACTATTTCACATTGTTTTAACTGAAGGCCAAACTCATAACTCAAATATTTTACTTCTGCAATCACATCGTAGAAACTTTTGTTTTTGTTACGATGATTCTCCACTTCACTCTGAAATTCTTTGAACTTTTCAAATATTTCAGACTTGTGTTTCATCAAGTAGATATACTCATATCTGCTCAAATCATCTGTGAAGATCAGAAAATAATGATACCTGCCGCGAGCCTCAATATTCATCGGACCACATACATTAGTATGTATGATTTCCAACAAATCTGTTGCTCGCTTCATTGTTCTGGAGAACGGAGTCTTAGTCATCTTGCCCATGAGGCATGGTTCGCAAGCATCAACTGATTCATAATCAAGTGATTCCAAAAGCCCATCAACATGGATTTTCTTCATGCGCTTTACACCAATATGACCTAAACGGCAGTGCCACAAATAAGTTGCACTATCATTATTAACTTTGCATCTTTTGGCTTCAATATTATGAAAATGTGTATCACCACGATCGAGATCTGATGTCTACTACACAACCTTCTTCTTGTAGACGTTGTTGGGCCTCCAAGTGCAAAGGTTTGTAGGACAGTAGCAAATTTCCCTCAAGTGGATGACCTAAGGTTTATCAATCCGTAGGAGGCGTAGGATGAAGATGGTCTCTCTCAAGCAACCCTGCAACCAAATAACAAAGAGTCTCTTGTGTCCCCAACACACCCAATGCAATGGTAAATTGTATAGGTGCACTAGTTCGGTGAAGAGACGGTGATACAAGTGGTATATGGATGGTAGATATGATCGAGGTGGATTATGGTGGAGGGGGGCACCGCACATGGCTAAGAGATCAAGAGATCAATTGTTGTGTCTATGGGGTGCCCCCTGGCCACGTATATAAAGGAGTGGAGGAGGGAGGGGCCGGCCCTCTCTATGGCACGCCCTAGGGGAGTCCTACTCCCACCGGGAGTAGGATTCCCCCTTTCCTAGTAGAACTAAGAGCCCTTTCAAGTAGTAGGAGTAGGAGAGAAGGAAAGGGAAAAGAAGAGAAGGAAGGAGGGGGCGCAACCCTTCCCCCTAGTCCAATTTGGACTAGGCCTTGGGGGGCGCGTGGCCTGCCTCTCTCTCTTTCCCTTAAAGCCCAATAAGGCCCATACACTCCCCGGCGAATTCCCGTAACTCCCCGGTACTCCGATAAATACCCGAAACACTCGGAACCTTTCCGATGTCCGAATATAGTCGTCCAATATATCGATCTTTACGTCTCGACCATTTCTAGACTCCTCGTCATGTCCTCGATCTCATCCGGGACTCCGAACTACCTTCGGTACATCAAAACACATAAACTCATAATATAACCGTCATCAAACTTTAAGCGTGCGGACCCTACGGGTTCGAGAACTATGTAGACATGACCGAGCCACGTCTCTGGTCAATAACCAATAGCGGAACCTGGATGCTCATATTGGCTCCCACATATTCTACGAAGATCTTTATCAGTCAAACCGCATAACAACATGCGTTGTTCCCTTTGTCACCGGTATGTTACTTGCCCGAGATTCGATCGTCGGTATCTCAATACCTAGTTCAATCTCGTTACCGGTAAGTCTCTTTACTCGTTCCATAATACATCATCTCGCAACTAACTCATTAGTCACAATGCTTGCAAGGCTTATAGTGATGTGCATTACCGAGAGGGCCCAGAGATACCTCTCCGACAATCGGAGTGACAAATCCTAATCTCGAAATACGCCAACCCAACAAGTACCTTTGGAGACACCTGTGGAGAACCTTTATAATCACCCAGTTACGTTGTGACGTTTGGTAGCACACAAAGTGTTCCTCTGGTAAACGGGAGTTGCATAATCTCATAGTCACAGGAACATGTATAAGTCATGAAGAAAGCAATAACTGTTGGAAATATGCCCTAGAGGCAATAATAAAAGGATTATTATTATATTTCCTTGTTCATGATGATTGTCTTTTATTCATGCTATAATTGTGTTATCCGAAAATCGTAATACATGTGTGAATACATAGACACCAACATGCCCCTAGTAAGCCTCTAGTTGACTAGCTCGTTGATCAATAGATAGTCATGGTTTCCTGACTATGGACATTGGATGTCATTGATAACGAGATCACATCATTAGGAGAATGATGTGATGGACAAGACCCAATCCTAAACATAGCACAAGATCGTATAGTTCGTTTGCTAGAGTTTTTCCAATGTCAAGTATCTTTTCCTTAGACCATGAGATCGTGTAACTCCCGGATACCGTAGGAATGCTTTGGGTGTACCAAACGTCACAACGTAACTGGGTGACTATAAAGGTATACTACGGGTATCTCCGAAAGTGTTTGTTGGGTTGACACGGATCAAGACTGGGATTTGTCACTCCGTATGACGGAGAGGTATCTTTGGGCCCACTCGGTAATGCATCATCATAATGAGCTCAAAGTGACCAAGTGTTTGGTCACGGGATCATGCATTACGGTACGAGTAAAGTGACTTGCCGGTAACGAGATTGAACGAGGTATTAGGATACCGACGATCGAATCTCGGGCAAGTAACGTACCGATTGACAAAGGGAATTATATACGGGGTTGCTTGAATCCTCGACATCGTGGTTCATCCGATGAGATCATCGAGGAGCATGTGGGAGCCAACATGGGTATCCAGATCCCGCTGTTGGTTATTGACCGGAGAGCCGTCTCGGTCATGTCTACATGTCTCCCGAACCCGTAGGGTCTACACACTTAAGGTTCGGTGACGCTAGGGTTGTAGAGATATGAATATGCAGTAAACCGAAAGTTGTTCGGAGTCCCGGATGAGATCCCGGACGTCACGAGGAGTTCCGAAATGGTACGGAGGTGAAGAATTATACATAGGAAGTGCAGTTTCGGCCATCGGGAGAGTTTCGGGGGTCACCGGTATTGTACCAGGACCACCGGATGGGTCCCGGTGGTCCACCGGGTGGGGCCACCCATCCCGGAGGGCCCCATGGGCTGAAGTGGGGAGGGGAACCAGCCCATAGTGGGCTGGTGCGCCCCCCTTGGCCCACCCCCTGCACCTAGGGTTGGAAACCCTAGGGTGGGGGGCGCCCCACTTGCCTTGGGGGCCACTCCACCCTTGGCCGCCGCCCCCCCTTGGGGAGCTATATAAAGGGGGGGAGGGAGGGTCAGCCACACCCTTGACTCTTGGCGCCTCCCTCTCCCTCTCGCAGAAGAACGGCGAAGCCCTGCTGCGGTGACTGCTGCATCCACCACCACGCCGTCGTGCTGCTGGGTCTTCATCAACCTCTCCTTCCCCCTTGCTGGATCAAGAAGGAGGAGACATCACGCTGACCGTACGTGTGTTGAACGCGAAGGTGCTGTCCGTCCGGCGCTAGGATCTCCGGTGATTTGGATCACGTCGAGTACGACTCCCTCATCCCCGTTCTCTTGAACGCTTCCGCTCGTGATCTACAAAGGTATGTAGATGCAATCCGATCACTCGTTGCTAGATGAACTCATAGATGGATCTTGGTGAAACCGTAGGAAATTTTTTGTTTTCTGCAATGTTCCCCAACAGTGGCATCATGAGCCAGGTCTATGCGTAGTTCTCTTTGCACGAGTAGAACACAATTTGTTGTGGTCGTAGATGTTGTCAACTTTCTTGCCGCTACTAGTCTTATTTTGCTTCAACGGTATTGTGGGATGAAGCGGCCCGGACCAACCTTACACGTACGCTTACGTGAGACCGGTTCCACCGACTAACATGCACTAGTTGCATAAGGTGGCTGGCGGGTGCCTCTCTCTCCCACTTTAGTTGGAGCGGATTCGATGAAAAGGGTCCTTATGAAGGGTAAATAGAAGTTGACAAATCACGTTGTGGCTTTAACGTAGGTAAGAAAACGTTCTTGCTAGAACCCTCTTGCAGCCACGTAAAACTTGCAACAACAATTAGAGGACGTCTAACTTGTTTTTGCAGCAAGTGTTTTGTGATGTGATATGGCCAAAGTTGTGATGAATGATGAATGATATATGTGATGTATGAGATCATGTTCTTGTAATAGGAATCACGACTTGCATGCCGATGAGTATGACAACCGGCAGGAGCCATAGGAGTTGTCTTTATTTTTTGTATGACCTGCGTGTCATTGAGAAACGCCATGTAAATTACTTTACTTTATTGCTAAACGTGTTAGCCATAGTAGTAGAAGTAATAGTTGGCGAGCAACTTCATGGAGACACGATGATGGAGATCATGATGATGGAGATCATGGTGTCATGCCGGTGACAAGATGATCATGGAGCCCCAAGATGGAGATCAAAGGAGCTATGTGATATTGACCATATCATGTCACTATTATTTGATTGCATGTGATGTTTATCATGTTTTTGCATATTGTTTACTTAGAACGACGGTAGTAAATAAGATGATCCCTCATAATAATTTCAAGGAAGTGTTCCCCCTAAATGTGCACCGTTGCGACAGTTCGTTGTTTCGAAGCACCATGTGATGATCGGGTGTGATAGATTCCAACGTTCACACACAATGGGTGTAAGACAGATTTACACATGCAAACACTTAGGTTGACTTGACGAGCCTAGCATGTACAGACATGGCCTCGGAACACAGTAGACCGAAAGGTCGAGCATGAGTCGTATAGAAGATACGATCAACATGAAGATGTTCACCGATGTTGACTAGTCCATCTCACGTGATGATCGGACACGGCCTAGTCAACTCGGATCATGTTATACTTAGATGACTGGAGGGATGTCTATCTAAGTGGGAGTTCATTATATAATTGATTAGATGAACTTAATTATCATGAACTTAGTCTAAAATCTTTACAATATGTCTTGTAGATCAAATGGCCAACGTTGTCCTCAACTTCAACGCGTTCCTAGAGAAAACCAAGCTGAAAGACGATGGCAGCAACTATACGGACTGGGTCCGGAACCTGAGGATCATCCTCATAGCTGCCAAGAAAGATTATGTCCTAGAAGCTCCGCTAGGTGACGCACCCGTCCCACAGAACCAAGACGTTATGAACGCTTGGCAGACACGTGCCGATGATTACTCCCTTGTTCACTGCGGCATGCTTTACAGCTTAGAACCGGGGCTCCAAAAGCGTTTCGAGCGACACGGAGCATATGAGATGTTTGAAGAGTTGAAAATGGTTTTCCAAGCTCATGCCCGGGTCGAGAGATATGAAGTCTCCGACAAGTTCTTCAGCTGTAAGATAGAGGAAAATAGTTCTGTCAGTGAGCACATACTCACAATGTCTGGGTTACATAACCGCTTGACTCAGCTGGGAGTTAATCTCCCGGATGACGCGGTCATTGACAGAATCCTCCAGTCGCTTCCATCAAGCTACAAGAGCTTTGTGATGAACTTCAATATGCAGGGGATGGAAAAGACCATTCCTGAAGTATTTGCAATGCTGAAATCAGCAGAGGTAGAAGTCAAAAAGGAACATCAAGTGTTGATGGTGAATAAATCCACTAAGTTCAAGAAAGGCAAGGGTAAGAAGAACTTCAAGAAGGACGACAAGGGAGTTGCCGCGCCCAGTAAGCAAGCTGCCGGGAAGAAGCCAAAGAATGGACCCAAGCCCGAGACTGAGTGTTTTTATTGCAAGGGAAGTGGTCACTGGAAGCGGAACTGCCCCAAATACTTAGCGGACAAGAAGGCCGGCAAAACGAAAGGTATATGTGATATACATGTAATTGATGTGTACCTTACCAGTACTTGTAGTAGCTCCTGGGTATTTGATACCTGTGCAGTTGCTCACATTTGTAACTCAAAGCAGGAGCTGCGGAATAAGCGGAGACTGGCGAAGGACGAGGTGACGATGCGCGTCGGGAATGGTTCCAAGGTCGATGTGATCGCCGTCGGCACGCTACCTCTACATTTACCTACGGTATTAGTTTTAAACCTCAATAATTGTTATTTAGTGCCAACTTTGAGCATGAACATTGTATCAGGATCTCGTTTAATTCGAGATGGCTACTCATTTAAATCCGAGAATAATGGTTGTTCTATTTATATGAGAGATATGTTTTATGGTCATGCTCCAATGGTGAATGGTTTATTCTTAATGAATCTCGAGCGTAATGTTACACATATTCATAGTGTGAATACCAAAAGATGTAAAGTTGATAATGATAGTACCACATACTTGTGGCACTGCCGCCTTGGTAACATAGGTGTCAAACGCATGAAGAAGCTCCATGCAGATGGACTTTTAGAGTATCTTGATTACGAATCATTTGACACATGCGAGCCATGCCTCATGGGTAAAATGACCAAGACTCCGTTCTCAGGAACAATGGAGCGAGCAACCAACTTATTGGAAATCATACATACTGATGTGTGCGGTCCAATGAGTGTTGAGGCTCGCGATGGCTATCATTATGTTCTCACCCTCACTGATGACTTGAGTAGATATGGGTATATCTATTTAATGAAACACAAGTCTGAGACCTTTGAAAAGTTCAAGGAATTTCAGAGTGAGGTTGAGAATCAACGTGACAGGAAAATCAAGTTCTTGTGATCAGATCGTGGGGGAGAATACTTGAGTCACGAATTTGGCACACACTTAAGAAAATGTGGAATAGTTTCACAACTCACGCCGCCTGGAACACCTCAGCGTAATGGTGTGTCCGAATGTCGTAATCGCACTCTATTAGATATGGTGTGATCTATGATGTCTCTTACCGATTTACCGCTATCATTTTGGGGCTATGCTTTAGAGACTACCGCATTCACTTTAAATAGGGCTCCGTCGAAATCCGTTGAGACGACACCGTATGAATTATGGTTTGGGAAGAAACCTAAGCTGTCGTTTCTAAAAGTTTGCGGATGCGATGCTTATGTCAAGAAACTTCAACCTGAAAAGCTCGAACCCAAGTCGGAAAAATGCGTCTTTATAGGATACCCTAAAGAAACTATTGGGTATACCTTCTACCTTAGATCCGAAGGCAAGATCTTTGTTGCCAAGAATGGATCCTTTCTAGAGAAAGAGTTTCTCTCGAAAGAAGTAAGTGGGAGGAAAGTAGAACTTGATGAAGTATTACCTCTTGAACCGGAAAATGGCGCAACTCAAGAAAACGTTCCTGAGGTGCCTGCACCGACTAGAGAGGAAGTTAATGATGATGATCATGAAACTTCAGATCAAGTTGCTACTGAACTTCGTAGGTCCACAAGGACACGTTCTGCACCAGAGTGGTACGACAACCCTGTCTTGGAAATCATGTTGTTAGACAACGGTGAGCCTTCGAACTATGAAGAAGCGATGGCGGGCCCGGATTCTGACAAATGGCTGGAAGCCATGAAATCCGAGATAGGATCCATGTATGAAAACGAAGTATGGACTTTGACTGACTTGCCCGATGATCGGCGAGCCATAGAAAATAAATGGATCTTTAAGAAGAAGACAGATGCGGATGGAAATGTGAACATCTATAAAGCTAGGCTTGTCGCTAAGGGTTATCGACAAGTTCAAGGGGTTGACTACGATGAGACTTTCTCACCCGTAGCGAAGCTGAAGTCCGTCCGAATCATGTTAGCAATTGCCGCATTCTATGATTATGAGATATGGCAAATGGACGTCAAAACGGCATTCCTTAATGGTTTCCTTAAGGAAGAATTGTATATGATGCAGCCGGAAGGTTTTGTCGATCCTAAGAATGCTGACAAGGTGTGCAAGCTCCAACGCTCGATTTATGGGCTGGTGCAAGCATCTCGGAGTTGGAACATTCACTTTGATGAGATGATCAAAGCGTTTGGGTTTATGCAGACTTATGGAGAAGCCTGCGTTTACAAGAAAGTGAGTGGGAGCTCTGTAGCATTTCTCATATTATATGTAGATGACATACTTTTGATGGGAAATGATATAGAACTTTTGGACAGCATTAAGGCCTACTTGAATAAGAGTTTTTCAATGAAGGGCCTTGGAGAAGCTGCTTATATATTACGCATCAAGATCTATAGAGATAGATCAAGACGCCTCATAGGTCTTTCACAAAGCACATACCTTGATAAGATATTGAAAAAGTTCAATATGGATCAGTCTAAGAAGGGGTTCTTGCCTGTGTTGCAAGGTGTGAAATTGAGCTCAGCTCAATGTCCGACCACGGCAGAAGATATAGAAGAGATGAGTGTCATCCCCTATGCCTCAGCCATAGGGTCTATTATGTATGCCATCCTGTGTACCAGACCTGATGTAAACCTTGCCGTAAGTTTGGTAGGAAGGTACCAAAGTAATCCCGGCAAGGAACACTGGACAGCGGTCAAGAATATCCTGAAGTACCTGAAAAGGACTAAGGACATGTTTCTCGTTTATGGAGGTGACGAAGAGCTCGTCGTAAAGGGTTACGTCGACGCTAGCTTCGACACAGATTTGGATGACTCTAAGTCACAAACCAGATACGTGTATATGTTGAATGGTGGAGCAGTAAGCTGGTGCAGCTGCAAGCAGAGCGTCGTGGCGGGATCTACATGTGAAGCGGAGTACATGGCAACCTCGGAGGCAGCGCATGAAGCAATTTGGGTGAAGGAGTTCATCACCGACCTAGGAGTCATACCCAATGCGTCAAGGCCGATCAAGCTCTTCTGTGACAACACTGGAGCTATTGCACTTGCCAAGGAGCCCAGGTTTCATAAGAAGACCAGGCACATCAAGCGTCGCTTCAACTCCATTCGTGAAAATGTTCAAGATGGAGACATAGATATTTGTAAAGTACATACGGATCTGAATGTCGCAGATCCATTGACTAAACCTCTCCCTAGGGCAAAACATGATCAACACCAGAACTCTATGGGTGTTCGATTCATCACAATGTAACTAGATTATTGACTCTAGTGCAAGTGGGAGACTGTTGGAAATATGCCCTAGAGGCAATAATAAAAGGATTATTATTATATTTCCTTGTTCATGATGATTGTCTTTTATTCATGCTATAATTGTGTTATCCGGAAATCGTAATACATGTGTGAATACATAGACACCAACATGCCCCTAGTAAGCCTCTAGTTGACTAGCTCGTTGATCAACAGATAGTCATGGTTTCCTGACTATGGACATTGGATGTCATTGATAACGAGATCACATCATTAGGAGAATGATGTGATGGACAAGACCCAATCCTAAACATAGCACAAGATCGTATAGTTCGTTTGCTAGAGTTTTTCCAATGTCAAGTATCTTTTCCTTAGACCATGAGATCCTGTAACTCCCGGATACCGTAGGAATGCTTTGGGTGTACCAAACGTCACAACGTAACTGGGTGACTATAAAGGTATACTATGGGTATCTCCGAAAGTGTTTGTTGGGTTGACACGGATCAAGACTGGGATTTGTCACTCCGTATGACGGAGAGGTATCTTTGGGCCCACTCGGTAATGCATCATCATAATGAGCTCAAAGTGACCAAGTGTTTGGTCATGGGATCATGCATTACGGTACGAGTAAAGTGACTTGCCGGTAACGAGATTGAACGAGGTATTAGGATACCGACGATCGAATCTCGGGCAAGTAACGTACCGATTGACAAAGGGAATTATATACGGGGTTGCTTGAATCCTCGACATCGTGGTTCATCTGATGAGATCATCGAGGAGCATGTGGGAGCCAACATGGGTATCCAGATCCCGCTGTTGGTTATTGACCGGAGAGCCGTCTCGGTCATGTCTACATGTCTTCCGAACCCGTAGGGTCTACACACTTAAGGTTCGGTGACGCTAGGGTTGTAGAGATATGAATATGCAGTAAACCGAAAGTTTTTTGGAGTCCCGGATGAGATCCCGGACGTCACGAGGAGTTCCGAAATGGTACGGAGGTGAAGAATTATATACAGGACGTGCAGTTTCGGCCATCGGGAGAGTTTCGGGGGTCACCGGTATTGTACCGGGACCACCGGATGGGTCCCGGGGGTCCACCGGGTGGGGCCACCCATCCCGGAGGGCCCCATGGGCTGGAGTGGGGAGGGGAACCAGCCCATAGTGGGCTGGTGCGCCCCCCTTGGCCCACCCCCTGCGCCTAGGGTTGGAAACCCTAGGGTGGGGGGGGGGGCGCCCCACTTGCCTTGGGGGCCACTCCACCCTTGGCCGCCGCCCCCCGTAGGAGATCCCATCTCCTAGGGCCGGCGCCCCCCTTGGGGAGCCTATATAAAGGGGGGAGGGAGGCGCAGCCACACCCTTGACTCTTGGCGCCTCCCTCTCCCCTGGTACACCTCTCCCTCTCGCAGAAGAACAGCGAAGCCCTGCTGCGGTGACTGCTGCATCCACCACCACGCCGTCGTGTTGCTGGGTCTTCATCAACCTCTCCTTCCCCCTTGCTGGATCAAGAAGGAGGAGACGTCACACTGACCATACGTGTGTTGAACGCGGAGGTGCCGTCCGTTCGGCGCTAGGATCTCCGGTGATTTGGATCACGTCGAGTACGACTCCCTCATCCCCGTTCTCTTGAATGCTTCCGCTCGCGATCTACAAAGGTTTGTAGATGCAATCCGATCACTCATTGCTAGATGAACTCATAGATGGATCTTGGTGAAACCGTAGGAAAATTTTTGTTTTCTGCAAAATTCCCCAACAATAACAACAAACTAAACGATCAAGTGCTAAGCTAACGGAATGGGTCAAGTCAATCACATCATTCTCCTAATGATGTGATCCCGTTAATCAAATGACAACTCATGTCTATGGTTAGGAAACATAACCATCTTTGATCAACGAGCTAGTCAAGTAGAGGCATACTGGTGACACTCTGTTTGTCTATGTATTCACACATGTATTATGTTTCCGGTTAATACAATTCTAGCATGTATAATAAACATTTATCATGATATAAGGAAATAAATAATAACTTTATTATTGCCTCTAGGGCATATTTCCTTCATTCATAACAGAGTGCAATCACACACTTATTACATCAAATGTCTCAAAAGTGAACTTATAACAATAATATGGCTTAAGGCCATCTAAATAAAATAACTGCGGAAGCATCGAAGGTAAATAGGTCCATCAACTCTAACGGCATAGCTGAGTGCACGACAATGACCTAGCGCACCTTACTCTTCGTCTGAAAATTCTGCAACATAATACGTTGCAGCCCGAAAAGGGGTGAGCACATGGAATATGCTGGCAAAATAACACTGTAGAGCAATGAACAGATAATGGCTATAACTATATGCATATATGGCTGGTGGAGGCTCTACGGTTATCATGTTTTTGCGAAAAGCCAATTTTTTCCTACAACAAAGGAATATATTTTGTTTAACTATCATGATAGTTGATAAACATTGAGAAGGTTCCTCCAACTCAATCCCAATTAAACAGTATTAAAAACCCATCAAATTAATTTAGAGTGATGAAATCAAATCAATAATTCAGGAACCAGATACTCAAGATGTACATAACTGGGGACACGGCTAACCATGATTAGTGTGTACACTCTGCAGAGGTTTGCACACTTTTTCCCACAAGACACGATCTCCTTCGTTGGATTTCTCGCACTACATGGTGTTTGAGAAACGGATGACCGAGACACAGCCTTTCAGAAGCATTAAACTCTGGGTAGACAGTACCACCTACGTCCCCTACATCTGCTAGCCTACCACTGGAAGAGGTCACGCAACATACTCAACTATGCCAGAGCCCATAATGGCTTGTGGCTGCACACGGAAGTTTCTAGCATGAATAATCTTATGATCTCTTTGAGCCTGGGTGGCGAACCATAGGATGATCACACGGGTACTCCGGGATATCCTAGGACAACACTGGATTCTCCAGGTGCCAGCAACCAATCCACCCAGATGTGTATTAAAATAGCCACCTTAAGTTTAACCATTAATAATACCCTCACTTCTGTCATGGATCTCTCAAACCAAACCACGTCTACTAGCATAGCATAGTAGTATAAGCATAACGTAGAAGTAACTCCCAGGGTTTGATATAAAGGGCAATAGGTTCTACCTCATCATCTACTTCCCAATACCCACATGTTATTAATCCTACTCATGCAATGTTTGGGGGTTGAAACTAATGCATAAAAACTGGGTAATAAAGGGGTATGATCAAAGTGTTACTTGCCTTGCCGACGATCCGCAAACCCTAGAGACTCGTAGTAGCATGATACTTCCATTTTGCATCATGCTTCTATATCGATATTTATTGCATTATGGGCTGTTATTACACGTTATGTCACAATACTTATGCCTATTCTCTCTTATTTTACAAGGTTTACATGAAGAGGGAGGATGCCGGCAGCTGGAATTCTGGGCTGGAAAAGGAGAAAATATTAGAGACCTATTCCGCACAACTCCAAAAGTCCTGAAACTCCACGGAAGTTATTTTTGGAATTAATAAAAAATACTGAGCGAAGAAAGTACCATAGGGGGACCACTCACCATCCACGAGGGTGGGGGCGCGCCCCTGCCTCGTGGGAACCTCGTGTGCTCTCCGGACTCCGTTTTCTTGCACGATACTTCTTTTGGTCGGTAAAAATTCATTATATAATCTCCCGAAGGTTTTGACCACCGTACCACGCCTCTGTTTTTGTTTTGAGCTGTTTCTGTAGCAGGTTTGGAGCAAGATGTCATCTCAGGATTTTGACGGAGAGAGCTATGTCTCATATCTCGTTGCTGACCCAAAGACCTATGGGGATCTATCTCCTTGTGGTCGAACTACGGATGATGAAGAGGATGCTCATTTGATGAAGATCAATGATTCAAGTTCGGAGGAGAAGGATGTCCCTCTACCTCAACCTGGGGATAAGCACGTGAAGTTCAAGAAGTCTAGTCTTCCTAAGAGGGCTAAACTGTCTAACAACCGATCTATTCCTTCTCCTTTTCGGCAGAAAAGCAAAGGAGATTTATGTGACAAGATCTTAAAGCTGGAAACGAAAGTCGATGATTTAAAGGAGGAAATTGCTCTTCTCAAATACAATATGAAATAGCTAAAGGCACAATTGACTCCATCGTCACCACCTCCGAAGAAAGAGATATAATCACATGGGTACGGGCACTCCCCTTGGCAACTGCCAAGCTTGGGGGAGGTGCCCCGGTATCGTATCACCATCACACTCCTATCTTTACCATTTTTCTTAGTTAGATCCTTTTGGTAATATCTTGATCTAGTAGAATAAAGTTTTAGTATGATTTAGTTTTGAGTTTTGCTTTATGATCCTTCTATGTAATCGAGTCTTATGGAGAGTAATGACTTCACATATAAAGAGTATGATGAATAAAAGTTGTTGAGAGTTGACAAACATAGTTTTGGTCATCGTTGCAATTAATAGGAAGTAATAAAGAAAGAGAGGTTTTCACATATAAATATACTATCTTGGACATCTTTTATGATTGTGAGCACTCATTAAAGTATGACATGCTAAAGAGTTGATGTTGGACAAGGAAGAAAATGTAATGGGTTATGTTTTCTTATATCCGAAATAAAGTATATTGTCATGGATCATCCAACATGTTGAGCTTGCCTTTCCCTCTCATGCTAGCCAAATTCTTTGCACCAAGTAGAGATACTACTTGTGCTTCTGAATACCCTTAAAACCAGTTCTGCCATGAGTGTCCACCATATCTACCTATGGATTGAGTAAGATCCTTCAAGTAAGTTGTCATGTTGCATGCAATAAAAATTGCTCTCTAAATGTGTACGATTTATTAGTGTGGAGAAAATCAACTTTATACGATCTTGTGATATGGAAGCAATAAAAGCGATGGACTGCATAATAAAGGTCCGTATCACAACTGGCAATATAAAGTGACGTTCTTTTGCATTAAGATTTCGTGCATCCAACCCTAAAAGCACATGACAACCTATGCTTCCCTCTGCGAAGGGCCTATCTTTTATTCTTGTCTTATACCTTATACAAGAGTCATGGTGATCCTCACCTTTCCTTTTTACATTTTATCCTTTGGCAAGCACCTGGTGTTGGAAAGATCCTGATATATATATCCAATTGGATGTAAGTTAGCATGAATCATTATTGTTGACATTACCCTTGAGGTAAAAGGTTGGGAGGCAACACTATAAGCCCCTATCTTTCTCTGTGTCCGATTAACACTCCATACACATAAGTATTGTGTGAGTGTTAGCAATTGTGAAAGACTAAATTATAGTTGAGTATGTGGACTTGCTGAAAAGCTCTTATATTGACTCTTTCCGATGTTATGATAAATTACAATTGCTTCAATGACCGAGATCATAGTTTGTTAGTTCTCAATGAAGTTTCTGATTCATACTTGACATTGTGAATAGATTATTACTTGAGCATAAGAAACCATATGACAATATCCATATATGTTGATGTTATAAGAATGATCATGATGCCTTCATGTCCGTATTTTATTTTATTTTATTGACACCTCTATCTCTAAACATGTGGACATATTTATCGTTATCGGCTTTCGCTTCAGGACAAGCGAGGTCTAAGCTTGGGGGAGTTGATACGTCCATTTTGCATCATGCTTTCATGTCGATATTTATTGCATTATGGGCTGTTATTACACGTTATGTCACAAAACTTATGCTTATTCTCTCTTATTTTACAAGGTTTACATGAAGAGGGAGGATGTCGGTAGCTGGAATTCTGGGATGGAGAAGGAGCAAATATTAGAGACCTATTCTGCACAACTCCAAAAGTCCTGAAACTCCACGGAAGTTATTTTTGGAATTAATAAAAAATACTGAGCGAAGAAAGTACCAGAGGGGGGCCACCCACTGCTACGTCTTGAGCTTGCGTTGGTTTTCCCCGAAGAGGAAGGGATGATGCAGCAGAGTAGCGTAAGTATTTCCCTCAGTGTTTGAGAACCAAGGTATCAATCCAGTAGGAGGCCACGCGCAAGTCCCTCGTACCTACACAACACAAAGAGCTCAATGCAACCAACGCGATTAGGGGTTGTCAATCCCTTCACGGTCACTTACGGAAGTGAGATCCGATAGATAATATTTTTGGTATTTTTGATATAAAGATGCAAAGTGAAAAGTAAAAGGCAAAGTAAAAACAAAACAAGATTAAAGTGATGGAGATTGATATGATGAGAATAGAACCGGGGGCCATAGGTTTCACTAGTGGCTTCTCTCGAGAGCATAAGTTCTCTACGGTGGGTGAACAAATTACTATTGAGCAATTGACAGAATTGAGCATAGTTATGAGAATATCTAGGCATGATCATGTATATAGGCATAACGTCCGTGACAAGTAGATCGAAACGATTCTACATCTACTACTATTACTCCACTCATCGACTGCTATCCAGCATGCATCTAGAGTATTAAGTTAAAAATAGAGTAACGCTTTAAGCAAGACGACATGATGTAGAGAGATAAATTCATGCAATATGAAATAAACCCCATCTTGTTATCCTCGATGACAATGATACAATACGTGTCTTGCTTCCCCTTCTGTCACTGGGAAAGAACACCGCAAGATCGAACCCAAAGCTAAGCACTTCTCCCATGGCAAGAACTACCAATCTAGTTGGCCAAACCAAACGGATAATTCGAAGAGACTTGCAAAGATAACCAATCATACATAAAAGAATTCAGAGAAGATTCAAATATTGTTCATAGATAGACTTGATCATAAACCCACAATTCATCGGTCTCAACAAACACACCGCAAAAGAAGAAGATTACATCGAATAGATCTGCACAAGAGAGGGGGAGAACATTGTATTGAGATCCAAAAAGAGAGAAGAAGCCATCTAGCTACTAACTATGGAGCCGAAGGTTTGAGGTAAACTACTCACACTTCATCGGAGGGCCTATGATGATGTAGAAGCCCTCCGTGATGACGGCCTTCTCCGGCGGAGCTCCGGAACAAGGCCCAAGATGGGATCTCGTGGATACAGAAAGTTGTGGCGGTGGAATTAGGTTTTTGGCTCCTGTTCTGATCGTTTGGGGTGCGTGGGCATATATAGGAGGAAGGAGTACGTCGGTGGAGCACCGAGGGGCCCACGAGGCAGGGGGTGCGCCCTGTAGGGGGGGCGCCCCCTACCCTCGTGACTGCCTCTGGTACTTCTTGGAGTAGGGTCCAAGTCTCCTGGGTCTTATCCGAGAAGAAAATCACGTTCCAAAAAGGATTTTTCTGTTTGGACTCCGTTTGATATTCTGTTTCTTCAAAACACTGAAATAGGCAAAAAACAGCAATTCTGGGATGGGCCTCCGGTTAATATGTTCGTCCCAAAAATAATATAAAAGTGGAAAATAAAGCCCAATATAGTCCAAAACAGTAGATAATATAGCATGGAGCAATCAAAAATTATAGATACGTTGGAGATGTATCAGGCATCCCCAAGCTTAATTCCCGCTCGTCCTCGAGTAGGTAAACGATAAAAAGAGAATTTTTGATGCGGAGTGTACTTGGCATAATTTCAATGCAAAATTTCTTAATTGTGGTATGGATATTCAGATTAGAAAGATTCAAGACAAAAGTTCATGTTGACATAAAGAATAATAACACTTCAAGCATACTAATAAAGTAATTATGTCTTCTCAAAATAACATGGCCAAAGAAAGTTATCCCTACAAAATCATATAGTCTGGCTATGCTCTATCTTTACCACACAAAGTATTTAAATCATGCACAACCCTGATGACAAGCCAAGCAATTGTTTCATACTCTAACTTTCTCAAAACTTTTTCAATCTTCACGCAATACATGAGCGTGAGCCATGGACATATCACTATGTGGAATAGAAGGGTGGTTGTGGAGAAGACAAAAAGAGGAAGATAGTCTCACATCAACTAGGCGTATCAACAGGCTATGGAGAGGCCCATCAATAGATATCAATGTGAGTGAGTAGGGATTGCCATGCAACGGATGCACTAGAGCTATAAGTATATGAAAGCTCATCAAAAGAAACTAAGTGGGTGTGCATCCAACTCACTTGCTCACGAAGACCTAAGGCAATTTGAGGAAGCCCATCATTGGAATATACAAGCCAAGTTCTATAATGAAAAATTCCCACTAGTATATGAAAGTGACATAACGAGAGACTCTCTATCATGAAGATCATGGTGCTACTTTGAAGCACAACTGTGGTAAAAGGATAGTAACATTGTCCCTTCTCTCTTTTTCTCTCATTTTTTTATTTGGGCCTTTTTCTCTTTTTTATGGCCTCTTTTTTTTCCGGAGTCTCATCCCGACTTATGGGGGAATCATAGTCTCCATCATCCTTTCCTCACTTGGGACAATTCTCTAGAAAATGATGATCATCACACTTTTATTTTTCTTACAACTCAACAATTACAACTCGATACTTAGAACAAATATGACTCTATATGAATGCCTCCGGCGGTGTACCGGGAAATGCAATGAATCAAGAGTGACAGGTATGAAAGAATTATGAATGGTGGCTTTGCCACAAATACGATGTCAACTACATGATCATGCTAGCAATATGACAATGATGGAGCGTGTCATAATAAACAGAACAGTGGAAAGTTGCATGGCAATATATCTCGGAATGGCTATGGAAATGCCATGATAGGTAGGTATGGTGGATGTTTTGAGGAAGGTATATGGTGGGTGTATGATACCGGCGAAAGGTGCGCGGTATTAGAGAGGCTAGCAATGGTGGAAGGATGGGAAAAAGTGCATGTAATCCATGGACTCAACATTAGTCATAAAGAACTCATATACTTATTGCAAAAATCTAGAAGTTATCAAAGCAAAGTATTACGCGCATGCTCCTAGGGGGATAGATTGGTAGGAAAAGACCATCGCTCGTCCCCGACCGCCACTCATAAGGAAGACAATCAATAAATAAATTATGCTCCGACTTCATCATATAACGGTTCACCATACGTGCATGCTACGTGAATCACAAACTTTAACACAACTATTCTTTAAATTCACAACTACTAAGCTAGCATAACTCTAATATTATCACCTCCATATCTCAAAACAATTATCATGCTTTAATCTTCTCTTAGTATTCAACGCACTCAAAAGAAAATTTCACATATCTTGAACACCAAGCATATTTATATTAAGCAAATTACCATGCTATTAAGACTCTCAAAATAATTTAAGTGAGGCATGAGAGATCAATAGTTTCTTTAAAACAAACCACCACCGTGCTCTAAAAGATCTAAGTGAAGCACATAGAGCAAAATTATAACGCTCAAAAGATATAAGTGAAGTGCATAGAGCAAAACTACATAGCTCAAAAGATTTAAGTGAAGCACATAGAGTATTCTATCAAATTTCAATTCAAGTATGGCTCTCTCAAAAGGTGTGTACAGCAAGGATGATTGTGGCACACTAACAAACAAAGACACAAATAATACAAGACGCTCCAAGCAAAACACATATCATGTTGGTGAATAAAAATATAGCTCCAAGTAAATTACCGATGGAAGTGGACGAAAGAGGGGATGCCTTCCGGGGCATCCAAAGCTTTGACTTTTTGGTGTCCTTGGATTATCTTGGGGGTGCCATGGGCATCCCCAAGCTTAGGCTCTTGCCACTCCTTGTTACATAATCCATCAAAAGAACTCACCCAAAACTTGAAAACTTCACAACACAAAACTCAATAGAAATCTCGTGAGCTCCGTTAGAGAAAGAAAACATAAAACCACTTCAAGGTACTGTAATGAACTCATTCTTTATTTATTTTGGTGTTAAACCTACTGTATTCCAACTTATCTATGGATTATAAACTATTTTACTAACCATAGATTCATCAAAATAAGCAAACAACACACGAAAAACAGAATCTGTCAAAAACAAAACAGTCTGTAGTAATCTGTAACTAACACAAACTTCTGGAACTCCAAAAAATCTACCAAAATTAGAAGACCTAGATAATTTGTTTATTGATCAGCATAAATTGGAATCAGTATGTTATCACGTTCTGATGATTTTTAGTAATTCGGGCACTGAACGCAAAGTTGCTGGAAATTACAGCAAGATCAAATAACTATCATCCAAGAAGATCCAATAGGTCTAGCTTGGCACAAACACTAATTAAAACACAAAACCACATCCAAACAGAGGGTAGATGGGTTATTTATTCCCTAACAGAAGAAAAACACAAAAAACAAAAAAAAATTTATTGGGTTGCCTCCCAACAAGCGCTATCGTTTAACGCCCCTAGCTAGGCATAAAAGCGAGGATAGATCTAGGTATTGCCATCTTTGGCATTAGGAAAGAAAAGAGCAAATTTCCTTTCTATGGCATTTGTTCTCCTATTTTGGGAAAGCACATGGCCATTAATGGATGAAGTAAGATTAAGCACGTTACGGAAATTTGCATCTATACTAGATTTCATCTCTTTGATAATTTCGTTTTGATAGAAGCATAAGAGGGTGGTAGATTCAACTTTATTATTCATGGGGTGCCCAAATATAGTTTTCCTCCTTTCATAAGTATCTACAGAATCCCCTTCAAGAAAACCCTCTTCAAAAATAGAATCTAGCAATTGTTTAAAAGAGGTAGGTAATCCGACATAAAAACCTTTTAAGTAAACCTCAATTTGATATTGTGGTATATAGCTAGCCCTAATCCTTAATAACCTATCCCAAGCATCTTTTAAAGACTCATCAATTAAATAGCGAAAAATTCCAGAGTCGTCTTCATCAAGATTATTTAAACTCTCAATGGTGACCCCGGTGGGTCTATCAATAGCATCATTATTTCTGAGTTTAGAGAGGATAGAGGGATCATCCAGGGTACTAAGACCTTGGAAAGGACCCTTTGTTCTTTTTGATTCGGCCATGGCAACGGGAAGACAGGCGAGAAAAAGGCAAACGGAGAAGGAGAAGGGGAAGAAGAAAGAGAGGGCAAATAAAACGGCAAGGGTGAAGTGGGGGAGAGGAAAATGAGAGGCAAATGGCAACTAATGTAATGCAAGAGATAGGGATTGTGATGGGTACTTGGTATATTGACTTTTTGCGTAGACTCCCCGGCAACGGCGCCAGAAATCCTTATTGCTATGTCTTGAGCTTGCGTTGGTTTTCCCCGAAGAGGAAGGGATGATGCAGCAGAGTAGCGTAAGTATTTCCCTCAGTTTTTGAGAACCAAGGTATCAATCCAGTAGGAGGCCATGCGCAAGTCCCTCGTACCTACACAACACAAAGAGCTCAACGCAACCAATGCGATTAGGGGTTGTCAATCCCTTCACGGTCACTTACGGAAGTGAGATCCGATAGATAATATTTTTGGTATTTTTGATATAAAGATGCAAAGTGAGAAGTAAAAGGCAAAGTAAAAACAAAACAAGATTAAAGTGATGGAGATTGATATGATGAGAATAGACCGGGGACCATAGGTTTCACTAGTGGCTTCTCTCGAGAGCATAAGTTTTCTATGGTGGGTGAACAAATTACTGTTGAGCAATTGACAGAATTGAGCATAGTTATGAGAATATCTAGGCATGATCATGTATATAGGCATCACGTCCGTGACAAGTAGATCGAAATGATTCTGCATCTACTACTATTACTCCAGTCATCGACCGCTATCTAGCATGCATCTAGAGTATTAAGTTAAAAATAGAGTAACGCTTTAAGCAAGATGACATGATGTAGAGATATAAATTCATGCAATATGAAATAAACCCCATCTTTTTATCCTCGATGGCAACGATACAACACGTGTCTTGCTGCCCCTTCTGTCACTGGGAAAGAACACCACAAGATCGAACCCAAAGCTAAGCACTTCTCCCATGGCAAGAACTACCAATCTAGTTGGCCAAACCAAACGGATAATTCGAAGAGACTTGCAAAGATAACCAATCATACATAAAAGAATTCAGAGAAGATTCAAATATTGTTCATAGATAGACTTGATCATAAACCCACAATTCATCAGTCTCAACAAACACACCGCAAAAGAAGAAGATTACATCGAATAGATCTCCACAAGAGAGGGGGAGAACATTGTATTGAGATCCAAAAAGAGAGAAGAAGCCATCTAGCTACTAACTATGGACCCGAAGGTCTGAGGTAAACTACTCACACTTCATCGGAGGGGCTATGATGATGTAGAAGCCCTCTGTGATGACGGCCTTCTCCAGCGGAGCTCCGGAACAGGCCCCAAGATGGGATCTCGTGGATACAGAAAGTTGCGGTGGTGGAATTAGGTTTTTGGCTCCTGTTCTGATCGTTTGGGGGTACGTGGGTATATATAGGAGGAAGGAGTACGTCGGTGGAGCACCGAGGGACCCACGAGGCAAGGGGCGCGCCCCCTACCCTCGTGACCGCCTCCGGTACTTCTTAGAGTAGGGTCCAAGTCTCCTGGGTGTTATCCGAGAAGAAAATCACGTTCCAAAAAGGATTTTTCTGTTTGGACTCCGTTTGATATTCTGTTTCTTCGAAACACTGAAATAGGCAAAAAACAGCAATTCTGGGCTGGGCCTCCGGTTAATAGGTTAGTCTCAAAAATAATATAAAAGTGGAAAATAAAGCCCAATATAGTCCAAAACAGTAGATAATATAGCATGGAGCAATCAAAAATTATAGATACGTTGGAGACGTATCACCCACCATCCACGAGGGTGGGGGCGCGCCCTACCCCCTGGGCGCGCCCCCTGCCTCGTGGGCCCCCTGGCAGGCCTCCGGTGCCCATCTTCTGCTATATGAAGTATTTTACCCTGGAAAAAAATCATAAGCAATCATTCGGGAAGAAACTCCGTCGCCACGAGGCGGAACCTTGGCGGAACCAATCTAGGGCTCCGGCAGAGCTGTTCTGCCAGGGAAACTTCCCTCCGGGAGGAGGAAATCATCGCCATTATCATCTCCAATGATCCTCTCATCGGGAGGGGGTCAATCTCCATCAACATCTTCACCAGCACCATCTCCTCTAAAACCCTAGTTCATCTCTTGTATCCAATCTTTGTTCCAGAGCCTCAGATTGGTACCTGTGGGTTGCTAGTAGTGTTGATTACTCCTTATAGTTGATGCTAGTTGGTTTATTTGGTGGAAGATCATATGTTCAGATCCTTTATGCATATTAATACCCCCTCTGATTATGAACATGAATATGATTTGTGAGTAGTTACATTTGTTCCTGAGGACATAGGAGAAGTCTTGCTATAAGTAGTCATGTGAATTTGGTATTCGTTCGATATTTTGATGAGATGTATGTTGTCTTTCCTCTAGTGGTGTTATGTGAACGTCGACTACATGACACTTCACCATTGTTTGGACCTAGAGGAAGGCATTGGAAAGTAATAAGTAGATGATGGGTTGCTAGAGTGACAGAAGTTTAAACCCTAGTTTATGAGTTGCTTCGTAAGGGGCTGATTTGGATCCATATGTTTCATGCTATGGTTAGGTTTACCTTAATACTTCTTTTGTAGTTGCGGATGCTTGCAATAGGGGTTAATCATAAGTGGGATGATTGTCCAAGAAAGAGCAGCACCCAAGCACCGGTCCACCCACATACCAAATTATTAAAGTAACGAACGCAAATCATATGAGTGTGATGAAAACTAGCTTGACGATAATTCACATGTGTCCTCGGGAGCGCTTTTCTCTATATAAGAGTTTTTCCAGGCTTGTACTTTTCTACAAAAAGGATTGGGCCATCTTGCTGCACCTTATTTACTTTCATTACTTGTTACCCGTTACAAATTACCTTATCACAAAACTACCTGTTACCGATAATTTCAGTGCTTGCAGAGAATACCTTACTGAAAACCGCTTGTCATTTCCTTCTGTTCCTCGTTGGGTTGGACACTCTTACTTATCGAAAGGACTACGATAGATCCCCTATACTTGTGGGTCATCATAGCACGCTTCGCACTCCGGGAATTCTATCGCAAACAAACAATAGCATACATAAGCACTCAAGCATAGATCCAAGGGTAAAACTTATATGAGAAAGTCCAAACTGAGAGTTCAACTAAAGTGCTTCGATTTGCAAAAAGAAACAATCGAAACGGAGCTATGAAACCGAAACTACGATCAAAAGAAGTTCAAGTTCAAATCTGCTTGCAATCAAATTTTAAATTGCCAAAACCATGTTCAGGTTGATTAACTGGAAAGAGGGGTTCGAGACAAAGATTTTGGCGCTGGTTTCACTGGATTTGGATGAACGGTTGCAAAACTACGAGGGTTTGAAGATTAGGGGCTAATCTGCGATAAAAATAATCACGAATAGGTCCCTGGCCAAAAAATAAAATAAAAATAAAAAGACTAACGAACGAACGTTTGCTAACAGAACTAAACGAAGGAATTCGTTCGTTACAGAAACTAATCTGATGAACGTTCGCTAATTAACAAACAAATTAAAAAAACCGATCTAACCTAAACCGATCTAAAAAAACCGGAAAAACCGAACGGTTTTATATACCGTTTAACCGGAGAAAACCGGCGTCGAGATCCGACGGCTCCGGCGTCGGGCGTCGGCGGCGAGGTGGGGCGATGGTGCGGGGAGGCGGCGGCGCGACGCGGCTAGCGGCAGCGGTGGCGGCGCTAGGCAGCGGCGGGGCTGCGATGGCGAGAGGAGGCGGCGGCCTCGGGGCTGCTTATAAAGGCTCCCCCCCCCCCCCCCCGGGTTCTCCGACTTGGAGAGGGGATAGGCGAGGCGGCGGCGAGCCGGACTCCTTCCGGAGTCCGGCGACTCCACGGCGGGCGACGCGGGCAAGGCGGCGGCGCGGCTGGGCTTGGCCCGGCTCGGCTCGGGCCGGCCCAGAACTTTTTTTAATAAATTCTGCCAAAGAAAAATCCTAAATAAATATAACAAAATTTCTAAAAAATGCCAAAAACAATTTTCACCGTCTATACAAAATATTTAGAACAAAGTGAACATTTTTCTGGCCTAAAATTGCAATTTTCAAATAAAATCTCGAATAAAATCCAAATAAATTTTTTATTGGATTTTAAAAATCTTTCCTCAAATATTTCTCTCTTTTTGAAGAAGTCATATTATCTTCTCTCTTTTATTTTAATATCCGAAATATTTCGGAGAAAAAATTATTAAACCAAATTTGAGAAAATTCAAATATGAAAATAAATGGAATCCCCAACTCTCCCTGTGGGTCCTTGAGTTACTTAGGATTTCTAGGATCGCAAACAAAATGCAAATAAAATATGATATGCATATGATGACATTTAGAAATATTAAAACTGAGCACTAATCCAACCATCTCAGGGCATTAGCATCCACAGCCGTTCGATCTATATTTTTCAGCGTTTTCGGCCATCCAATCAAACTAGCTGCGGTACTTCTCATGACTGGAGTGAGCAGCTGCTCCCGCGACAAAATTGGGGGGTCGTGGTTAATTGGGCCATAACTCTCGCACGAAGCCCATTTAAATATCACAGAGGGAAAAAACACCGAACGCCGACCCTGCCGCTTCGCTCGACGCCCTCCGTGCGCCGCCTCGCTTCCTTTGATCCGATCTAGAGATATCCCTCTCACGCTACCATTCCGTACGGCAGAAAAGGAAGAAATACTTGGTGAACATGAAGATCCTTCGCTGGTACATCCGTCCTATCCCGGTTGTCAATCGATTTGGGGGCGACAGGGCGGCTGTAGCCAGGAAGCGTCGCCATCGCCTGACCTCAAGGCGCCACCTGCAAGGTCTCTTTCCCTCGCACCTCCTCCTGACCCAACCCATCGTCTCGCTCCTCCGCCGGCCCGCTCCTGGCCTGTTTCTTGCCGATCTGGTTAGAGATTGTGCCGATGCCTCATGTTCCAGTCGGTACCCAGAAGCATGCCAACACGGCACCTCAGCTTACCCACTCATCGGATGATTTGAAATTGGGATCTGCTTAACCTGTGAGTAGTTTTGTTTTTGAGGGGGAATTTGTGAGTAGTTGATTTGATGGTCTTATAACACAGGAGCCCTGAAACAATCAGATTACAACGACGGTGGTGGCTCATGCCCTCTGTATCTCCGCTCCTCAATTGTGTCTGTTATTGTTGATTCAACACAAGATGGCTACGGCAAATCACTCTAGAAACCATCCGATGGCGACACGGAACCACTTCTTTGCCATCTCTAATCACATTGCCTGCCATGACACATAACTTATTTTATGCATGATTACGATTACACATGAATTTAGGAATGTACCTCATATGAAGCAATCAGTTATTTTGTTGGTAGACTGAGAAAAACATGTGTCAATCTTTTTTTTTCCTGTGAAGAACTGAGATGATTTTCTCTATTTTTTTTGCAGATAGTCAATGCAGTTTGCAAAGTCTTTTTTGAAACGCGTTGACCAACGGAGGGACTCTTCAGTTTGGTACTCCTACTTGGCTAATCTTGACTTTCTTGCCACCACAGTAGTAGTGGTGTATTTGTACTGTTGTTGGGGGACCATTTTATAGGGTAGATGAAGATAAATGCATAGCTACAAGGTCTGCTATGCTCACTTTGGTTGATAACTGACAAATTCCAATGCATAGAACATGTAGGTCACAATGCCCCATAATATATCTTCTGCAACAATTACATGTTCGATGTTGCTCGTAGCTTGGTATTATCAACATGACTGCAGCTTAACATCTACTCAAATATTATGTTAGTTATTGATTACTATTTGACTGATCACTATTGCTGATATCTTTACTGTGGGAAATTTCATATAACAAAAAAGCTTCCCTTCGTATCAATTAGTGGTGGAAACAAAGCTCATGCTTGAGAGAAAACTGTGAAAGCATGATACAGGGGATGAGAAATTTCCATCTGAGGTAAGCCCACTTGATTTCTGACCCATTGTATATTGTGTCACCAGTAATGAAGTAATTCAGGTTAATACAGTAAATAATCCTCCGTTCAATTCAAGGGGATGTTACATGCATACCAGTACAATTTTTAAATTTTGCATTGTGAGGGCACACAAGGTAGCTCGGATGCCACAGAGAGAGGAAAACTTTTTATCCCCACGAAATAAGTTGCCATGTTAGCTTAATTTATGGAGATGTCTTTGGCATTGACTGACATGCCATTTTTATTTTACTGGTTGATTTTCACATTTCCCCATTCCATGTTTCAATCATCATTTTGGCAGGTCCACAACTAGAAAGATTAGTATGGTGGTACCATATTGAGGCAATTACTTGCTATTCGAGCCTTGCCTAATTGTTCACGTGAAGTAATGCCATCTCCAACTTCTTCATTATTATAGCTAGGGGAAAGCAACATTTATGCCTAAGCAATATATATTGTTTGTGTTATTTTTAATTCTCGAATTCCCTATCAATGTTTTACAATGGACGAGAGATAAGACGATGTAACAGAAGCTTCTTCAAGGTTATACAAAGAATGTTTCATGTGCGCTGTCATTTTTTATGTGTTGGTTACATTGAGCTTACGTGTTTGCCCATCCTGTGTTTATTGGAATCCTCTTATACTTACTCACCACTTGGATGAGCTATTGCAGGGATATTCATCCTGGAGTGGGATTACCTACATACAATTTTTGTTTATATATTATATTATGTTGCATGAGATGTGTAATTTTGAACCATGATAAAGTTTGTTCCATTGCATGTGTCAGTACAAACGTAATATTATATCTTACATTTCCAATTATTGTTTTGCTTTTCTGGTTGAAATTTGGATCTCCTTAAGGAAGGGACCATGTTTGTCGTGATTTTTGTTTTCTTATTCATGTAATATATAATAGATACATGATATTTGGTGCTAAACATTTGGTTTTCCAACTATGAAATTTGTCTGGGCATATCGAACGTTCAAGATTTTCTTAAAACTTTCTACATGCCATGCAATATCTCTAAAATCTAAATGCATTTCTCGGGTCTACATATTTAGAGAAATTCCTATCATATTACTGAAGTCACAGACGGGCGCGGCAACGCGTGCCATCATTGATCTAGTATGTATAACATTCAAATTGAAAATTTGAGATGTTAGAGCATCTCCAGTCGTTGGCCTCCCCAGGAAGCATTTTTCTTGCCGCCTGGGGGGCTGCCGGCGAGAATTTTACTCCGGGTTTCAAATCTCTTCCAGTCGTTGCCCCCCACCCCCCACCCCCACAGGCAGACCGCGGAGTCACCACAGGAGCCCGTGGCCACACCCGTGGTCGTGTCTGCGCCTGCCCGTGGCCTGGCCGCTGCTGCTCGCGCCGGAGGAGCTCCCTGTCCAGGAACTCGCCGAGGCAGACACTCCGGCCACGCACGCTCCGCCTCTGCCCCGGCCGCTCCGCGCCACTCCACCTCTGCCCCGGCCACGCGCGCTCTTCCTCCACCCCGGCCTTGCCCGCTTCGGCCTCGCCAGCCCCGGTGTTGAGGCATATCTCTCTCGAGGTAGTTTTGGTGATTGATGACAACATGTTTGCAGACTAATCATGTGCTTTGAGTAGTTCACAGATTCATCCTTGGCACGAGACGTTTTCTTCCCTTTGGAGTGTCATTCAAGACGGTGTAGCTCTTTCGTTTCTCTTTCGGTGGACTAGTTGCGTAGAGTGCACCGTACTATCAAGAGGGGGTCCGCTGGGGTATTGCTTGGGTGAAATCAACACGTACACATCAGCTTCTCACCCTCAGAGCTCTTCCACTTCATTGGAGAGAGATCTCTTCTCTTTCTGTGTCCTGTTTGGGTTCCAGCGGTAGTACCGCGCAACCTAGTGGTAGTATCATTGAGGAGCCACAAGTGGCAGTACCGCTCCGCAGCGGTAGTACCGCCGGTGACTCCACAGCAGTACTACCACTGGCCTGCCTGGCACCACCGCCTCGTCCTCAGCCTCAACGGAGAGATCTCTCTCTCTTTTCTGTGTCCCAGCGGTAGTACCGCACTACCAGTGGTAGTACCGCCGAAGGGTCACAGGCGGCAGTACCGCTCCGCAGCAGTAGTACCGCCGGTGACCCCGCAGCTGTACTACCGTTGGGCTGTCTGGCTCCTACCGCCTCGACTCGAGGGCTCTTTTTCTCGTGTCGGGTTTTGCAGCACTAGTTGCAGCAGTAGAGGCGGTAGTACCGTTTTGGAGCGGTAGTACCGCCCTTATCACCGCGGTAGTACCGCCCTTACCACTGCGGTAGTACCGCGCTGGGTCTAGATCCCTGCCGCTCTTCTCTGCGCGGTAGTACCGCTAGCTGGAGCGGCAGTACCGCTGGCTCGGCGGTAGTACCGCCCCCCTTTAGCGGTACTACCGCCCTGTGCGGGGCTGGTTGGTGGGGCAACGGTTGGATTGTTACCCCTACTATAAAAGGGGGTCCCCTTCTTCCCTTTTGACCTACCTCTTCCCCCTCAAGCTCCATTAATGCTCAAGCTCCATTATGCTCCAAGCTCCATTTTCGCCCGATCTATCTCTCTAGCCAATCAAACTTGTTGATTTGCTTGGGAGTGGTTGAGAAGGCCCCGATCTACACTTCCACCAAGGGATTTTCGATTCCCCCACTCATCCCTAGCGGATCTTGTTACTCTTCGGTGTTTGAGCACCCTAGACGGTTGAGGTCACCACGGAGCCATAGTCCATTGTGGTGAAGCTTCGTGGTATTGTTGGGGGCCTCCGATTAAGTTGTGGAGATTGCCCCAACCTTGTTTGTAAAGGTCCGGTTGCCGCCTTCAAGGGCACCAATAGTGGAATCACGGCATCTCGCATTGTGTGAGGGCGTGAGGAGAATACGGTGGCCCTAGTGGCTTCTTGGGGAGCATTGTGCCTCCACACCGCTCTAACGGAGACGTACTTCCCCTCAAAAGGAAGGAACTTCGGTAACACATCCTCGTCTTCACCGGATCCACTCTTGGTTATCTCTCACCTTTACTTGTGCAAGCTCTTTAGTGTTACTTCTCTTGCTTGCTTGTTGTTATTGCATCATATAGGTTGCTCACCTAGTTGCACATCTAGACAACATACTTTGATGCAAAGTTTAATTTGGTAAAGAGAAGTTAAAAATTGGTATGCCTATTCACCCCCCTCTAGTCAACCATATCGATCCTTTTAATTGGTATCAGAGCCTCGTCTCTTTATTAAGGACTTTACCGTCCAAAGAGTATGGTTGATACCGTAGACGGTGTGGAGGAACACTCCGGTGTGAATCCGACCTCGTCTACGGGCGATGGGGGAACCTCGGTCTCTCGTGAGGAGTTCAATGTGGCCTTGGAGACATTGAAAACCTCCATGACGACCGAGGTTGAAAGCATGTTTACTAAATTTCTTGAGGGGCTTAAACTATCCACCGCACCGTTGAAAGTGGGTGACCCCACCGACAAGGTGACGGATGCTATCTCCGACAAGGGGGAAGCTAGTAGTGAAAAGGCTCCTTCTTCTAGTGGTAAAAATGGCACCGGCATCTTTGCTCATGTGGAACCACCACTTGTTTATGGTGGACCGGTTCCTTCCAATCATTTGAATCATGCCGGTCCTCCCCCTAAGATTGTGAAAAATGAGGATTTGATTCTTGGGTTTACCGCTTTAAACATCATTTAAATCATGTGAACACTAACCTTTGGAGAATCATTGAAGAAGGTTTCTATCCGCATGATCCAAGCAACTTCACTCCTCGAGAAGCCACGGATAATCAACTCAATGAGAATGCTCTCTTCATCATTCAAGATGCAATCCCACTCGAAGACCTACCTCATCTTCGGCCCTTCGCCTTGGCCAAAGACGCATGGATTTGTGTTGTCTCCCTCTACCGGGGAAGCGCAAGCATTCAACGCTCCAACTATGAAGTGGTGCAAGATGAGGCCGATGAGTTTGCAATGAAAGAAGATGAAGAACCTCGTGAGCTTTATCAGAGGGTAACCAAACTCGCAGTCTCACTCCGAGATCACGGGAGCAAGGACACGGATGACAATTGGATCAGGCACAAATTCCTCAAGGCAATGATGCCCTACCACAAGGCCATGTCCTCCGTCATTCGTCAAAGACCGGACTTCCACACTTTGACCTCAAGCGAAGTGTTGGATGAGTTTGTGGCCATGAACATTTTGGACAAGACCGCCGACAATGCGGTGCTTTGTTCTCAAAGGGCAAAGAAGCCCAACCTTGCATTGAAGGCCAAGCTCTTCGTTGAAGAAGAAGAAGAGGAAGAAGAGGTGAGCAACCCCGAGGATACGAAGTATGCATATCATGAACACATGGCACTCGCTTCAAGGCAATTTTGGAGCAAGAAAAACTCGAGGCCAAACTTTAACAAGAACAACTCAAGTGGCACGAAGAGCAAGCAACGTGTAAGGACTTGCTACAATTGTGGCAACGTGAGTCATTTTGTTGCGGAGTGCCCGTATGAGAAGAGGGAAGACAATGGTGGCAGGCTCATCTGAAAGGACAAGGCCAAGTCGTTCCCCAACAAGAGCAACTTCACCAAGAAGACTCGTCCCAAGACATTGGTGGTACAAGAAGAGTACAATGAGGATGACGACGATGATGAAGGTGATGAGTCGGTTGCCATGTCCTCCGTTGCCATTGCTACGACTCCACGGGTGTCCCTCTTCGACTCATCCAATGAGAGCATCACCGCCAAATGCCTCATGGCTAAAGCCACCAACAAGGTAACCCCCAACATCAAAACTACCATCATTAATCATCCTTCTCCGACGGAAAGCATTAATGAACTTGAGGGAGCGAATGTGGAGACAAATGAGTTTGAGGCCTTTATGGACAAACTTAAGGGAAAATCCAAGAAGCACTTTGTTGCTCTCTTGGAACAACTTGGTGAAGCCAATGACATGATCGAGGCTCACGAAGACACCATCACTAAGATGGAAGAGCATAGTCGTGACTATGCCGATGAGATTTCGGATCTTTCCAATGCTCTTGAGGAAGAGCGTGGTCTTCGTTTGGCTCTTGAGGAGTCACACAACATTGATCATGCTAAGTTAAAGAAAGATTATGATCATGTCCTCATTGTTTCTCATGTGCTAAACTCCGAGAAGGCCGAACTTGAGGTTGATCTTGCTAGACTCAAAGAGGAGTTTGATCTACTTGACAAGGCTCACAAGGTCTTGAAGGGTGCTCATGCTAGCCTCAAAGAGTCTCATGATCAACTGCAAGTAAAGCTAACCAAGGAAAAAGCCACTTTTCCTCGTATGATGTTAATTGATAATGCAAATGCTACTAACCCGTGTTGTGAGCATGTGCATCTCATTGAGGAGAACGCTAAGCTAAAGGGGCAACTTGAGAGAGGTCTTGCGACTTGCATACAAGGCAAGAAGAACCTCAACGACCTCTTGATCAACCAAAAGGGAGTTATGGCCAAGGAAGGGGTTGGGTACGTGCCCGACTTCAAGAACAAGAAGAAGAATGACAAGACCAAACGACCTAATCCTCTCATGCAAACCTTTGTGAAGGAGGGAGAGAGTGCCTCTGAGGAGAAGAAGAAGAACAATGAGAAGGGTGGCGTTGTCAAAAAGGGCAATGCCACTCCTCGCACCAAAGCCGGCGACTTTAATCCTTCATATGTGTTATGCCGTGCTAGTGATGGGCATGTCTATGCCAAATTTGTTGGTTCTCCTCATGAATACATTGAATGGTCTATTTGGGTTCCAAAGACCCTTGTTACTAACATCAAAGGACCCATTACAAAATGGGTACCTAAAACCAAGCATTAATCTCTTGTGGGTGTTTGCTTCTGGTGGGGGATCATGGTTGCTTGATAGCGGAGCTACAAATCATATGACCGGAAGCAAGGACTTGGTGGTGGATGTGCACAAGATTCCATCTATGCCCACCAATGTTGAGTGGGGTGACGCCTCATCCTCTAAGGTATTGGGACTTGGCAAGGTGGTCATCTCTCATGATCTCACGATCGAGAAGGTCATGCTTGTTGAGTCCCTTGCATACAATTTACTTTCCGTTCGTCAACTTGCAATCATGGGCTTTGACACTTTATTTGATATCTATACCGTGGCCCTTTTGTGGAGCAAGACTCTTAAGTAGCCTTTGTTGGGCATGTTGAGAACGGTCTATATGTGATTAACTTTTCGGAGCGACCCACTAAGACCGCGACATGCCTAATGGCTAAAGTTGATGTGGGATGGCTTTGGCATCGCCGTCTAGCCCATGTCAATATGAGATCTTTGCAAAGTCTTCTCAAGGGGGACCATGTCCGTGGACTAACGAATGTTAGTTTTGCTAAAGATCGTGCTTGCAGTGCTTGTATCGAAGGAAAGCTACATGAGAAGGCTCACTATCATTTACTCAAAGAGGCCTTTGGAGCTCCTTCACATGGATCTCTTTGGGCCTCCATCCTTCGATAGTCTTGGAGGTAGGAAGTATTGCTTGGTGATTGTGGATGACTACTCAAGATACACATGGGTGTATTTCTTTAAGAGGTAGAGCGAGACCCAACAAACCGTCATTGACTTTGCAAATGAAGCACAACGTCAACACGATGCAAAGATCTTGACAATAAGAAGTGACAATGACACCGAGTTCAAGAACTACACCTTGGATGAGTTTCTTAGTGATGAGGGGATCAAGCATCAATATTCCGCACCTTACACCCCTCAACAAAACGGTGTTGTGGAGAGGAAGAACCGGACGTTGATGGATGCGGCAAGGACCATGATGGCGGAGTTCAAGTCTCCGTACAACTTTTGGGCCGAAGCCATCAACACCGCGTGTCATGCATCCAATCAGCTCTACCTCTGCAAGGGCTTGAACAAGACTCCATATGAGATACTCACCGGTAACAAGCCCAACCTCAAGTACTTTCGGGTGTTCGAGTGTAAGTGTTTCATTCTCAAGAAAGGTGTTCGGTTGTCTAAATTTGAGGCTAGAGCTTATGAGGGCATATTTGTTGGTTATGCTACAAACTCTCATGCTTACCGTGTCCTCAATAAATCCACGGGACTTATTGAGGAGACATGTAACGTGGAGTTTGATGAGAATAACGGCTCCCAAGTGGAGCAAAGTGGCACTTGTGATGTAGGTGATGAAATTCCTCCTCAAGCCATAAGAAGAATGGGTGTTGGTTTTATCCTACCCATTGAGGAACCCCTTGTGGCCGAAGGAGAAGGATAATGCTCCACTCAAGTGGAGTCATCACCAACCCAAAGCCCACACGCTTCCGAAGAACAACATGAAGGCCCTCGTCCTCAAGAACATGACCAAGGGCAAGATCATGCTCAAGACAGTGTTGACACATCAAGTGATGCCCAAGGTCAAGTTCTCTCCTCCGAGCAAGTTCAAGAACAAGAACAAGCTCAAGACGACGCTCAAGATAATCAAGTGATCACTCCTCGTCTCACCCCCGAGGAGGATTTGGAGCGTCGTGCCAAGTTCCATCATGTACCTGCCTTACCTTGATCCTTTTGTTGTGTTTGTTGGCTTATGCTCGTTCTTTCTAGTTGTTTTGCATGTTCTTGTGTTTGGCTCCAGGTGATGAACATTCTGAGCATCAAGCTCGCCATATCAACCTCGGGCGTGCAACGTCAAAGCGCTACCGCACCTCTGAGCCAGCCGGTGGTTCCTCTAGCACCCAACCGCCACCAGCAGGTGCATCTGCAAGTGCTCCTCCACCTCCTCAGCAGTCGAAGAGATCCGCCAACAAGTCAAAAGGAAAGACTGTGACTGAGATGACTGCCAAGGAGTTTCGGGAAAGGCGTCGCCGCAATCCCTATGAGGTGGACCAAGATCCCACTTTGGTCAACTGCCTATTCTGAAACCGATTTCAGTCTGCTATCTATTTTGATGTGATCAAGGCCAAGAAGAATCTCTATGTTGATGTTCACTCAATCGACACTGATGCCATGGAGAAGGACCCTGAGTACTTTGGCGAAGCCCTTCAGATGTGCACTCAGCTGAACATTCTCAGGATCATGCAGTTCAACAAGGATTTCGATGCAGATTTGGTGGCTCAATTCTTTGCTACCGTTCATCTTGGAACGGATGCCAACAGGACTCTGACTTGGATGACCAATGGCAAGTTGCTTTTCGTCAAGTGGAAGGCTTTCATGGAGTTACTTGATGTGGAAGATCGCGGGCTTGAGACTTCAGTAGGTTTCCGCCCTCACCGCAATACTACATCCACTCACAAGCAAGCCCTTTGGCCCTACTGCACTGTGAAGGTTCACCCAGTGACTAAGAAGGAAACCTATGAGCTGTCTCCGTATCTGGACATTCTTCATCGTGTCTTTCGTGAGACTCTCTCCCCTTGCATCGGGAATCTGGATATGGTCCACTCATATCTCGTGGACATGCTTCTTTTCTGTCAACATGAGAAGGAAGTAAACACTAGAGAGAGCCTGGATATTTCTCATGTTATGTGGTCTGAACTTCTCTCTACCGTTTCTGAGCGCAAGTGCCCGATATATGGTCCATTCATCATGAGGCTCATTGAGAGGGCCTGGGCACAGATCTATCCCAGAGTGATGCTGGAAACTGGAGACTTGGTTTCCCATGAGATCAAGTGTCTGAGGAAGAAGGACAATTGGGGCACCCCAGTGCCTAAACTCAGGGGTCCGTCTGCTGCTGCTGCTGCTGCCATGGAGACCGAGGGTGGGGCTGCCACTGATGATCACGAGGAGGACTTTGGGCCCTCTAGTGTAGAACCTTCGTGGGCGAAGAAGCTTAAACGCAAGATGAAGAAGCTTTTCTGCATGGAGTCTCATGGTCAGTACATGACTCATGTGGCAGAGAAGCATGCCAGGGTGAGCCACAAGGAGCTCATGCGTCACCTGGGAGCGAGAGTTGCCAGTGGTTCTGAGAGACAGATCACTGAAGAGGAGGAATGGATTCATCAGCATTGCCCTTGGACCGGCTCCGACGCCGAGCAGTTTCCGACCAACGACGGAGATGCAGACGATCATGCTAAGATGTGATGTTCGAGATCCTCAGCTTGCCATCACCTGGAGTCGTAGCGTTGCTCTTTGCCCTTTTGGTGTCTCGATGCCAAAGGGGGAGAGAGTGTAGGGATTTGTGTTGTTGTCGTGCTTCAAGTGTGTCTTTGTGTCGTCTTGTGTTTTCTTGTGTGTTCTCTTGTTGTCTTTGTTTGGTTTGGTTTGGTGCCTGTGAGACCTAAGTTCTAGACATATGGTGTGAGACATATGCTCCCTATCGCTACCTTATTACTTATGTCTATTCAGTACTGTAGTATATTATGAGTTGCATGCTTGTCCTATTTTATACTCTTCTCTCATATATCATGTTCTTAGAATTGTTGGACTATAAAATATAGGGGGAGTGTTGATCCGGATGTGTGTGTCTTGCTTTCCAAATGCTCCTCTAACTAGGTGCACACATTCAGGGGGAGCCCGTCTATATTTTGTAGTTCTTAGTTTTCTTACTTTTATATCTTTTCCTTGTGCAAATCCCTAGTTGTCATCAATCCACCAAAAAGGGGGAGATTGTTGAGGCATATCTCTCTCGAGGTAGTTTTGGTGATTGATGACAACATGTTTGCGGACTAATCATGTGCTTTGAGTAGTTCACAGATTCATCCTTGGCACGAGACGTTTTCTTCCCTTCGGAGTGTCATTCAAGACAGTGTAGCTCTTTCGTTTCTCTTTCTGTGGACTAGTTGCGTAGAGGGCACCGTACTATCAAGAGGGGGTCCGCTGGGGTATTGCTTGGGTGGAATCAACACGTACACATCAGCTTCTCACCCTCAGAGCTCTTCCACTTCATTGGAGAGATCTCTTCTCTTTCTGTGTCCTGTCTGGGTTCCAGCGGTAGTACCGCACAACCCAGCGGTAGTACCGTTGAGGAGTCACAAGCGGCAGTACCGCTCCGCAGCGCTAGTACCGCCGGTGACTTCACAGCAGTACTACCGCTAGCCTGCCTGGCACCACCGCCTCGTCCTCAGCCTCGACGGAGAGATCTTCTCTCTCTCTTGTCTGTGTCCCAGCGGTAGTACCGCACTACCAGCGGTAGTACCGCCGAAGGGTCACAGGCGGCAGTACCGCTCCGCAGCGGTAGTACCACCGGTGACCCCGCAGCTGTACTACCGCTGGGCTGTCTGGCTCCTACCGCCTCGACTCGAGGGCTCTTTTTCTCGTGTCGGGTTTTGCGGCACTAGTTGCGGCAGTAGAGGCGGTAGTACCATTTCGGAGCAGTAGTACCACCGTTACCACCGCGGCAGTACCGCGCTGGGTCCAGATCCCTACTGCTCTTCTCTGCGCGGCACTACCGCTAGCTAGAGCAGCAGTACCGCTAGCTCAGCGGTAGTACCGCCCCCCTTAAGCGGTACTACCGCCCTGTGCGGGGCTGGTTGGTGGGGCAACGGTTGGATTGTTGCCCCCACTATAAAAAGGAGTCCCTTTATTCCCTTTTGACCTACCTCTTCCCCCTCAAGCTCCATTAATGCCCAAGCTCCATTAATGCTCCAAGCTCCATTTTCGCCCGATCTATCTCTCTAGCCAATCAAACTTGTTGATTTGCTCGGGAGTGGTTGAGAAGGCCCTGATCTACACTTCCACCAAGGGATTTTTGATTCCCTCACTCATCCCTAGCGGATCTTGTTACTCTTGGGTGTTTGAGCACCCTAGACGGTTGAGGTCACCACGGAGCCATAGTCCATTGTGGTGAAGCTTCATGGTATTGTTGGTAGCCTCCGATTAAGTTGTGGAGATTGCCCCGACCTTGTTTGTAATGGTCCGGTTGCCGCCTTCAAGGGCACCAATAGTGGAATCATGGCATCTCACATTGTGTGAGGGCGTGAGGAGAATACGGTGGCCCTAGTGGCTTCTTGGGGAGCATTGTGCCTCCACACCGCTCTAACAGAGACGTACTTCCCCTCAAAAGAAAGGAACTTCGGTAACACATCCTCGTCTTCACCGAATCCACTCTTGGTTATCTCTCACCTTTACTTGTGCAAGCTCTTTAGTGTTACTTCTCTTGCTTGCTTGTATGCTTGTTGTTATTGCATCATATAGGTTGCTCACCTAGTTGCACATCTAGACAACCTATTTTGATGCAAAGTTTAATTTGGTAAAGAAAAGTTAAAAATGTGTAGTTGCCTGTTCACCCCCCTCTAGTCAACCATATCGATCCTTTTACCCGGCCTCGCCCGTCCCGGCCTTGCCTGCTCCGGCCACGGCCCGCCTCGCGAGGCGAGGGCCAGCGCCCGCCCCGGCCTCGCCAGCCCCGGCCACGCACTGCGAGCTCCGGCTTCGCCCGCCCGTAGTACATGGAGAGTAGAAGTCACCGGGGAGAGAGGGAGTGTGGGCGTGGAGAGGAGAGAGGGAGTGTGCTGCACGTGGGTGGGCCTGGAGAAGAGAGAGGGGGAGAGAGAGGCTGGCAAGTGGGGCAGCGCATGCAAAAAGCTAATGCCGGCGTCCCCAGCTGCCCCCGGCGGGCTTGGTGCGGGGTGGGCGTGCCGACGCTAACTTTTGCAAAATCCGGCGCAAAACGACGTCTTGGGGGCCTGACTGGGACGTTTTTTACCCGCCGGTGCTAAAAAAGGTGCCTGGGGGCGTCCTAGGGGCCCTAGTGGAGCATATAAGGGGTATAAATTATAATTCAATATGTGTTGAATTTCATGCACATACATGACTTTGTAATGACATGATTACCATGAAACAAGGTTCATCGACATGTCATTAGACAAGCTTTATAATGCACATTGTTTGTTTGAAAGCCAAAACACATATTTTAGAATGCAAAATATATATATAGGACAAATTTTATCTACCACCGGTGGTAGTTACCACCACTTCAGTTCTGTATGTTATACGTGGTATCTATCAAAACGGAGAGTATGTACGCGTAGTATGTAGTATATAAGAATATTTAGGTATTATATATACTACTTTTCAGGTAGTATGCATCGTATTTTGAGTATGTTCTTTTTTACGTACAAATATATATGTATTTCATAAATATAATAAAAACCATGAGCCAACTTGCGATTTTTTCATGTAACTCACTTTAAAATATGTTATATATAATATATGAACATATTTATAATGATAAAGTAGTATATATAGTATCACATGGTAGTATATAAGACATATGGGGTAACTACCTCCGAGTGGTAGGATGGATTTTCCATGCAACTGTGAGAGTTACTCTCCCAGTTAGTAATTTGTATTCATATTTGAGAACATACTACTGAGTTTTGCATTGGATTACTAACTAGGCTAGGAGAAATAAGTGTAGTTGACTTTTATACTAGGTATTGAGTTTTTTGATAATGCGTTTATATGCATGTGCTACAGTTGTTGTTGCAGTAATATTTTGTCATTTAAGTTTTTATATTTCTCTTTTTCTATAATGACACCCCTTTTATGAAATACAAAAATAAATTTCCCTACTTGTTCTCCTAAAAAACATATTATTCATAGTATCTCTTCTCCTATAAATAATTAGTTTTATCATTTTCAATTTTTCAAATCTCAAGATAGAGATTTAAAAAGTTCTCAATATCATGAAACAAGTGATTATAGACAATGTATTTTCAGATTACTTTTAACACAAGTTAATTCTAATCACCAATCATTAGGATTAAATAGCAGTCCATTTGTGTTGCCTCGAAGGAGTGGCTGATATAGGCCCCAGGCCGCGTGGGGGGGGGGGGGGGGGGGAGGCCCTTGGCATGAGGCCCAAATCCTTTGTAAGCAAAATACTATAGCACTTTCTACAGTATACAGAGGGGGCCCGAGTGGCCAGCTGGGCTGGATCCGCTCTTACCTCTAAGATACATTTTAGTGTACCCTACAAAAGAAAGATACATTTTAATGTTTTCTATATATGTCATTTCAGAATGCTAATATATTTTAAGGTTAGAATTCAATAAAAAGTTTAATGGCAATTTATCCATAGGATATACAATGGTTTATTTAGATACTAATTATCTCCAGCCAAAAATAGAAAGGGGGGGGACTGACCCTTCATGGTCTGGCCATGGTTATATAAACACCAACACATAGGGCATATGTAGAAAATACAAACTACAAGAACAAACATACATACAAGAAATAAGTAACAAGCCACTTCTTATGGGACTTACCAAGAGCAACACAAGAGCTCTATGCTTGGTAGCTCTTGTGATGATGTCTACTCTATTCTCATGTCATGCAGGTACAACCATTTATCTATCTAATCAATCTTTCTGCTTGTTTTTGGGATTTATTTATGCGCACTTTGTGTAAGCGCACATACCTTTACGTATGTAATTCAAACTAACCCAAGTAACTTAAGTATTTTATATATTCTAAGTTTGCTATATTTTGTTGTGGATAGATCCAAAACCAACTCCCCTTCCCTACGATGTGTATCAAATTTAAAAGTTGTGAATGAGACACTTTATCCGACCAGCCATGCATTGATCATTGCGCATTTTTTGAATTCAAAAAAGGCCACTGCACACCGGACCATGGTGGCCTTTGTTGCTGCTATAATTGAGGCTATTTTTTTAAAATAATACATTTTTTTTATTAATTTGCACAAATATTACGCCCAAAAAATAATTTTCAAAAATAATACACCGTCGGCCCGCAGCAGGCCGAGTAGACCTAGTCGGCCCACAGCAGGCCGACTGAGATCCTATCAGCTTGCTGCTGGCCGATTGGCTTGTCGGCCACCAGTTCAGGTCCACTCGGCCAGTAGTGGACCGACAGGGACTAATTGGCCTGCTGTGGGCCGACAGGGACTAATTGGCCCGCTATGGGCCGACAGGGACTAATTGGCCTGCTATGGGCCGACCGGTGCATGCCACCATTTTTGTCCCGAACGATCCCTGGATTTTTTTATAAACTATGACGTATTTCGCGCAACCCTTTCCTCGCAATATTTTCCCGCCATATGTTCGCGCCAACTCTTTCCCGCCACCCGTTTCCCGCCATATGTTCGCGCCAACTCTTTCCCGCCACCCGTTTCCCGCTATATGTTCGCGCCAACTCTTTCCCGCCACCTGTTTCCCGCCATATGTTCGCGCCAACTCTTTCCCGCCACCCATTTCCCGCCATATGTTCGCGCCAACTCTTTTCCGCCACCCGTTTCCCGCCAATCGTTTCCCGCCATATCACAGTAGTTCTTTCCCGCCATTTTCTCATCCCTACCTATAAAACCCCCTTCAGACAGAGGAGGATAAGCATTCCAGTGTAGTGTAGTTGAGATGTCCCATTATCCTTTTGATCGTAGTTTTCACCCTGAGATGAGCAGGACTCTTCTGAGGCTATCTACCGATTTCTGGATGGACAATAGGATGGTTCCATGGGACGAACTCACCGGTAGTGACACCATAATGAATGAGTTGGCTCACGAATTACATATGTCTCGGTGGCCTGAAAGGACCTATGAGGAGGTACGTATAGAACTTCTTAGGTTGCATGCAAGGTGGAAGAAGGTAGTGGAGCCGAAGAGTGAAACTTTCAGAAGGACTGCAGAAAAGCACCCATTTTTATGGACTAAGGAGAGCGAGGACGAAGATGATATCTTCATGCCGCCGCTTCCGGGTTCTGCATCGTCAAAGAGCAAGAGTTTTGCATCGTCCAAGGGCAAGAGTACTGCATCCTCGAAGGGCAAGAGTTCTGCATCATCCAAGGGTAAGAGTTCTACATCCTCGAAGGGCAAGAGTTCTGCATCGACGGAGGATGACGATGATGACTTCATGTAGTTTTTATGATGTATGTTGTAAGTTTAGTCATACGTACCGTTAATTCAGATGTAGTTCTATCTAGTTGTTTATACTGTCTTGTTGCGTGCATTGTGTTCTATCTAAATATGATGTTGTAGTTCGGATAACAGAGTACTAAAATAGAGTAGGCATATGTCTCATACATAATTACATAGTTATTTGTCTCATACATTCAATAGACATAAGTCTCGTCCATAAGTAGATGGTCATGTCTCTACTGACAGATGGAAGCGTCAGTGACGACGTCTGGCCTGGCGGGGAGGCGGATCTGGAAGCGGCGACCATCCCAACCTGTTAGGTGGCCTAATGTTACGAGGAGGAATTTCAGACTCTCTCTGGCCATGCTGTGTATCCTGTGTGGGGCCTGGTGGAGGAGTCGAATACATGTTCATCCACTGGGTGTGCTGCGACATCTGAGCATGTATGTTCTCCTCGGAATGTTGATCACTCCCCCACGTATCATGTGATGCTGACATGGACGCATAATATCCGTAGGATCCTGCACGATGGAACGTATAGTCATGAAGAATGAGGTCGCCTCAATTAATATTGAAAACAATAAAAATGAAGACACTTACCTGCTGGTTGTGACGGCTGCTCTGGCTCAAACACGAAGCCCGGCGAGGGACCGTGTTGTTGTGGCTGTGGGGAAAACACGAAGCTTGACGAGGGACCATGCTGCTGTGGCTGTGGAGAAAACACGAAGCTCGACGTGGGACTACAGTGATGTGGTTGCTGCCACGTTGAACTGCCAGATTGGTCAGGACGGGGTGGCCTGGTTGTCGGCTGATGTGCTAGACGTGGACGTGGTTGATGTCGGTGCATGGAGTGACGCGGCTACTGCTGCTGGTGCTGAACAACGTCGGTTCTCCGGGTGCACGTGTTAGCCTCGTACACAGTCCGTATCTTGTTCTGAATTCATTCCAAGAAGGGCTGTAGCACTAGACGGTGTTGAAGAAGAGGTCCAGACGACAGTGATCGTCCAAAGGTGGTCACATCCTCGTAGAGTTCGTGTGTCAAGGTAGCCTGCAAATTTCCATGACGATTAATAATGTATGTCTCTTGCACGTCAAAGTATGTGACAACATTACTTAAAGAAAATATATCTTACCGCGTACTGCCTAGAGCCCGAAGTGTCATAGCTCGGGTACATATCCGACGGTGTAGGATCCGGTATCTCCTCTGGGTGGGAGTGCTCAACGATGCATAACCGTGTTCCGGTCATGTAGCACCGCAAATAGAGATTGAATTCATTGAGATCAAAATTGTGATTCTCGTGCCATAGATGTGTGTTTGTTGTCTCCCATTCTATAACATACGGCTCTAGTCTAACTAGCCAGTCAGCAGTTGTCCTGGTCATGCCCTTCCTTGTCGTCCTAAAATTGTGGTGTGTGTTCAACAATTACCTAAAGCTTCGAATGGAGTACTATGAAAGATAATGCAATATTGAAAAACTGGTTAATACCTGTGGATGTGTGCTGGCACCGGGTTCTCTATAGGGGGAGGCAGCTCCAACTGCAGAAGACCAAATTGCCTCATAACCCTCTGTTGTGCCATCTCCTCGACGAAGACATCGAAGATGATCTTTGATTTTGTCATCCAGTAATCTCGGTCCCTTGTGCATAGCATAGACAGACCACCAGGGTATCTCGCTTCTATGGCTGCTTCCATGTAGGGCTGCCAAATGACCCCGGTGTACGCATCGAACTGCTCGTTCAATGTTGTGTATGCCTTCCTGGTCTAATCACTAGCAAAGCATCTCTGCAGAAAACAAGAGTTAGTAGCCGCTAGCATCGAACTATCTCTTGTGCAGAAAAAAGTTGCATTAAACTATAACACGGTGCATACCTCGCGACGTGTCCAACACAGACCGAAAGTAGGCATATCGATGCCATCAACATCAAACATGGCGTCTATAGGCTCACGAACACGTACATCTGGTCGCCCTATAGAGAACCTCTCCCACGACCGTAGTTGTAGGAATAGAGGGCATCCAAGAAGGGCTGGCTTTCTCGATGTAAGCTGGCAACCGTTGCACATACCTCGGTATGTAGCCGCTAAGACCGCCGAACCCCAACTCCTCTGTCTGATCTGATCCGCCGTCTGAGCGCTCACTATCTCGAGTGCCATAGGTATGTAGAGCGCGCTAATAGTGGTGACATGGTTCTCTGTGAACATCACCTTGCCGAAAAGCCACATTAAGTAGGCCTCCAGGCTCCGAGTGATCTGTTCCGCAGTCAACGGCGCCCGGAAGTTTTGGATCTGCATTAAGCAAAGAGAAAGTTTTAGTTAGCCGCGGTTATTTTCTGTAAAACCATATGCACGATAACTTGAAGATAAGAGTGTTGGGGAACGTAGTAATTTCAAAAAAATTCCTACGCACACGCAAGATCATGGTGATGCATAGCAACGAGGGGAGAGTGTGATCTACGTACCCTTGTAGATCGCAACGGAAGCGTTGACACAACGTAGAGGAAGTAGTCGTACGTCTTCTTCTCGATCCGACCGATCCAAGCACCGTTACTCCGGCACCTCCGAGTTCTTAGCACACGTTCAGCTCGATGACGATCCTCGGGCTCCGATCCAGCAAAGCGTCGAGGAAGAGTTCCGTCAGCACGACGGCGTGGTGACGATCTTGATGTACTACCGACGCAGGGCTTCGCCTAAGCACTGCAACAATATGACCGAGGTAGAATATGGTGGCAGGGGGCACCGCACACGGCTAAGGAACGATCTCAATGATCAATTGCGTGTGAAGAGGTGCCCCCTGCCCCCGTATATAAAGGGGCAAAGGGGGAGGGGTGCAGCAGCCATAGGAGGAGTCCTACTCCCGCCGGGAGTAGGACTCCCCTCCAATCCTATTCCAAATAGGACTCCCCAAGTGGGGAAAGAGAGAGGGGTTGGCCGGCCACCTTCCCTAGTCCTAATAGGACTAGTGACCTAGGAGTAGATCACTGGACATTGGTCAAGAATGTCCAGTGATCTACTCCTAGGTCACTATTGTACTCCCTTGCCAAATTCAGAGCAAGGTATACAATAGGTCTGGTACATAGCATAGCATACTTTATAGAACCTATGACTGAGGCATAGGGAATGACTTTTCATTCTTTTTCTATTTTCTGCTGTGGTCGGGATTTGAGTCTTACTCAATTTCATACCTTTGCAACACAGGCAAGAACTCTTTCTTTGACTGTTCCGTTTTGAACTATTTCAAAATCTTGCCAAAGTATGTACTCATTGAAAATCTTATCAAGCGTCTTGATCTATCTCAATAGATCTTGATGCTCAATATGTAAGTAGCTTTTCCTGAGGTCTTTTCTTTTTAAAGAACTTCTTTAAAACACTCCTTTATGCTTTGCAGAAAAATTCTACATCATTTCTGATCAACAATATGTCACTCACATATACTAATCAGAAAGGCTGTAGTGCTCCCACTCACTTTATTGTAAATACAGGCTTCATCGTAAGTCCATATAAAACTATATGCTTTGATCAACTTATCAAAGCGTATATTCCAACTCCGAGATGCTTGCACCAGTCCATAGATGGATCGCTGGAGCTTGCACATTTTGTTAGCACCTTTAGGATTGACAAAACCTTCTGGTTGCATCATATACAACTCTTCTTTAATAAATCCATTAAGGAATGCCGTTTTGACATCCATTTGCCAGATTTCATAAAATGTGGCAATTGCTAACATGATTCAGACAGACTTAAGCATCGATACGAGTGAGAAAATCTCATCGTATTCAACACCTTGAACTTGTTGAAAACCTTTCGCAACAAGTCGAGCTTGGTAGATAGTAATACTACTATCATTGTCCGTCTTCCTCTTGAAGATCCATTTATTTAACATGGCTTGCTGATCATCGAGCAAGTCAATCAAAGTCCATACTTTGTTCTCATACATGGATCATATCTCAGATTTTATGGCCTCGAGCCATTTCACGGAATCTGGGCTCATCATCGCTTCCTCATAGTTCATAGGTTCATCATGGTCTAGTAACATGACTTCCAGAACATGATTACTACACCACTTTGGTGCGGATCTTACTCTGGAAGACCTACGAGGTTCTGTAGTAACTTGATCTGAAGTTTCATGATCAATATCATTAGCTTCCTCACTAATTGGTGTATTTGTCACAGGAACTGATTTCTGTGATGAACTACTTTCCAATAAGAGAACAGGTACATTTACCTCATCAAGTTCTACTTTCCTCCCACTCACTTCTTTCGAGAGAAACTCCTTCTCTAGAAAGGATCCATTTTTAGCAACGAATATCTTGCCTTCAGATCTGTGATAGAAGGTGTACCCAACTATTTCCTTTGTGTATTCTATGAAGATGCACTTCTTCGATTTGGGTTCGAGCTTATCAGGATGAAACTTTTTCACATAAGCATCGCAGCCCCAAACTTTAAGAAACGACAACTTGGTTTTCTTGCTAAACCACAGTTCATATGTTGTCGTCTCAACGGATTTAGATGGTGCCCTTTTAATGTGAATGCAGCTGTCTCTAATGCATAACCCCAAAACAATATTGGTAAATCAGTAAGAGACATCATAGATCACACTATATCAAATAAAGTGTGGTTACGACGTTCGGACACACCATAATGTTGTGGTGTTCCAGGTGGCGTGAGCTGTGAAACTTTTCCACATTGTTTTAATTGAAGACCAAACTCGTAACTCAAATATTCATCTCCATGATCAGATCGCAGAAACTTTATTTTCTTGTTACGATGATTTTCCACTTCACTCTGAAATTCTTTGAACCTTTCAACTATTTCAGACTTATGTTTCATCAAGTAGATATACCCATATCTGCTCAAATCATCTTGTGAAGGTCAGAAAATAACGAAACTTGCCACGAGCCTTCATACTCATTGGTCTGCATACATCAGTATGTATTATTTCCAATAAGTCAGTAGCTCGTTCCATTGTTTCGAAGAACGGAGTTTTAGTCATCTTGCCCAAAAGGCACGGTTCGCAAGCATCAAATGATTCATAACCAAGTGATTCTGAAAATCCATCTTTATGGAGTTTATTCATGCGCTTTACACCGATATGACCCAAACGGCAGTGCCACAAATAAGTTGCACTATCATTATTAACTTTGCATCTTTTGGCTTCAATATTATGAATGTGTGTATCACACGATCGAGATCCAACAAACCATTTTCATTGGGTGTATGACCATAGAAGGTTTTATTCATGAAAACAGAACAACAATTATTCTCTAACTTACATGAATAACCGTATTGCAATAAACATGATCAAATCATATTCATGCTCAACGCAAACACCAAATAACACTTATTTAGGTTTAACACTAATCCCGAAAGTATAGGGAGTGTGCGATGATGATCATATCAATCTTGGAACTATTTCCAACACACATCGTCACTTCACCCTTAACTAGTCTCTGTTTATTCTGCAACTCCCGTTTCGAGTTACTAATCTTAGCAACTGAACTAGTATCAAATACTGAGGGGTTGCTATAAACACTAGTAACGTACACATCAATAACATGTATATCAAATACACTTATGTTCACTTTGCCATCCTTCTTATCCGCCAATCACTTGGGGTAGTACCTCTTCCAGTGACTAGTCTCTTTGCAGTAGAAGCACTTAGTCTCAGGCTTAGGACCAGACTTGGGTTTCTTCACTTGAGCAGCAACTTGCTTGCCGTTCTTCTTGAAGTTCCCCTTCTTTTCCCTTTGCCTTTTTTCTTGAAACTAGTGATCTTGTTAACCATCAACACTTGATGCTCTCTTTTTTTTTGATTTCTACCTTCGCCAATCTCAACATCGCGAAGAGCTCAGGAATAACTTTCGTCATCCCTTGCATATTATAGTTCATCACAAAGTTCTAGTAACTTAGTGATGGTGACTAGAGAATTCTGTCAATCACTATCTTATCTGGAAGATTAACTCCCACTTGATTCAAGCGATTGAAGTACCCAGACAATCTGAGCACATGCTCACTAGTTGAGCGATTCTCCTCCATCTTTAAGCTATAGAACTTGTTGGAGACTTCATATCTCTCAACTCGGGTATTTTCTTGAAATATTAACTTCAACTCCTGGAACATCTTATATGGTCCATGACGTTCAAAAACGTCTTTGAAGTCCCGATTCTAAGCCGTTAAGCATGGTGCACTAAACTATCAAGTAGTCATCATATTGAGCTTAGCTAAATGTTCATAACGTCTACATCTGCTCCTGCAATAGGTCTGTCACCTAGCGGTGCATTAAGGACATAATTCTTCTGTGCAGCAATGAGGATAAACCTCAGATCACGGATCCAATCCGCATCATTGCTACTAACATTTTCAACACAATTTTCTCTAGGAACATATCAAAATAAACATATGAAAGCAACAATGCAAGCTATTGATCTACAACATAATTTGCAAAATACTACCAGGACTAAGTTCATGATAAATTTAAGTTCAATTAATCATATTACTTAAGAACTCCCACTTAGACAGACATCTCTCTAGTCATCTAAGTGATCACGTGATCCAAATCAACCAAACCATGTCCGATCATCACGTGAGATGGAGTAGTTTTCAATGGTGAACATCGTTATGTTGATCATATCCACTATATGATTCACGCTCGACCTTTCGGTCTCCGTGTTCCGAGGCCATATCTGTATATGCTTGGCTCGTCAAGTATAACCTGAGTATTCCGCGTGTGCAACTGTTTTGCACCCGTTGTATTTGAACGTAGAGCCTATCACACCCGATCATCACGTGGTGTCTCAGCACGAAGAACTTTCGCAACGGTGCATACTCAGGGAGAACACTTCTTGATAATTTAGTGAGAGATCATCTTATAATGCTACCGTCAATCAAAGCAAGATAAGATGCATAAAAGATAAACATCACATGCAATCAATATAAGTGATATGATATGGCCATCATCATCTTGTGCCTGTGATCTCCATCTCCGAAGCACCGTCATGATCACCATCGTCACCGGCGTGACACCTTGATCTCCGTCATAGCATCGTTGTCGTCTCGCCAATCTTATGCTTCCACGACTATCACTATCGTTTAGTAATAAAGTAAAGCATTACATTGCGATTGCATTGCATACAATAAAGCGACAACCATATGGCTCCAGCCAGTTGCCGATAACTCGGTTACAAAACATGATCATCTCATACAAAAAAATTTAGCATCATGCCTTGACCATATCACATCACAACATGCCCTGCAAAAACAAGTTAGACGTCCTCTACTTTGTTGTTGCAAGTTTTACGTGGCTGCTACGGGCTTAAGTAAGAACTTATCTCACCTACGCATCAAAAACAACAACGATAGTTTGTCAAATAGACTCCGTTTTAACCTTCTCAAGGACCGGGCGTAGCCACACTTGGTTCAACTAAAGTTGGAGAGACAGTCGCCCGCAAGCCATCTATGTGCAAAGCACGTCGAGGGAACCGGTCTCGCGTAAGCGTACGCGTAAGGTTGGTCCAGGTCGTCTCGTCCAACAATACCGCCGAACCAAAGTATGACATGCTGGTAGGCAGTATGACTTGTATCGTCCACAACTCACTTGTGTTCTACTCGTGCAAATAACATCAAACCATAAAACCTAGGCTCGGATGCCACTGTTGGGGAACGTAGTAATTTCAAAAAATTTCCTACGCACATGCAAGATCATGGTGATGCATAGCAACGAGGGGAGAGTGTGATCTACGTACCCTTGTAGATCGCAACGGAAGCGTTGACACAACGTAGAGGAAGTAGTCATACGTCTTCTTCTCGATCCGACCGATCCAAGCACCGTTACTCCGGCACCTCCGAGTTCTTAGCACACGTTCAGCTCGATGACGATCCTCGGGCTCCGATCCAACAAAGCGTCGAGGAAGAGTTCCGTCAGCACGACGGCGTGGTGACGATCTTGATGTACTACCGACGCAGGGCTTCGCCTAAGCACTGCAACAATATGACCGAGGTAGAATATGGTGGCAGGGGGCACCGCACACGGCTAAGGAACGATCTCAATGATCAATTGCGTGTGAAGAGGTGCCCCCTGCCCCCGTATATAAAGGGGCAAAGGGGGAGGGGTGCGGCAGCCATAGGAGGAGTCCTACTCCCGCCGGGAGGACTCCCCTCCAATCCTATTCCAAATAGGACTCCCCAAGTGGGGAAAGAGAGAGGGGTTGGCCGGCCACCTTCCCTAGTCCTAATAGGACTAGGGAAAGGGGGGGAAGCGCGCAGCCCATGGGGCAGCCCTTTCACCTTTCCACCAAGGCCCATGTTGGCCCATTTGGCTCCCGGGGGGTTCCGGTAACCCTCCCGGTATTCCGGTAAAATCCCGATTTCACCCGGAACACTTCCGATGTCCAAACATAGGCTTCCAATATATCAATCTTTACGTCTCGACCATTTCGAGACTCCTCGTCATGTCCGTGATCACATCCGGGACTCCGAACAACCTTCGGTACATCAAAATGCATAAACTCATAATAACTGTCATCGTAACGTTAAGCGTGCGGACCCTACGGTTCGAGAACAATGTAGACATGACCGAGACACGTCTCCGGTCAATAACCAATAGCGGGACCTGGATGCCCATATTGGTTCCTACATATTCTACGAAGATCTTTATCGGTCAGACCGCATAACAACATACGTTGTTCCCTTTGTCATCGGTATGTTACTTGCCCGAGATTCGATCGTCAGTATCCAATACTTAGTTCAATCTCGTTACCGGCAAGTCTCTTTACTCGTTCCGTAATCCATCATCCCGCAACTAACTCATTAGTTGCCATGCTTGCAAGGCTTAAGTGATGTGCATTACCGAGAGGGCCCAGAGATACCTCTCCGACGATCGGAGTGACAAGTCCTAATCTCGAAATACGCCAACCCAACATCTACCATTGGAGACACCTGTAGTACTCCTTTATAATCACCCAGTTACGTTGTGACGTTTGGTAGTACCCAAAGTGTTCCTCCGGCAAACGGGAGTTGCATAATCTCATAGTCATAGGAATATGTATAAGTCATGGATAAAGCAATAGCAACATACTAAACGATCGGGTGCTAAGCTAATGGAATGGGTCATGTCAATCAGATCATTCTGCTAATGATGTGACCTCGTTAATCAAATAACAACTCATTGTTCATGGTTAGGAAACATAACCATCTTTGATTAACGAGCTAGTTAAGTAGAGGCATACTAGTGACACTTTGTTTGTCTATGTATTCACACATGTATTATGTTTCCGGTAAATACACTTCTAGCATGAATAATAAACATTTATCATGATTATAAGGAAATAAATAATAACTTTATTATTGCCTCTAGGGCATATTTCCTTCAAAGAGGTTGGGGAAATTACCCGGAAATTGAGCAACCACTCATACTTAGGTCCGTGATGCTCCCATACCGGATCCGGAGCATCCGGAAAAACACCATGAAAACGTTGTGTAAGGGCTCGCTCCCAACCAGCCGGTGCGTCCAACGGTCCTATGGCATGACCTGCCAATGGTAGTACGAGCAAAAGTGACACATCCTCTAGAGTAGGAGCCATCTCTCCTCATCGGAAGTGAAACGTGTGGGTCTCTGGCCTCCAACGGTCCACTAAGCAGCTCAACAAGGACCCGTCGATGGCGATGCGTTTCTCACCCGGGATAGACTCAACCAGACGCGCGAAAGGTAAAAGGCCGGCCCATTTCAACCTTCATCAGAGAACATTTCAGTTAGTGTCTCCCATTAATATGCATGTCAGTGAAGGAAATATGCCCTAGAGGCAATAATAAAGTTATTATTTATTTCCTTATATCATGATAAATGTTTATTATTCATGCTAGAATTGTATTAACCGGAAACATAATACATGTGTGAATACATAGACAAACAGAGTGTCACTAGTATGCCTCTACTTGACTAGCTCGTTAATCAAAGATGGTTATGTTTCCTGACCATGAACAATGAGTTGTTATTTGATTAACGAGGTCACATCATTAGTTGAATGATCTGATTGACATGACCCATTCCATTAGCTTAGCACCTGATCGTTTAGTATGTTGCTATTGCTTTCTTCATGACTTATACATGTTCCTATGACTATGAGATTATGCAACTCCCGTTTACCGGAGGAACACTTTGGGTACTACCAAACGTCACAACGTAACTGGGTGATTATAAAGGAGTACTACAGGTGTCTCCAATGGTCGATGTTGGGTTGGTGTATTTCGAGATTAGGATTTGTCACTCCGATTGTCGGAGAGGTATCTCTGGGCCCTCTCGGTAACACACATCACATAAGCCTTGCAAGCATTACAACTAATATGTTAGTTGTGAGATGATGTATTACGGAACGAGTAAAGAGACTTGCTGGTAACGAGATTGAACTAGGTATTGGATACCGATGATCGAATCTCGGGCAAGTAACATACCGATGACAAAGGGAACAACATATGTTGTTATGCGGTCTGACCGATAAAGATCTTTGTAGAATATGTAGGAGCCAATATGGGCATCCAGGTCCCGCTATTGGTTATTGACCAGAGACGTGTCTCGGTCATGTCTACATTGTTCTCGAACCCGTAGGGTCCGCACGCTTAAGGTTACGATGACAGTTATATTATGAGTTTATGCATTTTGATGTACCGAAGGTTGTTCGGAGTCCCGGATGTGATCACGGACATGACGAGGAGTCTCGAAATGGTCGAGACATAAAGATTGATATATTGGAAGCCTATGTTTGGACATCGGAAGTGTTCCGGGTGAAATCGGGATTTTACCGGGTTACCGGGAGGTTACCGAAACCCCCCGGGAGCCATATGGGCCTTCATGGGCCTTAGTGGAAAGGTGAAAGGGCTGCCCACCAGGGCTGCGCGCCTCCCCCCTTCCCCTAGTCCTATTAGGACTAGGAGAGGTGGCCGGCCACCCTTCTCCTCTTTCCCCCTTTGGGGATTCCTAGTTGGAATAGGATTGGAGGGGAGTCCTACTCCCGGTAGGAGTAGGACTCCTCCTGCGCCACCTCCTCCTGGCCGGCGCCTCCTCCCCCCTTTGGCTCCTTTATATACTGAGGCAGGGGCACCCCATAACACACAAGTTGACACAAGTTGATCCACGTGATCTGTTCCTTAGCCGTGTGCGGTGCCCCCTGCCACCATATTCCTCGATAATACTGTAGCGGAGTTTAGGCGAAGCCCTGCTGCTGTAGTTCATCAAGATCGTCACCACGCCGTCGTGCTGACGGAACTCTTCCCCGACACTTTGCTGGATCGGAGTCCGGGGATCGTCATCGAGCTGAACGTGTGCTCGAACTCGGAGGTGCCGTAGTTTCGGTGCTTGATCGGTTGGATCGTGAAGACGTACGACTACTTCCTCTACGTCGTGTCATCGCTTCCGTAGTCGGTCTGCGTTGGGTACGTAGACAATACTCTCCCCCTCGTTGCTATGCATCACATGATCTTGCGTGTGCGTAGGAAATTTTTTGAAATTACTACGAAACCCAACAGTTGTATCAGAGCCTAGGTTATTTATGTTGATGTTATATGCACGAGTAGAACACAAGTGAGTTGTGGACGATACAAGTCATACTGCCTACCAGCATGTCATACTTTGGTTCGGCGGTATTGTTGGACGAGACGACCCGGACCAACCTTACGCTTACGCTTACGCGAGACCGGTTCCCTCGACGTGCTTTGCACATAGATGGCTTGCGGGCGACTGTCTCTCCAACTTTAGTTGAACCGAGTGTGGCTACGCCCGGTCCTTGCGAAGGTTAAAACGGAGTCTATTTGACAAACTATCGTTGTGGTTTTGATGCGTAGGTGAGATTGGTTCTTACTTAAGCCCGTAGCAGCCACGTAAAACATGCAACAACAAAGTAGAGGATGTCTAACTTGTTTTTGCAGGGCATGTTGTGATGTGATATGGTCAAGGCATGATGCTGAATTTTATTGTATGAGATGATCATGTTTTGTAACCAAGTTATCGGCAACTGGCAGGAGCCATATGGTTGTCGCTTTATTGTATGCAATGCAATCGCGATGTAATGCTTTACTTTATTACTAAACGGTAGTGATAGTCGTGGAAGCATAAGATTGGCGAGACGACAACGATGCTACGATGGAGATCAAGGTGTCGCGCCGGTAACGATGGTGATCATGACGGTGCTTCAGAGATGGAGATCACAAGCACAAGATGATGATGGCCATATCATATCACTTATATTGATTGCATGTGATGTTTATCTTTTTATGCATCTTATCTTGCTTTGATTGACGGTAGCATTATAAGATGATCTCTCACTAAATTATCAAGAAGTGTTCTCCCTGAGTATGCACTGTTGCGAAAGTTCTTCGTGCTGAGACACCACGTGATGATCGGGTGTGATAGGCTCTACGTTCAAATACAACGGGTGCAAAACAGTTGCGCACGCGGAATACTCAGGTTATACTTGACGAGCCAAGCATATACAGATATGGCCTCGGAACACGGAGACCGAAAGGTCGAGCGTGAATCATATAGTAGATATGATCAACATAGTGATGTTCACCAATGAAACTGCTCCATCTCACGTGATGATCGGACATGGTTTAGTTGATTTGGATCACGTGATCACTTAGATGATTAGAGGGATGTCTATCTAAGTGGGAGTTCTTAAGTAATATGATTAATTGAACTTTAATTTATCATGAACTTAGTCCTGGTAGTATTAGCATATCTATGTTGTAGATCAATAGCTCGCGTTGTTGCTTTCATTTGCTTATTTTGATATGTTCCTAGAGAAAATTGTGTTGAAAGATGTTAGTAGCAATGATGCGGATTGGATCCGTGATCTGAGGTTTATCCTCATTTGCTGCACAGAAGAATTATGTCCTTGATGCACCGCTAGGCGACAGACCTGTTGCAGGAGCAGATGCAGACGTTATGAATGTTTGGCTAGCTCAATATGATGACTACTTGATAGTTTAAGTGCACCATGCTTAAACGGCTTAGAATCGGGACTTCAAAGACGTTTTGAACGTCATGGACCATATGAGATGTTCCAGGAGTTGAAGTTAATATTTCAAGCAAATACCCGAGTTGAGAGATATGAAATCTCCAACAAGTTCTATAGCTAAAAGATGGAGGAGAATCGCTCAACTAGTGAGCATGTGCTCAGATTGTCTAGGTACTACAATCGCTTGAATCAAGTGGGAGTTAATCTTCCAGATAAGATAGTGATTGACAGAATTCTCTAGTCACCATCACCAAGTTAGTAGAACTTCGTGATGAACTATAATATGCAAAGGGATAACGGAAACAACTCCCAACCTCTTCGTGATGCTGAAATCAACGAAGGTAGAAATCAAGAAAAACATCAAGTGTTGATGGTTGACAAGATCACTAGTTTCAAGAAAAGCGCAGAGGGAAGAAGGGGAACTTCAAGAAGAACAGCAAGCAAGTTGCTGCTCAAGTGAAGAAGCCCAAGTCTGGTCCTAAGCCTGAGACTAAGTGCTTCTACTGCAAAGGGACTGGTCACTGGAAGCGGATCTACCCCAAGTGATTGGCGGATAAGAAGGATGGCAAAGTGAACATAAGTATATTTGATATACATGTTATTGATGTGTACTTTACTAGTGTTTATCGCAAACCCTCAGTATTTGATACTAGTTCAGTTGCTAAGATTAGTAACTCGAAACGGGAGTTGCAGAATAAACAGAGACTAGTTAAGGGTAAAGTGACGATGTGTGTTGGAAGTGGTTCCAAGATTGATATGATCATCGTCACACACTCCCTATACTTTCGGGATTAGTGTTGAACCTAAATAAGTGTTATTTGGTGTTTGCGTTGAGCATGAATATGATTTGATCATGTTTATTGTAATACGATTATTCATTTAAGTAAGAGAATAAATTGTTGTTCTGTTTACATGAATAGAACCTTATATGGTTACACACCCAATGAAAATAGTTTGTTGGATCTCGATCGTAGTGATACACATAATCATAATATTGAAACCAAAAGATGCAAAGTTAATAATGATAAGTGCAACTTGTTTGTAGCACTGCCGTTTAGGTCATATTGGTGTAAAACGCATGAAGAAACTCCATACTGATGGAATTTTGGAATCACTTGATTATGAATCACTTGATGCTTGCGAACTGTGCCTTTTGGGCAAGATGACTAAAACTCCGTTCTCCGGAACAATGGAACGAGCTACTGACTTATTGGAAATAATACATACCGATGTATGCGATCCAATGAGTGCTGATGATCGTGGCAAGCATCGTTGTTTTCTGACCTTCACAAGATGATTTGAGCAGATATGGGTATATCTACTTGATGAAACATAAGTCTGAAATAGTTGAAAGGTTCAAAGAATTTCAGAGTGAAGTGGAAAAATCATCGTAACAAGAAAATAAAGTTTCTGCGATCTGATCGCGGAGACAAATATTTGAGTTACGAGTTTGGTCTTCAATTAAAACAATGTGGAATAGTTTCACAGCTCACGCCACCTGGAACACCACATCGTTATGGTGTGTCCGAATGTCGTAACCGCACTTTATTTGATATGGTGCGATCTATGATATCTCTTTACCACTATCGTTTTGGGGTTATGCATTAGAGACAGCTGCATTCACGTTTTAAAATAGGGCACCATCTAAATCCGTTGAGACGACACTGTATGAACTATGGTTTAGCAGTAAACCTAAGCTGTTGTTTCTTAAAGTTTGGGGCTGCGATGCTTATGTGAAAAAGTTTCATCCTGATAAGCTCGAACCTAAATCGGAGAAGTGCGTCTTCATAGAATACCCAAAGGAAATTGTTGGGTACACCTTCTATCACAGATCCGAAGGCAAGACATTCGTTGCTAAAATGGATCCTTTCCAGAGAAGGAGTTTCTCTCGAAATAAGTGAGTGGGAGGAGAGTAGAACTTGATGAGGTAATTATACCTTCTCCCTTATTGGAAAGTAGTTCATCACAGAAATCAGTTCCAGTGATTCCTACACCAATAAGTGAGGAAGTTAATGATGATGATCATCAAACTTCAGATCAAGTTACTACCAAACCTCGTAGGTCTTCCAGAGTAAGATCCGCACCAGAGTGGTACGATAATCATGTTCTGGAAGTCATGTTACTAGACCATGATGAACCTACGAACTATGAGGAAGCAATGATGAGCCCAGATTCCATGAAATGGCTTGAGGCCATGAAATCTGAGATATGATCCATGTATGAGAACAAAGTGTAGACTTTGATTGACTTGCCCGATGATCGGTGAGTCATTAAGAATAAATGGATCTTCAAGAGGAAGACGGACGTTGATAGTAGTGTTACTATCTACAAAGCTAGACTTGTCGAAAAAGGTTTTTGACAAAGTTCAAGGTGTTGAATACGATGAGATTTTCTTACTCGTATCGATACTTAAAAATCTGTCTGAATCATGTTAGCAATTGCCGCATTTTATGATTATGAAATTTGGCAGATGGATGTCAAAACTGCATTCCTGAATGGATTTCTGGAAGAAGAGTTGTATATGATGCAACCGGAAGGTTTTGTCGATCCAAAGGGAGCTAACAAAGTGTGCAAGCTCTAGCGATCCATTTATGGACTGGTGCAAGAATCTCGGAGTTGGAATATACGCTTTGATAAGTTGATCAAAGCATATATTTTTTGTACAGACTTACGGTGAAGCCTGTATTTACAAGAAAGTGAGTGAGAGCACTACAACATTTCTGATAAGTATATGTGAATGACATATTGTTGATCGGAAATAATGTAGAATTATTCTGCAAAGCATGAAAGGATACTTGAATAAAAGTTTTTCAAAGAAAGACCTTGGTGAAGCTGCTTACACATTGAGCATCAAGATCTATATAGATAGATGAAGACGCTTGATTGAATACATACCTTGATAAATTTTTGAAATAGTTCAAAATGGAATAGTCAAAGAAGGAGTTCTTGCCTGTGTTGCAAGGTGTGAAGTTGAGTAAGACTCAAAGCCCGACCACGGCAGAAAATAGAAAGAGAATGAAAGTCATTCCCTATGCCTCAATCATAGGTTCTATAAAGTATGCCATGCTGTATACCAGATCTATTGTATGCCATACCACTGAGTTTGGCAAGGGAGTACAATAGTGATCTAGGAGTAGATCACTGGAGAGCGGTCAAAATTGTCCTTAGTGGAATAAGGATATGTTTCTCGATTATGGATAAAGGTTCGTCGTAAAGGGTTACGCCGATGCAAGTTTAACACTAATCTAGATGACTCTAAGTCTCGATCTAGATACATATTGAAAGTGGGAGCAATTAGCTAGAGTAGCTCCATGCAGAGCATTGTTGACATAGAAATATGCAAATACATGAGGATCTGAATGTGGCAGACCCGTTGACTAAGATTCTCTCACAAGCAAAACATGATCACACCTTAGTACTCCTTGGGTGTTAATCACATAGCGATGTGAACTAGATTACTGAATCTAGTAAACCCTTTGGGTGTTGGTCACATAGCGATGTGAACTATGGGTGTTAATCACATGGTGATGTGAACTATTGCTGTTAAATCACATGGCGATGTGAACTAGATTATTGACTCTAGTGCAAGTGGGAGACTAAAGGAAATATGCCCTAGAGGCAATAATAAAGTTATTATTTATTTCCTTATATCATGATAAATGTTTATTATTCATGCTAGAATTGTATTAACCGGAAACATAATACATGTGTGAATACATAGACAAACAGAGTGTCACTAGTATGCCTCTACTTGACTAGCTCGTTAATCAAAGATGGTTATGTTTCCTGACCATGAACAGTGAGTTGTTATTTGATTAACGAGGTCACATCATTAGTTGCATGATCTGATTGACATGACCCATTCCATTAGCTTAGCACCTGATCGTTTAGTATGTTGCTATTGCTTTCTTCATGACTTATACATGTTCCTATGACTATGAGATTATGCAACTCCCGTTTACCGGAGGAACACTTTGGGTACTACCAAACGTCACAACGTAACTGGGTGATTATAAAGGAGTACTACAGGTGTCTCCAATGGTCGATGTTGGGTTGGCGTATTTCGAGATTAGGATTTGTCACTCCGATTGTCGGAGAGGTATCTCTGGGCCCTCTCGGTAACACACATCACATAAGCCTTGCAAGCATTACAACTAATATGTTAGTTGTGAGATGATGTATTACGGAACGAGTAAAGAGACTTGCCAGTAACGAGATTGAACTAGGTATTGGATACCGATGATCGAATCTCGGGCAAGTAACATACCGATGACAAAGGGAACAACATATGTTGTTATGCGGTCTGACCGATAAAGATCTTCGTAGAATATGTAGGAGCCAATATGGGCATCCAGGTCCCGCTATTGGTTATTGACCAGAGACGTGTCTCGGTCATGTCTACATTGTTCTCGAACCCGTAGGGTCCGCACACTTAAGGTTACGATGACAGTTATATTATGAGTTTATGCATTTTGATGTACCGAAGGTTGTTCGGAGTCCCGGATGTGATCACGGACATGACGAGGAGTCTCGAAATGGTCGAGACATAAAGATTGATATATTGGAAGCCTATGTTTGGACATCGGAAGTGTTCCGGGTGAAATCGGGATTTTACCGGGTTACCGGGAGGTTACCGGAACCCCCCGGGAGCCATATGGGCCTTCATGGGCCTTAGTGGAAAGGTGAAAGGGCTGCCCACCAGGGCTGCGTGCCTCCCCCCTTCCCCTACTCCTATTAGGACTAGGAGAGGTGGCCGGCCACCCTTCTCCTCTTTCCCCCTTTGGGGATTCCTAGTTGGAATAGGATTGGAGGGGAGTCCTACTCCCGGTAGGAGTAGGACTCCTCCTGCGCCACCTCCTCCTGGCCGGCGCCTCCTCCCCCCTTTGGCTCCTTTATATACTGAGGCAGGGGCACCCCATAACACACAAGTTGACACAAGTTGATCCACGTGATCTGTTCCTTAGCCGTGTGCGGTGCCCCCTGCCACCATATTCCTCGATAATACTGTAGCGGAGTTTAGGCGAAGCCCTGCTGCTGTAGTTCATCAAGATCGTCACCACGCCGTCGTGCTGACGGAACTCTTCCCCGACACTTTGCTGGATCGGAGTCCGGGGATCGTCATCGAGCTGAACGTGTGCTCGAACTCGGAGGTGCCGTAGTTTCGGTGCTTGATCGGTTGGATCGTGAAGACGTACGACTACTTCCTCTACGTCGTGTCATCGCTTCCGCAGTCGGTCTGTGTTGGGTACGTAGACAATACTCTCCCCCTCGTTGCTATGCATCACATGATCTTGCGTGTGCGTAGGAAATTTTTTGAAATTACTACGAAACCCAACAGTCAGTGTGCAAATTAATAAAGCACGTACCGCTGAAGCCATCCTGGGTGTATCATCCAGTTTTCCTTAGGAGTGCGAGTGACCAGAGGCTCAAGCTTGCGCTCATACCATATCGCACCACGATGACCCCTATCAATGTCCCCATTCAGCAACACATTCCTGACATTCCTGCACATAAAAAAATCAGAACATAGTGCTACACTTAATAAAAATTCAGAACATAGCGCCACACTAAATACAAATTCATAACATAGTGTCACACTTAATAAAAATTCAGAACATGGTGCCACACTTAATAAAAATTCAGAACATAGTGCCACACTTAATACAAATTCAGAACATAGTGCCACACTTAATACAAATTCAGAACATAGTGCCACACTTAATACAAATTCAGAACATACTACTGCTAGCTTAGCTTCTTCCTCTCGCCCTTACTCCTCTACTGCCTCTACCTCCTCTTCTTCCCCGGTTGCCTCGTCCACGCCCAGTGACGAAAGTGGGACAATTAGTGTCCCTATGGCCAAATTCATTGCATAGAATGCATTGCCTAGTCGGACCTCCTGCTTCAGATTCATCCATATCATTCCGGATGCGCTGACACTGTCGTGTGCCTCTACTTGTACACATATGCTCTGGGTTTGGAATGTAATGCCTTTCAGCGGGGTTGACGCTGTTGAAATTACCCATTGATCGAAAACCCATCAGCTCACCTGTCCAGGTATTGAGGACAGACTCTTTCAGAAAAAATGGAGACACAAACGATATTGCGTCCATTCCAAGCTGCCCGCAAGCAGCAAGTACATGTGAGCAAGGTAGGTGAAGCAATTTCGGTTTGTTGCATGTGCACTCACACGTTGGCCAGGCTTCATTACCAATTTTCACCTCACGCGTCCTCAACTCATTTGCACATCCAAATTTGTTGTTGGCTAAGCGGACCTCAAACCTTCTTTCTTGATTACCGATGGCGACTACAGTGTGTGACCTAGCTTTTTGCATCTTGTTGTCCATGTACTTCGTGACTCTTTCACAGTACCGTGTATTCGGGTTGTTGAAGATATGTTGCTCTGCTTTTTGACGTCTATCTCTGAAATACTTGACGGTGCCATAGAAAATAGCCTCAACGATGGCTGTAAGTGGCAATGCCCGGTTTCCTCTGCGAACAAAGTTGTATGTTTCCGCGAGGTTCGTTGTCATGACACCGTACCTTGTTCCATGTGTGTCATGTAGCAAAGACCATCTCTCCAGAGGCTCATGCTCTATCCACTGCTCGAAGGTTTTAATCGACCTACCAAGCCTTCTCCTAGTACCAGGTGGGTCAAAGCCTGGCAGGTCACATAGCCCAACAGGCTCCTCCTCCACGGCCGTTGTTCTTGTTGCCAACTGTGCAGCTACTGCTTCAACATGTGCCCTCACCGCTGCATCTCTTGCAACTTTCCTGTCCCTCACGTGTCTCTGCGTGCACACATTAAGTCTGTCGCGTATCAAATTGTACTTCTATAACTGGTTCTGCTTGCAGAGTTTTTTGAACAGATTCATCAGGTTCTTATTTCTAAACTGCGAGAAGAAATTAGCCCCCAGAAGGCGCATGCACCAATGGCTCTGCAAGTCCTGCCATGGAACTTGTTCCTCAGGGCCTGGGTTTGTCAGTGTCCTTATCGCACTGAGTATACCTGCATGCCTGTCATGAAGGATGCACACATTGGGCTTCTCCTTCACAACTGATATTTTCAACTGCCTGAAGAACCATGTCCAACTTTCAATGTTCTCACTCTCCACAAAAGCAAATGCGAGTGGGACGACTTGATTTTGGCCGTCTTGACCAATGGCTGTCAGGATCTGACCCTTGTACTTGCCTGTGAGAAAAGTACCGTCAACACATATCACCGGTTGGCAATGCCTGAAAGCTTCGATGCATACACCGAAAGAGAAGAAGAGACGATGCAACACCCTCACAGTTGGGAACTCTGGCATGAACATGTCTTGGATATCGATATAGGTGCCTGGATTCCGCTGCTGCAGGGTGTGGAGGAGCTGGACAACAGAGTCATATGCATCAAAATAAGAACCAAATCTCCTCTCAAGCGCCGCATGCTTAGCCCTCCAAGCCTTTCCATAAGAAGTTATGGACTTGAACCTGGCGAAGACTTTTGTCTGGACTGCCTTCACTTCCATAGCTTTGGCCTGCACTATCTCATCGTAAAACAACCGAGCAATAAGCGTCGATGAAAGGTTGGCATGATCCTGAGGGATGCAGGGAATAAGACAACTATGATTAACTAAGTCACTTATCACCCAACTTGTGCCATACTTAGGGAGAAAGCCGTGCACCTTGGCGGGACAATCTGCGTTCTTGCATACCATTGTCAGGAATTTCTGACTGGACACCTGAGCTGTAAAAACCCTTTGCGTGGACATTGCCCAGTTAATTATTGCATCTTTCAGGGCTTGCTTGTTCGGATACATAGCACCCGTCGCAATATTGTTCTGGTGATATTGTCAGGTTGAATCATGTCCATCATTCACGGTCATTGCAGATGAGAAGTCATGATTCCACGATGCAGGATTCGGGACCTCCTCTGCATTTTCTTCTTCATCTGACTCGTCAGAATCATCGGCATGACCCCTTTCAACATCGATGTCTTCTTCTTCCATCTGGTCCTGCATGTGCCCATCTACCTCGTCAGCGTCCACCTCGCCATTGTAATCACCATCGGCATCTCCTCCTTCTACCTGACTACTCTGCCCTGGTTCATAACCATAAGCATTTCCTCCTTCTACCTGACTTCTCTGTCCTTGTTCATAACCATCATCTTCAGCATTTGACATAGATAACTGCCTCCCTACACTGCTATGACCAGGATCGTAGCCACCCTCGCCTTCATGTGCAGTGACCTCCTTCACGACGGGAAGCACTAAAGCAACAGGATTGCATCCCCTTTGTTCACAACCTTGTAACCACCGCACCCATTCGGAGTCTCGCTCTATCGGCCTCAAATAAAAGTAAATTATTGAACTTGACCGTGTCCACAATGCATGAACACCGACGGTGTGTGTTTCAGTATCAAGACCTAAACTTGCCGCAATCCATTCTTTCAACTGACTGACAGACCATGTTTGGCACATCTATATGAGTAAATTCACTCAGATCTGCTCCCATCTCAGTTGTTTGGACAGTACCAGGACCATAGCAAAATCTGAAGTTCACTACATCGGACATCTCGGCTCACCTATTTTTTTTCAACAACGAAATACAAGTATTAAGCAACAACTTAATATACCCCCACTAACAAATATTAGACATGTCTATATATTAGCTAGCTATATATTACAGAATATTAACGGAGCAACTAATACTACCGGAGCAACTACAAATTTTTACACAACTAATTAGTTAACATCTAAATATATTTACGTATACTACCGGAGCAACTAACAATAATCACACACCTAATTTATTTCACATCGAAACATATTAACAAATACTACCGGAGCACCTATGAAAAATAAAATGTTGGTTGAAATATACCCTTGAAGCGTGTGTGCGAATGACGAACGGCGGCCTTCAATCACCGGAATCAGAGCGGGAAACTCCACCAAACTGCCGGAGCTTCACCTCCACCGCCTCCACCACACTGCCCCAACTTCTCCACCACCACCTCCACCTCCACCGCCGCAACAAGCTCCACCAATGAGCTGGAAAAAAGCTCCACCTAAATGCTCACCACGACCGCCACGAGCTACCCCATCAGTAGATCGAGGTCTCTTTTGGTTGCCCTAACTAAGTAGAATCCATTCACGGTGCCAAATCCACAAATAAATGGTTCATTTAGGTGTAGAAATTGGGGGCATTTTGGTGTACAGAGAGGAGAAGGAAAGAACAGAAGAAGAACACTCGCGTGGGAGGAGGAAGAAGACGCAGGGAGCCGGCCATGCCGCGTGAGATGGGTCCACACCCTGTCGGCCCGCAGCTGGCCGATCGGCCCGCAGCTGGCCGATCGGCCCGCGATAAGTTGAAAGGGGCTCCCCTGTGACCGCCGCGCCGACAGCTCCCTCTCTCCCCCCTCGCGACGTGGCCTGCCCAATCCGCGCGCGACACGTCGCAGGCTGGCCAGCTGTCGGCCTGCTACTGGCCGAGTGCACCCAGTCGGCCTATTGTGGGCTGACTAGGCCCAGTCGGTCCGCAGCGGGCCGATGGTTTATTATTTCTAAAATTCTTTTTTTAAGCGTAATATTTTTGCAAATTAATAAAAAAAATTGTATTATTAAAAAAAAGCATAATTGAACGTCGAACGAATGATGGATAAAGTGTTCTATAATCTTTGCTTAGTTGAGCTGCCGGCGTCAGCATTTGTTTCTTTTTTCTTTCTCTCCTTTTTCTTTTGGGCTTGTTTGTGCTCCGGCCCCAGCAAACTGGTTGTATTGGTTGGATGTTGCTTTATAATCTAAAGCGGGGGAAAACCCTTTTTCTTAAGGCAGGTTCAATGTCTATGTGCTCAAAACAGTGATAAAGTATTGATCAACTTGATTGTGAACAATTCTTCAAAATACTGCAATTTGTTCTTGCTATCTTTGGTGACAGACCATATGATATTGTGCAAACATTGTACTGTATGATATTCGTGGCTCAGTTATGGCGCACTCTAGTTTTTATGTCCTAGCGGCTTTGGTTGTAGTACACTTCATATTGTTGCCGAGGATGTTTTCATGTCTTGTTGAAGGCATGTGCGGTGGTTATACTGTTGGGTTTACTGAATTGTTCAATGCAAAAGTGTCATCCAACACTGTAGGTGCTAAGAGACAAAGGCACACAGTGAACACATAACTAAGCCACTATTATCCATCTCTGCCATAGTTACAATAAAAAGAACAATGTCACAAAGTTATTGTCAGCCTTAAAGTTTGATATGGGGATTAACGGAGACATAATAGAATTAACGAAGCAAGCAGAGCCGTGCCACCATGACGAACTTAAACAAGATATAACTTGCAAGGATCGGGTCAGAGGCTAAATAGAGGCAGATGACTATGGAACGAAGAAATAAAATGGTTGAGTGCTCCCTCCAATCCATATTACTTGTCACCGAAATGGATATATCGAGATGTATTTCAATGCTAAATACATCCATTAGAGCGATAACTAATTTGGATCGGAGAGAGTAATTGCTACCTCTTGAGCACTGTGTTGGTTTTCCCCGAAGAGGAAGGGATGATGCAGCAAAGTAGCGAAAGTATTTTCCTCAGTTTTTGAGAACCAAGGTATCAATCCAGTAGGAGGCTACGCGCGAGTCCCTCGTACCTGCACAAAACAAATAAATCCTCGCAACCAACACGAATAGGGGTTGTCAATCCCTACACGGCCACTTACGAGAGTGAGATCTGATAGATATGATAAGATAATATTTTTGGTATTTTTGTGATAAAGATGCAAAGTAAAATAAAGGCAAAGTAAAAAGCAAAGAAAATAACTAAGTAGTAGGAGATTAATATGATAAAGATAGACCCGGGGACCATAGGTTTCACTAGTGGCTTCTCTCGAGAGCATAAGTATTCTACGGTGGGTGAACAAATTACTGTTGAGCAATTGACAGAATTGAGCATAGTTATGAGAATATCTAGGTATGATCATGTATATAGGCATCACGTCCGAGACAAGTAAACCGACTCCTGCCTGCATCTACTACTATTACTCCACTCATCGACCGCTATCCAGCATGCATCTAGAGTATTAAGTTAAAAATAGAGTAACGCCTTAAGCAAGATGACATGATGTAGAGGGATAAACTCATGCAATATGATGAAAACCCCATCTTGTTATCCTCGATGGCAACAATACAATACGTGCCTTGCTGCCCCTACTGTCACTGGGAAAGGACACCGCAAGATTGAATCCAAAGCTAAGCACTTCTCCCATTGCAAGAAAGATCAATCTAGTAGGCCAAACCAAACTGATAATTCGAAGAGACTTGCAAAGATAACCAATCATACATAAAAGAATTCAGAGAAGTTTCAAATATTGTTCATAGATAGACTTGATCATAAACCCACAATTCATCGTTCTCAACAAACACACCGCAAAAAGAAGATTACATCGAATATTTCTTCACAAGAGAGGGGGAGAACATTGTATTGAGATCCAAAAAGAGAGAAGAAGCCATCTAGCTAATAACTATGGACCCGTAGGTTTGAGGTAAACTACTCACACTTCATCGGAGGGGCTATGGAGTTGATGTAGAAGCCCTCCGTGATCGATGCCCCCTCCGGCGGAGCTTCGGAACAGGCCTCAAGATGGGATCTTGTGGATACAGAAAGTTGCGGCAGTGGAATTAGGTTTTTGGCTCCGTATCTGATCGTTTGGGGGTATGTAGGTATATATAGGAGGAAGGAGTACGTCGGGGGAGCAACAGGGGGCCCACGAGTATGGAGGGCGCGCCTGGGGGAGTAGGCGCGCCCCCTACCTCGTGGCTTCCTCTTTTGTGTCTTGACGTAGGGTCCAAGTCTCCCGGGTCTTGTTCGTTGAGAAAATCACGTTCCCGAAGGTTTCATTCCGTTTGGACTCCGTTTGATATTCCTTTTCTTCGAAACCCTAAAACAGGCAAAAAACAGCAATTCTGGACTGGGCCTCCAGTTAATAGGTTAGTCCCAAAAATAATATAAAAGCTGAAAATAAAGCCCAATAATGTCCAAAACAGTAGATAATATAGCATGGAGCAATCAAAAATTATACATACGTTGAAGATGTATCAGTAATATATTTTTATCGAAATACATAAACATGTAGGATAAAAAGCACAAATCATGCGGTTGGGGAGTGTAGCTTCCAAAACCTAACCCGTAAGATAAAAAGCATAAACGATGGATTGACAGAATATTAGTAATCTTACAAAAACTGTCTGTTTGGATTGTAGCCCATAGCTACCCCACCAAAATTTTGGCGGGGCTGTCTTCGGCGTCATCCAAACAGACCTCTAGTTTATGTGCACATGGGCAGAAGTTCATCTCGCGAAGACTTTTGATAAGAGCATGAACTTTCAAGAATTGAAAGAATTATTTGTGTAACAATTATTTTCAGAACCATAAACACCATAGAAACTTCATCACGCAGTTGTGGGCTTTCACATGGTCAGGAATTACCTGACTGCAACCAGCTATCTAGCTAGATGCATCACCAACCATCAATAAAACAACTAGAGCACCAGAAGCAATGAATCAGAAATATGATATGCTTGATACATCATTTACTTAATTAACTATAGTGTTTGGTAAATACTTCAAGTTGCAAAGACAAGGTTTGGGATACATAACTAGACAACTCCCGGAAGTATATAAAATTCAGATATGTAGAAAATAGTAGTCCAAGCAAAATATCGGCACAAAGCCAGTAATGAATGAAATTCAAGCTCCCACTAGCTTCGGATTTAATCGTGTACTCCCTTCGTCACATAAGACGTTTTGGCATACCATTTAACTTGCCAAAACATCTTATAATGTGGGAAGGAGGGAGTATTACCCAAAATAAAAACACGCGGTTGCCTCAAATCAAAATAAGAAATCCTGTAGGTAGACATGAAGGAAACAAATTAGAATGGACATACAAGTAGGATTTTCTTTTGGGAACTCATCCCATAGTTTATAATCTGGGAACTCATCCGATATTGTTTCTTTTGGAGAATCTAGTCTTCTGCCCTCAAGTAGGATTTCTTTATGCAGACAAAGTCCAGTTTACATAGCAATATAGATCGACTACTGCCGACAACTGTTGAACATGCTACTGTATACCGACGAAGCAGCAAACAGAAAAGACCAATTCAGATGCTTCAAAAGTGTATCAACTGAAGAAGAAAAACTATGACGTTGAGATTACTATGATTTACCTACTGATTGTACTACCATCAGGTGGAGGATGCTACGAGGAGGTTCAGGCAATACAGAAAGGGAGAGGATGCTGTATTAAAAATCAGTGCCTGAATCGGATGTTGTATTGTACTTTTTTAATGGGCTATATATACCGGGACTACCGACTCTCACATTATGGGCTCAATTTATTTGAATACTAGTTTTGGTTGAACAAGAGAGTTCACGACCATGCCAATGGAAAACCCTATATGCCGCTCGCTGCGGCAAAATGTCGGGAAAACGCACAGGCGATCGAGCGATCATTCCAGGTGGGCCGGCCGTTAAGGGTTTTCAGGATTCCTGGTTTTCGGAGACTTCGAGGATGTAACAGCCGATTCTTTTTGATTTTGGGAACCTTCCAGCAGGTTCCTGAACCGTTTTTTTTTTTTCTGTTTTTTTTCATTTTTTCGTTTTTCTTTGTTGTTTTTCTTCTTTTATCTCTTATTTCTTTTTCTTTTCTCTTCGTTCACTATTTTATTTTCTTTTTATTTTTCAAGTTTATTTTTCTTTTTGAACAAAGGTTCAGGCATTAGATAAATGTTCGAATAAATGTACGGATTTTTATTTTTTTCAGAAACATGTAAGTTTTTCTAGAATTTTGAAAAATGTTCCCTTTTTCAAATTTGTTCGCAAATTCAAAAAAAAATCTTGTTTTCTACATTTCTTCATAAATTCAGAAATTTTTTGTGGTTTTAGTTTTGTTCCTGTTTTCTAAAAAGTTCGCATTTTCAAAAAATTGTTCCCAGTTTTGAAAAATGTTCTTGTTTTCATTTTCCCCCCTTTTTTCAAAAATGTTTGAGGTTCCAAAAAAATGTTCGTGTTTTCAGAAAATGTTGATGTTTTCAAATTTTGCTCACAAATTCAAAAAGTATTCTATTTCCAATATCTATTCACAAATAACAAAAATATTTTCCAAATTTCCTAAAATGTTTGCGATTTGAAAAGTGACGTATTTTTTGAAAAAATGGTTTTAGATTATGTTTTAGTTTTTCAAAAATGATCGCATGTTCAAAAAAATTTAAAATGTTTTCATTTTCTGTTTATTTTTCCTTTTTTTAGATTCCTAAAATGTTCTATTTAAAAAAATGTTCGCAAATTTTAAAGTGTTCACATTTTTTCAAATATTGTTCGCAATTTCATATAATGTTCTTGCTTTCAATTTTGTTCCTTTTTTCCCAGAAACAGTTTGTGCTTTTGAAAATTGTTCCCATTATCAAATTTTGTTCTCAAAATTCTATAAATGTACGGGTTTTCGGCAAATGTTCGGGAATATAAAAATAAATCTGTTGACAAATGTTCACGTCTTTTGTTTTATTTTTTGAAATTTGAAAACAGGTCTGAGTTGTGAAAAAAATATCGTATTTTGAAACTTTGCTCGTTTGTTAAAAAAATAACAATTTCGAAGGAAAGGTTGACAAAATTCAAAAAACTGTCCAGATTCTTCATTGGTATTAGTACTTATACTAGCACGCTTTACATTTAGCACCAACAATTGTTATGTCTTTTTTTTAGGGGAGCTTGTTATGTCTGGCGGTTAGCTTCTCTCGTACGCAATATGGAGGTCCAGAGGTCGAATCTTGGCAGGACAGCGTGCATGCTTGCTATTTTTTTAACATTAACATCGCAGCGCGCCCGTTATTGAGCCAGCCCTGCCGGGGGTTCCGTGCATGCGTCGCGCGGCTGTTTGACGCAGAATGCGTCTAATAAGAACTCCCCATGCCAACGTCCTAAACATATGGCCTATATGTCGGTTTCCCTAGTTAGCTCAAAAAACATGTAGTTTGTAATAAATGATTCATTCCTAGCGACCAAATAATATTTTCTTTGTGGTAGTGATCAAATAATCCAACCCAAGTTCTACAAAAACTTAATCCAAACACACACCTAGGCAACTATTCAACGCTATTTTTTTACCAAGCAATTCGCAAAAAAATGACCGGGTAGCTCTGGGCTGTACACCTTTAGTCCACCTCTCCCTTCCTACTTCTTTCTCTTCGTCCTTCCCCTATTTGCCGGCTTGCGAGTTTTCGCTTGTTAATACCAAAAAGCGAACGTTTGGCCTATAGTTTCCATGTGCCATTGTTCTCTTCCCTACACTACCTATAAATAAACTAATAAAGGACCTGAATAACTGGTGTTCGATCGCCAGGGAAGAGAGTTGATCGAACAAAGTGGTCACCAAGGGGGCAGTCCCAGCGAACGTAACACCCTCCCCTCGATCGTTTCCAGGGAAAGGCCAAGGTGAACCTCCATTGGCCCAAAATGCCCGGATTACATTTTTTAATGGAAGAACATATTTTTCTTATGAAAATGGAGTACACGTAAATATATAATTGCCATGATATGAATAATACGAAAAATGTCATGTTACTTTACAAAAAATGCCATGATAATCTATAATTTTACAAATGTTATGAATTCCACCCTATAGATGTTCCGCAGTAAAAAATAACATGTTTGGGAGCGCGTGGTTTCCTTTATCTTTGTCAAGGACCAAAAAATTGCTACGATGTAATTTTTTTGCTTGATTTGTTCCACTGTGCAAAAAAATATTAAAAATCTGTCATATCAATGACAAAAATGCCATGCAATTCAAAATAAAAACTACCATCCTCCTAATAATAAAACTATCATTCTCGTAACAATTAATAAAAAATGCTAGTCCAAAAAATGTCATCCTTCTAACAATAGAAATGACATGTCAATAATAATAATAAAATGCCATGCTCTATATAATAAAATTGTAATCCTCCTAATAATAAAAATGTCATGTCAATAATGAAAAAATGACATTCTCTATATAATAAAAACTTTCATCATGTTAATAATTAAACTGCCATCCTCCTGATAATAAAAATAACATGTCAACAAATAATGAAAATCCCATGTCCCCAATAATAAAACTAACATCTAATTAATAATAAAAATGCTATCTTTCTAATAATAAAAATGCCATGGTACTATTAATAAAATGCCATGCTCTTAATGATAAAAAATGGCATCCTATTACTTATTAAATTGCAAATATCGTATTAATAAAAAAACTGCCATGTGACCTATAATAAAAGTGGCATGGTACCTATAAATAAAAAATGCAGATGGAAAGGTAGAAAAAAATTCCCTTTGAAGAAGGGATTTTTGTTCTTTAAAAATGTAAAAATTCCGGATTTTCAAACTTTTTAAAATTAAAAGTTGAATTTGTGGAAAAATTTAGTTTAGAAAACATATAAAGAGTTTCCGTCCCAAAATGTTCACAACACTCTACTTATAGTCTAGTGATAAGCCGACCGCCAACTAGGACGGTGTTGCTTGTTCGATCCCAATTCAGCACGATTCACTGTATGACTTATTGGACCATGCGACACACAAGGATTATGATATGTGAGTTCACCTCATTCTTGAAAAAAAAATATGTGGGCACATCGCGGGGTTAGTACCATTGGCGGACCGGTGAGTCGTGGCTCACACAGAATTTGTAATTTGACTATTTCGTCCAATAAACCTACAGTCCTAAAAACCCAATATCCCGCACTGTCTATTTCATCACACTATGTAAGAGAGGATGACCTTAATCGGCCGTCCACCTTTCAACTAGACCCTCCCCTCACCTCGCCGCCACTCCCTTCCTCTCGTCGCCGCCGCCCCCTCCGCTCAAGGGCCCAATAGGTGCTCGCCATCGCGGCGTCGCTCCCCTCCCCTGCGCCGTCGCCGCCGCTTTGTTGTGAGACTTGATTGACCTACTTATGTTATGCTTTTGCCAAATATCATACTATGACATTTGGATTATGGAGATATTTTTGAGTGTGCACACCCTTCAAGAAGGATATAATAAAAACTTCCATGAAGATCATTGGACAAAATAAACTAGACTCTTAGTAATAGTTTTGAGATATGATGATGTGATATGTGAGTTATGTTGATGAGTAATTATGCTTTAGTAAGAATATTGGTGTTAAGGTTTGTGATTCCCTATGCAAGTACGAAAGTCAATAGTCATACAATGAAATTATATCCTACTTGTGGTGCATTGTTCGCTGTTATTTATGCTTAATGCTTGCTTATGAGATTATCCGTTTCTTGGTTGGTCGCTTTTCAATCTTTTGTTAGCCTTCATTTTGCACCAAGTATGATCTCTACTTGTGCATCCAAAATCCTTTAAACCAGTTTTGCCACATGTGTCCACTATATCTACCTATATGCGGTATTCTTTTGTTGTTCTAAGCAAATTTGCATGTGCCATCTCTAATTTTTAAAATAAAATTCTCTTTTGTGTGTTTGTTTCGCTCGCGGAGCGGTGAGTGGTGGCTAATTTTTTCCATGCTAGATGTGTTATTCTCACAATGAGTGTTTATTCACTTGTCATTGCACGAGAGTAAGACAAAAGTATTAGGGATGCCTAGTCCCGAAATGCAAAAAAAAAATGAATTTACTTTATGTTGTCAAATAATAAATTCCTTGAAAAGCGTTGGTAAGGAGGGCACCCGTGGATACGGTTAGCCATGTAAAGTGAAAGTATGGTGGAAAAGGGAATAAACTTTATTTTCTGTTTGGGAACCGCCTATGATATATCTAGCATGGAAAGTGTTGGGAACTCTAAGTCGTTTTCGTTGGTGGGATGGATACACCTCCCAAAATATTTTATCTCTACTTTTTTCGCTTTGAGCTCTGGCACCTCTACAAATCCCTACTTCACTCCGCGAAGGTCCTTTCTTTTACTTTATGTAATTTTTATTTCGACTCTCCACCTTCTCTTATAAAAGCACCAACTATGAGACAATATGATTGTACTTAAGTATTAGGTGTAGCTAATATTCAAGTGTGTTTCATGAATGGATCAATGGTCGAGCATGATGGGCTAGGGATAACTTATTTTAGCGTTGATATTTTGAAAGACATGGTTGCTTGTTGATATGCTCGAGTATCTAAATTATTATGTCAAAACTAGACTATTGCTTTGAATCACATAAAAGTCCAATTGTCCATGCTATAAAGAAAAGAAATATGATATGACATGTTAGGCAACATTCCACATCAAAATTCTGTTTTTATCACTTACCTACTCGACGACGAGTAGGAGTTAAGCTTGGGGATGCTGATACGTCTCCAACGTATCTATTATTTTTGATTGTTTCATGCTGTTATATTATCAATCTTGGATATTTTATAATCATTTTCTAGTTATTTTATATCATTTTTTGGTACTAACCTATTGACATAGTGCCAAGTGCCAGTTGCTGTTTTTTCTATGTTTTTTACATCACAGGAAATCAATACCAGATGGAGTCCAAATGCCACGAAACTCCATGGAGAATTTTTATGGGCCAGAAGGAATACAACAGGCCCTAGCTGTGCCTAGGGGGTGCCCCGAGGGGGGCACAACCCACCAGGGCGCGCCAGGAGGCCCAGGCACGCCCTGGTGGGTTGGGTTGTGCCCACCTCGGGTGCCCCCCGGACCGCCTCTTTGCTCTATAAATACCCCAATATTTCCAGAACCCTTGGGGAGTTGACGAAATATTCATCCAGCCGCCGCAGAGTCCAGAACCACCAGATCCAATCTAGACACCATCTCGGATGGGGTTCACCACCTCCATTGGTGCCTCTCCGATGATGTGTGAGTAGTTCTTTGTAGACCTTTAGGTCCGTAATTAGTAGCTAGATAGCTTCCTCTCTCTCGCTGGATTCTCAATACAATGGTCTCTTGGAGATCCATATAATGTAACTCTTTTGCGGTGTGTTTGTGGGATCGATGAACTTTGAGTTTATGATCAGATCTATCTTTTTATATCCATGGAAGTTATTTGAGTTTCTTTGATCTCTTATATGCATGATTGCGTATAGCCTCATATTTCTTCTTTGATATTTGGGTTTTGTTTGGCCAACTTGATCTATTTATCTTGCAATGGGAAGAGGTGCTTTGTAGTGGGTTCGATCTTACGGTGCTTGATCCTAGTGACAGAAAGGGAAACAACACGTATGTATCATTACTACTAAGGATAAAACGATGGGGTCTATCTCCACATAGATAGATCTTGTCTACATCATGTCATCGTTCTTATTGCATTACTCCGTTTCTCCATGAACTTAATACACTAGATGCATGCTGGATAGCGGTCGATGTGTGGAGTATTAGTAGTAGATGCAGGCAGGAGTCGGTCTACTAATCTTGGATGTGATGTCTATATAATGATCATTGCCTGGATATCATCATGATTATTCAAAGTTCTATCAATTTCCCAACAGTAATTTGTTCACCCATCGTTTGCTATTTTTCTCGAGAGAAGCCACTAATGAAACCTACGGCCCCCGGGTCTTCCTTCTCATATATATGCCTTTGCGATCTACTTTTTTCTTGCATTTATTTTCAGATCTATTAAACCAAAAATACCTTGTTGTGTTTTATTTCTATTTATTTTATTTACGATCTATCTTTCAATCTACTACAATTTTATCTCACGTTCATTTACCTATCTTGAGGCGCCGTACCCCGGAAGGGATTGACAACCCCTTTAACACGTCGGGTTGCGAGGATTTCTTATCTACGTGCAGGAGTTATTTACGTTATGTTGATTGGTTCTCTTACTGGTTCGATAACCTTGGTTTCATATCTGAGGGAAATACCTACCACCGATATGCTGCATCATCCCTTCCTCTTTGGGGAAATACCGACGTAGCTTCAAGCGACATCAAGCCCGAGCGGCCAGCTGGGCTGGATCCGCGATACATTCTAATGTACCCTACAAAAGAAAGATACGTTTTAATGTTCTCTATGTATGTCATTTCAAAATGCTAATATATTTTAAGGTTAGAATTCAATAAAAGTTTAATAGCAAGTTATCCATAGGATATACAATGGTTTATTTAGATACTAATTATCTCCATCAAAAAATAGAAAGGGGGGGACTGACCCTTCATGGTCTGGCCATGGTTATATAAACACCAACACAAAGGGCATATGTTGGAAATACAAACTACAAGAACAAACATACGTACAAGAAATAAGTAACAAGCCACTCACTAGTGCAGAACCGGGCAATAGCACCGGTTCGTAAGGGCCTTTAGTGCCGGTTCGGTAACCGGCACTAAATTGTAGGCACTAAAGCCCCCCCCCCCCTTTAGTATCGGTTCAGCACGAACCGGTGCTAAAGGGCAACCACGTGGCACGAGCCAGCTCCGTCGGCGCATAGGACATTAGTACCGGTTGGTAACACCAACCGGTACTAAATGTTTGGGTGTGTTTTGGTTTTATTTTTTATTTTTACTTTAATTTTGTGTTTTCAATTTAATTTAGTGATTGTTTTACATTATAATGAGTTGTTAAATCATTAGGTGATTAGTTTGACTGGATGCGTGTGGATCCTAGCTAAGTCATCAAGTATATGTCATATCCATATTATATATACTTGATCACCTACTTAAGTGATCAAGGTAATATGGATATGGCATATACTTGATCACTTAGCTAGAATCCATCCAGTTGAAACTAATATGCAATTTCTTTCATAAATGATATAATAACTCATCATCATCATAATATTAATTAATATAAAAACTCTTGCATCATATATATCATCACCAACGGTTTTCATAGCAAAGATATCATCGAGTTCAACATGGTAATGATGTTATAAGCGTTCATAACACCACAAAAGCAAATCACTCTTTGAGATTAAGTTCAGGACAAAGAACACGGACATGAGAGGACAAGTACTAAGAGCATGAACTAGCTAATTAATCACTCATGCTGCTCTTTCTCGGGTAAAATAGCATAGAACATGTATAGCTTTGCTGATTCATCATATTGGAGCATGCAGATGAACCTGTCTCCTAATCGTGGGTTGCGCTTCTGATTGCTGCCCCCTAGTACTTCTCTGTGATCGTTCACAATTTTGCTCCAGTCTTTTACTATTAAGCATTCCTCGCTATTAGAAATCCCGAATGCACTAAAGTGCATTGTAGGATATCTTGGCCGTAAGCTAACAATATTCATGGTACCTTTAGTCTCGATCCAATCAGGCACATCATTCATCGGGAGTCCCTGTTGAAGAACATCGTATAGTAACATACTTAGCAATGAAGTTTAGCTTAAAAAACAATGTATGCAAAAGATGCACTGAGGAGAAATAGTAGAAATCTTACCATCTTTCCTAAATATATGTGACCGTAGTTCAGTACGAACACTATTGGTCGCACATTTTGAGTACTAACATTTCTAAGTGCAGGAAAGAAATTTGTCTTGACAACATCAAGATCCTCAAGCCATGAAACATAATGACTTGTCTCCTCGCAGTTTAGTTCAGCCCCGGGACAGTGGACGGTCCTGTCTACCAAGCGCCGGACATGTTTGCTTGATTGGAAGTAAGCTGTCAATATAAATTGAGATCTATTAATTATTCAACTGGTTCAAATAATCTCATATCAAAGACATAAATATGGTTGAGAAACTCACATAATGGTAGAACTGGAGGCGTCTACACATTGACCCAGATGTCTCTGTTACCTTCAATATCATCTTCCGGACGAATATCAAAGGTGATAACCATATCAGGCTCAAATGCATAAGCCTTGCATAGTGCTTGCCAAGTTTTGCATTCAAAATAGGTGTATGTGTCTGCATTGTATAATTTGACGTTGAAGGTATAACCATGCTCGGTCTTCAAGTAAACTCTTTTTACCTCCGTAGTTTCGTTAGGACTGAAACCTATCTTATCCAAGACAAAAATTCTTGCATGGCAGGGGATACACTAGTAGAATAGTGAAAAATTAAAATTAAAAGTTGAAACAAATGAAGCATAAGTCATGCTTAATTACGAAAAAAGACTTGTCGCTGTGACTTACTGTATCCACTTCGAAGTTCTCATCCAGCTTGATGCTGAAGCGTCTATCATCAACTAGAAAATTTCTGCCGCACAGGCCGCGCTGGTCTTCGCAGTATTCGCACATTATAAAATCATGTTCGTCGTCACACGACATTCCTATGTTCATAGGTGAAACATTAAACACTTATTAGTTCTATTAATTCAACTAATTCTGTTAATTCAACTAGTTCAACTAATTAATTGAACTAATTCAACTAAGCACTTACAAAAAATATACCTAATTAATTGAACTAATTCAACTAACTAGTTCAACTAATTAATTCAACTAATTCAATTAAACTAGTTCTATTAATTTGCTTACTAAAAATAAGGTATCTAGTTCTATATAATAAAATGTTAATTAGATAATGAAATCTCATATAACTAAATTAAATATATATCTAACATATAATTTATATCTAATTCATCTAACATTTGACATTAATATCTAACATATGTTCATATATAGGTGAAACATTAAACACTTACTAGTTCTATTAGTTCAACTAAACAAACTAGTTCTATTAATTCAACTAAGCATTTACTAAAAATAAACTAGTTCTATTAATTTCTTACTAAAATAAAGTAGGTAGTTATATATAGTAATATTTTGATTAAATCATCAAATCTCATATACCTAAATTTTCTTACTAAAAATAAACTTGTTCTATTAATTTTCATACTAAAAATAAACTAGTTATATTAATTCAACTATTTCAAATCTCATATATATACCTAATTAATATCTAGCTATACTAATTCAACTAGTTCAACTTGTTCTAATTCATGTAAAATATATTTGACATTAATATTTAACATCTTTTCCATATAATTCATTTAACATTAACATTCTAACATTATTATCTACGTAATTTATCTAACATTAATCTAAACAAAAGAAAATAGAAAATAAGTAAAAACAATGTGTGTGTGTGTATGTATGTGTGTGTGTATGTGTGTGTAGGAGCAGGGGGCGGCGGCGTACGGGCGGCGGCGGGCGACGACGGGGACGGGCGGCGGGCGAGAGGCGGCGGCGACAGGCGCGGCGGGGGCGACGGCGGTGACGGCGACGACGGGCGGCGGGGGCGGCGAAGGCGGCGCGCGATGGGCGACGGGCGTGTCGAAGAAGTTGGATTGAGAAGAAGTGGTGGTCGATGAAACTGAATTTTTTGTAAGTGCCATACATATAGGAGGGGCCTTTAGTACCGGTTGGAGCCACCAACCGGTACTAAAGGCCAATTTTCGCCAGGCCAAGGGGCGGGAAACGGCCCCTTTAGTACCGGTTCGTGCCACAAACCGGTACTAAAGGCCCAATCATTAGTATCGGTTGGAGACACCAACCGGTACTAATGGTTGTGCGCTGCCACCGGCGGTGCACAATGTTTAGTCCCACCTCGCCGAGCGAAGGGCAGCCGCACTGGTTTATAAACCCACCCGCGGCTGCTCCTTTGAGCTTCTCTATATAGCAGGCTTTTGGGCCTAACTAGGGCGCGCTGCCCTGTGAGTCTGCTGGCCTTTCTGGGCCTGCATTTGCACACCCTAGGTCTGGCAGACCCACTGGGGAGCGCGCCAACAAATTTTTTATATAGTTTTTTCTTTTCTGCATTATTTATTTTCTTCTATTTATTTTTGAGTAATTTTTTATATAGTTTTTTTCTTTTCTGCATTATTTATTTTCTTCTATTTATTTTTGAGTAATTTTTTGTATAGTTTTTTTCTTTTCTGCATTATTTCTTTTCTTCTATTTCCAGTTTGTACACGAAGTGCGTCCAGTTTTTGCCGTGACCCTCTCTACTCTTTCGCACATGCTATGCGGGTGAAATGATGATACCATGCAAAGTTTCAACATTTTCAGAAGTCATTTTGTAGTGATTTTCAATTTCACGGTCATTTAGCTCTCTAAACAATTAGGTAAATGACCGAAAAACAACAAATGATGTCAGAACATGTTGGAAATTGATGATGTCGCTTTGAATGCTGCATGCTGAACACAAAAGAAGTCCGGAGTTCAAATAAGTTTTAAAAACATTGAAGTGCCCGTGTAACAGATGAGTTCTCGTCCGAAACCCTAATACTCCAAAAGAGTTTGTCCAGTTTGTACATGAAGTGCGTCCAGTTTTTGCCGTGACCCTCTCTACTCTTTCGCACATGCTATGCGGGTGAAATGATGATACCATGCCAAGTTTCAACATTTTCAGAGTTCATTTTCTAGTGATTTTCAATTTCATGGTATTTAGCTCTCTAAACAATTAGGTAAATGACCAAAAAACAACAAATGATGTCAGGACATGTTGGAAATTGATGACGTCACTTTGAATGCAGCATACTGAACACAAAAGAAGTCCGGAGTTCAAATAAGTTTAAAAAACATTGAAGTGCCCGTGTAACAGATGAGTTCTCATCCGAAACCCTGATACTCCGAAAGAATTTGTCTTGACAGCATCAAGATCCTCAAGCCATGAAACATAATGACTTGTCTCCTCGCAGTTTAGTTCAGCCCCGGGACAGTGGACGGTCCTGTCTACCAAGCGCCGGACATGTTTGCTTGATTGGAAGTAAGTTGTCAATATAAATTGAGATCTATTAATTATTCAACTGGTTCAAATAATCTCATATCGAAGACATAAATATGGTTGAGAAACTCACATAATGATAGAACTGGAGGCGTCTGCACATCGACCCAGATGTCTCTATTACCTTCAATATCATCTTCCGGACGAATATCAAGGTGATAACCATATCAGGCTCAAATGCATAAGCCTTGCATAGTGCTTGCCAAGTTTTGCATTCAAAATAGGTGTATGTGTCTGCATTGTATAATTTGACGTTGAAGGTATAACCATGCTCGGTCTTCAAGTAAACTCTTTTTACCTCCATAGTTTCGTTAGGACTGAAACCTATCTTATCCAAGACAAAAATTCTTACATGGCAGGGGATACGCTAGTAGAATAGTGAAAAATTAAAATTAAAAGGTGAAGCAAATGAAGCATAAGTCATGCTTAATTACGAAAAAAGACTTGTCGTTGTGACTTACTGTATCCACTTCGAAGTTCTCATCTAGCTTGATGCTGAAGCGTCTATCATCAACTAGAAAATTTCTGCCGCACGGGCCCCGCTGGTCTTCGCAGTATTCGCACATAATAAAATCGTGTTCGTCGTCACACGACATTCCTATGTTCATAGGTGAAACATTAAACACTTATTAGTTCTATTAATTCAACTAATTCTGTTAATTCAACTAGTTCAACTAATTAATTGAACTAATTCAACTAAGCATTTACGAAGAATATACCTAATTAATTGAACTAATTCAACTAAGCATTTACGAAGAATATACCTAATTAATTGAACTAATTCAACTAACTAGTTCAACTAAAAAATTCAACTAAACTAGTTCTATTAATTTTCTTACTAAAAATAAGGTAGCTAGTTCTATATAATAAAATGTTAATTAGATAATGAAATCTCATATAACTAAATTAAATATATATCTAACATATAATTTATATCTAATATCTAACATATGTTCATATATACGTGAAATATTAAACACTTACTAGTTCTATTAATTCAACTAAACATTTACTAAAAATAAACTAGTTCTATTAATTTCCTACTAAAATAAAGTAGGTAGTTCTATATAGTAATATTTTGATTAGATCATCAAATCTCATATAACTCAATTTTCTTACTAAAAATAAACTTGTTCTATTAATTTTCATACTAAAAATAAACTAGTTATATTAATTCAACTAGTTCAAATCTCATATATATATATACCTAATTAATATCTAGCTATACTAATTCAACTAGTTCAACTTGTTCTAATTCATGTAAAATATATTTGACATTAATATTTAACATCTTTTCCATATAATTTATCTAACATTAACATTTAACATTATTATCTACGTAATTTATCTAACATTAATCTAAACAATAGAAAATAGAAAATAAGTAAAAACAATGTGTGTGTGTGTGGTGTGTGGTGTGTGTGTGTGTGTGTCTGTGTGTGTGTGTACGAGCGGGGGGCGGCGGCGTACGGGCGGCGGCGGGCGACGACGGGGACGGGCGCGGCGGGGGCGAGAGGCGGTGCGGCGGGCGCGACGGCGGTGACGGCGACGACGGGTGGCGGGGGCGACGGCGGTGACGGCGACGACGGGTGGCGTGGGCGATGGCGGTGACGGCGACGACAGGCGGCGAGGGCGGCGCGCGATGGGCGACAGGCGCGGCGAAGAAGTTGGATCGAGAAGAAGTACTGGTCGTCGATGAAACTGATTTTTTGTAAGTGCCATATATATAGGAGGGGTCTTTAGTACGGTTGGAGCCACCAACCGGTAATAAAGGCCAATTTTCGCCGGCCAAGGGGCGGGAAACGACCTCTTTAGTATCGGTTTGTGCCACGAACCGGTGCTAAAGACCCCCCCTTTAGTATCGGTTGGAGCCACCAACCGGTACTAATGGTTGTGCGCTGCCACCGGCGGTGCACAAATATTTAGTCCCACCTCGCCGAGCGAAGGGCAACCGCACTGGTTTATAAACTCAGCCGCGGCTGCTCCTTCGAGCTTCTCTATATAGCAGGCTTTTGGGCCTAACTAGGGCGCGCTGCCCTGTGAGTCTGCTGGCCTTTCTGGGCCTGCATTTGCACACCCTAGGTCTGGCAGACCCACTGGGCAGTGCGCCAACAAATTTTTTATATAGTTTTTTCTTTTCTGCATTTTTTATTTTCTTCTATTTATTTTTAAGTAATTTTTTATATAGTTTTTTTTTCTTTTTTGCATTATTTATTTTCTTCTATTTATTTTTGAGTAATTTTTTGTATAGTTTTTTCTTTTCTGCATTATTTCTTTTCTTCTATTTTCAGTTTGTACACGAAGTGCGTCCAATTTTTGCCGTGACCCTCTCTACTCTTTCGCACATGCTATGCGGGTGAAATGATGATACCATGCCAAGTTTCAACATTTTCAGAAGTCATTTTGTAGTGATTTTCAATTTCACGGTCATTTAGCTCTCTAAACAATTAGGTAAATGACCGAAAAATAACAAATGATGTTAGAACATGTTGGAAATTGATGATATCGCTTTGAATGCTGCATGCTGAACACAAAAGAAGTCCAGAGTTCAAATAAGTTTTAAAAACATTGAAGTGCCCGTGTAACAGATGAGTTCTCGTGCGAAACCCTGATACTCCGAAAGAGTTTGTCCAGTTTGTACACGAAGTGCGTCCAGTTTTTGTCGTGACCCTCTCTACTCTTTCGCACATGCTATGCGCGTGAAATGATGATACCATGCAAAGTTTCAACATTTTTAGAAGTCATTTTGTAGTGATTTTCAATTTCACGGTCATTTAGCTCTCTAAACAATTAGGTAAATGACCGAAAAACAACAAATGATGTCAGAACATGTTGGAAATTGATGACGTCGCTTTGAATGCTGCATACTGAACACAAAAGAAGTCCGGAGTTCAAATAAGTTTAAAAAACATTAAAGTGCCCGTGTAACAGATGAGTTCTCGTCCGAAACCCTGATACTCCGAAAGAGTTTGTCCAGTTTGTACACGAAGTGTGTCTAGTTTTTGCCTTGACCCTCTCTACTCTTTCGCATATGCTATGCGGGTGAAATGATGATACCATGCCAAGTTTCAACATTTTCAGAAGTCATTTTGTAGTGATTTTCAATTTCACGATCATTTAGCTCTCTAAACAATTAGGTAAATGACCGAAAAAGAACAAATGATGTCAGAACATGTTGGAAATTGATGACGTCGCTTTGAATGCTGCATACTGAACATAAAAGAAGTCCGGAGTTCAAATAAGTTTAAAAAACATTGAAGTGCCCGTGTAACAAATGAGTTCTCGTCCGAAACCCTGATACTCCAAAAGAGTTTGTCCAGTTTGTACACAAACTGCGTCTAGTTTTGTCGTGACCCTCTCTACTCTTTCGCACATGCTATGCGGGTGAAATGATGATACCATGCCAAGTTTCAACATTTTCAGAAGTCATTTTGTAGTGATTTTCAATTTCACGGTCATTTAGCTCTCTAAACAATTAGGTAAATGACCGAAAAACAACAAATGATGTCAGAACATGTTGGAAATTGATGACGTCGCTTTGAATGCTGCATACTGAACACAAAAGAAGTCCGGAGTTCAAATAAGTTTAAAAAACATTAAAGTGCCCGTGTAACAGATGAGTTCTTGTCCGAAACCCTGATACTCCGAAAGAGTTTGTCCAGTTTGTACACGAAGTGCGTCTAGTTTTTGCCGTGACCCTCTCTACTCTTTCGCACATGCTATGCGGGTGAAATGATGATACCATGCCAAGTTTCAACATTTTCAGAAGTCATTTTGTAGTGATTTTCAATTTCACGATCATTTAGCTCTCTAAACAATTAGGTAAATGACCGAAAAACAACAAATGATGTCAGAACATGTTGGAAATTGATGACGTCGCTTTGAATGCTGCATACTGAACATAAAAGAAGTCCGGAGTTCAAATAAGTTTAAAAAACATTGAAGTGCCCGTGTAACAGATGAGTTCTCATCCGAAACCCTGATACTCCAAAAGAGTTTGTCCAGTTTGTACACGAAGTGCGTCCAGTTTTTGCCGTGACCCTCTCTACTCTTTCGCACATGCTATGCGGGTGAAATGATGATGCCATGCCAAGTTTCAACATTTTCAGAAGTCATTTTGTAGTGATTTTCAATTTCACGGTCATTTATCTCTCTAAACAATTAGGTAAATGACCGAAAAACAACAAATGATGTCAGAACATGTTAGAAATTGATGACGTCGCTTTAAATGTTGCATACTGAACACAAAAGAAGTCCGGAGTTCAAATAAGTTTAAAAAACATTAAAGTGCCCGTGTAACAGATGAGTTCTCGTCCGAAACCCTGATACTCCGAAAGAGTTTGTCCAGTTTGTACACGAACTGCGTCCAGTTTTTGCCGTGACCCTCTCTACTCTTTCGCACATGCTATGCGGGTGAAATGCTGATACCATGCCAAGTTTCAACATTTTCAGAATTCATTTTGTAGTAATTTTCAATTTCACGGTCATTTAGCTCTCTAAACAATTCGGTAAATGACCGAAAAACAATAAATGATGTCAAAACATGTTGGAAATTGATGACGTCGCTTTGAATGCTGCATACCGAACACAAAAGAAGTCCGAAGTTCAAATAAGTTATTAAAAATAAAAAAGAGGTGCAGTGCTGGTTAATTTGCTTCAAGCCATTCGGAATAGTGTAGACTGCACTGCACATAGCTCAGTGCAATCTATGCTATTTCCGCAAGGCTTGAAGCTAATCAACATGCAGGTGAGCATTGCAACTCTTCGTCATTGTCTGTGCACTCACGGCTTATAAACCGCTCATACTGCCTCTCTCTTGGCGAGGTGGGACTAAAAATCAGCTTACTAAGAAACTCTAGTACCGGTTCAGGGCATGAACCGATACTAAAGGTCTTCGTGGGGGCCCCAGCCTGACCATAGCCTGCCACAGCCTCATTAGTACCGGTTCGTGGCATGAACCGGTACTAAAGGTTGCCCACGAACCGGTACTAATGATGCCCGCCTGCCTAGCCGTTGAAACCGGCACTAATGGTCACATTAGTGCCGGCTCAAATTTAAACCGGCACTAATGTGCTTCACATTTGACCCTTTTTCTAGTAGTGACTTCTTATGGATCTTACCAAGAGCAATACAAGAGCTCTATGCTTGGTAGCTCTTGTGATGATGTCTACTCTATTCTCATGTCATGCAGGTACAACCATTTCTCTATCTAATCAACCTTCCTGCTTGTTTTGGGATTTGTTTATGCGCACTTTGTGTAAGCGCACATGCCTTTGCATATGTAATTCAAACTAACCCAAGTAACTTAAGTATTTTATATATTCTAACTTTGCTATATTTTTTTGTGTGTAGATCCAAAACCAACCCCCCTTCCCTACTTGTGCATCAAATTTAAAAGTTGTGAAGGAGACACTTTATCCGACCAGCCATGCATTGATCATTGTGCATTTTTTTGAATTCAAAAAAGGCCACTGCACACCGGACCATGGTGGCCTTTGTTGCTGCTATAACTGAATGTCTAACGAATGATGGATACAATGTTTTATAATGTGCTAAAAAGGTCTTGGGTGTAAGGCAGGTTCAATGTCCATGTGCTCAAAAGAGTAATAAAGTATTGATCAACTTGATTGTGAACAGTTCTTCAAAATACTGCAATTTGTTCTTGCTATCTTTTGTGACAGCCCATATGATATTGTGCAAACATTGTACTGTATGATATTCGTATGCGTGTTGTGGCGCACTCTAGTTTTTATGTCCTAGCGGTTTTGGTTGTAGTACACTTCATATTGTTGCCGAGGATGTTTTCATGTGTTGTTGAAGGCATGTACGGTGGTTATACTGTTGGGTTTACTGAATTGTTCAATGCAAAAGTGTCATCCAACACTGTAGGTGCTAAGAGACAAAGACACACAGTGAAAACATAACTAAGCCGCTATTATCCATCCCTGCCATAGTTACAATAAAAAGAACAATGTCACAAAGTTATTGTCAGCCTTAAAGTTTGATATGGGGATTAACAGAGACATAATAGAATTAACAGAGCAAGCAGAGCCGTGCCACCATGACGAACTTCAACAAGATATAACTTGCAAGGATCGGGTGGGAGGCTAAATAGAGGCAGATGACTATGGAACGAAGAAAGAAAATGGTTGAGTGCTCCCTCCAATCCATATTACTTGTCACCGAAATGGATGTATCGAGATGTATTTCAATGATAGATACATCCGTCTGAGCAATAACTAATTTGGATCGGAGAGAGGAATATATTTTTATTGAAATACATAAACATGTAGGATAAAAAGCACAAATCATGTGGCTGGGGGTGTAGCTTCCAAAACCTAACCCATAAGATAAAAAGCATAAACGATGGATTGACAGAATAATAGTAATCTTGCAAAAACTGTCTGTTTGGATTGTAGCCAATAGCTACCCCACCAAAATTTTGGCGGGGCTGTCTTCGGCGTCATCCAAACAGACCTCTAGTTTATGTGCACATGCATGGGCAGAAGTTCATCTCGCAAAGACTTTTGATAAGAGCATGAACTTTGAAGAATTGAAATAATTATTTGTGTAACAATTTTTTCCAGAACCATAAAAACCATAGAAACTTCATCACACGGTTGTGGGCTTTCACATGGTCAGGAGTTATCTGACTGCAACCAACTATCTAGCCAGATGCAGCACCAACCATCAATAAAAACAACTAGAGCACCGGAAGCAATGAATCAGAAATACAATGCTTGATACATCATTAACTTAATTAACCATAGTGTTTGGTAAATACTTCAAGTTGCAAAGACAAGGTCCGGGATACATAACTAGACAACTCCCAGAAGTATATAAAATTCAGATATGTAGAAAATAGTAGTCCAAGCAAAATATCGGCACAAAGCCAGTAATGAATGAAATTCAAGCTCCCACTAGCTTCGGATTTAATCTTTGTACTCCCTTCGTCGCATAAGACGTTTTGGCATGCCATTTTTTTTTTTTGCGGGGTGTTTTGGCATACCATTTAACTTGCCAAAACGTCTTATAATGTGGGAAGGAGGGAGTATTACCCAAAATAAAACACGCGGTTGCCTCAAATCAAAATAAGAAATCCCGTAGGTAGACATGAAGGAAACAATTAGAATGGACGTACAAGTAGGATTTTCTTTTAGACATACAAGTAGGATATTCTTTTGGGAACTCATCCCATAGTTTATAATCTGGGAACTCATCCGATATTGTTTCTTTTGGAGAATCCAGTCTTCTGCCCTCAAGTAGGATTTCTTTGTGCAGGCAAAGTCCAGTTTACATAGCAATATAGACTACTGCGGACAACTGTTGAACATGCTATACCGTATACCGACGAAGCGGCAAACAGAAAAGACCAATTCAGATGCTTCAAAAGTGTATCAACTGAAGAAGAAAAACTATGACGTTGAGATTACTATGATTTACCTACTGATTGTACTACTGATTGTACTATGATTTACCTACTGATTGTACTATCATCAGGTGGAGGGCTACGAGGAGGTTCCGGCAATACATTTATGACACCATAGTAGTACAATCAGTACATGAATCAGATGATGTACTGTAATGGCAGGGACGGAGGAGCGGCGATATCATGGAGAGGCGGCGCCAATGTGTCTTCTGAAGTGCCGGCCAAAACTAGCGAAGGGAGAGGATCATGGACATCGAAGGGCTCTTCGTGGCCGGAAGAGAGAGAGAGTTCAGCCAACGAAGGGCGCATTACCGCCAGCGGAGAACGCGTCGTGGCCGGCGTAGGGCAACTCTCCTTCACGCCCACTAGATCAAAGACGAATCGATCGTGCTCGAAGCGTCAATGGCCCAGTGGTAAAAGAAGGGGTTATTTGCTAATTCGTGTTGAAGTGGCTGGTGGGGATCCCACCTCAAATCTCCAGCGTTCCTTGTCTATCTGATGATCCATGAGGAACGTTTCCAGATTTTCACTAACATATAGTTTTCACTTGCTAATTCGGCATTTTTTTGACTTTGTAATAAAAAATCATTCTAAAATTAAACACACACTAAATATGGAAAAAAAATTAGTTCCATGAGTATATTTTTAAAATACATAAATATTTTTTCAAACTACATATTTTTATAATGGGTGAATATTTTGATTATTTCATTGTCAAACTGATTATAGTTCAAATTTTTAATTGATATTTCGAAAACAAATGTACTTTTTTAATGGGCCATATATACCGGGCTACTGACTCTCACAGTATGGGCTCAATTTATTTGAATACTGGTTTGGGTTGAACACCCTAAAAAAAGAGTCCTAAACGTATGGCCTATATGTCGTTTTTCCAATTTATCTGGAAAAAATGTAGTTTGTAATAAACGATTCATTCCTAGCGACCAAATAATATTTTCTTTGTGGTAGTAATCAAATAATCCAACCCAAGTTCCACAAAAACTTGATCCAAACACACACACCTAGGCAACTATTCAATGCTAATTTTCTGACCAACCAATTCACAAAAAAGAAGGACCGGGTAGCTCCGGGCTCTACACCTTTAGTCCACCTCTCCCGCCCTACTTCTTTCTCTTCGTCCTCGCATTGGTTCTTCCTTCCCCGGTTCCCCTATTTGCCGGCTTGCGGGTGTTCGCTTGCTATTCTTTTCCCTACACTACCTATAAATAAAGGACCCGAATAACTGGCATTCGATCGCCAGGGAGGAGGGTTAATCGAACGAAGTGGTCGCCAAGGGGGCAGTCCCAGCGAATGTAACGCCCTCCCCTCAATCGGTCGATAGGGAAAGTGAAAGGATCGATATGGTTGACTAGAGGGCAGGGGGGGTGAATAGGCAACTACCAATTTTTAACTTTTCTTTATCAAATTAAACTTTGCATCAAAGTAGGTTGTCTAGATGTGCAACTGGGTGAGCAACCTATATGATGCAATACCAACAAGCAAACAAGCAAGCAAGAGAAGTAACACTAAAGAGCTTGCACAAGTAAAGGTAAGAGATAACCAAGAGTGGATCCGGTGAAGACGAGGATGTGTTACCGAAGTTCCTTCCCTTTGAGGGGAAGTACGTCTCCATTGGAGCGGTGTGGAGGCACGATGCTCCCCAAGAAGCCACTAGGGCCACCGTATTCTCCTCACGCCCTCACACAATGCGAGATGCCGTGATTCCACTATTGGTGCCCTTGAAGGCGGCGACCGAACCTTTACAAACAAGGTTGGGGCAATCTCCACAACTTAATCGGAGGCTCCCAACAAAACCACGAAGCTTCACCACAATGGACTATGGCTCCGTGGTGACCTCAACCGTCTAGGGTGCTCAAACACCCAAGAGTAACAAGATCCGCTAGGGATGAGTGGGGGAATCGAAAATCCCTTGGTGGAAGTGTATATCGGGGCCTTCTCAACCACTCCCGAGCAAATCAACAAGTTTGATTGGCTAGAGAGATAGATCGGGCGAAAATGGAGCTTGGAGCATTTAATGGAGCTTGAGCAATAAATGGAGCTTGGGGGAGAAAGAGGTAGGTCAAAGAGAAGAAGGGGACTCCCTTTTATAGTGGGGGCAACAATCCAACCGTTGCCCCCCACCAACCAACCCCGCACAGGGCGGTACTACCGCTAAGAGGGGGCGGTACTACCGCTAGGTCAGCGGTACTGCCGCACCAGCCAGCGGCACTGCCGCGCAGAGGAGACTAGTAGGGAATAAGACCCAACGCGGTACTACCGCGGTGGTAGGGGCGGTACTACCGCTCCTGCAACGGTACTACCGCCTCTACAACCGCAACTAGTGCCGCAAAACCCGACACGAGAAAAAGACCCCTCGAGTCGAGGCGGTAGGAGCCAGACAGCCCAGCGGTACTACGGCAGTGTGGTCACGGGCGGTACTACCGCTGTGGAGCGGTACTGCCGCTTGTGATCCTTCGGCCGTACTACCGCTAGTAGTGCGGTACTACCGTTGGGACACTGAAGAGAGAGAGAGAATCTCTCCAATGAGGCTGAGGACGAGGCGGTGGTGCCAGGCACCCCAGCGGTACTACTACTGTGGAGACAAGGGCGGTACTACCGCTGTGGAGCGGTACTGCCGCTTGTGTCTCCTCAGCGGTACTACCGCTGGGTTGCGCGGTACTACCGCTGGGACCCAGACAGGACAAGGAAAAGAGGAGAGATCTCTACAATGGAATGGAAAAGCTCGGAGGGTGAGAAGCTGATGTGTACGTGTTGATTCCACCCATGCAATACCCCAGCGGACCCCCTCTTGATAGTACGGTGCCCTCTACGCAACTAGTCCACCGAGAGAGAAACGAAAGAACTACACCCCTCTTCTCCGCCACCGTCTTGAAGGGAAGGAAACGTCTCGTGCCAGGGGTCAATCTGTGAACTATTCAAAGCACATGATTAGTCCACAAACATGTTGTCATCAATCACCAAAACTACCTTGAGAGAGATATGCCGTAACAATCTCCCCCTTTTTGGTGGATTGATGACAACTAGGGATTTGCGCAAGGAAAAGAAATAAAAGAAAGAAAACTAAGAACTACAAAATATAGACGGGCTCCCCCAGAATGTGTGCACTTGGTTAGAGGAGCATCCGGAAAGCAAGACACACACATCAGGATCAACACTCCCCCTATATTTTATACTCCAACAATTCTAAGCACAATTCTAAGCACAAGATATATGAGAGAAGAGAATATAACAAGACAAGCATGCATCTCATAATAAACTACAGAACTGAAAAGACATAAGTAATAAGGTAGCGATAGGGAGCATATGTCTCACACCATATGTCTAGAACTTAGGTCTCACAGGCACCAAACCAAACCAAATAAAGACACCGAGAGAACACACAAGAAACCACAAGACAACTCAAAGTACGCCAATAACACAAATCCCTACACTCTCTCCCCCTTTGGCAGCGAGACACCAAAAAGGGCAAAGAGTGACGCTACGACTCCAGGTGATGGTAAGAAGAAGATCTCGAACATCACATCTCTGCATCTTCATCGTGGGTCGAAAACTGCTCGGCATCGGAGTCGGTCCAAGGGCAATGCTGATGAATCCATTCCTCCTCTTCAATGATCTGCCCCTCAAACCCACTGGCAACTGTCGCCCCCATCTGACGCATGAGCTCCTTGTGGCGCGTCCTGGCATGCTTCTCCGTCACATGAGTCATGTACTGGCCATGAGACTCCATGCAGAAAAGCTTCTTCATCTTGCGTTTAAGCTTCTGTGCCCATGACGGTTCTGTACTAGAGGGCCCAAAGTCCTCCTCATGATCATCAGTAGCAGCCCCACCCTCGGTCCCCATGGCAGCAGCAGCAGACGGACCCCCTGTGTGAGGCACTGGGGTGGCCCAATTGTCCTTCTTCCTCAGACTCTTGATCTCATGAGAAACCAAGTCTCCAGTTTCTAGCAATACTCTGGGATAAGTCTGTGCCCAGGCCGTCTCAATGAGCCTCATGATGAATGGACCATATATAGGGCACTTGCGCTCAGACACGGCAGAGAGAAGTTCAGACCACATGACATGAGAAATATCCAGGCTCTCTCCAGTGCTTGCTTCCTTCTCATGCTGACAGAAAAGGAGCATGTCCACAAGGTAAGAGTGGACCATATCCAGATTCCCGATCCGAGGGAAGAGAGTCTCACGGAAGATGCGATGAAGAATGTCCAGATACAGAGACAGCTCATAGGTCTTCTTCTTAGTTACTGGGTGAACTTTCACAGTGCAGTAGGGCCAAAGGGCTTGCTTGTGGGTGGACGTAGCATTGCGGTGAGGGCGGAAACCGACAGGAGTCTCAAGCCCGTGATCCACCACATCAAATAACTCCATGAAAGCCTTCCACTTGACGGAAAGCAGCTTGCCATTGGTCATCCATGTCAGAGTCCTGTCGACATCCGTCCCAAGATGGACGGTGGCATAGAATTGAGCCACCAAATCTGCATCGAAATCCTTGTTGAATTGCATGATCCTGAGAATGTTCAGCTGAGTGCACATCTGAAGGGCTTCGCCAAAGTACTCCGGGTCCTTCTCCATAGCATCAGTGTCAATGGAGCGAACATCAACAAAGAGATTCTTCTTGGCCTTGATCACATCAAAGTAGATGGCAAACTGAAAACGGTTCTAGAACGGGCGGTTGACCAAAGTGGGTTCTTGGTCCACCGCATAGGGGTTGCGGCGCCGCTTCTCCCAAAACTCCTTGTTGGTCATCTCAGTCACAGTCTTCCCTTTTGGTTTGTTGGTGGATCTCTTTGTTTGCTGAGGAGGTGGAGGAACACTTGCGGATGCACTTGCTGGAGGCGGTTGGGTGCTCGAGGAGCCACCGGCTGGCTCAGAGGTGTGGTAGCGTTTTGATGTTGCACGCCCGGGGTTGATACGGCGAGCTTGATGCTCAGAATGGTCATCACCTGGAGCCAAACACAAGAACACGCAAAACAACCAGAAAGAACGAGCATAAGCCAACAAACACAACAAAAATAATCAAGGTAAGGTAGGAATTTGATGGAATTTGGCATGCAGCGGTAGTACCGTGACATGCCCGCGGTAGTACCGCCCCAAATAGAGCGGTAGTACCACTCGAGGTCAAGCGGTAGTACTGCTCCAACGAGAGCGGTAGTACTGCTCGAGGCGGAGAAACAACAGTTTCCTACAGCACGAGGTGGAGAAACAGCGGTTTCCTACTACCATGGTCAGATCCGGCACTACTGGCCTGCCAAATTCAAAAATATTCCTACCAAACTCTAATCGAGATAGTCTAGTTGCCTTCTCCAACCAACTCAAGCCTAGATTTAGCCAAAAATCTAGAGATGCAACCACCATTGCCCCTAAGAAACAAGATCTGAAAGTGAGACAAAAGGAAAGAAGGAACGGGGGCAATATCGGCATCCATGGCAAGAGAACGAGGTGGGGATCGACTCCACCAAAGGAAATGGAGAGGGACGCCCCGGAGACGGAGATCCGTCGGAGCCCTCCCACGGTGAGTGGAGGCTGGAGAGAGGAAGAAGAAAGAGGGGGCGAAGTGAATGGGTATGGGGGAGAAGAAACCTCCCCCTGCCCCGATATAACCCCCTGATCCCGTCCCTCAGTGGTAGTACCATGCTGGGGGGCGGTAGTACCGCTTATGAGCGGTAGTACCGCGCACCACCAGCGGTAGTACCGCCCAGCACGCCACGGCAACCAAACAAACAAGGCTTTTGCTCAAAGGAAAGACAAAAACGGCAAGAAAAAGAGCACACCAGCAAACGACCAAGACACACCTCTCAAAAGAGGGCGGTGGCCGAGGCCACCTATGTTTGAGTCAAAAGGTATGGCGCCGCGAAGATTTTAACCTTGGGCCCATGACCAAAACTCGTCTTTGAAGCACAAGTACCATCAACAATGGCTAAAGTGAAAGACTTGATCAATTTATGCATAATGGGGGGAGGGAGAGTTCATTGAGAGAACAACACTCCCCCTATGTCCATGCCTACACCTAAACTAGACAACAAAATGAGCGTGGTGGGGTGTGCAAGGGTTCAAGCCACATTGCTCGAATCAATGATATTTAGCTCATGCCTTAACTCGTGAAATCTTGCTTCATCCAAGGGCTTCGTGAAAATATCTGCAAGGTTGTCATGAGTGTTGACATAGTTGAGCTCGATCTCTCCTCGCCTAATGTGATCCCGGATGAAGTGATACCGAATCTCAATATGCTTCGTCTTGAAGTGTTGCACCGGGTTGAGAGAGATCTTGATGGCACTTTCATTGTCACACCAAAGAGGCACTTTGTCACAAGTGACACCATAATCCTTTAAAGTTTTCCTCATCCATAGGAGTTGTGCACAACAACTACCGGCGGCAACATACTCCGCCTCAGTGGACGAGAGAGACACACAACTTTGCTTTTTGGAAGACCAACTTACCAAAGAGCAACCAAGGAATTGGCACCCTCCGGAAGTGGACTTCCTATCCACTTTGTCTCCCGCCCAATCGGAATCCGAGTACCCTACAAGCTTGAAGTTTGATCCTCTTGGGTACCATAAGCCAAAGTTTGGGGTATGAACCAAATATCGAAAGATTCGTTTGACCGCCACATAGTGACTTTCCTTAGGTGCGGCTTGAAACCGTGCACAAATTCCCACACTCAACATGATGTCCGGTCTAGATGCACAAAGGTACGTAAAGCAAGGATCCAATAATGGAATGATATACCTTTTGATCCACCACTTTACCATTGGGATCTAAGTCAAGTTGGCACTTGGTGGGCATTGGAGTGGAAGCCGGCTTGACGTCACTTAGCTTGAATCTCTTGAGCATGTCTTGAGTGTATTTGGATTGATTGATGAAGGTTCCTTCTCTTCTTTGCTTCACTTCGAACCCTAGAAAGAACATCAACTCTCCCATGGAGGACATCTTGAACTTTGAGGTCATGAGAGCGGCAAATTCCTCATTGAAAGCTTTGTTAGGAGAACCAAAGATAATATCATCAACGTATAATTGGCATACAAACAACTCCCCTTTGACCTTCTTAGTAAAAAGAGTGGGGTCGATTAGCCCAACTTCAAAACCACGGTCTTGTAACAACTCGGTAAGGTGGTCATACCACGCACGTGGGGCTTGTTAAGGCCATAGAGTGCCTTATCGAGTTGATACACATGATCGGGAAAGTAGGGATCCTCGAACCCGGGGGGTTGCTTGACATAAACCAACTCATTAATAGGACCATTAAGAAAAGCACTCTTCACATCCATTTGTTGTAACTTAAAGTTATGATGAGAAGCATATGCAATCAACATGCGAATGGATTCAAGACGATCAACGGGAGCAAAGGTTTCACCGTAGTCGATACCCTCGACTTGGGAGTAGCCTTGTGCTACCAAACAAGACTTGTTGCGAATGATAATCCCATGGGCATCTTGCTTGTTCTTAAATATCCACTTGGTTCCTATGACATTGTGATTCCCGATCGGTCTTGGCACCAATCTCCACACTTTGTTGCGCTCGAAGTTGTTGAGTTCTTCATGCATGGGATTGAGCCAATCCGGATCTTCTAGCGCTTCATAGACCTTGTGGGGTTCCACACAAGAGACAAACACGTGATGCTCACAATAATTTGCTAATTGTCTACAAGTGCTTACCCCCTTTCTTAAGTTTCCAAGCACATTCGTCATGAGATGATCCTTGGTGGAGAGCTTGGAAGCAACCTTGGCAGCACGACGCTCTAATTCCTCCTCGGGGGTGAGACGAGGAGTGGTCACTTGATCATCTTGAGCGTCGTCTTGGGCTTGTTCTTGTTCTTGAACTTGCTCGGAGGAGAGAACTTGACCTTGGGCATCACTTGATGTGTCAACACCGTCTTGAGCGTGATCTTGCCCTTGGTCATGTTCTTGAGGATGAGGGCCTTCATGTTGTTCTTCAGAAGCGTGTGGGCCTTGGGTTGGTGATGGCTCCACTTGAGTGGAGCTTTGTCCTTCTCCTTCGGCCACAAGGGGTTCCTCAATGGGTAGGATAAAGCCAACACCCATTCTTCTTATGGCTTGGGGAGGAATTTCATCACCTACATCACAAGTGCCACTTTGCTCCACTTGGGAGCCGTTATTCTCATCAAACTCCACGTTACCTGTCTCCTCAATAAGTCCCGTGGATTTATTGAGGACACGGTAAGCATGAGAGTTTGTAGCATAACCAACAAATATGCCCTCATAAGCTCTAGCCTCAAATTTAGACAATCGAACACCTTTCTTGAGAATGAAACACTTACACCCGAATACTCGGAAGTACTTGAGATTGGGCCTGTTACCGGTGAGTATCTCATATGGAGTCTTGTTCAAGCCCTTGTAGAGGTAGAGCCGATTGGATGCATGACATGCGGTGTTGATGGCTTCGGCCCAAAAGTTGTACGGAGACTTGAACTCTGCCATCATGGTCCTTGCCACATCCATCAACGTCCGGTTCTTCCTCTCTGCAACACCGTTTTGTTGAGGGGTGTAGGGTGCGGAATATTGATGCTTGATTCCCTCATCACTAAGAAACTCATCCAAGGTGTAGTTCTTGAACTCGGTGCCGTTGTCACTTCTTATTATCAAGATCTTTGCATTGTGTTGACGTTGTGCTTCATTTGCAAAGTCAATGACGGTTTGTTGGGTCTCGTTCTTCCTCTTGAAGAAATACACCCACGTGTACCTTGAGTAGTCATCCACAATCACCAAGCAATACTTCCTACCTCCAAAACTATCGAAGGATGGAGGCCCAAAGAGATCCATGTGAAGGAGCTCCAAAGGCCTCTTTGAATAAATGATAGTCGTGGGAGGGTGAGCCTTCTCATGTAGCTTTCCTTCTGTACAGGCACTGCAAGCACGATCTTTAGCAAAACTAACATTCGTTAGTCCACGGACATGGTCCCCCTTGAGGAGACTTTGCAAAGATCTCATATTGACATGGGCTAAACGGCGATGCCAAAGCCATCCCACATCAACTTTAGCCATTAGGCATGTCGCGGTCTTAATGGGTCGCTCCGAAAAGTTAATCACATATAGACCGTTCTCGACATGCCCAACAAAAGCTACTTTAAGAGTCTTGCTCCACAAGAGGGCCACGGTATCGATATCAAAGAAAGTGGCAAAGCCCATGATTGCAAGTTGACGAACGGAAAGTAAATTGTATGCAAGGGACTCAACAAGCATGACCTTCTCGATCGTGAGATCATGAGAGATGACCACCTTGCCAAGTCCCAATACCTTAGAAGATGAGGCGTCACCCCACTCAACATTGGTGGGCATAGATGGAACCTTGTGCACGTCCACCACCAAGTCCTTGCTTCCGGTCATATGATTAGTAGCTCCGCTATCGAGCAACCATGATCCCCCACCAGAAGCAAACACCTACAAGAGATCAATGCTTGGTTTTAGGTACCCATTTTGTAATGGGTCCTTTGATGTTAGTGACAAGGGTTTTTGGAACCCAAATAGACCATTCAATGTATTCATGAGGAGAACCAACAAATTTGGCATAAACATGCCCATCACTAGCACGGCATAACACATAAGAAGGATTAAAATCGCCGGCTTTGTTGGGAGGGGTGACATTGCCCTTCTTGACATTGTTCTTCTTCTTTTCCTCGGAGGCACTCTCTCCCTCCTTCACAAAGGTTTGCATGAGAGGAGGAGGTCGTTTGGTCTTGTCATTCTTCTTCTTGTTCTTGGAGTCGGGCACATACCCAACCCCTTCCTTGGCCACAACTCCCTTTTGGTTGATCAAGAGATCGTTGAGGTTCTTCTTGACTTGTATGCAAGTCGCAAGGCCTCTCTCAAGTTGCCCCTTTAGCTTAGCGTTCTCCTCAACGAGATGCACATGCTCACAACACGGGTTAGTAGCATTTGCATTATCAATTAACATCATACGAGAGAAAGTGGCTTTTTCCTTGGTTAGCTTTACTTGAAGTTGATCATGAGACTCTTTGCGGCTAGCATGAGCACCCTTCAAGACCTTGTGAGCCTTGTCAAGTAAATCAAACTCCTCTTTGAGTCTAGCAAGATCAACCTCAAGTTCGGCCTTCTCGGAGTTTAGCACATGAGAAACTATGAGGACATGATCATAATCTTTCTTTAACTTAGCATGATCAACGTTGTGTGACTCCTCAAGAGCCAAACGAAGACCACGCTCTTCCTCAAGAGCATTGGAAAGATCCGAAATCTCATCGGCATAGTCACGACTATGCCCTTCCATCTTAGTGATGGTGTCTTCGTGAGCCTCGATCATGTCATTGGCTTCACCAAGTTGTTCTAAGAGAGCAACAAAGTGCTTCTTGGATTTTCCCTTGAGTTTGCCCATAAAGGCCTCCAACTCGTTAGCCTCCACATTAGCTCCCTCAAGTTCATTAATGCTATCTGTCGGAGAAGGATGATTAATGATGGTAGTTTTGATATTGGGGGTTACCTTGTTGGTGGCTTTAGCCATGAGGCACTTGGCGGTGATGCTCTCATTGGGTGAGTCGAAGAGAGACACCCGTGAAGTCGCCGCAATGGAAACGGAGGCCATGGCAATCGACTCATCATCTTCATCATTGTCATCATCCTCATTGTACTATTCTTGTACAACCAATGCCTTGGGAGGAGTCTTCTTGGTGAAGTTGTTCTTGTTGGGGAATGACTTGACCTTGTCCTTTCGGATGAGCTTGCCACCATTGTCTTCCCTTTTCTCATACGGGCATTCCGCAACAAAATGACTCACGTTGCCGCAATTATAGCAAGTCCTTACACGTTGCTTGCCCCTCGTGCCACTCGAGTTGTTTTTGCTAAAGTTTGGCCTCGAGTTTTTCTTGCTCCAAAATTGCCTTGAAGCAAGTGCCATGTGTTCATGATATGCATACTTCGTATCTTCGGGGTTGCTCTCCTCTTCTTCCTCTTCTTCTTCTTCAATGGTGAGCTTGGCCTTCAATGCAAGGTTAGGCTTCTTTGCCCGTTGACAATGGAGCACCGCATTGTTGGCGGTCTTGTCCAAAATGTTCATGGCCACAAACTCATCCAACACTTCGCTTGAGGTCAAAGTGTGGAAGTCCGGTCTTTGACGAATGACGGAGGACATGGCCTTGTGGTAGGGCATCATTGCCTTGAGGAATTTGCGCTTGATCCAATTGTCATCCGTGTCCTTGCTCCCGTGATCTCGTAGTGAGACCGCGAGTTTGGTTACTCTTTGATAAAGCTCACGAGGTTCTTCATCTTCTTTCATAGCAAACTCATTGGCCTCATCTTGCACCACTTCATAGTTGGAGCGTTGAATGCTTGCGCTTCCCCGGTAGAGAGAGACAACACAATGACATGCATCTTTGGCCAAGGCGAAGGGACGAAGATGAGGTAGGTCTTCGGGTGGAATTGCATCTTGAATGATGAAGAGAGCATTCTCATTGAATTGATTATCCGCGGCTTCTCGAGGAGTGAAGTTGCTTGGATCATGCGGATAAAAACCTTCTTCAATGATTCTCCAAAGGTTAGTGTTCACATGATTTAAATGACGTTTAAAGCGGTAAACCCAAGAATCAAAGTCCTCATTTTTCACAATCTTAGGGGGAGCACCGGCATGATTCAAATGAGTAGAAGGAACCGGTCCACCATAAACAAGTGGTGGTTCCACATGAGCAAAGATGTCGGTGCCATTTTTACCACTAGAAGATGGAGCCTTTTCACTACTAGCTTCCCCCTTGTCGGGGATAACATCCGTCACCTTGTTGGTGGGATCACCCACTTTCAATGGTGCGGTGTGGAGGCACGATGCTCCCCAAGAAGCCACTACGGCCATCGTATTCTCCTCACGCCCTCACACAATGCGAGATGCCGTGATTCCACTATTGGTGCCCTTGAAGGCGGCAACCGAACCTTTACAAACAAGGTTGGGGCAATCTCCACAACTTAATCGGAGGCTCCCAACAAAACCACGAAGCTTCACCACAATGGACTATGGCTCCGTGGTGACCTCAACCGTCTAGGGTGCTCAAACACCCAAGAGTAACAAGATCCGCTAGGGATGAGTGGGGGGATCAAAAATCCCTTGGTGGAAGTGTAGATCGGGGCCTTCTCAACCACTCCCGAGCAAATCAACAAGTTTGATTGGCTAGAGAGATAGATCGGGTGAAAATGGAGCTTGGAGCATTTAATGGAGCTTGAGCAATAAATGGAGCTTGGGGGAGGAAGAGGTAGGTTAAAGAGAAGAAGGGGACTCCCTTTTATAGTGGGGGCAACAATCCAACCGTTGCCCCCCACCAACCAGCCCCGCACAAGGTGGTACTACCGCTAAGAGGGGGCGGTACTACCGCTAGGTCAGCGGTACTGCCGCACCAGCCAGCAGCACTGCCGCGCAGAGGAGACTAGTAGGGAATAGGACCCAACGCGGTACTACCGCGGTGGTAGGGGCGGTACTACCGCTCCTGCAACGGTACTACCGCCTCTACAACCGCAACTAGTGCCGCAAAACCGGACATGAGAAAAAGACCCCTCGAGTCGAGGCGGTAGGAGCCAGACAGCCCAGCGGTACTACGGCAGCGGGGTCACGGGCGGTACTACCGCTGTGGAGCGGTACTGCCGCTTGTGACCCTTCGGTCGTACTACCGCTGGGACACTGAAGAGAGAGAGAGAATCTCTCCAATGAGGCTGAGGACGAGGCGGTGGTGCCATGCACCCCAGCGGTGCTACTGATGTGGAGACAAGGGCGGTACTACCGCTGTGGAGCGGTACTGCCGCTTGTTTTTCCTCAGCGGTACTACCGCTGGGTTTCACGGTACTATCGCTGGGACCCAGACAGGACAAGGAAAAGAGGAGAAATCTCTACAATGGAATGGAAAAGCTCGGAGGGTGAGAAGCTGATGTGTACGTGTTGATTCCACCCATGCAATACCCCAGCGGACCCCCTCTTGATAGTACGGTGCCCTCTACGCAACTAGTCCACCGAGAGAGAAACGAAAGAGCTACACCCCTCTTCTCCGCCACCATCTTGAAGGGAAGGAAACGTCTCGTGCCAGGGGTGAATCTGTGAACTATTCAAAGCACATGATTAGTCCGCAAACATGTTATCATCAATCATCAAAACTACCTTGAGAGAGATATGCCATAACAGAAAGGCCAATGCGAACCTCCATTGGCCCAAAATGCCCAGATTACCTTTTTTAATGAAAAGGAACATAGTTTTCTTATAAAAACAAAGTACACATAAAATATATAATTGCCATGATATAAATAATATGAAAAATGGCATGTTACTTTACAAAAAATGCCATGATAATCTATAATTTTACGAATGGTATGAATTCCACCGTGTAGATGTTTCGCAGTAAAAAACATGTTTGCGAGAGCGTTTTTTCCTTTATCTTTGTCAATGACCAAAAAAATGCCATGATGTAATTTTTTGCTTGATTGGTTCCACTGTGCAAAAAATATTAAAAAATGTCATATCAAGGACAAAAATGGCATGCCAATAAAAATAAAAACCACCGTCCTCCTAATAATAAAACCATCATTCTGTTAACAATTAATAAAAAATGCCAGTCCAAAAAATGTCATCCTCCTAACAAAAAAAATGACATGTCAACAATAATAAAAAATGTATGCACTATATAATAAAATTGTAATCCTCCTATAATAAAAATGTCATGTCAATAATAACAAAAATGGCATGCTCTATATAATAAAACTTTTATCCTGTTAATAATTAAACTGCCATCCTCCTGATAATATAAATGTACTTTTTTAATGGGCCATATATACCGGAACTACTGACTCTCACAGTATGGGCTCAATTTATTTGAATACTGGTTTGGGTTGAACACCCTAAAAAAAGAGTCCTAAACGTATGGCCTATATGTCGTTTTTCCAATTTATCTGGGAAAAGAATGTAGTTTGTAATAAACGATCCATTCCTAGCGACCAAATAATATTTTCTTTGTGGTAGTAATCAAATAATCCAACCCAAGTTCTACAAAAACTTAATCCAAACACACACGCCTAGGCAACTATTCAACGCTAATTTTCTGACCAACCAATTCGCAAAAAAGATGGACCGGGTAGCTCCGGGCTCTACACCTTTAGTCTACCTCTCCCGCCCTACTTCTTTCTCTTCGTCCTCGCATTGGTTCTTCCTTCCCCAGTTCCCCTATTTGCCGGCTTGCGAGTGTTCGCTTGCTATTCTTTTCCCTACACTACCTATAAATAAAGGACCCAAATAACTGGCATTCGATCGCCAGGGAGGAGGGTTGATCGAACGAAGTGGTCGCCAAGGGGGCAGTCCCAGCGAATGTAACGCCCTCCCCTCAATCGGTCGATAGGGAAAGGCCAATGCGAACCTCCATTGGCCCAAAATGCCCAGATTACCTTTTTTCATGAAAAAGTACATATTTTCTTATAAAAACAAAGTACACATAAAATATATAATTGCCATGATATAAATAATACGAAAAATGGCATGTTACTTTACAAAAAATGCCATGATAATATATAATTTTACGAATGGTATGAATTCCACCGTGTAGATGTTTCGCAGTAAAAAACATGTTTGCGAGAGCGTTTTTTCCTTTATCTTTGTCAATGACCAAAAAAATGCCATGATGTAATTTTTTGCTTGATTGGTTCCACTGTGCAAAAAATATTAAAAAATGTCATATCAAGGACAAAAATGGCATGCCAATAAAAATAAAAACCACCGTCCTCCTAATAATAAAACCATCATTCTGTTAACAATTAATAAAAAATGCCAGTCCAAAAAATGTCATCCTCCTAACAAAAAAAATGGCATGTCAACAATAATAAAAAATGTATGCTCTACATAATAAAATTGTAATCCTCCTATAATAAAAATGTCATGTCAATAATAACAAAAATGGCATGCTCTATATAATAAAACTTTTATCCTGTTAATAATTAAACTGCCATCCTCCTGATAATATAAATGTACTTTTTTAATGGGCCATATATACCGGAACTACTGACTCTCACAGTATGGGCTCAATTTATTTGAATACTGGTTTGGGTTGAACACCCTAAAAAAAGAGTCCTAAACGTATGGCCTATATGTCGTTTTTCCAATTTATCTGGGAAAAGAATGTAGTTTGTAATAAACGATCCATTCCTAGCGACCAAATAATATTTTCTTTGTGGTAGTAATCAAATAATCCAACCCAAGTTCTACAAAAACTTAATCCAAACACACACGCCTAGGCAACTATTCAACGCTAATTTTCTGACCAACCAATTCGCAAAAAAGATGGACCGGGTAGCTCCGGGCTCTACACCTTTAGTCTACCTCTCCCGCCCTACTTCTTTCTCTTCGTCCTCGCATTGGTTCTTCCTTCCCCAGTTCCCCTATTTGCCGGCTTGCGAGTGTTCGCTTGCTATTCTTTTCCCTACACTACCTATAAATAAAGGACCCAAATAACTGGCATTCGATCGCCAGGGAGGAGGGTTGATCGAACGAAGTGGTCGCCAAGGGGGCAGTCCCAGCGAATGTAACGCCCTCCCCTCAATCGGTCGATAGGGAAAGGCCAATGCGAACCTCCATTGGCCCAAAATGCCCAGATTACCTTTTTTAATGAAAAAGTACATATTTTCTTATAAAAACAAAGTACACATAAAATATATAATTGCCATGATATAAATAATACGAAAAATGGCATGTTACTTTACAAAAAATGCCATGATAATCTATAATTTTACGAATGGTATGAATTCCACCGTGTAGATGTTTCGCAGTAAAAAACATGTTTGCGAGAGCGTTTTTTTCCTTTATCTTTGTCAATGACCAAAGAAATGCCATGATGTAATTTTTTGCTTGATTTGTTCCACTGTGCAAAAAATATTAAAAAATGTCATATCAAGGACAAAAATGGCATGTCAATAAAAATAAAAACCACCGTCCTCCTAATAATAAAACCGTCATTCTGTTAACAATTAATAAAAAATGCCAGTCCAAAAAATGTCATCCTCCTAACAATAAAAATGACATGTCAACAATAATAAAAAATGTATGCTCTATATAATAAAATTGTAATCCTCCTATAATAAAAATGTCATGTTAATAATAACAAAAATGGCATGCTCTATATAATAAAACTTTTATCCTGTTAATAATTAAACTACCATCCTCCTGATAATATAAATGACTTGTCAGCAAATAATGAAAATGCCATGTCCCCTATAATAAAACTAACATCTAATTAATAATGAAAATGCTATATTTCTAGTAATAAAAATGCCATGTTATTAATAATAAAATGACATGCTCTTAATAATAAAATCCATCCTCTTAATGGTAAAAATGGCATCTTGTTACTTATTAAATTACAAATTTCTTATTAATAAAAAACTTCCATGTGGCCTATAATAAAAGTGGCATGGTACCTATAAATAAAAAATGCAGGTGGAAAGATAGAAAAAAATTCCCTTTGAAAAAGGGATTTTTGTTCTTTAAAATTGTAAAAAATTCGGATTTTCAAACTTTTTAAAATTAAAAGTTGAATTTGTGGACAAATTTAGTTTAGAAAACATATAAAGAGTTTTGGTCGCAAAATGTTGACAACACTCTATTTATAGTCTAGTGGTAAGCCGACCGCCCACTAGGAAGGAGTTGCCGGTTCAATCCCAATTTAGCACGATTCACTGTGTGGCTTATTGGACCGTGTGACACACAAGGATTATGATATGTGAGTTCATCTCATTCTCGAAAAAAAAATATGTGGGTACATCACGGGGTTAGTACCATTGACGGGCCGGTGAGTCGTGGCTCACCCAGAATTTGTAATTTGGCTATTTCGGCCAATAAACCTACAGTCCTAAAAACCCAATATCTCGCACTGTCTATTTTTCTCCCACTATGTAAGAGAGGGTGACATTAATCGGCCGTCCACCATTCAACTAGACCCTCCCCTCACCTCGCCGCCACACCCTTCCTCTTGTCGCCGCTGCCCCCTCCCCTCAAGGGCCCAATAGGTGCACGCCATCGCGACATCGCTCCCCTCCCCTCCGCTGCCGCTGCCGCTTTGTTGTGAGACTTGATTGGCCTATTTATGTTATGCTTTTGCCTAGTATCATATTATGACATTTGGATTGTGCAGATATTTTTTTGAGTGTGCACACCCTTCATGCCACGGGGGTCGCACGGCCTTGTAATTTTTGGAAAGAGCAAAGCACGTCCGCCAGGGGTCAGCTGATAGCGAACGACTTTAGCAATCCTATAGGACCAGGGGGCGCGTCAAGATCCGTGCAACGGCGGAGAGAGCGTTCGCCAGGGTTGGGTCCCAGCGAACGTTCGCCAGACAGTATTTCCGTAAATTAACCTATATGTACCCCCACACTAATAAAATCACGAGCGCAGTGAAAAAGCGAGTGGTGGCCATGATACCCTGCACGAACCTTTGTTGTGAAAAGTGAAGCTTTATTCTGAAAAGTTACACGCCAAGAAGGCAAAGGATGGGACGCCGCGAGCAACGACGACCTCACATGGGTGGGGATACTTCGCTCCGTCCACGCCCGCCGCGTCATGTGTCCATCCCTCGGCCACACACCGTAGCCGCTCACGGCGACAAGTTCCACGAACCAGGCCGGCAAAGGAATAAATAAACCGGCCCGCGACAGACGCAGACGTGGCCGGTGATTCACGCGAGCTGCTGACTTCTCTCGAGCACCGAGGAAGCTGCCCGCCCGGCGGGACGCGGAAAAGTCCTCCCTCAGCCCCGAGATTCGCATCGCGCGCATCCGGCCGTACGCTTGCCCATCGCCGCGAAGCCACGCCTGGCCGACGCGCCGCCCCACGCAACCGGGAGAAGAGAAGACAACGCGCTCGCCGCGTACTGATATGACTCCGCCTCCCCGCGGCGGAGTTACTCCTCCACTTCTTTATCCCGAAGGAGGGAGGATGGTCGGTGCGCTCCGTCGTCCGTAGCGCGTGCCCGCCGGTATTAATACCCCAGAGAGAGCCCACTGCAACCTCCACCCATCGGAACATTCAAGTTCAAGCTCCCCCATCTCCATCACTACAACCAGCCACCTCAAGCTTTGAAGCTCAGCTAGCTCGCCGCGACCGTCGAGTCTCAAGTCTTGGGCCATGTCGAGCGGCGGCGGGAAGCAGCAGCAGCAGCAGCAGGCGAAGAAGCCGGCGGCGGCGGAGGACATCGAGATCAAGAAGGTCTTCTCCCGCTTCGACACGGACGGCGACGGCCGGATCTCGCCGTCGGAGCTGGCGGCCGTCTCCCGCGCCATCGCGCCGCCGGCCACCGAGTCCGCGCAGGGGCGGGAGGTGGCGTCCATGATGGACGAGCTCGACACCGACCGCGACGGCTACGTGGACCTCGGCGAGTTCGCCGCCTTCCACGGCCGCGGCCGCGGGGAGCGCGAGCTGGACGCCGAGCTGCGCGACGCCTTCGACATCTACGACATCAACGGCGACGGCCGCATCTCCGTCGCCGAGCTCAGCAAGGTCCTCAGCCGCATCGGCGAGGGGTGCAGCACCGAGGACTGCGAGAAGATGATCGCCTCCGTCGACGTCGACGGCGACGGCTGCGTCGGCTTCGACGAGTTCAAGAAGATGATGACCGGCGACGTCGCCGGCGCACCACCTCAACCCGAAGCGACCGCCGCCCCTGACAGCAACAAACCCAAAGAGTGATACATGCTTGCTTGTAAATTCGTAGTAATGTGAGGGGGGCGAAGGGAAGGTGTATGTTAATTGTCAGTACCTGTTGGGCATAGTGTTCTGGTCTGAAGATGGTAAAAATTGGGAATAAGGATCAATGTGCAATTGCCACTCTTGTGCTGTACCTCTAAGGTAACGGCTGTGTGTGCACGCTACTCGTAGTAGTACGTACTACTAGATATTTTCTCCTAGTGTGGGCATCTTGCCACTTCATTTTCACATGAGAATGGATTTATCAGTTCGGTCAGTGCGATGTTGATGTTGAAGGGTGATGATACCCAATGCATCGTCAACAATATTTATATTGGCACTTGACAATGCATGTATTGTTATTTTCAAGATGTTGAATATTTTTAAGCATATATGCTTTAAAATGATTTCATGGGGACTCCAACGAAAATTAATTATATTTCCTTGGCTTTAAAATTTTGATATGCATTATCCGCTTGAAAGTGCGACTATCTCTAGGTGGTTTTGGTAATTCATAATAACATATAGCTCATTGAGCTAATGCTATTCCAAGATGACTATTTCAGAAAAACTCAATGATTGGCATGGCATAGATGTGAAAGTGAAACCCTCAAAATGCTAAGGACAAAGGATTGGCTCAAGCTCAAAAGCTCAAGACTCTTCATTTTATAATTTAGTGATCCAAGATCACATTAAGTCTTTAGGAAAAGCCAATACTATCAAGGAGGGATGAGGTGTTGCTTAATGAGCCTCTTACTTCATGTGCTTAGTGATATGCTCCAAAACCCTCAACTACTTTCCCATATCCACACATGACCTAAACCCTAAGCCAAACTCGGTCCTACCGATTCTTTCTATCCGGCGCCACCGAGTTTCACTTGTCATAAGCCACTGCCAAACCCTAGCAATTTGGTTCTACCGATAGGGATCTCGGTCTCATCGACATGGGATTGCAAACTCTCTGTTTCCCTTTCGTAACTTTTCGGTCTCACCGAAAGAGCGAATCGGTCCCACCGAGATTGCAGTGTAAACTCTATATTTCCTTTTTGTAACTTTTCGGTCTCACCGAAAGGGCAAATCGGTCCCACCGAGTTTACCTAACCAACTCTCTGGTTAGCTTATTACCAAACTCGGTCTCACCGAGTTTGTGTAATCGGTCTCACCGAGATTACGTTATGCCCAAACCCTAACCATATCGGTCCTACCGAGTTGCATGTCAGTCCCACTGAAAATCTCTAACGATCACTAGGTTTACCTTTTCGGTTCGACTGAGTTTGTTGATTCGGTCCCACCGAGATTGGAAAACTATGTGTAACGGTTGGATTTTGTGTGGAGGCTATATATACCCCTCCACCTCCTCTTCATTCGTAGAGAGAGCCATCAGAACACATACACAATTCCAACTCATATGTTCTGAGAGAGAACCACCTACTCATGTGTTGAGACCAAGATATTCCATTTCTACCATATGAATCTTGATCTCTAGCCTTCCCCAAGTTGCTTTCCACTCAAATCTTCTTTCCACAAAATCCAAATCCTATGAGAGAGAGTTGAGTGTTGGGGAGACTATCATTTGAAGCACAAGAGCAAGGAGTTCATCATCAACACACCATTTGTTACTTCTTGGAGAGTGGTGTCTCCTAGATTGGCTAGGTGTCACTTGGGAGCCTCCGACAAGATTGTGGAGTTGAACCAAGGAGTTTGTAAGGGCAAGGAGATCGCCTACTTCGTGAAGATCTACCGCTAGTGAGGCAAGTCCTTCGTGGGCGATGGCCATGGTGGGATAGACATGGTTGCTTCTTCGTGGACCCTTCGTGGGTGGTTGCTTCTTCGTGGACCCTTCGTGGGTGGAGCCCTCCGTGGACTCGCGCAACCATTACCCTTCGTGGGTGGAGCCCTCCGTGGACTCGCGCAACCGTTACCCTTCGTGGGTTGAAGTCTCCATCAACGTGGATGTAGGATAGCACCACCTATCCGAACCACGGAAAAAACATCCGTGTCTCCAATTGCGTTTGAATTCTCCAAACCCTTCCCTTTACATTCTTGCAAGTTGCATGCTTTACTTTCCGCTGCCAATATACTCTTTGCATGCTTGCTTGAATTGTGTGATGATTGCTTGACTTGTCCTACAATAGCTAAAATCTGCCAAGAACTAAAATTGGGAAAAGGTTAAGTTTTTATTTGGTCAAGTAGTCTAATCACCCCCCCCCCTCTAGACATACTTTCGATCCTACACCGCTGAACCAGGGGACCCCGGCGGAGATTGAGACACCACGGCTGCGGGGGCAGCGTGGGGGTGGCCGCAGGTGTTGGCGTGCGTGGCGGGGGGATTCTAGTAGGCTGCTGCTTGCTGTGGATCCCGGATGCCTATGCGGCGGCCCGGCGGGTCTTTGCCCTGGTGAGGCGAGGATGGCCAGGCGTCGTGGCGGGAGGACGGCAGCGTGAGGCGTTGATGAGCGAGTCTTTCCTTCTTGTAGGGGGGGGGATTCACCCGGTGACCTGCTTCATTGTCTTGTCTTCGATGGTTTGGATTTCGGTCATGGTCCGGGGGGGATCTCCGCACGGCTTGCTTATGCTGGCAGCGACGACGCCTGCAGGTGTCGTTTCCCTCTTGGGGGCGCTGCCATGGTCTTGACCATGTCCCACCTCGAGCTCCAAGACAAATCCTTGTTCTGGTTCTCCGAAACAGGCGGGGGCGGAGATGTGACATCGTTTTCTTCATGAAGGAGATGCCTTGGCGGTTCATAGAGTCCTCAGAGCTGGAGTTTAGGACGTCTCATTCTTGGTGCGGGTTACCCCTCTGGACATGGCCCCCAGGGGCGCTATATATTTCATCGGTGGCGCATCATGTGCATCATCTTCTTCAGGTTCGGTTTGGTCCAACCTCTCACTTGCTGAGTCCTCTAGGCGCTATGTGGTGGAAGGTATGTTGATCTAGTTAGTTCTGTAGTCGTTTGTGACTGGGATGTTGCTTGCAATAGTAGTGACATGGCACGTTGAAAGTGCGTTATATCGACTAGAGGGGGGTGAATAGGCGATTTTTATGGAAGTCTTCAAAACGTGGAAGTTATGAAGACAAACAGTAGAGATATGCCTATTACTATGCAGCGGAAGGTAGACTACACTAGGCAAGCCATGGTCAAGTATCAACAGAGTGAAAGCACAGTGACAAATAGTTGTAGTGTAATAAGGATCAGGTAGGAAGATGTTATGAAGCCAAACAGATCATTCACTCACGTTGTGAAGACAAAAGATAGAACAGACATGCAATGACTTCACAATGAGTAATCAGTAAGTAAAAGGAAGTGAAGATGAAACCAGTGACTCGTTGAAGACAATGATGTGTTGGACCAGTTCCAGTTGCTGTGACAACTGTACGTCTGGTTGGAGCGGCTAGGTATTTAAACCTTAGGACACACAGTCCCGGACACCCAGTCCTGAACACGCAGCTCAGGACACCAAGTCCTCACCGTATTCTCCTTGAGCTAAGGTCACATAGTCCTCGCCCAATCACTCTGGTAAGTCTTCAAGGTAGACTCCCAAACCTTCACAGACTTCGTTCACTGGCAATTCACAATGTCTCTTGGATGCTCTGAACGCGACGCCTAACCGTCTGGGGATGCACAGTCCTCAAGTGTAATAGGTCTTCAGATCACACAGACAAGAATACTTAAATGATGCCCAATGTACTCTGGCTCTGGGTGGTTAGGGCTTTTCTCCTCGCTAGGAATTTTCTCTCAAAAGGCTTCGAGGTGGGTTGCTCTCAAACGACAAAAGCCGTGCACTGAAATCTAAGCAGCCAACCGTTTATGGTTGTAGGGGGTGGGCTATTTATAGCCACTTGGAAACCCGACCTGATTTGTCCGAAATGACCCTGGGTCACTAAGGAACTGACACGTGTCTCAATGGTCAGATTTCAAACTCTCATGGCAACTTTACTTGGGCTACAAGCAAAGCTGACTTGTCCGGCTCTGGACAAGATTCGCTCTCATTGTCTTCACTCGAAGACATAGGTTTTTGGTTTAGGCATCACTTCATTCATTCTGACTGGTTCTCCTGGACCCCACTTAACAGTACGGTGGTTCCTATGACTCAACACAAAAGAAAAAGAACTACGAAAGATCTAAGTCTTCGAGCTCCATAGGCTTCATAACGTGTCTTCTTTTGTCATAGTCTTCAATGTGAATATCTTCATATACCACCTTTGGCTTCAATGTCTTCATACATTTTTAGGGGTCATCTCTGGTAGTAAAACCGAATCAATGAGGGACTTCTAACTGTGTTATCCTGCAATTCTCACAAACACATTAGTCCCTCAACTAGGTTTGTCGTCAATACTCCAAAACCAACTAGGGGCGGCACTAGATGCACTTACAATCTCCCCCTTTTTGGTGACTGATGACAAACTAGTTGAAGTTTTCAACGGGGAATATAGTCTGTGAAATTGTAAAGGATAAGAAATTGTCTTCATAAGTTGCAAGGGCTCCCCCTGAAGATGTGCATATAAGTTAATTTGCTTTTGGAATGCAAATGCACATGGCAGGTTGTACTTGTGGAGATCCACTTCAGCTTATGATGACAATCCACTATGCATGTGAAAGTATATGAAGATAATGACATGCATAATGGAAAATGGACGTCTGCAGAATGAGATAAGTGCGGAATTTATCGTCGCACATGCGGAATTTATCTTTGCAAAACAGGGTGGCAAACAAGTAGCAGACGACCATCTGGTTTAAGTGTTACAACTCATAAGAACCAAATGTAGCAAAAAACGAGAGTTGTAAGCACGAAGCAAAATATAAGGCACCCGCCCATATGAACCCGCTTGAAGACTATCAATCTCATATGCTTCTCCCCCTTTTGTCAGTAATGACCAAAAAGGTTTGAAGACATAGAGCCTCTACTCGTTCCCTTGAGGAGTAGATGAAGTAGCAGGGTTGTTGGCGTTGTTTGGCGGTGCAGAAGAGCTTGGAGGTGCTGAAGCAGGTGGCGGTGAGGTAGCATCGTCTTCTTCATCAATGATTCTGGCAGTGACTATGGCAGCAGATGAAGAAAACTCAGAGTCTTCAAGAGATGGAGTCTCCAGCAGCACATCTCTTCGAGGAGGTGTGGAGTCAAACTTGAATCTCTCAGTGAAGCCATCCTCTTGAAGATCCTCTTCAGAAAGCATCATCGTTAGCCCTTTCCATGTGCGGCGACAGGTTTCATGGGCAACGAAAGCGTTCTTGGTGGCAAGATTGCGGATTTTATTTACATCCACCAAGAGGCTTTTCATCTGTCTCTTCAACCAGTCATGATGCCTATCCTGCTTTTGATGAAGGTCCACAAGAAGCTCTCGGTCGTTGAGAACACGAGTGCGCTTCTTGGGTCTTGAAGCAGTGGCACTGTCAGTGGCTTCAGTTGAAGCAGGGTGTGGTGCACGTGTAGTGCCAGCCAGCGGATACACCCTGGAGATGGCTTCAACACCTTCAACGTTCTGAGTGAAGCTCTGGTGTTCTGCATTCTGAAGACTCAAAGGTTGCTTGGCAGGCTCAGGATATATAGCTTCAGCAGAGGTATCCACATCTGGCAAGAAGATCCGATGGTTGCGGGCTGAGGGCTGATATGAGATCGCAGAGTGAAGCTTGATCAGTCTCATTACCCAAGGAGCATAGAACTTCAAACCAAGTAAATCTGAGCCTGATGCAGCAAATTGGCGTATGAAGAAGTCCTGTGCGTTGAAGCATTTGCCATGAAGGATACAAAATATCAGAGTCTTCATTGCACCCTCGATCTTGGCATTTGGAGAGTGCCCTTTGATAGGCCAGAGAGTCCGCCGGATAATGTGATAGATGGTTCTGGGCAGGTACTCAAAGTCTTCAACGAAGAACTCTGTTGTATAAGGATCATCGTGGGGCAATGGCTTCATCATGGAGAGCATCTGACTCATATTCGGTTCAGGCCTCTAGAATATGCTCTCAAGAGCTTCAGTGTGTAGTGGACAGCCTTCCTCGAAGAGTTCGCCAGGAGTGGGCAGGCCGGTGAGCTCAATGATATCAAATGCATTGGCTTCGTGATGGATATTGCCGGTCATCCACTCCAGGGCCCAAGTCTTCGGATCTCTGTTGTATCCTTTGATGTGGAGGGTGGCATAGAATTGCAGTAGAAGCTCTTCATTCCAGTGCTCTTCATCATTTACAAACTGCAGCAGACCCACTTGCTTGAAGCAATCCAACGCTTCCTCTAAACAGGGCAGACCAGCAATAGCTTCAACATCAAGGCGCTTGTGCGGGAAAATGCGACCTTGGTTGTACAGTATGCATGAGTAGTAGCTGCGCTGAGGATAGCTCCAGAACCTATCTGATGAAATCCTTTCCCTTGAATAGGGGTTCTTGGAGCTATTGAAGAAAGTATTATCTGCCTTGAAGCTATTGATGTTAAAGGAGCCAGGTGCTGATGCAGGACCTGGGAACCTCGGCAGCCTTGGGACTGGCTTCTGGACATGAGGCCTGTGCTCAACATGGTAATCAAATTGAGGACATGCAGCAGACTCAGGAACAGAAGTGTCTGGATCAGTAGCTTCGTTGTCTTCTGAAGCTTTTGGTGGGGAGGGCTCCACATTGGCTTCAGTATTAGTTGTGGTAGCCTCAATATTTTCAGCCTCCACTTGACTAGCTGGAGGGTCAGACTCAGGTACGTTCTCCTGGAGAACTGCTTCACGGTGTAGCGAGGGAGTGGGATCTTGTGGTACTTTTTCATTGTCTTTGGCTGATGCAGCCGGAATGTCGTCAGCAGAGTCTTGAGACCGTGGACCTCTGCGAAGCCTGCGGAATGCAGACGGCGCTTGTGGAGTTGGAGTGGTCTGGACCTCAGATTCTTCTTCCACTTGCGGGCGATCCGCCCATGATGCATCTTGTGCAATTGGCGTCAGAGGACGACCAATGCTGATGAGTTCGCTGTGTTCATACTGAGGAAGGGCTGCATCATCTTGTACATTGTCCTGATGACCAATGTCTTCAGCAGCGATGGGGTCGGCTGCTGGTATGTCTTTAGCTTCAGGAGTCTCTGTGGAAGCAGGCTCATGAACTGTCAGTTGTTGTTCTGCGTCAGGATAGGCGACAGAAAGGGGTTCAACCATCAAGGGCTCTGTGGGAGCAGCCCGAACTTTCTTGATCTTTCGCTTCTTCCGAGTGGGGGCAGAAGGAGAGGCTTCAGAGTGTTTCCGCTTCCTGGCTTCAGCCTCTGCAGTTCGCGTCTTCTTGAGCTCTAAAGCGGTTGACCGGCTCTTTGGCTTCGAGCCAGTCGTTGCAGTTGGGAAGACAATTGGAACTGCTTCTTGCCTTGGTGCCTCTGGTTCATCCATAGCAGGCTTCTTCTTCTTCTTCTTTGCGGCCATCCTGGGGTCGATGCTGGGACGCCCAAGTGCCTTGCGCTTCTCAGCCTCATTATAGGCCTGCACACATCTGTCTGCCAGAGTCTTCATTCGCTCCCGCGAACCTTGAACTTCTGCACGCTTTTTCAGAAAGTTTTCTTTTAGTTCGCGCAACATGATCTTGAAGCTCTTCACTTCTTGCACGCTGAGCTTGGCCATATGCTTCTTGAACTGAGCCTTTTCATGATCAATTTTCTGCTTCAGTTCAATAATGCGCTAGGCAATTGCAAGTTCTGAAGCAATAGCGCCTTGGAAGGCGACACTGAGGCCAACGGGCAGCTGCAGATCTTCGAAGCTGATGTTTGGTGTGGCAAACCATTCGTCGATGAAGTTGTGGATGATGGCGACATCAAAGAGAGGCAAATTGTTGAAGATTTCAGCTTCTTCTTTGCTCTTGATGAACTGCTCGAGAGCGTCATCTCCAAGATCTTCATCACTAGACAGATCAATGGCTTCGCTGCGCAGAATGGCAGCAGCTATGAGCTCTTTGCCGGTGTGTGGCTGAGGCATCTTGGCCTTCTGGGGCTTGGAGACGCACGATACGTCTTCAGACTGCACACTGTCTTCAAGAGGTGCAGTTGCCAATGGCTTCGCCCTTGAGATTTTTGGTGAAGGGGCCGGCTTTGAAGCTTTTGGCTTCTTCGATTGCTTTGGCTTCGGTACAGTAGGAGCTTCATCAGACTCAGAGTCAGCTGGAGGGTCATTCACGGTAGTCCCTTGGACTAAGATGCGGGTGATGAGGTCCTCAAGGTTTGCATACGGACCGATGATATTGGGTTCTGCATCGCGTGTGCCATCTGCCCTTGGTGCTGAGGGACCAGGGTTGAAGTCCAACCCAAATTTCTTTTTGTTCTGCTTCGCTGATTGTTGGGCAAACTGGAAGTTGCGCTTGAACAGATTGTCGTGACGACACCAGAGTAGTGATGATGGATGTGCATCATCAGGCTGTGGCCCACGAACCATGCATGGATAGAAGCTTTGGGCAATAGCTTCATCTCTTGACCTGGGTACAAGGTTCTTGTATAAGATGTCTCCCCACGGTCTTTTGATGGCACTTTTCTCAGCATACTCTTGGGTTGTGAAGCGGTATTTGAACCATTGTTCTGCCCAATAGCGTTGAATCCATTGGATTCTGGTCTTGCGCTGCCCATAATTCTCTTCAGGATCTGTTTTATACATTTCTGCCAGGTCATCAGGCAGATCTTTGGATGTTCTTCCACGTCTCTGTCTGCCCCCCTTTCTTGCTGCTGCTTCTGAAGCCATATACTTTAACTTGAAAGGCTTCAACACTTTCAAAGGCTTCAAAGGCTTTCTTTTGCTGGACCAACAGGAACTGGCTTCAGGAGAATTTATGTGATGTTGTAGGAATTCTGCAAATGAATGCAGACTATGAGAACCAAAGGATTCTCCCACGGACATGTACCTGTGACAGCATTAAGGTGCGAGAGAAGGGGGAGAGGTCATATGCATTCTCAGAAGATTTTGAAGATAAATCAATTTAGAAGACATTGACCTCATCGTGCGAAGACATTCACTCATAGATAAGAAGTTGGTTCCAGATTTGTACGAATCCACAGATCAGTACAAGTGATGAATCTAACTACTTTGTGAAGCACAAGTGAATATACTAGGCATGTTATGAGATGCAGTTTGAGAGAGATCTATCTTGTGTGAACAGAAACTTCTTGTGCTAGAAAGTGACAGATCAATAGGATCAATGGTGCTGTAAAAGGCAATTTTATTTACCACATTGAGAACTGCTAGACGGAGCGAGAGATGAGGCCGAGCAGTTCACTCATCCGTGCCCTAACTTGGCGATGGAGGAGACCTACGGCGACGGCGGAGAGGACGATGTCCGCGGTCAGCGTGAAGACGGCGTCGGAGAGGTTGCGACAGCGAAGCACTTCGTCACCGGCGTCGCCGAGAGCTAGCGGTGGCGCTAGGGTTCGTGCGAGGGTGGAAGAAGGAGATAATGACCGCGGTAAGTGTGAATTTATAGGCGCAGGGGCGGCACTGCGCTATTACTCAGGTGCGCCTGGCGATTCGCATCTGAGTAGTACGTGGCCATCATGCGGTATTTTGGGGGCAGTTCCACATCTCACGCACGCCTGGATTGTTGGGCGGTCGTTCCTACTTCTCCGGATTTCTTGTGGATGAATGAGCATTGAAAACGGTTTTAAAGGTTGTCTCTGTGTCTCCTGCTGACAAGGACGCAGAGACATTCGACAGTTTCAATAGAATGCATATGACTTGGAGAGATAGAATTTGAGATAGAAAGCATAGAGAGATTAGGGTCCGATCACATTCACTTAGTTCAAAAGATTCAACCAAGAAGACATAGCTATAAGTGAATGCTGTAGAGGATAGAACACTAGTATATATATATATATATATATATATATATATATATATATATATATATATATATATATATATCTATATATCTATAATCAACGTAGTGAAGATAATCATGAAGACATGTTAAGATTGAAGCCAAACCAAATATGAAGACATTGCAAGGTAACGCCATGAGAGAAACACTTCAAAATAGAACATTTGGTGGTGGCGTTACCCACCGTATAGGAAGTATTAGACCCAGACACGGCGCACAATTATCGTGGCGCTCCGAAGTCAAATTCCACATTAATGTATTCACACTTAGAATGTATGTCTTCATTGATTGAAGATATACTTTACTTTGTGTATTGCACATCTAAGTCATCATATGCATAAGTGTTAGGATGTGTGCCTGATCAGAGGACATTTAAGGATTCTAGGATATTTAGCTCACACCGTAACTTGCAAAACCTCTTCTCATCCAAGGGCTTGGTGAAGATATCTGCCAATTGCTCTTCAGTGTTGACGTGTATGATATCAATGTCTTCCTTCACAACATGATCTCTGAGAAAGTGATGACAAATTTCAATGTGCTTTGTCTTCGAGTGCTGAACTGGGTTGTTGGCAATCTTGATGGTGCTTTCGTTGTCGCAGTAAAGTGGCACTTGCTTCAGATGAATGCCATAGTCCTTGAGTGTTTGCTTCATCCACAGAAGCTGAGCGCAGCAAGATCCAGCAGCAATGTATTCAGATTCAGCAGTGGAGAGAGATACACAGTTCTGCTTCTTTGAAGACCAACATACAAGTGATCGTCCCAGAAAGTGACATGTGCCTGATGTAGACTTGCGATCAACTTTGTCACCAGCATAATCAGCATCCGAAAATCCAACCAAATCAAACTCTGAGCCCTTTGGATACCATAATCCTAGAGTTGGGGTGTGAGCCAAATATCGAAGAATTCGCTTCACAGCTAAGTGATGCGACTCCTTTGGTGCCGCTTGAAATCGAGCACACATGCAAACACTAAGCATAATATCTGGCCTAGATGCACATAGATAAAGTAAAGAACCAATCATGGAGCAGTATACCTTTTGATCGAACTCTTTACCATTGTCGTCAGGACCCAGATGATGTTTGGCTGGCATTGGTGTTGTGAAGCCTTTGCGGTCTTGCATACTGAACTTCTTCAGGCAATCTTTGAGATACTTCTCTTGAGATATGAAGATGCCATTGCGTTGTTGTCGTATTTGAAGACCAAGGAAGAACTTCAGCTTCCCCATCATGGACATCTGATATTGCTCTTGCATCATATATCCAAACTCTTCAATGTACTTCTGATTGGTGCAGCCGAAGATAATGTCATCCACATATATTTGGCACACAAACAGTTCACCATCATATGTCTTCGTGAAAAGAGTGGGATCTAGGGAACCAGGTATGAAGCCTTTGCTCTTCAGAAAGTATTTGAGTGTGTCATACCAGGCCCTAGGGGCTTGTTTGAGGCCATACAGCGCCTTGTTGAGCTTGTATACCATGTCAGGATGTTTTGGATTTTCAAAGCCAGGCGGTTGTGCAACATACACTTCTTCTTCAATCTTGCCATTGAGAAAGGCACTCTTCACATCCATTTGATATAGAAGAATGTTATGATGATTTGCATAGGCCAGCAGTATGCGTATGGCTTCAAGCCTAGCCACAGGAGCAAATGTTTCATCGAAGTCAATGCCTTCCACTTGAGTATATCCTTGAGCAACGAGACGAGCTTTGTTTCTGACAACTTGACCATGCTCATCTTGCTTGTTGCGGTATATCCATTTGGTGCCTATTATATTGTGCTTCCGTGGATCAGGACGCTTAACCAGTTCCTATACATTATTCCGCTCAAACTGTTGAAGCTCTTCTTGCATAGCTTGAATCCATTCAGGTTCCATGAAGGCTTCTTCAACTTTCTTGGGTTCTGATATTGAGACGAATGCGAAGTGCCCACAGAAATTTGCTAGCTGAGTTGCCCTTGAACGAGTGAGTGGACCAGGTGCATTGATGCTATCAATTATTCTTTCAATCTGCACTTCATTTGCAACGCGAGGATGTACAGGGCGAAGACTTTGCTCTTGCTGATCTGTGTTGTTGTTGGGACGAATGTCTTCAGGCTGAGCATTGTCTTCATGTTGATCAGGTGCTGAGATGATAAATTCTTCTTCAGGATGAGCTTCAGAAGGTATAATCTCTCCAGTTCCCATTAGCTTGATTGATTCACTTGCTGGAATTTCATCTAGCACATTTGGCAGTTGCTCTCTTTGTGAACCATTTGTCTCATCAAACCGCACATCCACTGTTTCAACCACTTTGTAATGAAAGAGATTGAAGACTCTGTAGGAGTGCGAATCCTTTCCATATCCAAGCATAAAACCCTCATGTGCTTTTGGTGCAAACTTTGAGGTGTGGTGTGGGTCCTTGATCCAGCACCTTGCGCCAAATACTCTGAAGTAACTGACATTTGGCTTCTTGCCAGTTAGGAGTTCATAAAATGTCTTGTTCAGAAACTTGTGAAGATAAACACGATTGATTGTATGGCATGCAGTGTCAATGGCTTCAGTCCAGAATTTTCTTGGAGTCTTGTATTCATCTAGCATCGTTCTGGCCATCTCAATGAGTGTTCTGTTCTTGCGTTCGACGACGCCATTCTGCTGTGGCGTGTACGGAGCTGAGAATTCGTGTGTGATGCCCAAGGTATCAAGATATGTATCAAGGCTAGTGTTTTTGAATTCAGTGCCATTGTCACTTCTGATGTGCTTTATCTTGGCGCCAAAATTGTTCATAGCTCGATTGGCGAAGCGTCTGAAGACATCCTGCACTTCAGTCTTGTAAAGAATTATGTGCACCCATGTATATCTAGAATAATCATCAACAATAACGAATCCATAGAGGCAAGCAGTGGTAGTAAAAGTTGAGTAGTGAGTGGGACCAAAAAGATCCATGTGAAGCAGTTCGAAGGGTCGAGTAGTGGTCATGATTGTCTTCGAGGGATGTTTTGCCCTCGTCATCTTCCCTGCTTCACAGGCACCGCATAAGTGATCTTTCTTGAACTTGACGCCCTCGATGCCTATGACATGTTTCTTCTTCGCAAGGGTGTGGAGGTTCCTCATGCCAGCATGCCCAAGCCTCCGATGCCAAAGCCAGCATTCTGAAGCTTTTGCAAGAAGACATACTGCAAGTTGTGGCCCTGCTGAGAAATCTACCACATACAAATCATCTTTCCGATATCCTTCAAACACTAGAGACTTGTCAGATTCCATTAGTACCAGGCAACGATATTTTCCAAATATTACGACCATGTTCAAATCGCAAAGCATTGAGACAGACATTAAGTTGAAACCAAGGGATTCAACAAGCATGACTTTATCCATGTGTTGATCCTTTGAGATTGCAACTCTACCTAGACCCAATACCTTACTTTTACCAGTGTCAGCAAATGTGACGTGGCTCTTGTCGGATGGACGTAAGGTTGAGTCCATAAGAAGGCTTCTTTTGCCAGTCATGTCATTTGTACACCCACTGTCAATAATCCATTCTGAAGACTTTGAAGATGCTGGTGTCGTACCCTACAGTGCAGTTAGGGGGATAGGCTTCACGAAGAGAATTGTGAAGAAAAAACATTTGACGAACCAGTGGGTTATGAAAACTTAGATCCAGATTAGGACTAATAGGAAGAGTAGCATGTGATTCAGGAACGAAGTACATAATGATGCCATTAGGGCATTTTATCTTGCGCCCTACAAGATTTTTAAGGTCCCCAGCAATGGCGTCAGAAGATTTTGGTTTTCTGCTGGAGACCTTTCCCTGCAAAAGAGAGTTAAGCCTTCTTAACCACCCACATCTTCAAGGGTGGCTTAGAAGCAATAAGTCTAAGTGCAGCATCTGAATTTTTTTGCTTTGAAGCCTTAGCAAACAGTCTTGCAGGTGGACAATAGTACTCATAAGAATAAGCAGAATAATTTTTGGTCATATGAACATGACGGTTTGATGAACCGCTCTCATATTCATATGCCTGAGTATGGTTTCCCTGCAAAACATTTGCGTTAGTGTGACTCAGGTGAGTCCTCTATTTGTATGAAGCCTTTGGACCGTATGAAGCCTTTGGTCTGAGGTTTGTCTTCTTCAAGTGAGGTGTCATGAAGACATTCACAGGAAGATTTTCCAGACACTTTTTCGGAACCCAGATCTTCTTCATAGGCGGTCCATTCCTGTAGTTAGTACCAATGTACCTGGCAAACACTTCACCATTCTGATTCTTGAACAGTATATAGTTTGCATCAAAGGATTCATCAATGATAATGGGGTTAGCACAAGTGAAGCCAGATAAATTGGATGGATCTGCTGAAGGTTCCTTTGCAGCAACCCACTTGGTTTTGGGGTACTGCTCAGGTTTCCAGTAAGAGCCATCTACATTTATTTTCCTTATGAACCCAACACCCTCTTTCCTAGGGTTTCGGTTCAGAATCTGCTTCTTGAGGACATCACATAATGTTTGATGTCCTTTAAGACTTTTGTACATACCTGTTTCAAGCAATGTCTTCAACCTAGCATTCTCATCAGCAATAGCAGTGGTATCCTCAGCAGAGGGGTTAGTTACCACATCAACAGTTGAAGATATTGCAACAGCAGTAGCAATGGAACATTCAGCAACAGAAGTAGCATTATCACGCTCAATGCATTTAAGACATGGTGGTTCAAATCCTTCCTGAGCGGAACTGATCTGTTCGGCGCGAAGTGACTCGTTTTCCTTTTGAAGATCTTCATGAGCCGCTCTCAATTTCTCAAGTTCTTGCTTCCTTTGAAGATAATAATAGGAGAGCTTTTCATGAGTTGTTGAGAGAGTATCATGACGATCTTCAAGTTCCTGATACTTAACGTGAAGATTTTTTATGTCTTTAGTTAAGGATTCAGATCGAGTCATTTCAGCACCCAACAAATCATCGCTTCTGTCTAACAGTTTTTGAATATGTTCCCTGGCTTTCTGTTGTTCAGTTGCAATTTTAGCAAGTGTTTTGTAACTAGGTTTTGAATCACAATCAGAGTCATCGTCACTAGATGTTTGATAGTGAGTAGTGTGTTTGTTTACCTTGGCACCGCGTGCCATGAAGCAGTAGGTAGGAGTGGAGTAGTCCTTGTCATTTGCATCGGTGTCGGTGATTAAGTCATTGTCTTCAGTGTTGAAGATGGACTTGGTGACGTATGCTGTAGCCAGACTTGCAATGACAGAATCAGACTCCTCCTCAGACTCCACCTCTGCCTCCTCAGAAGCGGACTCCTCCTCTGAATCCATTTCCTTGCCAACAAACGCACGTGCCTTGCCAGATGAGCTCTTCTTGTGTGATGAAGACTTTGAGGAAGACTTGGAAGAAGACTTTGTGTATTTCTTCTTCTTCTTGTCGTCTGAGTCATATTCCTTGCTCTTCTTCTTCTTTCTGTTCTCATTGTCCCAATGTGGACACTCAGAGATGAAGTGTCCAGTTTTCTTGCACTTGTGGCATGTTTTCTTCTTGTAGTCATGAGCAGAAACTTCATCATTCCTTGAGCTTGATCGTGAAGACTTTTTGAAGCCTTTCTTCTTGGTGAATTTTTGGAACTTCTTCACTAGCATTGCAAGTTCCCTTCCAATGTCTTCAGGATCATCAGAACTGCTGTCAGATTCTTCTTCAGATGAGGAAACAACTTTTGCCTTCAAGGCACGAGTTCGCCCATAGTTTGGACCGTAGATATCTCTTTTGTCAGAAAGCTGAAACTCATGTGTGTTGAGCCTCTCAAGTATGTTAGATGGATCGAGTGTCTTGAAATCAGGACGTTCTTGAATCATCAGGGCCAGGATGTCAAACGAACTATCAAGTGATCTAAGCGGCGTCTTGACGACTTCATGTTTGGTAATCTCAGTGGCGCCAAGGTCTTGAAGCTCATTTGTGATGTCAGTGAGTCTGTCAAATGTGTGCTGGACATTCTCATTGTCATTTCGCTTGAAGCGGTTGAAGAGATTGCGAAGGACACTGATTCTTTGATCTCTCTGGGTTGAGGTGCCTTCATTGACCTTGGAGAGCCAGTCCCAGACCAGCTTGGATGTCTTCAAAGCACTCACACGGCCATACTGTCCTTTGGTCAGATGACCACAGATGATGTTCTTGGCAGTAGAGTCCAGTTGAACGAATTTCTTAACATCAGCAGCAGTGACACCTTCTCCAGCCTTGGGAGCGCCGTTCTTGACGACATACCATAGGTCGACGTCAATGGCTTCAAGATGCATACACATCTTATTCTTCCAGTAGGGATATTCAGTTCCATCAAAGACGGGGCACGCAACGGAGACTTTAATTATCCCTGCAGTCGACATAGCTAAAACTCCAGGTGGTTAAACCGAATCATACAAAACAAGGGAGCACCTTGCTCTGATACCAATTGAAAGTGCGTTATATCGACTAGAGGGGGGGGTGAATAGGCGATTTTTATGAAAGTCTTCAAAACGTGGAAGTTATGAAGACAAACAGTAGAGATATGCCTATTACTATGCAACGGAAGGTAGACTACACTAGGCAAGCCATGGTCAAGTATCAACAGAGTGAAAGCACAGTGACAAATAGTTGTAGTGTAATAAGGATCAGGTAGGAAGATGTTATGAAGCCAAACAGATCATTCACTCACGTTGTGAAGACAAAAGATAGAACAGACATGCAATGACTTCACAATGAGTAATCAGTAAGTAAAAGGAAGTGAAGATGAAACCAGTGACTCGTTGAAGACAATGATGTGTTGGACCAGTTCCAGTTGCCGTGACAACTGTACGTCTGGTTGGAGCGGCTAGGTATTTAAACCTTAGGACACACAGTCCCGGACACCCAGTCCTGAACACGCAGCTCAGGACACCAAGTCCTCACCGTATTCTCCTTGAGCTAAGGTCACATAGTCCTCGCCCAATCACTCTGGCAAGTCTTCAAGGTAGACTCCCAAACCTTCACAGACTTCGTTCACTGGCAATCCACAATGTCTCTTGGATGCTCTGAACACGACGCCTAACCGTCTGGGGATGCACAGTCCTCAAGTGTAATAAGTCTTCAGATCACACAGACAAGAATACTTAAATGATGCCCAATGTACTCTGGCTCTGGGTGGTTAGGGCTTTTCTCCTCGCTAGGAATTTTCTCTCAAAAGGCTTCGAGGTGGGTTGCTCTCAAACGACAAAAGCCGTGCACTGAAATCTGAGTAGCCAACCATTTATGGTTGTAGGGGGTGGGCTATTTATAGCCACTTGGCAACCCGACCTGATTTGTCCGAAATGACCCTGGGTCACTAAGGAACTGACACGTGTCTCAACGGTCAGATTTCAAACTCTCATGACAACTTTACTTGGGCTACAAGCAAAGCTGACTTGTCCGACTCTGGACAAGATTCGCTCTCATTGTCTTCACTCGAAGACATAGGTTTTTGGTTTAGGCATCACTTCAGTCATTCTGACTGGTTCTCCTGGACCCCACTTAACAGTATGGTGGTTCCTATGACTCAACACAAAAGAAAAAGAACTACGAAAGATCTAAGTCTTCGAGCTCCATAGGCTTCATAACGTGTCTTCTTTTGTCATAGTCTTCAATGTGAATATCTTCATATACCACCTTTGGCTTCAATGTCTTCATACATTTTTAGGGGTCATCTCTGGTAGTAAAACCGAATCAATGAGGGACTTCTACCTGTGTTATCCTGCAATTCTCACAAACACATTAGTCCCTCAACTAGGTTTGTCGTCAATACTCCAAAACCAACTAGGGGTGGCACTAGATGCACTTACACACGTTGGCTTTGTGCATCCTTTGTTTGCATTCTTGGCTAGAGATTGGGCAAGGTGGGTTCTCTCATTCTTTGGTAGTAGGTGTGGTTTTAATCTCAGAATTAGCGATGTGTGGTGTGTCATTTGACATTGTATTCAAATTATGGATGGGTCTCTTCATCCTTTTTTTCTATTAATATATGATTGGAAAGAATAACTTTGAGGTGGTTTCGTACCCCTACCATAATCTCTTCGTTCGTTCTCCGCTATTAGTTACTTTGGAGTAACTCTTTGTTGCATGTTGAGGGACAGTTATATAATCCAATTATGTTATTATTGTTGAGAGGACTTGCACTAGTGAAAGTATGAACCCTAGGCCTTGTTTCCTATCATTGCAATACCGTTTACGCTCACTTTTATCATTAGTTACCTTGCTGTTTTTATATTTTCAGATTACAAAAACCTTTATCTACTAGCCATATTGCACTTGTATCACCATCTCTTCGCCGAACTAGTGCACCTATACAATTTACCATTGTATTGGTTGTGTTGGGGACACAAGAGACTCTTTGTTATTTGGTTGCAGGATTGCTTGAGAGAGACCATCTTCATCCTACGCCTCCTATGGATTGATAAACCTTAGGTCATCCACTTGAGGGAAATTTGCTACTGTCCTACAAACCTCTGCACTTGGATGCTCAACAACGTCTACAAGAAGAAGGTTGTGTAGTAGAACATCACCACCTTGGTTGTTAGACAATATTATCCGTTCAATTTATATTACACGTGGTAATTAACCTGAAAGGGATGTCATACTTCGTCACGTGTTGTCTGGAAGGTTTTAACCGCACGACAACCCAACACTAAATAATGTCCATATGTGCAAGCTTAACTTAAAATGTTGATTTTTGTTACTCTGACCTTTGAAAGTGCTATGCGCAAATTGGCAAAGCCACGAAAATGATGAGTAGTATGTATTATGATGTGCCAAAATTTGTTGTTTTAAGATATGTTGGATTTCAATAAACGACACAAAGTTAATTTTGCTAGCTCAACTATGCAACCTCTTGATTTCATCAATGAAGACGTCATTTAAGTTTATTTATACTAAAAATAATTTTGCTACTTGTCAGTTATTCAGAATTCCTTAGCACTCAACTAACATCGAGAACCATCGATCCGGGCAATGTTCATTTTTAACTATGAGAGTAAATACATTTTTGGCATATTATGAAAACTTGTTGAAAATTTTTAGGTTTATGAACAAATCTATAAAATCAGCGAGAATTGCGGATACTACATTTTGACACTGCTTGTATAGATTATTACAACATGGTGGATATCTTTTAGATCTATACAATGGATGACTTTTAGATATATATGAAAAAAATTATTAAATCAAACATAAAATGAGTTGATTTTACATTGAAATTATTCATGTTTCACATTCGAATACATGCATTTTCATTTGAAAGGTTTCTGGTTGCAAGAGCCAATTAATATTTTTTTCTAAGTTATGCTTTACAATATGAAAGAAAACCAGGAATAATAATATTTTGCTTTTGAGATTAAAAGGTCGGTGGGCCACCCATCGGGATTTAGATTTGTAAGGTTGGTCCATTAGCACTATCTGATTTTTAAAACTAAAAGTCATTGTCAGGTTGGAAATTTTCTGGTCCCCCTCAACTCGCCTTGGTCTTATTGTTTTGGACCGCCAGCCTAATAATCCCACCACACGCCACAGGGAGTAGTAGCTAGTAAATTTATAGGCCAAAACTAGAAGCCAATAACAAATTGATGTACTATTATGATACACAATTTAATAGCGGTATTAATAGTGAATATTTGAAAATAATAATATCAATACTAAAGAGGCATTCAATAACAGGCTGTATATATTCAAACTCTTGTAATAATATTAATTGACATTAGCTGGCTGTGTAGAAGCAAAAGGACGAAAACATTAATGTTGACAGTTGTAGGTTCCTTATGTTTCCTTTCCAAATGGGAGAAACTCCTATGTTGGACTATGCCTATATAATACCACCATTAGGATATATCATGAGAAATATCAACCACAAGGAAAGCCACGGTAGAGAAAAGAAATAGGACAACATTTCTGATGGCAATTATGAAGAACAATACAAGGGCCCTATGCTTGGTAGTTCTTCTGATGTCTGCCACTTTTTCATGTCATGCAACTGGGAGAAACGAAGGTACACTCATTTGTTTATGTTGGTCCAATTTTGAAGAAATATACACAAACCTTGATTTTGTAGACAATTTTGAGTAACCCTTGCATTTTATACTATATATCCATAGCCTAATCTATATGGGTTGCTCTACTTCGTCGTGTGTAGGTACGACTGCATGGAGAGCTTTGTGTGGAGATTTTAAGATATGCGAGAACCCAACGGTGAACAATGTTAATATTTGCAGACTTAACTGTGAATGGTCTGGTTACATCTTCGATGACAGCTACTGCGACCGTGGTAAGTGTTGTTGCGCATTGACACCGCCAAGGAAATGATGGGTACTACGATGTGCCAAAAGTTTGGGCTTGTAAGATATGGTGAATTTCAATAAAGTATACAAGTTGATCTTGATTTGAATATGCAACTCCATGATTTTACCATGAAGTCGTTATTCAGGTTCATTTGATAGTGTGAACGGGTTTGCTAAATCTCAGTCACCTGAGAATTCCCTAGCACTCAGTTGACATCTACAAGATTTTATTGCATTGGATGAACAAATTAGTACAACATGCTAAATATTTTGTGGTCTTATGAACAAATTTGGAAAACCAATTGACATTTAGCTGGAACTAAACATCTCACTAGCTCAGCCTAGTGAAATAAACCAATTTTCTCTTGACCTACGAAAGTGAACTCCAATATATTGTAATATGAAATATATTTTGACAATTTAATTTTACACATATAAATAGTGCACACTTGTTTGAAAGTAATAAAATGTGTTAAAAGCCCAAAAAAATGACGGACCCACTCTGAGTGATCTTCATGCAGCTGCCATGTCCCTCTGTCTCCTCATAGTGCTGCTATACAAAGCTTATTGCGAGCGCTAAAAGGAGCGTTGCCCACATCTTCCATAGACAAGGCCCAAAGATCTCCCACGCTTATTCATTTGTACGGTCATGATCGTACAAATTGTAGTTTTTTCCCATCTCCTCTTCATTTTACTTTAAGATTCTTAACTAATTTAGATGGTATTTATTGAAAAGGGTTTACAATTTTGAAGATTTTTTTCGTGAATTTCAGAAAAATATTATGAATTGAAAACTGTTCATAAATTTGACAAATGTTCTTAAATTTAAACAATTTTAGCAATTTGCAAGATATTCCCAAAATTGAAAACAATTCATGAAATCAAAAACTTGAATAAATGTTCATCAATTAGAAAAGAAATAAAGAATTTATTTTTTATGAGTTTTAAAATTGATCATCCTTCCGAAAAATGTTAACGATTTTCAGAAATGTTTGTGAATCTAAAATAATAATTGATAATTAAAAAATCTCCACGAGTCCAAAAAATGTTCCGAAATTTGATAAATGATCGCAAATTCAAAAGAATGTTCATGGATGTGAAAACGTTCAAAATTTTAAAAAGGTTCGCGTATAGAAAAATATTCACAAATTCAGAAAATGTTGGAGAATTTAAAAAATGCTTGGTGATTGATTTTTTTTGAAGCTAAAAAATATTCGAAATTGAAATAATCATGAATTCGAAAAATGATCATAATTATTTTCAATTCTTCATGTATTAAAAAATAAAGAATGAAAACCTGAAAAATGAAGAAAAAATCCCAATACCAGATGGAAGGTTGTACATATTTCCAAAAATCATGGTGAACCAAACACTGATTTTTACGTAGGCATAAAAAATAGCCAGTTGTTGTGTTTACTAGGCCTTAGCCCGCGTTGGATCACCCATGGGCGATTTCCTAAAACAATGGTGACAGTGGCTGAAAGTTATGTAAATATAAGAAGACAACTAGTTGTTGTGTTTACTAGGCCATGGCCTGCTTCGGGTCGTGTGTAGGCGATCGATCGCAAAGCTGGCAGCGGACGATCTGTAGCATTTGCAATCCCGTGAGGTCAGGAGCAGGAGCTCGAGAAAGGAAGCTCTTGTTCGGCGCTCTGAGCGTCGGTAAACGCTACTGGTGCTCGCATGCGACGCCTGGCGGGCTGGCCCAACAACATGCTGAAAAGAAAAACGCGAAGAAAAAAAGTTGACAGTAATATTGCGAGAAGGAGCAATCAAACTCAACATACTGCGTTAACCATTTGACCGACCTCGCCATGTTGTTTACTACCACGAAACAATAGCGTTTGATCTTTTTTTTATCTCCGTTTGATATTTTAATAGTACATATAACATATACTCCATATAGCCAGTTTAAATTATATGAAAAAAGAAAACGTAAACTTGAAAAGGAATTCACAAAAATATGGAGAAAAAAAACCTGAACTTGAAAAAAGATCAAAATTTTAAAAGTTCATCGATTTGGAAAGAATTTTTATCAACTTTGAGCACGGAGCGTAGCAGTGAGGTAATAGCACCCCAGGTACCCTAACTTGCACCCAATGTGATGATCTAGTCCCAAACTTGCAAAACTAGATCAAGTCATACCCCAACTTGCATGCAATGTAATGTTTTAGTCCCAGGCCAATGAGAACTCGCCAATTGGCTGCCAAGTGGCTGGGCCGGTCAGCGCGGGCATATTTGCACAAAACCCCCTGCCGTTTCTCTGATTCAACCCGCAGTATCCCCCCACCTGAACTAAATCTGTCGGAGGAATCCACTTCACGTCCGGTCCAGATCCAGCTCCACTCGTTCCCCATCTGCCCCCTTGCCCCCTCAGCTCCAGCATCAGCTTCTCCACGCCGCCAGCAAGCTCGCCCCCGCCGTCCAGCTCACCGCCGCCGTCCAGGTCGCCCCCATGGTATCTTGGAGTGAAGGATCGAGCTTGTCGTTCGACGGCTACTCTGTGACAAGTGAGGTTAGTTCTTGACTATGTCTCTGGCAGTTAGGTTGGGTAGAAGTAGAGTGCACTAGTTCTTGGGACTACATTGAGAGATGACCTTAACATCACAAATACTGCTCCTTTCACTATTATGAGTGACAAGCAGAAAGGTTTGATCAATGTTGTGCAAAAAATCTGGCCAGATGCTGAGCATAGGTTTTGTGTTAGGCATATTTATCAGAATTTCAATGAGAAGCACAAAGGAGAGCAACTGAAGCAAGATCTGTGGGCCATTGCAAGAGCACCAAATAGGGTTAAGTGGAGCCAAAACTGTGAGAAAATGGATGGACACAGTGCAGCTGCTTTCCACTGGACTGAAAGACTTGATCCAAAGACATGGTGTAAATCATTTTTTAGTGCCTTTCCCAAGTGTGATATTCTGCTGAACAATAACTCTGAAGTATTTAACAGCTACATTCTGGAGGGCAGAGAGATGCCAGTGTTGTCCATGTTGGAATACATCTTTTACAAGATCATGCAAAGGCTAGTGAGTAAACAGAGAGAGGCCATAGAGAAGTGGGCAGGGCAGAGAATATGCCCAAAGATCAACAAGAAACTAGACAAGAACACTGAATTTGCTGCTAATTGCCATGTCTCTGAAGCTGGCCAATAATTGTTCAGAGTTCAGTCTGGTAACTCTAGTTATACAGTTGACTTGTGCTTGCACACTTGTGATTGCAGGAGATGGCAGCTCTCTGGAGTACCATGTGGCCATAGTATAGCATGCTGCAGGGAGGAGAGAATTGACCCAGAGACAATGGTTCATGACTGCTACAGTGTGGAGAATTATCTGAAAGCATATGGATACACTCTAGTTCCACTTAGAGATCCAAAACATTGGGAGAAACAGAATGGAGACAAAGTATATCCACCAGTTTTCACTAAACAGTTGGGAAGGCCAAAGAAAAACAGGAAGAAAACACCAGAAGAGAAGAGAAGCAGGAATGGTGTTAGATATCTGAACAAAAAAGGTGTGATAATGCACTGCTCAATTTGCGGTAGAGCTGACCACAACAGGAAAGGGCACTACAGGTGGCAGGAAGCACTAATTGCAGAAGGAGTAGAGCTTGTTGATGATAACTATGATGATCCAACATTTCTTCAGGTATGCTTTTGTTGCATCTCATTTTGCACAGTTGGCTCTAATGCATGAACTCCCTAAAATGAGCTTCTCTGAACATCTTTCTTTGCAGAACATCTTTCCAAACAGGCCAGATCCTAGGTTGGATCCTACTGAGTCACCAACTAGTATGGTTTTTAACATGGCCAGCAGGGACAGAGCAAGAAGACCTCCTCAAAGGGTCCATGGCCCACTGCCTGAGCTCTCTTCATTTGTTTCTGCTGCTGGGGCTGAAATACCACAACCCAGGGTGACTACAGAAATGAATATTGCTAGGCAGACAAGGGCAAGAACTGTAGCTGACATTGCAAGAGGAAAGAAAAGGAGAGGCAGAGGAGAGGTGCATCCAAATGCAAGAAGAGGAAGGGGAGCAAGTGCAGTCTCAGCTCCAGGAAGAGGTGCAAGGGCAGATGCAGGGTCATGAGAGGGAGCAAGGGCAGATGCAGGGTCAGGAGAGGGAGAGGAGCAAATGCAGGTGCTGGGAGAGGGAGAGGAGCAATTCCAGAAGTTGGGAGAGGAAGAGGAGGCCAAGCAGGTGAGAGGGCATGGTGGCTGATGTTTGGAGATGACATTGCCAGTCATATTTCTGACCTAAATGCTCCTCCTGATGATTTTCCTGCTACCTGATCTACTGGCAGTTGTCAGCCACCATTTTTTGACAAGGCCTATACTTATGTAACTTATAAACTGGCCTTTTTTTGTTATGTCAAACTGTGGCATAAGTTGCCTCATTTTTGGTGGCAAAATGTGGCATATATTGCCTACTTATTTGGATGGCAAACCATGGCATACATTGCCCTTTTTGTAATTAAATATTATAATTAAGAGTTAACTGAATGTTGGAAGATATGTGAATTTTGCAACATATCTGAATGTTGCTGTTCATTGAATTTTGCTTGTTCACTGAAAAAAAAACTTGAAAATTGTTTTGGATTAGCGCTTGTTCACTGAAAAAAAACTTGAAAAATTGTTTTGGAGTGAATATTGCTACTGTTAATTAAAAAGAATTTTTGAAAAAAATTGTTTGTCCTGGGCATCGAACCCACGACCTATGGATAGCTAACTTAACTGCATTGCCAGTGTGATACTAAAAGTGATTTGTTTAGATGGTGCCACACACTGTAGATAAGCAGACCCACGAGTTCTGAATTTAGCTGAATTTTGTTGTGTTAACAGAAGTGAATTTTGCTGCTTTTTACTGAAAATAAACTTTATAAAATGTTGTGGAGTGAATACTGCTTATGTTAACTTAATACTTATCTATTTTGGAATGAATACTGCTGTTGTTAATTAAAAAGATTTTTTATAAAAAAATGTTTGTCCTAGGCATCGAACCCAGAACCTGTGGATAGCAAACCTAACTGCATTGCCAGTGTGATAGTAGTAGTGATTTGTTTAGGTAATGCCACGCACTATAGTTAAGCAGACCCATCGTTCCACTAGCTCGGTCGCTCCGCCGATTCGGTTTCCTAGGCCTTTAAAGCCAACAACTCACTTCACTAGCTCAACTCCACTCAACTCCACCGTGCTCCCAGTCCACCCACGTCGCACCTCGCTCCTCGGACTCCCCGCTACCCCGCTCCACCAAGAAAACCCCCGCCGCCGAGCTCCCCGCCGCCGCCGCCGCCATGGACAACACCCCCGCATGGCAGAGGGCCATCGAGGATCTGGCCAGCGACGACGACGCGCTCCGCGCGGACCTGAAGGAGATATCAAGATGGTTCCCCTCCGGCCAGATGCTCCTCCACCACGTGCGCGGCCTCGTAAAGGTCATGACTGATGACGAGAAGCGTCGCGCCATGCCCGCACCTGGCGTCGCTCCGGTCCTGGTCTTGCGCTTCGCAATGACCGAGACGCGGTCGGACGATCCGAGGCAGCGCGCGCGGTGGTGGATGTACCGCTCCGCCACCACCCCGTCGCCGCACCCGGATCCGTTCCGCGTTGCCTCTAGGATGTAGCGCGTCGACGACGTCATCCTCGCCCTCCCCGCGCCGGTCAACACAGCCTACTGGAACCGCTTCAACCCCGACCTGCTCGTCCACGACGACGTCTCCGACATCCAATCCTCCTCCGACGACGAATCCTACTCCGACGACTCCGACTCTGACTCTGGCTACATGCCAGATAGCGAGTCTTCAGGCGAGGAGGACATAGAGATGGTCATGCTATCTGACGACGAGCCGGACGACGTTGTGATGCTGGCTCCCGTCGTCGACGGCAATGAGGGCGACAGGGAGCTCCCCATTGACGTGGACCTGCTGCCAGAGGTCCCTGACATTGTGAAGCAAGAGGTGGTGGAGGAGGTGCTAGCGGAGGTGGTGGACGGGCAAGCACGGGAAGGATCGAAGAAGAGGAAGAAGCCGACGAAGATTCCAGTTTCAGGGGAGGTGCGCCGCTCCCAGCGTCTGAAGCAGCTGAAGAACTGAAGACTGCTGAATGTAGTTAGGTATGCTCAGTAGCATATAAGTTAGCATATCAGTTAGTATTTAGGTGTGCATCACTTAGTTCTGAGCACATAAGTTACCTGTAGTTTCGAATGGGCAACTTTTGCTGCATGTGGAGGGTGAAGGAGATCTTAGTTTGAGCTACTTTTGGTCTGTGTTGAACTACTGCTGCAACTGCATGTGGGTTGAACTTATGCTGCAAGTACCTAAGTTATATGTATGTTGCTTTCATATGTTGTTGTTCCTGTTGTTAGTTGAATATGCTGCTTTTGGTATATGTTGGTTTCATATGTTGTTGATGCTGTTGTTAGTTGTATATGCTGCTACAAAATGCTGTTGTTCAGTTAAAGTGAGTTTACTGGAAAAAAAATTCAAATTCAGTGATATAAATTCAGTTAAACTTACTGAATACAAATAAAAATTCAGTTAAGCAACTACAGTTAAACTTAGTGACTACAAATACAAATTCAGTTAAAAGGAGTTTACTGAATACAAATTCAGTTAAACTTACTGAATACAAATTAGCTGGCCCACAATAATGGGTCGGGTTGGGTTTTTGACTAATATTAACCTAGGACAATGGTATGGGATTTTGACTTTTGTGCCTAATATTAGCCTATAAAAATTGGCTTGTTTTTAATTTACAGCCTAATATTAGCCCACAGTAATGACATACCAGCCACCCACCACCAAGATTTACCTACCACCCACCCCTCTTACTGCTATATAAAGCACACCCAAAACCAAATGGCACAACCAGCAGTCAAAGGCCAATTCCTCTCTTCTCCTCCCTCCCAGACGCCAGAGAGAACCCTAGGAGGACATGGATCCTGGAGAGGTAGTAGATGCAGAAGAGGTACCCAGTGTAGCTAGGCGTAGAGAGGCAAGAAGGATGCAGAGAAGGCAACTGGCTGAGAGAATCCTTGCAGCACGCAACCGCAAGGATGTTCAGCAGTTCCTAGAGGCATTCCCACCTGGATCAAACTCTACTGATGATGAGATCATCTACTGGGCAAGGAGGAGGGCTAATCTCCATCCCTTCTTCTTCTCAAGCTCTTGCTTTAGGTCAGAAACAACAAGTCTTGCATTGCCCAACTCAGTAATTGCCTGCTCCTTGTCAGCCACCATCTTAGCAAAATCTAGTTTAAAAAACCTCAGATCTTTTTCCATCTTTTCTTTCTCTCTCACAACCCTAAGATTTTCTTCAGCAAGATGTAAATTCTCACTGATCCTTAACTTGTTCTCATCATCATACATGCCCCAAACCCTGGCTAAACTCATCTTCAGAGTGGCAGGCCATTCAGGGTCAATCCACTCCACAAAGTTGCATTTAGGTGATCCCTACCAAATAACAAAGAAAACAACTTTAGATAAATGACAATCTTGGAGCACTATTGATTCAGTTAAATTTATTTAAATGAAGTTAGGTTCACTTAACTCATTTAAATTCATTTAGGTTCACTTAACTTCATTTCAATTCAGTTAAGTTAATTTAAATTCAGTTAAGTTCAGAAAACAACAAGCTGTTAACTGAAGATGCACTCCTCCACACTCTTATACAAATCACTTAACACATTGAAAGTTTGAAAAATTAACTGGAGATCTACTAACCTTTTGTGCACAAGCAAGATATCTCCTCCCACTGTCAACTGATTCAAAAGACACAAACTTCTCACAGACATCTTCATGTTCACATCTAGCTGCAAGATCTGTAGCAAGGCCTCTCCACTCAGAGCAGAAAATGGTGGCAGGAGCAGGAGCCTACAACATTGTTTACAACATATTCTAGTCAGCAAAGAGGCAGGCATCATCTAGGCTGAAATAGTCAAGAACATACACCCTTCCCATTTGTGCTCAATCCCTAACTGCCAGAGACATAGTCAAGAACTAACCTCACTTGTCGCAGAGTAGCCGTCGGACGATGAGCTCGATCCTTCACTCCAAGATACCATGGGGGCGACCTGGACAGCGGCGGTGAGCTGGACGGCGGGGGCGAGCTTGCTGGCGGCGTGGAGAAGCTGATGCTGGAGCTGAGGGGGCAAGGGGGCAGATGGGGAACGAGTGGAGCTGGATCTGGACCGGACGTGAAGTGGATTCCTCCGACAGATTTAATTCAGGTGGGGGGATACTGCGGGTTGAATCAGAGAAACGGCAGGGGGTTTTGTGCAAATATGCCCGCACTGACCGGCCCAGCCACTTGGCAGCCAATTGGCGAGTTCTCATTGGCCTGGGACTAAAACATCACATTGGATGCAAGTTGGAGTATGGCTTGGTCTAGTTTTGCAAGTTTGAAACTAGATCATCACATTGGGTGCAAGTTAGGGTACCTGGAGTGCTATTACCTCTTCTTCATCATGGCTCAAATGAGCAGAGCATCGTCCGCGGTGTTGGGTTGGGACTTGGGAGGAGTTCTATTCTGTTAGCAGGATTTGACTTTTGTCTCATGGCTCTGCTCGTGCAATGGCAAAGTGGCAATTGCAGTGGAGGCGTAGCTTTGGAGGGAAGTTTGGCAGACTTTCCCGTCTGCACGAACAAACAAACGTGACCTCTGATGAGATTCGGTTAGCCAAAACAGAGCAGAGCACGCCGTTCCCATGTACGCTCTCTCGATCCATCCATCTCCCCAACTTATTCTTCTTCTCCCTCCTCAAATCATGGCTTGCTTGGGCCGTCACGCATGCACGAACCGATCCGATCGATCTCGTGCATGCGTACGCGCGTATCGCCATTGCGTAGCCACCCAAATGATTCGAGAACTATCCATCCGCGTATGTGGTCAGGCTCGGCTGGTGATTGGGCTGTGTAAGAGCATCTCCAACAGACGCGTAACGCGCGGCGCGCAAAAAATAAAAAAAAACGTCCACAGCATATTGTTTATGTGAGTTTTTGTGCGCCGCGGAGCGCTGGCTCCAGCGACCACTGCAAAATAGAGCGCGCGCGAGCCGCTCCAGCAGACGTGCTATATTCGTTCTCTTTTCTACTACGACTTGATATACATATACGCATAGATAGATAAAAACAATAGGTAGATAGATTAACACGGTAGATAAATAGTACATATATAGATTAATAAACGATAGTAGATAAAAAACAACACATAGATAGTGCGTTGATAGTTTTCAAGCCTCCTCCTAGACAGATTAAAAAACTACTCGTCCTCCTCCTCCTCCGACTCAGACTCCACCTTGGTTATGTCCTCCTCCGACGTCACAATGAAGGCGTCAAGGTACCGCTCGTCTTCAGAGTCCCAGGACGACGCTGCTCCTAACTTGATGTTGAACTCAGCGGCCGCCTTCTGCGTATGCCGGTCCTCGCGATAGGCGGCTCGCTGCGCCCTTCTCTCCTCCCTCTTCGTCATCCTTTGCATGAAGAACTGCTGCTCGTTGATGACGTCCCGCGAGAAGCGTTGGCGCCACAAATCATGGCTTCCTCGTCCATCTCGGTGAGGCTGAGACGGCGCTCTCGCCTTCGGTTCTCGCGACGATCCTCGTCGGTGAGAAGCCGCGTGGGAGGTGCCAGCTCCTGCGCCATCTCCCGTGTCGGCACCGCCGGAAAGTTCATGTTCCGGCGGGGCCGCCGAAGGCGCCACGCCACCGTGTCGTACGCGCGGGCGGTCTCGAAGGTGCCGAGGCCGAGGCGCACGTCGTCGGACTGAATATCGGCGGAGAAGGCGCCGGACGGGCGCGCGCAGACGCCGCGGTAGCCCGAAGCTCCCCGGCGGCGCGGCGACATGGTGGCGCGGTGCTGGCGCGTCGACGACGAGGCGAGAAAGCGGCAAAGAGAGCGAGGAGAAAGCGGCAGAGGGCGTGTGGCGAGATGGACAGCGATAGAAGGGCGCGTGGCAGGTGCTGCATTTTATAGGCGCGTCGGACGCCGCGCGCCAAAACTAGCGCGCGGCCGGCCGTTTTTTCCCGCGCGCGCAATCTGTTCCCGCGCGCGCAATCTGTTCCCGCGCGCCTGAGTTTTTCGTCTCCGCTAGAGCGCGCGAAACCGTCCCGCGCGCACTAAAATCGCATTTTGTCCCGCGCGTGTTTTTGCGGCCACCGTTGAAGATGCTCTAAACACATGACATTTACAGCCACGAAATGAACAAAATGGGCCACCAAACCTCGCTTTTAGCCGGGCGATGCTCGTGTCTTGACGCTTTGTAATCCGGTTTCGTACGCCTAAGCCGACCGAGCGATCAGTGTATGGCCCATCGTCGTCGCCGGCGTCGACCGCCATGTTTCCGCGGTGGTTGGGCGCGTCGCCGTCTCGCCGATCCTCCTCGATCCCACCGCCGTCATGGACGTACGTACTACAGGTCCAACGTTGTTGCCGCCGGTCCGGCCTCTGCGTTCTGTTGCATGCCAACGTCCTCTTGTTGTTCTCCTCTTTTAATAATGCCTATGCACCGACCCTTGGCAATTTGATTGCAGGCAAATGGCGCTTGACAGTGCGTTGGTTTACTGAAGTTGGTGTCATGTTAGTGTCGGTTTCAGTTAGATCAGGGATATAATGTCCTGGAATTACGACGGAAAGTTGATGTGGAATCTAAGCCCCGATTGGTCCAAACCGTGATGGATGGATCGACCTGAAGAGCAAGTATAATAGAGATGAGTCAGCAGGCTATATGAAATAAACTAGTATATTTTTGCTTAGTTGGAGGAAAGAGAAGAGGAGAGAGAAGGTAAGCGGGCTCTTCGTGAAGAGCCAGCTCTAGCACGTGCTCCTAGGCACTTTGTGAGAATGAAAGGTGGGCCACATAATGAAAAAATAGTACACTCTTTTGATCTACTATTATACATGTTGGCTATAAGATGGGTTGTAAATGACATGGCACTGACTTATAGCTAGCAGCTGGCTATACTATTAACCATGCTCGAAGTATGCAGCGCTTTAAGTTGTCTCTTCCCAAAGCCAAGAAAAGGAGCGCTTCCGGTAGTGCCTGTAATCATCATCATCATGCTTACCACAAACAACAGCCTATCAGATCCAACAGCCGCCCGGCCGTCCCTCTGACATGCGGGCCCAGGAAGCCGGCCGGCCCCACACGCCAGTCGCGGCTGGTCTCTAGTTCGCCAGGCCTTGCGCAAGCTTTACTGTTACTCAAAAGCAGAGAAGAGAGAGGGAGAGGGTGGGAAAAGATGCATGGTGTGTGTGTGTGTGGAGGTGCGGTGGTTGCTTGGAGCCTCTGCAATATTTTGCGACCGGCGTTCGGTGCGCTTTCGACCTATTTCGCCGTGATCTCGATGGCCGACCCTCCCCCCTTTATATACGGCCGGCCGCCGCGATCCCTCCTCAGCCTCACCGCACCACCGCAGCGCCTGCCACCGACGACAAGCACGCTCCCCTACCGCCTCCTACCGCCAGCGCCATGGCCTGCAGCTGCTGCGCTCAAGGGGTGGTGTTCAACGCCAACGTGATCCGGAACAGCGCGCTGGAGGACGGGCTCGCCGGGTGGGCGCCGCTGGGGGCATGCACGGAGCTGTCGGTGCAGCACGAGGAGCCGGAGAAGGTGCCCACGGAGACCATCAACGACGTGGAGGACGGGTACAGGCCCAGCGGCAGGTACATTCTGGCGACCGGCCGCGGGGGCGAGGAGGACGGCCTCTGCCAGGCGATCCCGGCTGGCGCGCTCAAGCCCCGCGTCACCTACCGGGTGGCCGGTTGGATCGGCCTCGGCGACGGCGCCGCCGGGGAGCACGCGGTGCGCGTCAACATTCGCGTGGACGGTGAGGGCGAGGAGTGCGCGCTGGTGGTCGAGGGCGGCGCGGTGTGCGCCGAGGCCGGCAAGTGGACGGAGATCAAGGGCGTGTTCCGGCTCAAGGCGAGTCCGGCGTCCGGCGCCGCGGTGCACGTTCAGGGCGCGCCCGCCGGCGTCGACGTGAAGGTGATGGATCTCCAGGTGTTCGCCACGGACCGCAAGGCCCGGTTCAAGAAGCTCCGGAAGAAGACTGACAAGGTGAGTCAGCTCTCACATCGCCACCATCTAACTAACACTCCAAACTGAAAACGATTTACTACTACTATATTTTTCTATGGGTTTTGGTAAGCTAGCTTGGCACCAAACTGCATAAATGTATGTACTGGCACGGCGGCACCAAACTCACGACACATGTCAGTTTCGGTTGACACGTAACGCAATGACTCACGCGCACCGTGCTTGTTGCACGTACGTAGGTGCGGAAGCGCGACGTGGTGCTCAAGTTCGCCGGCGCCGGGGCGTCGTCGGCGGTGTCGGGGGCGTCGATCCGGGTGATGCAGATGGACACGAGCTTCGCGTTCGGCGCGTGCATCAACCCGGCGGTGATCCAGGAGCCGGCGTTCGTCGACTACTTCACCAAGCACTTCGACTGGGCGGTGTTCGAGAACGAGCTCAAGTGGTACCACACGGAGGCGGTGCAGGGGCAGCTCAACTACACCGACCCCGACGCGCTGCTCGACTTCTGCGACCGCCACGGCAAGCCCGTGCGGGGGCACTGCATCTTCTGGGCCGTCGACCGCATGGTGCAGAAGTGGGTCAAGGACCTGCCCACCGACCAGCTCACCGCCGCCGTCCAGGGCCGGCTGACAAGCCTCCTCACCCGCTACGCCGGCCGGTTCCCGCACTACGACGTCAACAACGAGATGCTCCACGGCACCTTCTTCCAGGACCGCCTCGGCGACGACGTCAACGCCTTCATGTTCAAGGAGACGGCCAGGCTCGACCCCGGCGCCGCCCTCTTCGTCAACGACTACAACGTCGAGGGCGGCGGCGACCCCAACGCCACCCCGGAGAAGTACATCGCGCAGGTCAACGCGCTCATGGAGAAGGGCGCCCCCGTGGGCGGCATCGGGCTGCAGGGCCACGTCACCAACCCCGCCGGCGAGATCATCTGCGACGCGCTCGACAAGCTCGCCACCACCGACCTCCCCGTCTGGCTCACCGAGCTGGACGTGTGCGAGTCCGACGTCTGCCTCCGCGCCGAGGACCTGGAGGTGGTGCTCCGGGAGGCGTACGCGCACCCGGCCGTGGAGGGCGTCGTGCTCTGGGGGTTCATGCAGGGGCACATGTGGCGCCAGGACGCCTGCCTCGTCAACTCCGACGGCACCATCAACGACGCCGGCCAAAGGTTCATCAACCTGCGGCAGGAGTGGACGTCGCACGCGCGCGGGAAGATCGACAGCGACGGCAACTTCAAGTTCAGGGGGTACCACGGCTCGTACGTCGTGCAGCTCGCGACGGCCACGGGGAAGATGCACAGGGCCTTCAGCGTCGACAAGGGGGACACACCTCTCGTGCTGGACATGGACGTGTGACAACGGTTACCTACTACGGTTATTATATCCGAGTATAGTTATACTACTGATACTAATACACACATACAACCACACATTAATTTGATCTAATGGGATCAGCAAAGGAATTGTACCACATGCACCAACTATAGTTTTGCATTTCTACATTTGGGTATATATTGTACTTACGAGAGAGAGTAATTATGGTATTGTATTGGTAAAAGTTAATGGAAATGAATGAATAAAATTGACGAGCTAGTAATTCATCGTTTTATAGAAATAAGGTTCCTAAATCTCAGTCAACTGAGACTTAATCAAGTCTCAGTCAATGCTATATTTATGAGATTTTACATGCAAATCCTTGCAATTTTTTTTATGCAATACCACTTGACCGAGACTTGGTTAAGTCTCAGTCAACTGAGATCTAGTCACGCCCTTATAGAAAATGGTACCGAATGCTTTCCCTCCTTTCCAAGAAAAAAGGTAGGCTTCATACGCTTCATTCCTAGGGTAATGTTATTCAACGAATGTTTGTTGGGGCTGCATGGAAAAACGGTTGTTTTTCAAGGCAATTTATGTGTTGGAAGCATGACAATTCTTTCAAGCCAACACAACAATTTTCGCATCAAAATCCATTGTTTGGCAGAAGTTTCCATGTGTTTTGAACAAAATTGCCAAGCATTTTTGAAGAATTTATCATAAAAGACATTCGCAATTTCCATGCCTTACAACAAACTTTCGCTGGCTAGTGGGGTCCCATTTTTGATATAGACTAGTTTTGTTGTCGTGAAAACAACGAAATAATAGGGTGACAAGGTGTGTATTGTATGTTGAAAAGCTTGACACATTTTAAAGTAGGCTTCATCTTTTCTGTGGACTGCGACCTACTCCTATATTAGAAGGCGATGAGGGAAGAGCTCGACGAGTGGCACGACAACAAGGCAAGGCCACTTTGAGATTCTCTTCACAAGAGAAGTGCCACACTCACGGCTCGAGTCCAAAAGACAAGGCTAATCCACTTCTTTCGTTGATCCAGGCCTTTCAAAGTACCTCGAACCCTGAACCCCGACTCCAATTCCTTTGAAAGGACTCTTGGGGGGAGCAATCCACTTGGTTTTGTTTTATTTTACAAGGAGCACTACAAATATTGTTGGTTAACAAAAATGCGTGTGCACGCGCGCGTGCGCGCGCACACACACACACACACCTTAAAAAAGAATCAATGAATTATTTTTGTGCATTTTTTCTTTTTAGTTGGGTGCAGGTGCACCAGGAGCCAAAACACTTCCTCTCATTGTCCAGTAGTACTATACAACATCAAGACTAAGAATGCACCACAAAAAGCCGCCATTCGGAACTAAAAAGAAGCAAGTATGCAAACAAAACCAATTAAGACACGCTCAACAACATAATCAATGTGATATATATGTGAGAGGCTTTTACAACACATGTTGTAAATAATGCAACATGAGAATCATAATTAGTAGTGGGATTATAATTGATAAATAAAAAATATTTAACACCCAAAATTGACACATATGTAATCTAAAATAATTAAAACCACGTGCCGTTCGCTATTCAGTCAATACAACATTGAGACCGATGAGAGTAGAGTTGTTTCAGACGATCGGTAGAAGCCATCTGCCTGATCATTATTTACCAGAGCGAAGGACTACATATCTTGGCGTTTTCTTTGTGTATGCATAGGTGTCGATGAACTTGATGCTACAAAAGTTAAGCTTTCCATCGGAGAAGTCATGGCCACCTAATTAGCTTTCTAAATATGTATAAGTAGTATTATAAGAAAATAGTTTGAATGGGAACAAGAAAAGAAATAGCCCAATCACTCCCGAGCACGACTTATTACTTCTCACCAAATCGCTATCCTCTAGTTTAAGGTTACTACTTGTGTTAATTTTGTATTACACTTAGCAAAATTATTGACATAATAATGGGCTAAATATTAATATAAGAATATTAAAATTACACTATGTTTTTTCTAACATTGCAAATATTTTTTCTTCAAATTTGAAACATATTTTCCAATTAAACTATTCGGATTCTTTTCTTTTTAAGGCATGCATGGCACCTTGAAACCTCGTTGCTAAATCAACTTTCCTTATATCATAGAAACTAATACTTTTTATGACACCATAGACCAATTTGTTGTATGTATATATATGTGTATTCACATCTCTTTAGTATCCTTAAATGTCTAATTAATACATTGACAGTGGTTTCCAGAGTACATGTGTATATATATTAGGTTAAGTAGATAAGTTTCAGAGTTGCCTAAAAAAGATAAGTTTGAGAGTCTGCAAGGTTTCTACGACGAGGTTTGTCACTGAATCATGGGGATTTCTCATTTATTGGTTCTCTCATGGTCATATATTTATTTCACGATCATGTGTTCAATGGTCAACTCGCATTACTGGTGACCCTTTGAGATCCGGTTTGGATTGCAGAAAGTCCCCTTAGCTTTTTCCCAAGGAGTGACCCTGGGTATCAGACCCATGGGAGGAAGCACTCTATGAAATAGATTCAAACAAGTTATGGTTCGCGCAAAATGTTCCAATTTTTAACCAGAACTTTAACAACCTTTTGGATGTAAACAATGTTAGGGAAATAGGCAAGGGTACGAGAACTTAACTCACAACCTTGTATTTATGCTTGGTATCTCATCTTGATACTACACATGGACCTAAAAGACACCCGTTACGATGTGATCACAACGCGGTGAACGGGGGGTTGTGTCCAAAGTATGTCATGGCCGGTACACGTCCTACATCAAGAGTCAGTTGTCCGACCGCACCCCCTTACAGTCGTGCGGGATTTCCCGGTTATTAAGAATTACTTCAGACAAGATCATTGGGCATTTAATGACTACACATCATTTAGGCTGGTTGTAATGGAGAGTATCATATACTAGTATCATGCATATGATACTAGTCTATGATACTACATCCTTAATGCATAGTATCATATGTTGGTATTATAGAGAACTACATTTATTGCCATGCATGACACAAAGTAGCACATCATTTAATATGATACTCAAGCCTCTCTTTCTTCATTTAATTCTATGCCACCTCATCAAAATTGCTTAGTTGGCATGCATGATACTACCTATGATACTCCCGTTACGGGCAGCCTTATCCCCAAGGAGAGATATTCCTTTTGCTTCCGATACATTACAAAACCAAGAAGAGACATGTCAGCATCCCCATGAATCAACACATGACCACTATGCCAATTTCCTCATTGTCATTTTGTTCTGTTTTCTGGTTCCCGTGTTCCGATATTTCTGTGAACACCACCGGGACAGACCTGCACACACAAAAAACTGACCCACATAACAAACTAGGGAAGCACCACCTTCTACACGTCCCGTCGATGACATCATGAAGCATCACTGGATCGAGGGCGAGATGGGGAGGACTTATTCCACGTCAATGACGACGCCATCATTTCACCACCCATGAACTGAGACCAAACCTTTGAGTTAAACCTAACCCTACCACCAGAACGAAGCAACGTGATCCGTGGCTGTGGATTCTCTGCCTTGCTGTGGCAAAGGCAGGGAGGAACAGTGCCTCTACCTTTCCCCAACTTTTACTCGTTGGATCGAGAACAGACCGCCTAGATCTAGCGCAACAGGACCACTAAAACAGTGATACGAACAGTGCACGCGCTACAGTGTTGTATGAACAGTGCACATGCTACAATGTTGTATGAACAGTGCATGCGCTACAGTGATTTGCTCGCTCTGGACTGCCAGCTTTTGATCCAATGGCTCTCCCAGCTAAGGGCTCCTTTGATTCAAAGGAATTCCATGGGACTTTTGGAGGGTTAGAATCCTTAGGATTTTTCCTACATTTGTCGTTTGATTCACATGATTGAATCCTATAGGATTTTTTCCTATGGAATCAAGTGTACTACATTTCATTGGAAATCTAGCATCCACTCCAACCTCTTTTTTCAATTCCTTTGTTTTTCCTATAGCGTCAAACACTCTATGCTAATCCTATAGGATTCAAGTGGACATGCCACTCAAATCCTGTATTTTCCCTATTCTCACGTTTTGAAAATCCTGCAAATCAAAGAGGGCCTAAGGTAGAGGCGACCTTGCTGAAGGGAAGTCAGAGGATCCGCGCCCGTGATCCCTGCCCTCTCCCGCTGCCAAACAAAGAGGGGGCCACGGGGTTTCTTGCGGGGAAGGCAGGAAAGATACATCGGGAGCCTCCACCCTACGCCTAGGTCGAGGGAGCAGGGGACGTAACACTTTGTAGCCCACGTTTCATCTTGATCCCGATAGAATCCATGACTTGAAATCATATTGGTGTAACTCTCAGTTTTATCATAACCTTTTCTGATCGTGGTTTCATTTTCTTCGATCTATTGTACGGCCTTTGGTCAATCAGTAAAGTTGTATCATCATTCTTAAAAACATAGGAATAATTTTAAAGACCATCCAACAGGTCAAATAAAGTAAAATGTAAATTTAAGTTTGGGTCCATAAATTTCGATATTAAAATTTTTGAACTACAACTTTTTTTTCCGAATAAAAACAATTTTAGGAACCGGTTCAGTAAATTTTGACCGTGCACCAAATTATAATCTCATTTGGCCTACCCATAGCCGGCCCTCATCACATCCTCACAAAATATGTGCCCACACAGTGAACCAAGGCCCTTCTAGACGTGTTTTTGTTTCTGAAAAAGGCATGAGGTCACGTGAACATGCCCATTCATTCAAAGGGCCCTCCTCCCAACCCTAGCCGCCCCTCCTCCTCACCCCCTCCCTTCTTTCCTTCCTCGCCGCCGCCTGAGGCAACCGCCGAGCAATCCCGGGGCGCCAAGGATGGTGGCGGCGGGGCCTCGGTTGCCCTGCCTCTGCATGGGGAACCCCGGATCTGGAGCGGCGACTCCATTGGTAAGGCACGGCCGGCTAGCAGGCGTGCGAGTGGTGGATCTAGCGCCCCGATCGCGCGGGCGGCGGGATCCGGTGGTCATTGGTGGCCGGCGGCGGTCGGTGCGGCGATCTGGTGCCTTCCCTCCTTCCCTGTTCGGGCCGCGTTTCCTCTTGGTCGCCGGTTCTGTACAGGAGGCGCTGCTGGCGGCGGGGATCTAGTTTGGGCGAAATCCATGGCCGGCCATGACCGGCCGCGCCGACGGCGACGCCTAAGGGCGTCGTTCCCCTCTTTGGAGGCGTCGGTATGGACTGATCTCCTCACTTCTCCTTTCCCTAGGTCTCCCGGGCGAAAGCCCTAACTTCGTTGGGCGGCGGCGGCGCTCACGGCGCCTTTCCCTTCTTGAAGGCGCCGCTTTAGGAACCTTGTGGGTGGTGGGCGACGGCGGTGGTGCGGCCCTATCCTAGCATGGATTTACGTCCGTTGCTTGGAGATGGACTCGCGTAGGTGGAGGTCATCGTCTGACGTTGTGGTGGTGTCAATGGCGGAGGACCTGCCAAGGCTCGCGTAGGTGGAGGTCGTCGTTTGGCGTCGATGACGGAGGACCTGCCAAGGTTGTCACCTTAATCTGCTCTGAAGATGGACCAGTGGAAGATGACGGCGATGACACATGTGAGTGCATCGGACCGGTTTGAGCCCCGGACCCGGCAGATGGCTCGGTCGAGGCCTCCGACTTTAGATGTTAGGCTTAGGTGAGAGGTCTGGGTATGTGACCCAGCTTGCACATCTTCATCATTTGGATAGGAGTAGTGATAGATGTTGCCAGGATGGCGGATTCAGGCATATTATTGTTTTTACTTTGTAAGGTACTCGAGAATAATCAATAAGATGGCCGCATGCATCTCCCAAATGCAAAGGCCGGGGGTCATCCTCCTTTTCTAAAAGAACCGAGATATGATATATAAGAGGGAATAGCTTAGCTAGCATCTGTTCAAACGTCTTTTGAGACACAGAGATGCATGTTCGACGACGCAAGGAAAAGATTTATTGAGCAAGATACGAAGTTAGTATTACGATTTTGCGGATGCATGCACGCACGATCGATCCGTCGTTCGCCGCATATTAATTCCTCATGGACGTGTTTCCATGCTTTTGAAGCAATCCAGGTCAGGATATCCATGCATGCATTACGGCCGGTGCTCAATTTCGTGGGTCGGCATGCGTGCTGAGGAGCCTGCTTGTGCCGTCAAGATTCGAGAACGGACGTCACAGATCACCCAGGAGTCCATGGCCATGCATGCCTCGGCCGATGTTCGTAGCTTCACGCCATGGTTTGCGACTTACTTAGATATACTGTTCGTTCAAAGTCCAAACGGCGATCTGAAAGAGGAAACGCCCATCACGTATGTCATTGGACGGTTGCGAGTAAGCACGCCTCCAATGGTGAAACACTCCGTTCACATTCCACAAAAGTAAAAGGATCTCTTGCTAGATCTAAGACGTAGTACGTATATTATATCTTCTAGACCAGAGTAGCTAGTAGTACCATCATCATCATGTGTTGAAGTGTTCAAAAAATCATCATGCATGTGTTAAAAGGATATATGTACTTAGAAAAACTTTCAAAAGGTACACATGCGTACGGGCTGCTAGCTTAATTAGGCTCTTAATTATGCATATGGGGCGGCAAATCAAAGTGGAAGTTCCCATCACGTATGCATGCATGTAATAATGGGGCGGCTGCGAGTAGTAGTCCTAGAATGATGAAACACTATGTTCATATTTCACAAAGCAGAAGGTTCTCTTGCTAGATATAAGACACACATTATATATTAGTACCTTCCTACCAAAATATAAGATGTTTTTAGGCTAGTTTAGTGTACGGAGTACGAAGGAAGTGTCTTCTACTACTAGCTAGTACTACCTCTGTCCTGATTTATTAGTCCCCTTTGTATTTGTGCCAAATTTTGACTAAAGATTTAACTAACAAAATATTAATACATGTCATCAAAAATTATATCTTTGGATTTATATTTCAACATAGTTTTCTAATTATATTATTTTTTGTCAAATGCATTAACATTTTGATAGTTAAATTTAAGGTCAAAATTTGAGGTCGAACAGGACGGAGGTAGTACTGGTGGATGTACCACCATCATCATCATGTATTCATGTGTTGAAAGCGCACGAGTATGTAGAAAGAACTTTCACAAATTACATTTGTACGGCTCTTCATTAGCTCGTAGGCCGTCACGTATATGCAAATATACTACTCGTGCTGCTATGCATTTGCGTGTGCCTACCAACCACCGAAGGAAGGATCGATTGACCGACTTTTACTCCAAATGGTGATACGCTCTGTTCATATTTCTTGAAGTAAGAGGAGAGGAGTTATGTTAAAAAAAAAGTAAGAGGAGTCCTCTTGCTATAGGAGTATCTTGTACAGTGGCTAGTGCAACTAGACGTACAATTATCATGTGTCAAAAGCACATGTGTAGTTCAAAAGAACTCCCAAAAAAGCACATGTGTACGGGCTGGTTGCTACTCCTAAGTTGTGCACATATAATACGACTATTGCTATGCATTTGCGTGTGCGTGTGCCTGCCAACGACCGAAGGAAAGGAAGGATTGATCAACTTCTACTCCTCCGAAAGCCAAGAAAAGGATCGGAGTTGGGAGATGCTTGGATTTTGCTAATGATCATAACCCTAACAAAAAGTAATAATCATGAAGCTAATAATCAGCTAGCTGACCTAGATGATAGATCAACCTACTCCCCCGAGACACGGTCACGAAAAGCGGGCCCGCATGTCAGCGGCACGACCCGGCAAACCGGCCTGATTGACTAATCTTGCATTGCCCAAACTTGAGTGTTGTACAAAAGATAGGAGGAAAGATACGAGTTAGGTAGCCGAGATTGGCCATGGCACGGGGAGCTTTCATTCCCTACAGCTAGCAACGGGCTTCGGCCACCTTTCTGCCCTGTCCCATGGATGTGGATCGCCGGCCAAACTGACAGACCAACATAACATGGATCTAGAACTCGCTCGCCCTATAAATTGCCACCCTGCGTGCCTCTCATCCCTCCTCACTTACCATCCAAACACCATCATAGCAGCAGCAACAACAACAGCAACAACAACGCACACGTTTCGCGCTGCGCACACATCGACGCGTGGTTGAGAGACGTTGTCCCTCCGGTTCGTCGACATGGCATTCGCTGAGGTATGTGACATGTTGTCATGTCTATCTGCTCTTCTCTCATGCATGATTGCAATACTTCAAAATGCCGCCAAGGCCTAGTCTCCTGGCTGGTCTAGTTTATATGATTGCAATACCAATGTTCACGCACATCATGGAAGCTTGGACTGAAAATGGCATGGGCTTTATGTGTTTTGTTGCGTGTTGGTATCGTCCCTGTAAATTTCAGTAGATTTTGTCGCAAACTTGAGCAGTTTTGCGTGAATTTGCTGGACAAGATGTGGGCTCCAAGCTAATCATGCATCTTCATCCGCCGGTTGTTTTCCGATCAATCAGTTCCTTCTTTAAAGCCAAGCAACTGATCGAGCAAGCTAGCGATCGATATGATATGATATCATCCCCAACAAGAATCGTTACACATGTTGTCTGTGCGTGTGCAGGAGGAGCTGGCGCTTGCAATGAAGCTCAGGGCGGACGGCGGCAGCAGCACGGAGGAAGAGTCGTCCATCGCCATGAAGCTGACGGAGGACGGCGGCAGCGAAGACGAGGAGGAGGAGCCTGCCCTCCCTGTGAACCTGCTCGAGCACCGTGGCGGCTCCTGCTCGGAGTTGGCTGACGGCGGCCTAGGCGGCTGGGCATCGACCGGCTCGAGCACGCTCTCGGTGCACCACGACCACGCGCCGCCTCCGCTCTCGGCCACGGCGGAGGACGTGCCGTGCGCGCACAGGCGGAAGCCGAGCGGCCGGTACGTCCTCGCCGCGCACCGGGCGGACGAGAAGGACGGCCTATGCCGGGAGATGCCTTGCGCGCCCAAGCCCAAGGTCACGTACCGGGTGGCCGGCTGGGTTGCCCTGGAGGGTGGCCCCAGCGCGGACGGCGGCCACCCCGTGCACGTCGAGGTCCGCACGCACGACGGCGCGCGGGTCGGCGGCGGCGTGCTGGTGGCCGAGCCGGGGAAGTGGGCCGAGATCAAGGGCGCGTTCCGGGTCGACGAGCACCCGCGCCACGCCGAGGTTTACGTCCATGGCCCGCCGGCCGGGGTGGACATCAAGGTCATGGACATGCGCGTGTGCGCCGTGGACAAGATCGCAAGGCTCAGGCACCTCAGGAAGAAGACGGACAAGGTACGTGTGACCAAACAAGTTTGTGTATATCAACAAAATATTATCTTTTCGATTTATAAACCTTTTTTGTTTTGAAACTTTTGAATGCTAGTTTGAAACTTTGTCACAGGAATAATGACATAGGCAACATGACGCGCGCGACAGATTTTTGATGAAACAGAATTGCATTGCATTCTACTCAAGCGCATGCAAAAACTATGGCCTGCAAGGCTGGATTTAGATAATCATTTTCTACGTGTTGGCTGCAGGTGCGCAAGCGTGATGTGGTGCTCAAGTTCAACCCGCGGTCGGAGGACGGGGCCGACGCCGATGCGGCGGCGGCGGCCGTGAAGGGCGCGTCCATCCGCGTGGTGCAGGTGGAGAACAGCTTCCCGATCGGCGCGTGCATCAGCAAGTCGTCCATCCAGAACCCGGCGTTCGTCGACTTCTTCACCAAGCACTTCGACTGGGCGGTGCTGGAGAACGAGCTCAAGTGGTATTACACGGAGGCGGTGCAAGGGCAGGTGAGCTACGCCGACGCCGACGAGCTCATCGCCTTCTGCGACCGGCTCAAGAAGCCGGTGCGCGGGCACTGCATCTTCTGGGCCGTGGAGAACTCGGTGCAGCCGTGGGTCCGCGCCCTCAACACCGACCAGCTCAGGGCCGCCGTTGAGTCCCGCATCCGGGGCCTCGTCTCCCGCTACAGCGGCCGCTTCCCGCACTACGAGGTGAACAACGAGATGCTCCACGGCGCCTTCTTCCGGCAGCGCCTCGGCGACGACATCGACGCGCACATGTTCCGCGAGACGGCGGCGATCGACCCGGCGCCGGCGCTGTTCGTCAACGACTACAACGTGGAGAGCGCCAACGACCCCAACGCGACGCCGGAGAAGTACGTGGCGCTGATCACCGACCTGCAGAGGCGCGGCGCGGCCGTGGGCGGGATCGGGGTGCAGGGCCACGTGACGTACCCGGTGGGCGACGTCATCTGCGACGCGCTGGACAAGCTGGCGGCGACGGAGCTCCCCGTGTGGATCACGGAGCTGGACGTGTCGGCGGCGGACGAGGCGGTGCGCGCCGACGACCTGGAGGTGGTGCTGCGGGAGGCGTTCGCGCACCCGGCCGTGGAGGGGATCATGCTCTGGGGGTTCATGCAGGGCCACATGTGGCGCTCCCACGGCCAGCTCGTCAACGCCGACGGCACGATCAGCCAGGCCGGGAACAGGTTCATGGGGCTCCGGCAGGAGTGGACGTCGCACGCGCGCGGGAAGGTGGACGCCAACGGCCACTTCAAGTTCAGGGGGTTCCACGGCAAGTACGTCGTGGAGCTGGCCGCCGGCGCCGGCGGGAAGCAGGTCAGGCGCGCGTTCGACGTTCACAAGGGGGACGAGCCGCTCGTCGTGGACATGAACCTCTGATGGTGAGCCCACTCCACACCGACGGGGTCCTTGCTCTTGCGTTGCTGAGTCGGTGGTGATACACGTGGACATGTACGTACGTACTCCAGCATATTGCCTATGAGTATATATATGGGATCGGGGCTATGAGTAGCTAGCTATATAGTGGGGCCGTTGAGATTACATTTTGCCATTAGGCAGGATTGATTCAGACTCACACGTACCGTATTGTAATTTGTAGTAATGTCTTAGATATGGATTGCAGTAAATAAATGTGGATTTGTCGATTTACCGTGTTACTCCTACGAGCAAGGTTAAGAACAAAGCCCGCTGCTGGGTATATACCAATGCCACGGCACCCTCTTTTGTTTTGTTGCCCTCAATTAAATTGGCCCCTATTTCTTGATGCGAATTCGGAATTTGACGTTCTTTGGCTCGCTCGATTCATACGAACAACACAGATCCAATTCTGATAATAGATCTTGATTTTGACGACTTTGGGAAAATGACTTTGTCACTCTCCGAATGGCGAAATATGGGGCATGGATGTCCTCCATTCTTTGGGAAAAAAAGTTTTTCCTGTGGACTATAACTTATATTCCATTGGTCAAACAGGTGATAAGGAAATACATGCATGCCTTATAAACCGGAAAAGAAGGAACAGTAATTAAGTTGGTGCATGGGTGCCTTTTAAATAGAGTTGGTGCGCGAGAGATTCAAATAAACTTGGATCAAACATGCCACAAGGAAATATGTGCATGCCTTATAAACATGAAAAGAAGAAATAGTAATTTAGTTGGTGCATGGGCGCCTTTCAAATAGAGTTGGTGCATGAGAGATTCAAGATCAAACCTGCAAGAATTGACGATGGAGACGTGGTGGAGCCGAGAACCCCAAGTTTGATTGTTGCTCCGAAGATACTCTACTGATGTTTTCAGTCAAAAACATAGGAACATATGGGATTTAGCTTTGCCATTTGATGTGTTTGGTATTGGCGCGTCATTATGCATGTGTCGAGACGTCTTGGGTCACAGTCGGAAGGTTATGTGTCATATTTGATTGACTTAACTGATTGAAATATAGATATTTAAAATAAAAAATGGATCTTCTAATGAAAAAAATAAAGAAAACAATGAATTCAATTATGTCCTCATTTTTTAAGGATTAAATTAGTGTACTTAGTCATTGTGCTCGTGTCTAATGTTGGTTATAATCTCAATACATGCCAGGATTGAACTTATATGCAAATTGTGTCGCCAAAAAATTCTTGATTTGTTTTACAAATCCACTCTTGATGACTTCTACTTATCATAACTTAACCTTTTGTGTTTGACACATATGAACTTCTAACTCAAGCTTTTATAATTGAGGCCCACTCTTCTTTTGCCGACATATATTGTATATATTACACACACAAGTCTTTGTTAGGGACGGAATATTTTTTCTTTTAGTGTGAAACTCGAATTACATGTATTTCATGCACATATTTCTAGATCGTCAATTTAACCAACGAAACTCGTTTTATATATCACCAAAAAATATAACTAGCTTTCACAATAAGGTTTATTTTTTCATGGCATATAACTAATTTTTTTTTTGCCAAACAAAAGATCAAAAAATACATGCATGCTTGATAAACTGGAAGAGAAGTAATGGTAATTAAGTTGGTGCATAGGTGCCTTTCAAAAGAGTTGGTACACGAACGATTCAAATAAATTCATATCAAACACGCCATAATTGAAGATGGAGAGGTGGTGGAGTCAAGAACTCTGAGTTTGGTTATCGCCCTGCAGATACTCTACTGATCTTTTCAGTCAAAAGGAACACGAGGGGATGCAAACCCGCCACTTGATGTGTTTGGTATTGGCGCATTGTTGCGTGTCAAAACATGTTGGATCATAATGGAAATGTCTGTCGTTATCAAAGGGACAGCTCCAAAAACTATCACCATCTCATCTTTGGTTGATTTAATTGATTGAAATATAGTGATATAGATCAGAAAGTAGATCTTCTGAAAGAGTAAATACAAACCAAACAATAAATCAAAATACGCGTGGAAGTGTTGTTAGGGCTCAGGGTGCCCCACCTCTCTCGTTGTCGGCCCAAGTAGGCCGACCCGAGGTCACCTAGGCTAGTTTACGCTCTAGGCCACATGGACTCTATAGAAGGAAGATTCAGATAAATCCGGATCAAACACGCCATAATTGACGATGAAGATGTCGTGCAGCCTAGTCAACTATAACCCGAAGTTTGGCTGACACCTTGCAGATACTCTACTAATGTTTGAAGTCAAGATCATTGGAACATGTGGGGATATACACTTTCTACTTGATTACTAGGCCAACCAGGAGCTAGCCTAGCGAAATTTTTTTGGAACCGTAGAAAGACAACGGGAGCAAGCACACAGGCGAGTTGCATTGGTTTTTTCTTCCAACTTTTCCAATTTATTTTTATTTTGGATTAAAAATATCATGTATACCAAAAAATGCTCAAACATTTTAAAAATTGTCCAATCATGAATTCGAAAGTGATCATGAATTGAAAAAAATGCACGAACTAAAAAACAAGATGCGAATTTTAAAAATACCCAGGGATAAAAACTGTTCCAGAATTAAAAAAAACCTTACAAATTTAGTACATTATGGCGAATTTATAAGAATTCACCAATTTTGAAAAAAAAATCTCAGATTATAAAAATATTCATGAAGTTGGAAAATGTTCATGAGTTTGAAAAACATGATAACATATCTAAAATAAATTAATAAATTCAAAAAACAATTGAAGAATTTGATAAGTATTCACAAATTTGATACAATATTCACAAGTTAGAAAAACATATATTGAGTTAATAAAGTTCAAAGAATATAATATTTTGCCAATACAAAAATAGTTCATGAAATTTTAAAAATGGTGGATTTTTTGATTTTTTTGTGAATTCAAAAAATGCGCCTATATTGTTCCCAAATTGAAAAAGGAAAAAATAAAAAAGAACAAACAATAAAAAATTATAAAGGGAACTGAAAAATGGTGTACAAAAACAGAAAAAAAAGGAAAGAGAGAACCTTCATAAAACTTCCCAAACCGGACGGAAGGTTTCAGAAGCGTATTGAAACCGACTCTGCCCTTTATATTCTAGCGCCTAATGGCCCGGCCAAAGTCGTCGCGCCTGTGGGTGATTTGCATGGGCGATATATATCATTTGTGGTGTGTTTGTATCTCGCCTATTGAAAGAAAAACCTTTTTATAGACTTTTGAGACAGACTAGTTCCTCGTCTCAACGATTGCATGTAGGTGACTGGCCCATTAATATACAAGTATTAGTTTTGTTTATTTTTAATTTTTACATTTGTTTATATTTTTGAAATATTATAAATATATATTTCAAAAAAGCTTAAATTCAAATGTTCATCACATATTAAAAAAATGTTAATGAAGTGTAAAAAACTTTCTTCACACAAATTTTCAAAACTTTTTGTACAATTAAAAAATGTTAGTGAAGTATAAAAACATTCTTCATTAAAGTCTAAGCCACGAAATTTAACATGAGCACACGTGCTATTTGCAAGTGGTGCAATACTTTTTATACCTGTGTGTGCTTATAGTGATTCTAAAGCAATGCAAGCAGTCACCTTATATGGTGGTCATCTTTTCCCACACCTAGCGCCATGGGACTAAAACTCCTCACCCCATACCCCAATGATACGACTAGCCATGGATTATGAAACAATGGTGGAAAAAGGAATAAACTTTATTTTATGTTTGAGAACCTCCTATGATGTATTTAGCATGGAAAGTATTGGAAACTACTCGGTCGTTTTTGTTGACGGGAAAAATATGACTCCCAAAATATTTTTATCTTTCAATTTAATCTGCGAGCTCTGGCGCCTCTACAAATCTCTGCTTCCCTCTGCGAAGGGCCTATCTATTTACTTTATGCAATTTTTATTTTTATTTTGGGTCTACATTTTATCTTATAAAGCACCAACTAGGGAGCTCTATGATCATGCTTGTGCATTGGATGTAGTTAATATTCGAGTGTGCTTCATGAATGAATCAATGATTGAGCATGATGGGCCAGGGATAACTTTCTTTGGTGTTGATAATTTGAAAGACATGGTTGCTTGTTGATATGCTTGAGTATTGAAGTCTTCCTGTCAAATATAGACTATTGCTTTGAACCATCTAAAAAGTCCAAATGTCCATGCTACTAAAGAAAAGAATATGTGATGAACATGTTAGGCAGCATTCAACATATTTTTTTTGTTTTTATCATTTACCTATTTGAGGACGAGTAGGAATTAAGCTTGGGCATGTTGATGCGTCTCCAACGTATCTATAATTTTTTATTGTTCCACGCTGTTATATTATCATTCTTGAATGTTTTATCTTCATTTTATAGGAACTTTATATCATTTTTTGGGACTAACCTATTGACATAGTGCCCAGTGCCAGTTGCTGTTTTTTGCTTGTTTTTTACTTCGCAGAATATCCATATCAAACGCAGCGAAACTTTGTGGAGATTTTTTTGGACCGAAAGGAAACTTGGGATCCAAGGAAGTACACGAGGGAGGCTCGTGGGGCCCACAAGAAACCAGGGCGCGCCAAAGAGCCCAGGTGTGGCCTGGTGGATTGTGGGGCTCACGGAGCTCCTTTCCACTGCTTATCAGCTCTATAAATTCCCAGAAATTCCAGAAACCCTAGGAGAGTCGATGAAACACAATTCCAGCTGGCGTAAGTTCCAGAACCATGAGATCCAATATAGAGCCTTATTCCGGCACCATGCCGGAGGGGAACACGATCACGGAGGGGTTCATCATCCTCATTGGTGCTCCTCCGATGATGCGTGAGTAGTTCACCATAGACCTAGGGGTCCGTAGGGAGTAGCTAGATGGCTTTTCTCTATTTTTGATTCTCAATACAATGTTCTCCTGATGAGGACATCAATACCATTGTTACACCCACAGCCCCTACTGTTACATATACTGGACCAATTACTAGAGCTCGCGCACGCCAATTAAATTACCAGGTACTTTCGTTTCTTGGTAATGATTCTAATGTTCATGAGATTATGATGCTGCCTAAATTGGATACATTTTTTTTGCTTACAAATGAAGGGCCTAGCTTGGAGAAGGATGAACATTGGAGCAAGAACACACATGGAGTTGATGGCATGCGCAAGGGGATCAAGAACGGAGTTACAAGTGATGATTTCAGGACTTTGAAGCCGCCATAAGGAGTGCATGAAGCCTTGGACGAAATATACAAGATGCCACTTCATAATATTCGTCCATAGGCTATTCTAGGTGCTGTGTCACCTTATTAATGGGCCAGGCCCATGTAATTTCGAAATACTTAAGTATAGGCTATTTTTAGAGTCCGTATGTGTGGGGAAACAAGAGTTAGGGTTGGTTTCGGACCCCACCCTCAAGGGCCACGAAATTCCCCCCTCTTCCTCCATATATACAGCCCTTAGGGCGTCGTTTAGACTTTGGGTTTTGTTTAGATTAAAAGTTCGCCATAGCTGCAACTTCGCGTACTTCGTTTGTGTCCAACGACCAGACCAAGACGTCACAGAACCCCACCTTGATCAATAAAGCTTTCATCTTATATTCGCAATATCCCGATTGCAATCTCAGTTTCTTGCTTGTTCTTCGTTTGCTCGCAGGAAACAGACCCTCGTGGTCAGGTTGATCGTGCTCCGGCGTGGTCAATAACCCTCGGAAGTTGGTTTAGCGATTGCTAAGGCGCGACGTCTCGCACGTTCGTAGTCGGATCGTCAAGGTCGACTCCCACAGAAAACGATAGCCACCATCTCATCGAAACATCGGGACACCTTAGCCTCTATCAAGTGGTATCAGATTTCCAGGTTGCTCGGTGAGATTTTACAGTTTTTCGTAGATTAGATCGAGTCTGTTCTTCATACCTACAGTCCACGAAAAAGCCAGAAAAAAATTAGGGTTAGTTCATCATATCCGAACCAATCCGAGCCTTTGCATAATCTTTTTAGGGTTTTTGCTTTGTTGAATTTGCGGTTGCATCGTCGTGTCAAGTTGCTGGTCTTAGAGTCTAGTATTTTAGAGTTTCGAGTTCTGGTCATAAGTTGTCACGCCGCCGCCGCACCATCATCATCGCCCATCTACCACTTTTGCTTATCCGCCACCGCTCTGAATCCATATCCATATACCACCACCAATCCGTATCCATATACCACCACCGCTACCATATACCACCACCGCTGCCATATACCACAACCATATATCCACCACCAATCCGAGTTCTTCTCATATTAGGTTTGTTCTTGAGATCAATCTAAATTCTGATTCGTGTTTCCTTGCCTCGTAGGTCTCGGAGGAAAAAAAAAAGAGTCTGGAGACCCTCGGGCAGTTTTTAGGCCAAAATTTTCACGGGCAATTTTTTCCCTATCCTATTTTTAGGCTTTTCTGAGTCTTTTGAGCCACGTGCCATCATAGTGATTTTTTGTCGCACTTTTTCGTCGTCGCTGCCCTGATTTCCGAAAAAAGTGAATTTTTTTCGTGCCCATCCTATCAGTTTGACGAGGGAAGAGTTTTGAGACACTCGCCATTATAGTGATTTTTCGCAAAAAAAAGAGGAGCGCAAAAAAAAGGAGCGCAAAAAAAAGAGCGAAAAAAAAGAGTTCCAGAGTGTGCTTTTCCCTTATTTATGTGCAGCGCCGTGATTTTGTTAGTGTTCTAGGCTCGCGTCTCTAGCACGGTCTAGCCTAGGACCAGCACAGTACCGTCGTTGAGCGTTTATTCAACTTTGCATCTCTGAATTGATTATTGCTGACCCTTTTTGCTACCATACTATAAGCCTTCCCAGCTCCACATACATCTACGTCGTGCGTTTGACTCTCCCTGGCAATCGCTCTATCCAAGCTTTTGAGAGTTTTGACTACAACGGTTGCCGATCACCGCCTGCTGCTGGGTAAGAACTGGTAAGAATTTGAGATTTGCTTGACGGATTTGTGACACCCGCCACCACCACCACTTGTTAGTAGTCTGTAGGATCATATTCTTGTGTGTTTCTATTGCTGCTAACCATGCCAGGATCACAAGCCGACGAGACTGACTGGGAGAACTTGACGAACAAGGAGCTTCATGATACGTTTCAGCAAATGATGAGTGGACAGGTGCAAGATGTGATAAACAGATTTGAAGAGGCCATGGAGAAGATAGATGGCATGGAGAAGACGTTTGAAACAAAGCTCGATAACAAGTTTGCTGAATTGCTTTCGCGTTTTCCACCACCACCACCGGCTGCTCCTGCCGCACCTCTGCAACAACAGCAACAACATCGACTACCTCCACGTCGGGAAACAGCCCTCCGCCGAGCGAGCCGTGTCCCTCTTCAGTCGGGCCAAACTGCTGGTGCTGCTGTTGATACTTCTGTGGCTCCTACTGCTGATGTGGAGGAGGATGATTATGTGGGAGATTATGAGGATGAGGTTGATCAAAATCAGAACTACGTGCCACCACCAGCACAGCAACCACCAGGTCGTCCACATGCAAATAATGGCAATGGTAGGGCTCACCCTCAGGTACGAGATCATGACCATCTCCCTAAACTAAAATTGAATATTCCACCATTTGAGGGTAGATATGTTCCTGATATATATCTTACTTGGGAGTTAGAAACTGAACAACGATTTACATGTTTACAATATCCCGAGGAGAGACGTGTTCCTGCTGCTGTTTGTGCATTCACTAGTTTTGCATGTGTTTGGTGGTCTGAGCATTGTAGATTATATCCTATTCCGGCTACTTGGGCTGCTTTGAAAACTGCTATGCGTACTCGTTGGGTTCCACCATATTATCAACGTGAATTACTTCAAAAATTGCAGCGCTTAAGACAGGGAAAAAATTCTGTAGAAGAATATTATCAGGAATTACAAACTGGCATGATTAGATGTGGTATTGTTGAGGAGAATGAAGCTATGCTTGCACGTTTTATGGGTGGATTAAATAGAGAGATTCAGACGATTCTAGAGTATAAGGAGTATACTAATATCACTCGTTTATTCCATCTTGCTTGTAAAGCTGAACGTGAAGTGCAGGATCGACAGGCATTGGCGCGGACTAACTTTTCTGCAGGTCGACCTTCATCATGGACACCACGTGCATCATCTACTTCCACACGTTCTGCTACACCGGCGCCTCCGTCGGCTGCCACCTCCAACCGTGATACAATAAAGCAGGCACAATCACCACTATCTGCCAAGAGCACACCTTCTGGGCCTGCAAAGAGCTCTTCTTCATCCATGGCATCAACAGGGCAAACACATGATATTATTTGTCGACGTTGCAAGGGTGGAGGTCATTATGCGAGAGAATGCCCATCTAAGCGTGTGATGATTGTTACTGAGGATGGTGGGTATGAGTCCGCTAGTGACTATGATGAGGAGACTTTGGCTCTTATTACACGTGAAGAACACGGTGGAGACGATTCTGATCATGAGACGCAATACATGGCTCCTGAAGATGCTGACAGGTATGAATGTTTAGTTGCTCAACGTGTTTTGAGTGTGCAGGTTACACAAGCTGAGCAAAATCAGAGGCATAATTTGTTCCATACAAAGGGAGTTGTGAAGGAACGTTCTGTTCGCGTGATCATAGATGGAGGGAGCTGCAATAACTTGGCTAGCATGGAGATGGTGGAGAAGCTATCTCTCACCACAAGACCACATCCACATCCTTACTACATCCAATGGTTCAACAACAGCGGCAAGGTTAAGGTAACACGTACTGTTCGTGTGCATTTTAGTATCTCTACATATGCTGATTATGTTGATTGTGATGTGGTACCTATGCAAGCATGTTCCTTATTACTTGGTAGACCATGGCAATTTGATAAAAATTCTGTACACCATGGTAGAAACAATCAGTATACTCTTGTTCATAACGATAAAAATATTACTTTGCTTCCTATGACTCCTGATTCCATTTTGAAAGATGATATTAATAGAGCTAATAAAGCAAAACAGGAGACAAATAAGAGTGAAAATCAGATTGTGGCAAAAGAATTTGAGCACCAAATGAAGCCTAATAATAAACCATCTACTGTTGTTTCTGAAATTAAATTGAAAAGTGCATGTTTACTTGCCACCAAATCTGATATTGATGAGCTAGATTTTAGCAAATCTGTTTGCTATGCTTTTGTGTGCAAAGAGGCATTATTTTCATTCGAGGACGTGCCTTCCTCTTTGCCCCCTGCTGTCACTAACATTTTGCAGGAGTTCGCTGACGTCTTTCCACAAGACGTGCCACCGGGATTACCACCTATTCGAGGGATTGAGCATCAAATTGACTTAATTCCCGGTGCTTCGCTACCCAACCGTGCACCATACCGTACCAATCCAGAGGAGACGAAGGAGATTATGCGTCAAGTACAAGAACTGCTCGACAAAGGTTATATACGCGAATCCCTTAGTCCTTGTGCTGTTCCTATCATTTTAGTGCCGAAAAAGGATGGTACGTCGCGTATGTGCGTTGATTGTAGAGGCATTAATAATATTACTATTCGTTATCGTCATCCTATTCCTAGGCTAGATGATATGCTTGATGAATTGAGTGGCTCTACAATATTCTCCAAAGTTGATTTGCGTAGTGGATACCATCAAATTCGTATGAAATTGGGTGATGAATGGAAAACAGCATTTAAAACTAAGTTTGGATTATATGAGTGGTTAGTCATGCCTTTTGGGTTAACTAATGCACCTAGTACTTTCATGAGGTTAATGAACGAAGTTTTACGTGCTTTCATTGGACGATTTGTGGTAGTTTACTTTGATGACATATTGATTTATAGCAAATCTTTGGAGGAACATTTGGAACATTTACATGCTGTTTTTATTGCTCTACGTGATGCACGTTTGTTTGGAAACCTTGGAAAGTGCACCTTTTGCACCGACCGAGTATCTTTTCTTGGCTATGTTGTTACTCCACAGGGAATTGAAGTTGATAAAGCCAAGATTGAAGCTATTGAGAGTTGGCCGCAGCCCAAAACGGTCACACAAGTGAGGAGTTTCCTTGGCCTCGCTGGTTTCTATAGGCGTTTTGTGAGAGATTTCAGCACCATTGCTGCACCTCTCAACGAGCTTACAAAGAAGGATGTGCCTTTTGTTTGGGGTACCGCACAGGAAGAAGCCTTCACGGTATTGAAAGATAAGTTGACACATGCTCCTTTACTCCAACTTCCTAATTTCAATAAGACTTTTGAGCTTGAATGTGATGCTAGTGGAATTGGATTAGGAGGTGTGTTATTACAAGATGGAAAACCTGTTGCATACTTTTCTGAAAAATTGAGTGGGCCTAGTCTGAACTATTCTACTTATGATAAAGAATTATATGCTCTTGTTCGGACCTTAGAAACATGGCAACATTATTTATGGCCCAAGGAATTTGTTATACATTCTGATCATGAATCTTTGAAACACATTAAAAGTCAAGCAAAACTGAACCGTAGACATGCTAAATGGGTTGAATTCATTGAGACTTTCCCTTATGTCATTAAACACAAGAAGGGTAAAGAAAATGTTATTGCTGATGCCTTGTCTCGTCGTTATACTATGCTTTCACAACTTGACTTTAAAATATTTGGTTTGGAGACCATCAAAGATCAATATGTTCATGATGCTGAATTTAAAGATGTATTGCAGAATTGTAAGGAAGGGAGAACTTGGAACAAGTTCGTTCTTAACGATGGATTTGTGTTTCGTGCTAACAAGCTATGCATTCCAGCTAGCTCCGTTCGTCTTTTGTTGTTGCAGGAGGCGCATGGAGGAGGATTAATGGGACACTTTGGCGTCAAGAAGATGGAGGATATACTTGCTACACATTTCTTTTGGCCAAAGATGAGACGGGATGTTGAGCGTTTTGTTGCTCGCTGCACTACATGTCAAAGAGCTAAGTCACGACTCAATCCTCATGGTTTATATATGCCTTTGCCTGTACCTAGTGTTCCTTGGGAGGATATATCTATGGACTTTGTTTTAGGTTTACCTCGAACAAAGAAGGGGAGGGATAGCATATTTGTTGTCGTGGATAGGTTCTCGAAAATGGCACACTTTATACCATGTCATAAAAGCGATGATGCTGTTAATGTTGCTGATTTGTTCTTTCGTGAAATTATTCGCTTACATGGTGTGTCAAGTACTATTGTTTCAGATCGTGATACTAAATTTCTTAGCCACTTTTGGAGATGTTTATGGGCTAAGTTGGGGACTAAGCTGCTTTTTAGTACTACTTGTCACCCCCAAACTGATGGACAAACTGAAGTAGTCAATAGAACATTGTCTACTATGCTTAGGGCTGTTTTGAAGAATAACAAGAAAATGTGGGAAGAATGCTTGCCTCATATTGAATTTGCTTATAATCGTTCATTGCATTCTACTACTAAGATGTGCCCTTTTGAAATTGTGTATGGTTTCCTACCTCGTGCACCTATTGATTTGTTGCCTCTTCCATCTTCAGAGAAGGTTAATTTTGATGCTAAAGAACATTCTGAATTGATTTTAAAAATGCATGAGTTAACTAAGGAAAACATTGAGCGTATGAATGCTAAATATAAACTTGCTGGAGATAAGGGTAGAAAACATGTTGTGTTTGCGCCTGGAGATCTTGTTTGGTTACATTTGCGTAAAGATAGATTTCCTAATCTGCGCAAATCAAAGCTAATGCCACGTGCTGATGGTCCTTTTAAGGTGTTAGAGAAAATAAATGATAATGCATATAAACTTGAGCTACCTGTAGATTTTGGGGTTAGTCCCACTTTTAACATTGCAGATTTGAAGCCTTATTTGGGTGAGGAAGATGCGCTTCCGTCGAGGACGACTTCATTTCAAGAAGGGGAGGATGATGAGGACATCAATACCATTGTTACACCCACAGCCCCTACTGTTACATATACTGGACCAATTACTAGAGCTCGCGCACGCCAATTAAATTACCAGGTACTTTCATTTCTTGGTAATGATTCTAATGTTCATGAGATTATGATGCTGCCTAAATTGGATACATTTGTTTTGCTTACAAATGAAGGGCCTAGCTTGGAGAAGGATGAACATTGGAGCAAGAACATGCATGGAGTTGATGGCATGCGCAAGGGGATCAAGAACGGAGTTACAAGTGATGATTTCAGGACTTTGAAGCCGCCATAAGGAGTGCATAAAGCCTTGGACGAAATATACAAGATGCCACTTCATAATATTCGTCCATATGCTATTCTAGGTGCTGCGTCACCTTATTAATGGGCCAGGCCCATGTAATTTCGAAATACTTAAGTATAGGCTATTTTTAGAGTTCGTATGTGTGGGGAAACAAGAGTTAGGGTTGGTTTCGGACCCCACCCTCAAGGGCCATGAAATTCCCCCCTCTTCCTCCATATATACAGCCCTTAGGGCGTCGTTTAGACTTTGGGTTTTGTTTAGATTAAAAGTTCGCCATAGCTGCAACTTCGCGTACTTCGTTTGTGTCCAACGACCAGACCAAGACGTCACAGAACCCCACCTTGATCAATAAAGCTTTCATCTTATATTCGCAATATCCCGATTGCAATCTCAGTTTCTTGCTTGTTCTTCGTTTTCTCACAGGAAACAGACCCTCGTGGTCAGGTTGATCGTGCTCCGGCGTGGTCAATAACCCTCGGAAGTTGGTTTAGCGATTGCTAAGGCGCGACGTCTCGCACGTTCGTAGTCGGATCGTCAAGGTCGACTCCCACAGAAAACGATAGCCACCATCTCATCGAAACATCGGGACACCTTAGCCTCTATCATCTCCTCGATGTTCTTGGAGATCTGTTTGATGTAATGACTTTTTGCGGTGTGTTTGTTGGGATCCGATGAAGTGCGATTTTATGATCAGATCTATTCATGAATATTATTTGAGTTTTCTTTGATCTCTTATATGCATGATTGTTATAGCCTCATATTTCTTCTCCGAATCTTTGGTCTAGTTAGACCAAATATATTGATTTTTCTTGCAATGAAAAGAGGTGCTTTATGATGGGTTCGATCTTGCGGTGTCCTCACCCAGTGACAGAAGGGGTAGTGAGGCAGCATGTATCGTTGCTATTAAGGACAAAAGGATGGGGTCTATTCCTACATCAATATGTCTTGTCTACATCATGTCATCGTTCTTATTGTATTACTCCGTTTCTCCATGAACTTAATACACTAGATGCATGCTGGATAGCGATTGACGTGTGGAGTAATAGTAGTAGATGCAGACAGGAATCGATCTACTAATCTTGGACATGATCCCTATATACATGATCATTGCCTTGGATATCGTCATAATTATTTGTTCTTTAATTGCACAACAGTAATTTGTTTACCCATCGTATGCTATTTTCTCGAGAGAAGCCACTAGTGAAATCTACGGCCACCGGGTCTATCTTTTATCATATTGTTTTCAGATCTATTATTCCAAAAATCCAAAAATAGCTTACTGCAATTTTCCTTTACTTATTTTATTTCATCTTTTTGCAAGATCTATTTATACAAACTACCATAATTTTATCTATCTTTTTACCGTAGAGGGATTAACAACCCCTCTTACGCGTCGGGTTGCAAGTATTTGTTCTTTGTATGCAGGTACCGCTTACATAGTGTTGATTGGTTCTCCTACTGGATTGATAACCCTTGTTTCATAACCGATGGAAATACTTACCGTCGATGTGCTGCATCATCCCTTCCTCTTTGGGGAATTACCGACACAGTCTAGCCACGTCACACATGCACATGCACGTACTGCAAACATGCACATACATGAGCTCCCCTGTATGATGTCTTCATTAGTATTTGTCCCTTGTATGCACGTACATGAGCTCCTCTTACTTGGCTTGACCACATGGATTGACTTATAGGAAAATCTTTAGTATAATCTCGCCTTTTAATACATACTGTGTATGTGCTTCCAATAATTCTGCATAAAGCACAAAAATATGTAGTATATTTGTTTCCAATAGTGAAACAAATACTTGAATAATTACTATTATAAATCACTTGAAAAATATGCCGTATAATATTTGTTATATGTATATATATGGTGGTTATGTCCACATCACAACCATAGAATGGTTGGCTATGAATGCACTTTTGTTAGAACTAGTAAGCTTGCATGTGCAATGAACGTCAACACTAGCACACATTATATTATTAAACATTTGTAGTTCTAAAATAATGCGATATGTGCTATTCGCACAAATGAATGAATGAAAATGTGACATGTATAATGTGCAAGGATTTTATCTAAGATGGTAAGTACAATACTTTGCAAAATATTCCTGGAATAACAAGTTAATTATTTCAAGTGCATGGTTTCACCATTTACACAAAATGAAGTGATGATTTGAATAGTTTACACAAAATGTACCAAAAACATTCCCACAGCAACATGTCAGGTTTCATCTAGTTTAAATAAAATCAACAATCATTTCCTTAAATCAGAAAGGTGCTTCGTGTCTGCACTTGAAAACTTTCATAGCATAAGATTTACATAGATATATAAAATGTGTGTGCTCATGTCCTTGCATGTTGGAAACAACCATCGACAAGATTTACACGCTTGTAGAGGAAAGAGTGTTTGGATAATCAACAACCTGTCACATGATCTCTACTTTGGATCCAAAAAGAAAAGGAAGATTGATTGGAACTTAAACTCACAAATAGGCAAACACGCTTTCAATTTGTTGGCTAGAATTTGACAAATGCACCTATAAAGAGTACTCTTATCAACTGTCTCTCATCTTCTCGAGATCAAGCACTTTAGCTGGGGCGAAGAAACGAAGCAAGACAATGTCATTTTTTTGAGCATGAGCTCTTGGTCGTCACCAATGAACCTACAACATCCATCACACCCACTATAAAGATGATGACACAAACACATGCAAAAGTATTATTGTGAAACATGACCAACTTTGAAAGCATGATCCCCCATCCCTAGTTTATACTGGTTCTCACCTTTTTTCACCATTCTTTTGATACACAGTGAGACAAAGCTTACATGAGTCTGAGAAGAAAAAACACACTTTGAAATGTGACTATCCACATTGTCATCTTTGGTTAGAACTTAGGTCCTTTGAGCATCAGGTCTAGCTTGCTCACAGAAAAAGCTATCTTAAAATCTACGAAAGCTATCTGAAAGAAAAAGGAATGATCTCATAAAACTAATGAAAAATTGATGTTAATTCTTGAGAAGGATACATGCATCTATATGCATCTTATCCATGCCAATTTGAAATACTGATTTACAGAAGTACCTTTCATGTGTACAAAACGCAGAAGAATTTGAACATGAACAACCTGATACAGTATAGTAAGAGAAACGAGCACTAACAATTCACAAAAGTATACTTTCCTATACACACTCTGTTGCAGATTAATAAAAAACGGAATATACTCTGCTCTAGGATCTTCAAATTGAAGGAAATATGCCCTAGAGGCAATAATAAAGTTATTATTTATTTCCTTATTTCATGATAAATGTTTATTATTCATGCTAGAATTGTATTAACCGGAAACATAATAATGTGTGAATACATAGACAAACAGAGTGTCACTAGTATGCCTCTACTTGACTAGCTCGTTAATCGAAGATGGTTATGTTTCCTAACAATGGACAAAGAGTTGTTATTTGATTAACGAGATCACATCATTAGGTGAATGATCTGATTGACATGACCCATTCCATTAGCTTAGCACCCGATCATTTAGTATGTTGCTATTGCTTTCTTCATGACTTATACATGTTCCTATAACTATGAGATTATGCAACTCCCGTTTGCCAGAGGAACACTTTGGGTGATACCAAATGTCACAACGTAACTGGGTGATTATAAAGGAGCATTACAGGTGTCTCCAAAGGTAGATATTGGGTTGGCATATTTCGAGATTAGGTTTTGTCACTCCGATTGTCGGAGAGGTATCTCTGGGCCCTCTCGGTAATGCACATCACATAAGCCTTGCAAGCATTGCAACTAATGAGTTAGTTGCGAGATGATGTATTACGGAACGAGTAAAGAGACTTGCCGGAAACGAGATTGAACTAGGTATGGGATACCGACGATCGAATCTCGGGCAAGTAACATACCGATGACAAAGGGAACAACGTATGTTGTTATGCGGTCTGACCGATAAAGATCTTCGTAGAATATGTAGGAGCCAATATGGGCATCCAGGTCCCGCTATTGGTTATTTACCAGAGACATGTCTCGGTCATGTCTACATTGTTCTCGACCCCGTAGGGTCCGCACGCTTAAGGTTACGATGATAGTTATATTATGAGTTTATGAATTTTGATGTACCGAAGGTTGTTCGGAGTCCCGGATGTGATCACGGACATGACGAGGAGTCTCGAAATGGTCGAGACGTAAAGATTGATATATTGGAAGCCTATGTTTGGATATCGGAAGTGTTCCGGGTGAAATCGGGATTTTACCGGAGTACCGGGAGGTTACCGGAACCCCCCGGGAGCCATATGGGCCTTAATGGGCTTTAGTGGAAAGGAGAAAGGGGCAGCCCAAGGTGGCTGCGCACCTCCCCCCTCCCCTAGTCCTATTAGGACTAGGAGAGGTGGCCGGCCCCCTCTCCCTCTTTTCCCCTCGGGGAATCCTAGTCCAACTAGGATTGGGGGGGGGGGAGTCCTACTCCCGGAAGGAGTAGGACTCCTCCTGCGCCCTCCTCTTGGCCGGCGCCCCCCTCCCCCTTGGCTCCTTTATATACTGAGGCAGAGGCACCCCAGAAATACACAAGTTGATCCACGTGATCTATTCCTTAGCCGTGTGCGGCGCCCCAGCCACCATATTCCTCGATAATACTGTAGCGGAGTTTAGGCGAAGCCCTGCTGCTGTAGTACATCAAGATCGTCACCACGCCGTCGTGCTGACGGAACTCTTCCCCGACACTTTGCTAGATCGGAGTCCGGGGATCGTCATCGAGCTGAACGTGTGCTCGAACTCGGAGGTGCCGTAGTTTCGGTGCTTGATCGGTTGGATCGTGAAGACGTACGACTACTTCCTCTACGTCGTGTCAACGCTTCCGCAGTCGGTCTGCGTGGGTATGTAGACAACACTCTCCCCTCTCGTTGCTATGCATCACATGATCTTGCGTGTGCGTAGGAATTTTTTTGAAATTACTACGAAACCCAACAGTGGTATCAGAGCCTAGGTTATTTATGTTGATGTTATATGCATGAGTAGAACACAAGTGAGTTGTGGGCGATATAAGTCATACTGCCTACCAGCATGTCATACTTTGGTTTGGCGGCATTGTTGGACGAGACGACCCGGACCAACATTACGCGTACGCTTACGCGAGACCGGTTCCCCCGACGTGCTTTGCACATAGGTGGCTTGCGGGCGACTGTCTCTCCAACTTTAGTTGAACCAAGTATGGCTACGCCCGGTCCTTGCGAAGGTTAAAACGGGGTCTATTTGACAAACTATCATTGTGGTTTTGATGCGTAGGTGAGATTGGTTCTTACTTAAGCCCGTAGCAGCCACGTAAAACTTGCAGCAACAAAGTAGAGGACGTCTAACTTGTTTTTGCAGGGCATGTTGTGATGTGATATGGTCAAGACATGATGCTGAATTTTATTGTATGAGATGATCATGTTTTGTAACCGAGTTATCGGCAACTGGCAGGAGCCATATGGTTGTCGCTTTATTGTATGCAATGCAATCGCGATGTAATGCTTTACTTTATCACTAAGCGGTAGTGATAGTCGTGGAAGCATAAGATTGGCGAGATGACAACGATGCTACGATGGAGATCAAGGTGTCGCGCCGGTGACGATGGTGATCATGACGGTGCTTCGAAGATGGAGATTACAAGCACAAGATGATGATGGCCATATCATATCACTTATATTGATTGCATGTGATGTTTATCCTTTTATGCATCTTATCTTGCTTTGATTGACGGTAGCATTATAAGATGATCTCTCACTAAATTATCAAGTAGTGTTCTCCCTGAGTATGCACCTTTGCCAAAGTTCGTCGTGCCCAGACACCACGTGATGATCGGGTGTGATAAGCTCTACGCCCATCTACAACGGGTGCAAGCCAGTTTTGCACATGCAGAATACTCAGGTTAAACTTGACGAGCCTAGCATATGCAGATATGGCCTCGGAACACGGAGACCGAAAGGTCGAGCGTGAATCATATAGTAGATATGATCAACATAGTGATGTTCACCATTGAAAACTACTCCATCTCACGTGATGATCGGTTATGGTTTAGTTGATATGGATCACATAATCACTTAGAAGATTAGAGGGATGTCTATCTAAGTGGGAGTTCTTAAGTAATATGATTAATTGAACTTAAATTTATCATGAACTTAGTCCTGGTAGTATTTTGCAAATTATGTTGTAGATCAATAGCTTGCATTGTTGCTTATGTTTATTTTGATATGTTCCTAGAGAAAAATTGTGTTGAAAGATGTTAGTAGCAAGGATGCGGATTGGATCCGTGATCTGAGGTTTATCCTCATTGCTGCACAGAAGAATTATGTCCTTGATGCACCGCTAGGTGACAGACCTATTGCAGGAGCAGATGCAGACGTTATGAACGTTTGGCTAGCTCAATATGATGACTACTTGATAGTTTAGTGCACCATGCTTAACGGCTTAGAATCTGGACTTCAAAGACATTTTGAACGTCATGGACCGTATGAGATGTTCCAGGAATTGAAGTTAATATTTCAAGCAAATACCCGAGTTGAGAGATATGAAGTCTCCAACAAGTTCTATAGCTAAAAGATGGAGGAGAATCGCTCAACTAGTGAGCATGTGCTCAGATTGTCTGGGTACTACAATCGCTTGAATCAAGTGGGAGTTAATCTTCCAGATAAAATAGTGATTGACAGAATTCTCTAGTCACCATCACCAAGTTAGTAGAACTTCGTGATGAACTATAATATGCAAGGGATGACTATAGTGATTCCCAAGCTCTTCGTGATGTTGAAATCGACGAAGGTAGAAATCAAGAAAGAGCATCAAGTGTTGATGGTAGACAAGACCACTAGTTTCAATAAAAGGGCAAAGGGAAGAAGGAGAACTTCAAGAAGAACGGCAAGCAAGTTGTTGCTCAAGTGAAGAAGCCCAAGTCTGGTCCTAAGCCTGAGACTAAGTGTTTCTACTGCAAAGGGACTGGTCACTGAAAGCGGAACTACCCCAAGTGATTGGCAGATAAGAAGGATGGCAAAGTGAACATAAGTATATTTGATATACATGTTATTGATGTGTACTTTACTAGTGTTTATAGCAACCCCTCAGTATTTGATACTAGTTCAGTTGCTAAGATTAGTAACTCGAAACGGGAGTTGTAGAATAAACAGAGACTAGTTAAGGGTGAAGTGATGATGTGTGTTGGAAGTGGTTCCAAGATTGATATGATCATCATCGCACACTCCCCTATACTTTCAGGATTAGTGTTGAACCTAAATAAGTGTTATTTGGTTTTTGCGTTGAGCATGAATATGATTTGATCATGTTTATTGCAATACGGTTATTCATTAAAGTTAGAGAATAATTGTTGTTCTGTTTACATGAATAAAACCTTCGATGGTCATACACCCAATGAAACAAGTTCATTGGATCTCGATCGTAGTGATACACATATTCATAATATTGAAACCAAAAGATGCGAAGTTAATAATGATAGTGCAACTTATTTGTAGCACTGCCGTTTAGGTCATATTGGTGTAAAGCGCATGAAGAAACTCCATGCTAATGGGATTTTGGAATCACTTGATTATGAATCACTTGATGCTTGCGAACCATGCCTCATGGGCAAGATGACTAAGACTCCGTTCTCCGGAGCAAGCAACTGACTTATTGGAAATAATACATACTGATGTATGCGGTCCGATGAGTGTTAAGGCTCACGGCAAGTATCGTTATTTTCTGAACTTCACAGATGATTTGAGCAGATATGGTATATCTACTTGATAAAACATAAGTCTGAAACATTTAAAAAGTTCAAAGAATTTCAGAGTGAAGTGGAAAATCATCGTGACAAGAAAATAAAGTTTCTACGATCTGATCGGGGAGACAAATATTTGAGTTACGAGTTTGGTCTTCAATTAAAACAATGTGGAATAGTTTCACAAACTCATGCCACATGGAACACCACAGCATAATGGTGTGTCCGAACGTCATAACTGTACTTTATTGGATATAGTGCAATCTATGATGTCTCTTACCGATCTACCACTATCGTTTTGGGGTTATGCATTAAAGACAGCTGCATTCACGTTTAAAAGGGCACCATCTAAGTCCGTTGAGACGACACAATCTGAACTGTGGTTTGGCAAGAAACCAAAGTTGTCGTTTCTTAAAGTTTGGGACTGTGATGCTTATGTGAAAAAGTTTCAACATGATAAGCTCGAACCCAAATCGGAGAAGTAAATCTTCATAGGATATCCAAAGGAAACTATTGGATACACCTTCTATCACAGATCTGAAGGCAAGACTTTTGTTGCTAAATTCGGAGTCTTTCTAGAGAAGGAGTTTCTCTCAAAAGAAGTGAGTGGGAGGAAAGTAGAACTTGACGAGGTAACTATACCTGCTCCCTTATTGGAAAATAGTACATCACAGGAAACTGTTTCTGCGACATCTATACCAATTAGTGAGGAAGCTAATGATGTTGATCATGAAACTTCAGGTCAAGATACTACTGAACCTCGTAGATCGACCAGAGCGAGATCCGCACCAGAGTGGTACGGTAATCCTGTTCTGGAAGTCATGCTACTAGATCATGATGAACCTACAAACTATGAAGAAGCGATGGTGAGCCCAGATTCCGCAAAGTGGCTTGAAGCCATGAAATCTGAGATGGGATCCATATATGAGAACAAAGTATGGACTTTGGTTGACTTGCCTGATGATCGGCAAGCAATTGAGAATAAATGGATCTTCAAGAAGAAGACTGACGCTGACGGTAATGTCACTGTCTACAAAGCTCTACTTGTCGCAAAAGGTTTTCGGCAAGTTCAAGGGATTGACTACGATGAGACCTTCTCACCCGTAGCGATGCTTAAGTCTGTCCGAATCATGTTAGCAATTGCCGCGTTTTATGATTATGAAATTTGGCAGATGGATGTCAAAACCGCATTCCTGAATGGATTTCTGGAAGAAGAGTTGTATATGATGCAACCAGAAGGTTTTGTCGATCCAAAGGGAGCTAACAAAGTGTGCAAGCTCCAGCGATCCATTTATGGACTGGTGCAAGCCTCTCGGAGTTGGAATAAACGCTTTGATAGTGTGATCAAAGCATTTGATTTTATACAGACTTTCGGAGAAGCCTGTATTTACAAGAAAGTGAGTGGGAGCACTACAACATTTCTGATAAGTATATGTGAATGACATATTGTTGATCGGAAATAATGTAGAATTATTTTGCAAATCATAAAGAAGTGTTTGAAAGGAGTTTTTCAAAGAAAGACCTCGGTGAAGCTGCTTACATATTGAGTATCAAGATCTATAGAGATAGATCAAGACACTTGATAAGTTTTTTCAATGAGTACATACCTTGACAAGATTTTGAAGTAGTTCAAAATGGAACAGTCAAAGAAAAGGTTTCTTGCCTGTGTTACAAGGTGTGAAGTTGAGTAAGACTCAAAGCCCGACCATGGCAGAAGATAGAAAGAGAATGAAAGTCATTCCCTATGCCTCAGTCATAGGTTCTATAAAGTATGCCATGCTGTATACCAGATCTATTGTATGCCCTACCATTGAGTTTGGCAAGGGAGTACGATAGTGATCTAGGAGTAGATCACTGGACAGCGGTCAAAATTATCCTTAGTGGAATAAGGATATGTTTCTCGATATGGAAGTGAAAAAAGGGTTCGTCGTAAAGGGTTACGCCGATGCAAGTTTTGACACTAATCTAGATGACTCTATGTCTCGGTCTAGATACATATTGAAAGTGGGAGCAATTAGCTAGAGTAGCTCCATGCAGAGCATTGTTGACATAGAAATTTGCAAAATACATGCGGATCTGAATGTGGCAGACCCGTTGACTAACATTCTCTCACAAGCAAAACATGATCACACCTTAGTACTCCTTGGGTGTTAATCACATAGCGATGTGAACTAGATTACTGAATCTAGTAAACCCTTTGGGTGTTGGTCACATGGCGATGTGAACTATGGGTGTTAATCACATGATGATGTGAACTATCGATGTTAATCACATGGTGATGTGATCTAGATTATTGACTCTAGTGCAAGTGGGAGACTGAAGGAAATATGCCCTAGAGGCAATAATAAAGTTATTATTTATTTCCTTATTTCATAATAAATGTTTATTATTCATGCTAGAATTGTTTTAGCCGGAAACATAATACATGTGTGAATACATAGACAAACAGAGTGTCACTAGTATGCCTCTACTTGACTAGCTCGTTAATCAAAGATGGTTATGTTTCCTAACCATGGACAAAGAGTTGTTATTTGATTAACTAGATCACATCATTAGGTGAATGATCTGATTGACATGACCCATTCCATTAGCTTAGCACCCGATCGTTTAGTATGTTGCTATTGCTTTCTTCATGACTTATACATGTTCCTATAACTATGAGATTATGCAACTCCCGTTTGCCAGAGGAACACTTTGGGTGCTACCAAACGTCACAAAGTAACTGGGTGATTATAAAGGAGCATTACAGGTGTCTCCAAAGGTAGATGTTGGGTTGGCGTATTTCGAGATTAGGTTTTGTCACTCCGATTGTCGGAGAGGTATCTCTGGGCCCTCTCGGTAATGCACATCACATAAGCCTTGCAAGCATTGCAACTAATGAGTTAGTTGTGAGATGATGTATTACGGAACGAGTAAAGAGACTTGCCGGAAACGAGATTGAACTAGGTATGGGATACCGACGATCGAATCTCGGGCAAGTAACATACCGATGACAAAGGGAACAACGTATGTTGTTATGCGGTCTGACCGATAAAGATCTTCGTAGAATATGTAGGAGCCAATATGGGCATCCAGGTCCCGCTATTGGTTATTGACCGGAGACATGTCTCGGTCATGTCTACATTGTTCTCGAACCCGTAGGGTCCGCACGCTTAAGGTTACGATGATAGTTATATTATGAGTTTATGAATTTTGATGTACCGAAGGTTGTTCGGAGTCCCGGATGTGATCACGGACATGAAGAGGAGTCTCGAAATGGTCGAGACGTAAAGATTGATATATTGGAAGCCTATGTTTGGATATCGGAAGTGTTCCGGGTGAAATCGGGATTTTACCGGAGTACCGGGAGGTTACCGGAACCCCCCGGGAGCCATATGGGCCTTAATGGGCTTTAGTGGAAAGGAGAAAGGGGCAGCCCAAGGTGGCTGCGCACCTCCCCCCTCCCCTAGTCCTATTAGGACTAGGAGAGGTGGCCGGCCCCCCTCTCCCTCTTTCCCCCTCGGGGAATCCTAGTCCAACTAGGATTGGGGGGGGGGGAGTCCTACTCCTAGAAGGAGTGGGACTCCTCCTGCGCCCTCCTCCTGGCCGGCGCCCCCTCCCCCTTGGCTCCTTTATATACTGAGGCAGAGGCACCCCAGAAATACACAAGTTGATCCACGTGATCTATTCCTTAGCCGTGTGCGGCGCCCCAACCACCATATTCCTCGATAATACTGTAGCAGAGTTTAGGCGAAGCCCTACTGCTGTAGTACATCAAGATCGTCACCACGCCGTCGTGCTGACGGAACTCTTCCCCGACACTTTGCTGGATCGGAGTCCGGGGATCGTCATTGAGCTGAACGTGTGCTCGAACTCGGAGGTGTCGTAGTTTCGGTGCTTGATCGGTTGGATCGTGAAGACGTACGACTACTTCCTCTACGTCGTGTCAACGCTTCCACAGTCGGTCTGCGTGGGTACGTAGACAACACTCTCCCCTCTCGTTGCTATGCATCACATGATCTTGCGTGTGCGTAGGAATTTTTTTGAAATTACTACGAAACCCAACACAAATTACCTTCAGTTCTCCCGCAAAAAACCCTTCAATTGGTTAACTTAAAGAAGCTAGAACAACTAATCTAGTACTGCCATTGCCTACACAATTTAACCATCACAAGCTAGAACAACCCATGTAGCTTAAGAAACCTACACAACTCATAATTAGACACCCTCATAGTAATCATCCATAGCCAATAATTCTTCCTTTGCGTACCTGCATTACCGCTGAAGTAAAATGTAGCTAATATTTAGAAAGTTAAGACCAAATTAGGAATCACAGTTACAAAGTATACCGATTATTGGCACTGGAACATTCTACAGGCACAACCTAAAGAAGCACCACCATACAAATTTCTAATAACAAGGAATATTTCCATTCTTGATCAGTCAATCACATACGGATGGCATCGAACCAATTGAACAGTGTAAATAGGTATACCTAAAGCATCCTTTTATTGGTGCGCGAGAGATTCAAATAAACTTGGATCAAACATGCCATAAGGAAATATGCGCATGCCTTATAAACAGGAAAAGAAGAAATAGTAATTTAGTTGGTGCATGGGCGCCTTTCAAATAGAGTTGGTGCATGAGAGATTCAAGATCAAACATGCAAGAATAGACGATGAAGACGTGGTGGAGCCGAGAACCCCGAGTTTGATTGTTGCCCCGAAGATACTCTATTGATGTTTTCAGTCAAAAACATAGGAACATATGGGATTTAGCCTTGCCATTTGATGTGTTTGGTATTGGCGCGTCATTATACATGTGTCGAGACGTCTTGGGTCACAGTCAGAAGGTTATGTGTCATATTTGATTGACTTAACTGATTGAAATATAGATATTTAAAATAAAAAATGGATCTTCTAATGAAAAAATAAAGAAAACAATGAATTCAATTATGTCCTCATTTTTTAAGGATTAAATTAGTGTACTTAGTCATTGTGCTCGTGTCTAATGTTGGTTATAATCTCAATACATGCCAGGATTGAACTTATATGCAAATTGTGTCGCCAAAAAATTCTTGATTTGTTTTACAAATCCACTCTTGACGACTTCTACTTATCATAACTTAACCTTTTGTGTTTGACACATATGAACTTCTAACTCAAGCTTTTACAATTGAGGCCCACTCAATAAAATCATTGATACAATCTATGTACACTCTTCTTTTACCGACATATATTGAATATATTCCACACACAGGTCTTTGTTAGGGACGGAATTTTTTTCTTTTAATGTGAAACTCGAATTACATGTATTTCATGCACATATTTCTAGATCGTCAATTTAACCAACAGAACTCGTTTTATATATCACAAAAAATAACTAGATTTCACAATAAGGTTTATTTTTTCATGGCATATAACTCAATTTTTTTCCAAACAAAAGATCAAGAAATACATGCATGCTTGATAAACTGGAAGAGAAGTAATGGTAATTAAGTTGGTGCATAGGTGCCTTTCAATAGAGTTGGTACACGAACGATTCAAATAAATTCATATCAAACACGCCATAATTGAAAATGGAGAGGTGTTGGAGTCGAGAACCCTGAGTTTGGTTATCACCCTGCAGATACTCTACTGATCTTTTCAGTCAAAAGGAACACGAGGGGATGTAAACCCGCCACTTGATGTGTTTGGTATTGGCGCATTGTTGCGTGTCAAGACATGTTGTATCATAATGGAAATGTATGTCGTTATCAAAGGGACAACTCCAAAAACTATCACCATCTCATCTTTGGTTGATTTAATTGATTGAAATATAGCGACTTAGATCAGAAAGTAGATCTTCTGAAAGAGTAAATACAAACCAAACAATATATAAAAATACACGTGGAAGTGTTGTTAGGGCTCAGGGTGCCCCACCTCTCTGGTTGTCGGCCCAAGTAGGCCGACCCGAGGTCACCTAGGCTAGTTTACGCCCTAAGCCACATGGACTCTATAGAAGGAAGATTCGAATAAATCCGGATCAAACACGCCATAATTGGCGATGAAGATGTGGTGCAGCCTAGTCAACTATAACCCGAAATTTGGTTGTCACCTTGCATATACTCTGCGGATGTTTGAAGTCAAAATCACTGGCACATGTGGGGATATACACTTACTACTTGATTACTAGGCCGACCAGGAGCCAGCCTAGCGAGTTTTTTTGAACCATAGGAAGACAACAGGAGCAAGCACACAGGCGAGTTGCACTGGTTTTTTCTTCCAACTTTTCCACTTTATTTTTATTTTGGATTAAAAAAAATCATGTATACCAAAAAATGCTCAGAAATTTTAAAAATTGTCCAATCACGAATTTGAAAGTGATCACGAATTGAAAAAAAATGCACGAATTAAAAAAAAGATGCAAATTTGAAAAATACCCAGGGATTAAAAAATTGTTCCAGAATTTAGAAAACCTTACAAATTTAGTACATTATGGCGAATTTTTAAGAATTCGCCAATTTTGAAAAAACCCACAGATTATATAAATATTCATGAAGTCAGAAAATGTTCATGAATTTGAAAAACATGATAGAATATCTAAAATAAATTATTAAATTCAAAAAATAATTGAAGAATTTGATAAGTATTCACATATTTGATACAATGTTCACAAGGTAGAAAAACATATATTGAATTAATAAAGGTCAATGAATATGATATTTTGCCAATTCAAAAATAGTTCACGAAATTTAAAAAATGGTGGATAATTTTTTGATTTTTTTGTGAATTCAAAAAATGTGCGTATATTGTTCACAAATTTTAAAAGGAAAAAAGAAAAAGAAAAATTAAAAAGAACAAACAATAAAAAATTAAAAAGGAAACATAAAATGGTGTACAAAAACAGAAAAAAGGAAAGAGATAACCTTCATAAAACTTCCCAAACCGGGCGGAAGGTTTCAGAAGCGTATTAGAACCGACTCTGCCATTTATATTCTACCGCCTAATGGTCTGGCCAAAGTCGTCGCGCCTGTGGGTGATTTGCATGGGCGATATATATCATTTGTGGTGTGTCTGTATCTCGCCTATTGAAAGAAAAACCTTTTTATGCACTTTGGAGATAGACTAGTTCCTCATCTCAACAATTGCATGCAGGTGAATGGCCCATTAATATATGTGTATTAGTTTCGTTTATTTTTTATTTTTACTTTTGTTTATTTTTGTATATTTCAAAAAGAAGCTTAAATTCAAATGTTCATCACATATTAAAAAAATGTTAATGAAGTGTAAAACCTTTCTTCACACAAATTTTCAAAACTTTTTGTACCATTCAAAAATGTTAGTGAAGTATAAAAGCTTTCTTCATTAAAGTCTAAGCCATGAAATTTCACATGAGCACACGTGCTATTTGCAAGTGGTGCAATACTCTTCATACCTGTGTGTGCTTGTAGTGATTCTAAAGCAATGCAAGCAGTCACCTTATATGGTGGTCATCTTTTCCCACACCTAGCGCCATGGGACTAAAACTCCTCACCCCTTACCCCAATGATACCGCTAGCCATGGATTACGAAAGAATGATGGAAAAAGAAATAAACTTTATTTTATGTTTGAGAACCGCCTATAATGTATCTAGCATGGAAAGTATTGGAAACTACTCGGTCGTTTTCATTGACGGGAAAAATATGCCGCCCAAAATATTTTTATCTCTCAATTTAATCTTTGAGCTCTGACACTTCTACAAATCTCTGCTCCCCCTCTGTGAAGGGCCTATCTATTTACTTTATGCAATTTCTATTTCTATTTTGAGTCTTCATTTTCTTTTATAAAGCACCAACTAGGGAGCTCTATGATCATACTTGTGCATTGGATGTAGTTAATATTTGAGTGTGCTTCATGAATGGATCAATGATTGAGGATGATGGGCCAGTGATAACTTTCTTTAGTGTTGATATTTTGAAAGACATGGTTGCTTGTTGATATGCTTGAGTATTGAAGTTTTCATGTCAAATATAGACTATTGCTTTGAACCATCGAAAAAGTCCAAATGTCCATGCTACTAAAGAGAAGAATATGTGATGAACATGTTCGGCAACATTCCACATCAAAAATTCTTTTTTTATCATTTACCTACTCGAGCACGAGTAGGAATTAAGCTTGGGGATGCTGATACGTCTTCAATGTATCTATAATTTTTGGTTGTTCCATGCTGTTATATTATTATTCTTGAATGTTTTATCTTTATTTTATAGCAACTTTATATCATTTTTTGAGACTAACCTATTGACATAGTGCACAGTGCTAGTTGCTGTTTTTTGCTTGTTTTTTACTTCGCAGAATATCCATATCAAACGGAGTCCAAACGCAGTGAAACTTTTTGGAGATTTTTTTGGACCCGAAGACAACTTGGGAGGCAACTAAGTGCCCGGGGGAGGCCCGTGGGGCCCACGAGACACCGGGGCGCGCCAGAGAGCCCAGGCGTGCCCTGGTGGATCATGGGGCCCACGGAGCTTCTTTCCACTGCCTATCAGCTCCATAAATTCCCAGAAATTCCAGAAACCCTAGGGGAGTCGATGAAAAACAATTCTATCCACCGTAAGTACCAGAACCACGAGATCCAATCTAGAGCCCTATTTCGGCACCTTGCCGGAGGGAAACACGATCACAGTGGGGTTCATCATCCTCATTGGTGCTCCACCGATGATGCGTGAGTAGTTCACCATAGACCTACGGGTACTGAAGGAAATATGCCCTAGAGGCATAATAAAGTTATTATTTATTTCCTTATATCATGATAAAGGTTTATTATTCATGCTAGAATTGTATTAACCGGAAACATAATACATGTGTGAATACATAGACAAACAGAGTGTCACTAGTATGCCTCTACTTGACTAGCTCGTTAATCAAACATGGTTATGTTTCCTAACCATGGACAAAGAGTTGTCATTTGATTAACGGGATCACATCATTAGTTGAATGATCTGATTGACATGACCCATTCCATTAGCTTAGCACCCGATCGTTTAGTATGTTGCTATTGCTTTCTTCATGACTTATACATGTTCCTATGACTATGAGATTATGTAACTCCCATGTGCCGGAGGAACACTTTGTGTGCTACCAAATGTCACAACGTAACTGGGTGATTATAAAGGTGCTCTACAGGTGTCTCCAAAGGTACATGTTGGGTTGACGTATTTCGAGATTAGGATTTGTCACTCCGATCGTCAGAGAGGTATCTCTGGGCCCTCTCGGTAATGCACATCACTTAAGCCTTGCAAGCAATGCAACTAATGAGTTAGTTGCGAGATGATGTATTACGGAACGAGTAAAGAGACTTGCCGGTAACGAGATTGAACTAGGTATTGGATACCGATGATCGAATCTCGGGCAAGTAACATACCGATGACAAAGGGAACAACGTATGTTCTTATGCGGTCTGACCGATAAAGATCTTCGTAGAATATGTAGGAGCCAATATGGGCATCCAGGTCCCGCTATTGGTTATTGACCGGAGACGTGTCTCGGTCATGTCTACATTGTTCTCGAACCCGTAGGGTCCGCACGCTTAAGGTTTCGATGACAGTTATATTATGAGTTTATACGTTTTGATGTACCGAAGGTTGTTTGGAGTCCCGGATGTGATCACGGACATGACGAGGAGTCTTGAAATGGTCGATACATAAAGATTGATATATTGTAAGCCTATGTTTGGATATCGGAAGTGTTCCGGGTGAAATCGGGATTTTACCGGAGTACCGGGAGGTTACCGGAACCCCCCGGGAGCTATATGGGCCTTAGTGGGCCTTAGTAGAAAAGATAAGGGGCAGCCCAAGATGGGCCGCGTGCCCCTCCCCTCCCTTGGTCCGAATAGGACAAGGAGAGGGGGCCGGCCCCCCTCTCTCTTTTCCCCCCTCCGCGAATCCTATTCCAACTAGGATTGGGGGGGGGGAATCCTACTCCCAGAGGGAGTAGGACTCCTCCTGGCGCGCCTCTCCTAGGCCGGCCGCACCCCCCATGATCCTTTATATACGGAGGCAGGGGAACCCAGAGACACACAAGTTGATCCACGTGATCTTATTCTTAGCCGTGTGGGGCGCCCCCTGCCACCATAGTCCTCGATAATATTATAGCGGTGCTTAGGCGAAGCCCTGCGACAGTAGTACATCAAGATCGTCACCACGCCGTCGTGCTGACGGAACTCTTCCCCGACACTTTGCTGGATCGGAGTCCGGGGATCGTCATCGAGCTGAACGTGTGCTAAAACTCGGAGGTGCCGTAGTTTGGGTGCTTGATCGGTCGAGCCGTGAGGACATACGACTACATCAACCAAACGCTTCCGTTGTCGATCTACAAGGGTACGTAGATCACACTCTCCCCTCATTGCTATGCATCACCATGATCTTGCGTGTGCGTAGGAAAATTTTGAAATTACTACGTTCCCCAACAGTGGCATCCGAGCCTAGGTTTTATGGTTTGATGTTATGTGCACGAGTAGAACACAAGTGAGTTGTGGGCGATATAAGTCATACTGCCTACCAGCATGTCATACTTTGGTTCGGCGGTATTATTGGATGAAGCGGCCCGGACCGACATTACGCGTACGCTTACGCGAGACCAGTTATCCCGACGTGCTTTGCACATAGGTGGCTTGCGGGTGACTGTTTCTCCAACTTTAGTTGAACCGAGTGTGGCTACGCCCGGTCCTTGCGAAGGTTAAAATGGCATCAACTTGACAAACTATCGTTGTGGTTTTGATGCGTAGGTAAGATTGGTTCTTGCTTAAGCCCGTAGTAGCCACGTAAAACTTGCAACAAACAAAGTAGAGGACGTCTAACTTGTTTTTGCAGGGCATGTTGTGATGTGATATGGTCAAGACATGATGCTAAATTTTATTGTATGAGATGATCATGTTTTGTAACCGAGTTATCGGCAACTGGTAGGATCCATATAGTTGTCGCTTTATTGTATGCAATGCAATCGCGCTGTAATGCTTTACTTTATCACTAAGCGGTAGCGATAGTCGTGGAAGCATAAAATTGGCGAGACGACAACGATGCTGCGATGGAGATCAAGGTGTCGCGCCGATGACGATGGTGATCATGACGGTGCTTCGGAGATGGAGATCACAGGCACAAGATGATGATGGCCATATCATATCACTTATATTGATTGCATGTGATGTTTATCTTTTATGCATCTTATCTTGCTTTGATTGACGGTAGCATTATAAGATGATCTCTCACTAAATTATCAAGAAGTGTTCTTCCTGAGTATGCACCGTTGCGAAAGTTCTTCGTGCTGAGACACCACGTGATGATCGGGTGTGATAGGCTCTACGTTCAAATACGACGGGTGCAAAACAGTTGCACACGTGGAATACTCAGGTTATACTTGACGAGCCAAGCATATACAGATATGGCCTCGGAACACGGAGACCGAAAGGTCGAGCGTGAATCATATAGTAGATATGATCAACATAGTGATGTTCACCAATGAAACTACTCCATCTCACGTGATGATCGGACATGGTTTAGTTGATTTGGATCACGTGATCACTTAGAGGATTAGAGGGATGTCTATCTAAGTGGGAGTTCTTTAAGTAATTTGACTAATTGAACTTAAATTTATCATGAACTTAGTACCTGATAGTATCTTGCTCATGTATGTTTGATTGTAGATAGATGGCCCGTGCTGTTGTTCCGTTGAATTTTAATGCGTTCCTTGAGAAAGCAAAGTTGAAAGAGGATGGTAGCAATTACACGGACTGGGTCCGTAACTTGAGGATTATCCTCATTGCTGCACAGAAGAATTACGTCCTGGAAGCACCGCTGGGTGCCAGGCCTGCTGCAGGAGCAACACCATATGTTATGAACGTCTGGCAGAGCAAAGCTGATGACTACTCGATAGTTCAGTGTGCCATGCTTTACGGCTTAGAATCGGGACTTCAACAACGTTTTGAACGTCATGGAGCATATGAGATGTTCCAGGAGTTGAAGTTAATATTTCAAGCAAATGGCCAGATTGAGAGATATGAAGTCTCCAATAAGTTCTATAGCTGCAAGATGGAGGAGAACAGTTCTGTCAGTGAGCATATACTCAAAATGTCTGGGTATAATAATCACTTGATTCAGATGGGAGTTAATCTTCCAAATGATTGCGTCATTGACAGAATTCTCCAATCACTGCCACCAAGCTACAAGAGCTTCGTGATGAACTATAATATGCAAGGGATGAATAAGACTATTCTCGAGCTCTTCGCAATGCTGAAAGCTGCGGAGGTAGAAATCAAAAAAAGGAGCATCAAGTGTTGATGGTCAACAAGACCACTAGTTTCAAGAAAAAGGGCAAAGGGAAGAAGAAGGGGAACTTCAAGAAGAACAGCAAGCAAGTTGCTGCTCAAGAGAAGAAACCCAAGTCTGGACCTAAGCCTGAAACTGAGTGCTTCTACTGCAAGCAGACTGGTCACTGGAAGCGGAACTGCCCCAAGTATTTGGCGGATAAGAAGGATGGCAAGGTGAACAAAGGTATATGTGATATACATGTTATTGATGTGTACCTTACTAATGCTCGCAGTAGCACCTGGGTATTTGATACTGGTTCTGTTGCTAATATTTGCAACTCGAAACAGGGACTACGGGTTAAGCGAAGATTGGCTAAGGACGAGGTGATGATGCGCGTGGGAAACGGTTCCAAAGTCGATGTGATCGCGGTCGGCACGCTACCTCTACATCCACCTTTGGGATTAGTATTAGACCTAAATAATTGTTATTTGGTGCCATCGTTGAGCATGAACATTATATCTGGATCTTGTTTGATGTGAGACGGTTATTCATTTAAATCAGAGAATAATGGTTGTTCTATTTATATGAGTAATATCTTTTATGGTCATGCACCCTTGAAGAGTGGTCTATTTTTATTGAATCTCGATAGAGGTGACACACATATTTATAATGTTGAAGCCAAAAGATGCAGAGTTGATAATGATGGTGCAACTTATTTGTGGCACTGCCGTTTAGGTCATATCGGTGTAAAGCGCATGAAGAAACTCCATACTGATGGACTTTTGGAACCACTTGATTATGAATCACTTGGTACTTGCGAACCGTGCCTCATGGGCAAGATGACTAAAACACCGTTCTCCGGTACTATGGAGAGAGCAACAGATTTGTTGGAAATCATACATACAGATGTATGTGGTCCAATGAATATTGAGGCTCGTGGCGGATATCGTTATTTTCTCACCTTCACAGATGACTTAAGCAGATATGGGTATATCTACTTAATGAAACATAAGTCTGAAACATTTGAAAAGTTCAAAGAATTTCAGAGTGAAGTTGAAAATCATCGTAACAAGAAAATAAAGTTTCTACGATCTGATCGTGGAGGAGAATATTTGAGTTACGAGTTTGGTGTACATTTGAAACAATGCGGAATAGTTTCGCAACTCACGCCACCCGGAACACCACAGCGTAATGGTGTGTCCGAACGTCGTAATCGTACTTTACTAGATATGGTGCGATCTATGATGTCTCTTACTGATTTACCGCTATCATTTTGGGGTTATGCTTTAGAGACGGCCGCATTCACGTTAAATAGGGCACCATCAAATCCGTTGAGACGACGCCTTATGAACTATGGTTTGGCAAGAAACCAAAGTTGTCGTTTCTGAAAGTTTGGGGCTGCGATGCTTATGTGAAAAAGCTTCAACCTGATAAGCTCGAACCCAAATCGGAGAAATGTGTCTTCATAGGATATCCAAAGGAAACTATTGGATACACCTTCTATCACAGATCCGAAGGCAAGACTTTTGTTGCTAAATTCGGAAACTTTCTGGAGAAGGAGTTTCTCTCGAAAGATGTGAGTGGGAGGAAAGTAGAACTTGATGAGGTAACTGTACCTACTCCCTTATTGGAAATTAGTACATCACAGAAAACTGTTTCTGCGACACCTACCCCAATTAGTGAGGAAGCTAATGATACTGATCATGAAACTTCAGGACAAGATACTACTGAACCTCGTAGATCAACCAGAGTGAGATCCGTGCCAGAGTAGTATGGTAATCCTGTTCTGGAAATCATGCTGCTAGATCATGATGAACCTACGAACTATGAAGAAGCGATGGTGAGCCCAGATTCCGCAAAATGGCTAGAAGCCATGAAATCTGAGATGGGATCCATGTATGAGAACAAAGTATGGACTTTGGTTGACTTGCCTGATGATCGGCAAGCAATTGAGAATAAATGGATCTTCAAGAAGAAGACTGACGCTGACGGTAATATTACTGTCTACAAAGCTCGACTTGTCGCAAAAGGTTTTCGACAAGTTCAAGGAGTTGACTACGATGAGACCTTCTCACCCGTAGCGATGCTTAAGTTTGTCCGAATCATGTTAGCAATTGCCGCATTTTATGATTATGAAATTTGGCAGATGGATGTCAAAACTGCATTCCTGAATGGATTTCTGGAAGAAGAGTTGTATATGATGCAACCGGAAGGTTTTGTCGATCCAAAGGGAGCTAATAAAGTGTGCAAGCTCCAGCGATCCATTTATGGACAGGTGCAAGCCTCTCGGAGTTGGAATAAACGCTTTGATAGTGTGATCAAAGCATTTGGTTTTATACAGACTTTCGGAGAAGCCTGTATTTACAAGAAAGTGAGTGGGAGCTCTGTAGCATTTCTGATATTATATGTGGATGACATATTACTGATTGGAAATAATATAGAATTTCTGGACAGCATAAAGGGATACTTGAATAAGAGTTTTTCAATGAAAGACCTCGGTGAAGCTGCTTACATATTAGGCATAAAGATCTATAGAGATAGATCAAGACGCTTAATTGACTTTCACAAAGCACATACCTTAACAAGATTTTGAAGAAAGTTCAAAATGGATCAAGCAAAGAAAGGGTTCTTGCCTGTGTTACAAGGTGTAAAGTTGAGTCAGACTCAATGCCCGACCACTGCAGAAGATAGAGAGAAAATGAAAGATGTTCCCTATGCTTCAGCCATAGGCTCTATCATGTATGCAATGCTGTGTACCAGACCTGATGTGTGCCTTGCTATAAGTTTAGCAGGGAGGTACCAAAGTAATCCAGGAGTGGATCACTGGACAGCGGTCAAGAACATCCTGAAATACCTGAAAAGGACTAAGGATATGTTTCTCGTATATGGAGGTGACAAAGAGCTCATCGTAAACGGTTACGTTGATGCAAGCTTTGACACTGATCCGGACGATTCTAAATCGCAAACCGGATACGTGTTTACATTAAACGGTGGAGCTGTCAGTTGGTGCAGTTCTAAACAAAGCGTCGTGGCGGGATCTACATGTGAAGTGGAGTACATAGCTGCTTCGGAAGCAGCAAACGAAGGAGTCTGGATGAAGGAGTTCATATCCGATCTAGGTGTCATACCTAGTGCATCGGGTCTAATAAAAATCTTTTGTGACAATACTGGTGCAATTGCCTTGGCAAAGGAATCCAGATTTCACAAGAGGACCAAACACATCAAGAGACGCTTCAATTCCATCCGGGATCTAGTCCAGGTGGGAGACATAGAGATTTGCAAGATACATACAGAGCTGAATGTACCAGACCCGTTGACTAAGCCTCTTCCACGAGCAAAACATGATCAGCACCAAAGCTCCATGGGTGTTAGAATCATTACTGTGTAATCTAGATTATTGACTCTAGTGCAAGTGGGAGACTGAAGGAAATATGCCCTAGAGGCAATAATAAAGTTATTATTTATTTCCTTATATCATGATAAAGGTTTATTATTCATGCTAGAATTGTATTAACTGGAAACATAATACATGTGTGAATACATAGACAAACAGAGTGTCACTAGTATGCCTCTACTTGACTAGCTCGTTAATCAAAGATGGTTATGTTTCCTAACCATGGACAAAGAGTTGTCATTTGATTAACGGGATCACATCATTAGTTGAATGATCTGATTGACATGACCCATTCCATTAGCTTAGCACCCGATCGTTTAGTATGTTGCTATTGCTTTCTTCATGACTTATACATGTTCCTATGACTATGAGATTATGTAACTCCAGTGTGCTGGAGGAACACTTTGTGTGCTACCAAACGTCACAACGTAACTGGGTGATTATAAAGGTGCTCTACAGGTGTATCCAAAGGTACATGTTGAGTTGACGTATTTCGAGATTAGGATTTGTCACTCCGATCGTCGGAGAGGTATCTCTGGGCCCTCTCGGTAATGCACATCACTTAAGCCTTGCAAGAAATGCAACTAATGAGTTAGTTGCGAGATGATGTATTACGGAACGAGTAAAGAGACTTGCCGGTAACGAGATTGAACTAGGTATTGGATACCGACGATCGAATCTCGGGCAAGTAACATACCGATGACAAAGGGAACAACGTATGTTGTTATGCGGTCTCACCGATAAAGATCTTCGTAGAATATGTAGGAGCCAATATGGGCATCCAGGTCCCGCTATTGGTTATTGACCGGAGACGTGTCTCGGTCATGTCTACATTGTTCTCGAACCCGTAGGGTCCGCACGCTTAAGGTTTCGATGACAGTTATATTATGAGTTTATACGTTTTGATGTACCGAAGGTTGTTTGGAGGCCTGGATGTGATCACGGACATGACGAGGAGTCTCGAAATGGTCGAGACATAAAGATTGATATATTGGAAGCCTATGTTTGGATATCGGAAGTGTTCCGGGTGAAATCGGGATTTTACCGGAGTACCGGGAGGTTACTGGAATCCCCCGGGAGCTATATGGGCCTTAGTGGGCCTTAGTAGAAAAGAGAAGGGGCAGCCCAAGATGGGCCGCGCGCCCCTCCCCTCCCTTGGTCCGAATAGGACAAGGAGAGGGGGCCGGCCCCCCTCTCTCTTTTCCCCCCTCCGCGAATCCTATTCCAACTAGGATTGGGGGGGGGGATCCTACTCCCAGAGGGAGTAGGACTCCTCCTAGCGCGCCTCTCCTAGGCCGGTCGCACCCCCCCTTGATCCTTTATATATGGAGGCAGGGGAACCCTAGAGACACACAAGTTGATCCATGTGATCTTATTCTTAGCCGTGTGCGGCGCCCCCTGCCACCATAGTCCTCGATAATATTGTAGCGGTGCTTAGGCGAAGCCCTGCGATAGTAGTACATCAAGATCATCACCACGCCGTCGTGCTGACGGAACTCTTCCCCGACACTTTGCTGGATCGAAGTCCGGGGATCGTCATCGAGCTGAACGTGTGCTAAAACTCGGAGGTGCCGTAGTTTCGGTGCTTGATCGGTCGGGCCGTGAAGACGTACGACTACATCAACCAAACGCTTCCGTTGTCGATCTACAAGGGTACGTTGTTCACACTCTCCCCTCGTTGCTATGCATCACCATGATCTTGCGTGTGCGTAGGAAAATTTTGAAATTACTACGTTCCCCAACAGGTACGTAGGCAGTAGCTAGATGGCTTCTTCTCTCTTTTTGATTCTCAATACAATGCTCTCCTTGATGTTCTTGGACATCTATATGATGTAATGACTTTTTGCGGTGTGTTTGTTGGGATCCGATGAAGTTCGATTTTATGAGCAGATCTATCCATGACTATTATTTGAGTTTTCTTTGATCTTTTATATGCATGATTGTTATAACCTTGTATTTCTTCTCTGAATCTTTGATCTAGTTAGACCAACTAGATTGATTTTTCTTGCAATGGAAAGAGGTGCTTTATGATGGGTTCGATCTTGCAGTGTCCTCACCAGTGACATAAGGGGTAGCGAGGCACGCATGTATCGTTGCTATTAAGGACAAAAAGATGGGGTCTAATCCTACATCAATAGATCTTGTCTACATCATGCCATTGTTCTTATTGTATTACTATGTTTCTCCATGAACTTAATACACTAGATGCATGCTGGATAACGGTCGATGTGTGGAGTAATAGTAGTAGATGCAGGCAGTAATCAATCTACTAATTTTGGACATGATCCCTATATACATGATCATTGTCTTGGGTATCGTCATAATTATTTGTTCTTCTATCAATTGCCCAACAGTAATTTGTTTACCCACCGTATGCTAATTTCTCGAGAGAAGCCACTAGTGAAATCTACGGCCCCTGGGTCTATCTTTTATCATATTGTTTTCAGATCTATTATTCCAAAACCCCAAAAATACCTTCTTACAATTTTTCTTTACTTATTTTATTTCATGTTTTTGCAAGATCTATTTATACAATCTACCACAATTTTATCTATCTTTTTACCGTAGAGGGATTGATAACCCCTCTTCCGCGCTGGGTTGCAAGTATTTGTTCTTTGTGTGCAGGTACCGCTTACATAGTGTTGTTTGGTTCTTCTACTGGATTGATAACCTTGATTTCATAACCGAGTGAAATACTTACCGTCGCTGTGCTGCATCATCCCTTCCTCTTTGGGGAATTACCGACACAGTCTAGCCATGTCACACATGCACATGCACCTACTGCAAACATGCACATACATGAGCCCCCTTGTATGATGTCTTCATTAGTATTTGTCCCTTGTATGCACGTACATTAGCTCCTCTTACTTGGCTTGACCACATGGATTGACTTCTAGGAAAATCTTCAGTATAATCTCGCCTTTTAATACGTACTGTGTATGTGCTTTCAATAATTCTGCATAAAGCACAAAAATATGTAGTATATTTGTTTCCAATAGTAAAACAAATACTTGAATAATTAGTTAATTACTGCTATAAATCACCTAAGAAATATGCCGTATAATATTTGTATATGTATATATGGTGGTTATGTCCACATCACAACCATAGAATGGTTGGCTATCAATGCACTTTGGTTGTAATGCACCAAGGATGGGATAATGGGGGTGACTTGGTTTTCATGATTTTTCAGACGATCTTCCCCACACTATGAACCAGACTTATTGGCGGGAAATCACGGATGTCCACAGCGCCAAGCTTCTTTGGCAGATGATAAAAATCTTCAATACAAAAGTAACTACTAGAATAATCTTGGGAGGTACAAAGAGAAATCTACTATGATTAAAAGTGGCATGTAAAAACTTGCAAGCAAGTACGCTGGCAACTGGAAAAAAACAAATGATAGGTGTCACACGTGTGGCACGAAGCACTCCGGTCACTTTTTTACAACTAAAGTTGCCATCCGGAAAGGAAAAATAAACCCAAAAAAACTGAAACTTGTCATCTGATTTTTTTGCCATGCTTGACAATTGAAGTTGCCATTCTCGCGTCAATAAACTTGCCATAGAAGATATTTGGAGTTGACATGTGTTTGTGCCACACGTATGACATTTATCAGGGCTAAAAAAAGACACGATGCGGAGAATATTTTACATCGGTCCATGAGTTTTGGCTAAGAGGCCCAATAAATTGGGAGAAAGGGAGTAGTAGACGCAATACGTATAGTACGAGCCGCTGCCTTCTCCTCCTCCTCCTCCTCCACAAAAAAGTTAGGGCTTCTGCCTCCCGCTGGCGCCGCCGCAGGTCCGCCTTCTCTCCGGTGGCCCTAGCTAGGGCCATGGGGGCGTGGTGGATCTCGGCAAGGGCCGGCGGGAGGGCTTCGTTTTTAGTTCAGTATTGCTAGGGTTTGTGTCCTGCTTAGGATGACGAGGCAACGGCGGCTCCCTAAAGATGGAATAAAGGTCTCCCCGCCTAGGCCCCGTTCTGGCGGTGCGTCTAGCATCGTTGGTGGGCGTGTGGAGCACGACGACTTTTCGACTGTCTACTATAACAAGTTGTGCCCGACTCCGGCGATGGAGGGGTGATGATGGCGGCGCGCCTTCGGCTTGCTTCAATGCTGATAGTCATCGCTAGGTGGTCTACGGATCTGGATGTAATTTCTATTATTTCTGGTATTCGTTGTACTGCCACGATTAAAAATGAATAGATCGGAAATTTTCTCGCAAAAAAAATACATATAGTACGACCAGGCACGCTCTCGAGCAGCTGCCGTTAGTTGCATATAGATCCAGCTACTGTGAGGTGACACGACATCGAGCCGAGTGACACAGCTCGAGGCCGTCAGTTCTTCTCGGTGAAACGATACGACGCATACGAGTGGTTGGTGTTGGTCCAGCTACGGTGGATCAGCTCCGCCTTGGACTCGTCCCCCGCGGCGCCGAGCGCGACGTGCAGCGGATGAAAATGTTCCGGTGATGGGTGCGCCACCTTGCCGTAGGGCGCCCTCTCATCGTAGCGGTTCACGTCGTCGTACCTGGCCATGCCAAGCCAAGACCACTCAATGGAGAAACAAGAATCGGCACCAGCATGAATGCATGCATGATCGATCAAGATGAGATGATTGGATTGGCAACCATGGATGCCCGTTGTGAAGCAGAACCCTCCCGAAGCTCATCGTCACCATTTTCAATTACCTTCCACCCATGAGCGAATCCTCAAGCCAGGTGTCGAAGTCGGAGGCCCATTGCGGCACCGGCGCCTCGTAAAGTGTCATTTTGCTCAGGTTGTGCGTCGCGCTCCCGGAGCCGAGGACGAGGACGCCGTCCGCTCTGAGGGGAGCCAGCGCCTTGCCGAGGTTGTAATGGTAGGTGCCGTCGCGGCCGGCATGAACCGAGAGCTGGCACACCGGGATGTCAGCCTCCGGGTACATCAGCATCAGCGGCACCCATGCACCGTGGTCGAGCCCACGGCCGTGGTGTTCCTCCACGGGACCGAACCCGGCTTGTTCGAGGAGCTCTTTGGTCCTCATGGCCAGATCGGGGGCGCCAGGAGCAGGGTACTTCAGCTGGATCATTCAAAATATAGTTAACAGCAAACAAAATTACACTGCAGTGCAAACACCACGGTAGGTATGCATCTTCTCTACTACCGACAGAACAAAAATACAATCCTAAACAGTTCATGTATTCTTTGCTTCTTTTCGTATGACTACAAGTATCTAATGTAGGGGGGGGGGGGGGGGTCTGGGGATCATTAACTTGGAATTAATGAACAGAGCCCTCTTAGTAAAGTGGTTGTGGAAACTGGAAAATGAATCTGGAACTTGGGTAAACATTCTGAAGTCTAAATATATTCAAAATAAATGTCTGTCTGGGCTGGAAAAAAAGCCAGGCGACTCTCAATTCTGGTGTAGTTTGATGGAGGTCAAAAAACTCTATTTTCAACATGTTACAAAAAAGATTGGAGATGAGAATGCAATCAGATTTTGGGAGGATTGGTGGGTTGGATCTAGACCTCTGAAGGATATGTATCCTAGGCTATATAATATCAGCTTTGACCACAATATCTCAATGGCAGAAGCTGTGAATAAGGGGTGGCAGGGATTTAGCTTCAGGAGAGATCTTAATGCTGAGACGAGTGAACTCTGGAACAGTCTAAAACAAAGATGTGAGGTGGTTAGGATGCATGGGGGAGCTGATCAGCCCATGTGGATGCTAACAAAAAATAGGAAGTTTTCAGTAAAATCATTGTATTCCTTTCTGATTAATGATGGGGTGGGATTTCCACACAAGTTCTTGTGGAAAACAAAAATTCCATCCAAAATTAAAATGTTTCTTTGGCCGGTGACTAGGAGGAGTATATTAACAAAAGATAATTTGCTGAGAAAAGGGTGGGAAGGGGCAAAAGAATGTGTGTATTGTGGAAAGACAGAAACTATTGATCATCTATTTTTTGATTGCTCTGCAGCCAGATTGGTCTGGACTTTAATCAAATGTGCTTTTGATCTTAGGCGAAATCCCATTAGTCTTATGATTTCCTGGGGGGGGGGGGGGTGGCTGAAAACCTTTAAGAAACCAGAGACAAAGATGGTGCTAGTAGAGAGTGCGGCTATCTTCTGGTCGCTTTGGAAATGTAGAAATGACATTATATTCAGAACAAAAAAAGATTCATGATCCAATGTTTTTTATCCGGTTGATCTATAACTGGATTGTGGATTGGTCAATCTTGCAGAAAAAAAAAGCTGGAAAAAAGACTAATGCAGCTGGGAGCAAAGCTAATCGAGCAGGTGGCAAGTGAGGTATACAAGGCGACGCAACGGTGGAGACTGGCTGTTCGTTGTCTGGAGGCCTGATCAGCGAAGAACTGGCCTTCCACTTCTTCTATGTTGGCTTGTAATCTTAAAACTTGCTTTTAATAACTAGTTGGTTTGGCGATGGATGCAAGCAATGCTGTTCTGTTCCTGTGTTGATCGGGTGCAGGGATAGTAGGTAGCTTCGCTGGAATTGTGTGATTTGGCCTGGTGCGCATGGGCCGGGCAAACGGGGCGCCCGCCCTGGGCCCCGAGGAGGCAGGGGCCCCGGCCCAAATAGTATACCTTCATGAAGCCCAAAGAAAATACACGATTTTTTTCCAAGGAACCGTACAAGGAAAAGCCCATTAGGCAAACCTCACGAAGGAATTCATCGATAATCAATCTGTTTGCACTGGACCCCAGACCCGCGACTCCTCTGCTTCGCCAAATCCCAAACTCGGCGTCCCCGCTCCGATTCCAAAGTCGTAGCCAGTCATCAATGGATATCTACGGCGCAAATCATTCCCCAATCAGCTCTCCTTCGTTTCTCAACGCTCTCGCCGTTTCCTAGACTTTGGTCGACCAGGAAAGTACATGTTCTTCTTTCCTATAATCTCGTTCTTCAATTCAAAGATTCGTTGATAAATAGCTCTACGCATGATTCAAACATCGCAGATCCGCTAATCTCCATGGATTTTCTTCCGCTCTTCATTGGATCCAAATGTCAGAGGGCTCAGGCAGTAGTCTAGGAGAAGGGAGAAATTTCATCCACTTCATGGTGTCATCTTCTTTGTTCGTGCTGACTACTGCGGCGTACGGATCAAGGCATCTACATCCACATCAATCAATATCCAGGTGCTTTTGATCCCTGTATTAACCATTTTTTGTGCAGCTTGTTTACTGACTTGTCTTCAAGAATTACTAGTAGTATAATCTCAAAAGGGACAATTACTGTTAACTTTTACAAAACTAGAATTCTTCTAGGGAATCTCCATTTGTCATCATAGTATTAACATGAAATACACAGTTTGCTTTGCTATGCCGTATGTAGGATAGTTTGGAAGAGGTGAATTATTATTTGGGTGATAAATTTTTGGGTACCAGAACATGGCAGATTGGGGGAGGATCCAGAACATATGTACATGGTAACACAAATGATTAAGTAGCAACCAGTTTTTACAAGGTTATTTGTTGTGCCAAAAAATTGATGTCTCTATTGACAATTAGGAAATCGATATTTTGTGGAGCTATATTATTTCATTACTATCCCGATGCATTTCTCTTGATTGATAAATAGTGGTACTGCCAGTCTTAGAGTCGAAAGATCACCAATCTATGCTATATACTGGATATCCATATTACATTACTTTTGAAAAGAAAAACTGAGCTTTTAGTATGTCTCAAGAAGGGCCCCTTATTCTTTTATTGCCCTGGGGCCCCGTATATCCATGGGACGGCCCTGCTGGTGCGTTGTAAGACTCCAGAATTCGGTCCGCTTTTGGTTTCATTAACGAAATCGGAGGGAAACCTCTTTTATATTAAAAAAAACAAGTATCTAATGTAATACTTGTGGTATGTGTATTCACATATATGTTCGTTGCTAACATGACAGCTACGAACACTTATGGCTACGAAACTGTAACCTAGTAATTGTGGCGATAAGTAGTCGTCAAACAAAATGAAATCTTGTCTTGAAGCCCTTGTAGAGACGAAGAAAGATCACTAACCGAATTCACAGCTTGCAACATAAATCATTTTGAATTTTAGATTTAGCATGCAATGCTGACGATGACAGCATATGCATGGGGATGAAATTTCCAAGCATGCATACACTTACTTTGACACGTATGCTACTTAGATTTTTTTTCCATTTTATTGAGAGAATATGGGCAGAGAAAAATAGCATTATGCACGATAGGTGCGACTACTTTGCATCCTTGAGTGAGCAGAGTAAATCGTACGAGAAAATCTCAACGGAGTATTGACGTCCATGCAGAACGTACGAGAGGGCAGACCTGGTACATGGACTCGGGAAACCCGGAGAAGTCGTGTATGGTGTCGTTGATGCCGGGAACGACGTTGACCGCCGGCATGGCCGTCTCCCAGTGGGCCGATACCACCAGGATGGCACGCGGCGGCTGCGCGCCCGCGACCGCCGCGGGCAGCCAGGACTTGAAGAAGCTCCACGCCGGGATCGTCTCATCGACGCAGAGCGTGGGGCCGCCGTGCGATAGGAAGAAGGTGGCCATGGCGGCCGCAGACGATGGCGTGCCTCGTCTAGTTTGGGGGCGCGCGGCTTCACTGTGCCGTGAACACACACAGCAGCCGGCAGGAGCGCCTTTTCTTATACGGGCGCCGCGAGCATGGTTGTTGTGACTTGCGTCTCAGGCTAGTTTTTTTTAGACATTCTCGTGTGTCGCGTGGGATGTGACCGGTGAACGAACAAATGATTGGATGTTCTCAGTCGTTAAGCATCTCCAATTAATGATGTATATTTTGATGCTTCAAACCAACGATAGTTCAAGTTTGAAGCACAAAAAGTGTTTTTTTATATCTTCGAAATAGGCTCAATTTCAACGGATGGTCCAAAACGAGATGTAAATAAAAGAGCAACCTCAACAGATGATCCAAAACGAAGATGCAAAACCGCCCGACGGCCGCGCGGTTGCTGTTCACCCACTGTACAGCCGCGGTTTTGCATTCAAATATCTTGAAATTTGAAATAAAGTGCATCATCATCATAGTTGAAATCATAACAAAACTGCATCATTATCATCATAGTCTGAAATCCCTCTATAAAAAATGCAACGTCCCAATCAAAGTTTTTCGGCCTACAAATTAAAATACATATGAATATCATTCATGTGGGTCATCAACACCACCGGCGTTGTGAACCGTGGTACGATCATCATCATCACCGGCTTCTTTGTCGACGTTGTGAAGCGGTGAAGTATCGTTGCCGAGAGCACGACCGGAAGCACCTTCATTGCCACCCATGTCGGTCATGTTGCCGCCATAGCCACCTCCATAGCCACCCATCGTGTTGCCGCCAAAGCCACCTCCCATGCCAGTCATGTTGCCTCCAAAGCCACCTCCCATGCCAGCAAAGCCACCTTCCATGTTGCCACCGAAGCCATCTCCCATATTTCCGCCAAATGCACCATTCATGGCACCTCCCATCATGTTCATGTAGCCACCCATGGCACCTCCCATGCCTCCTCCTATGGCACCTCCCATACCTCCTCCTCAACATCACATTCAATTTGAAACAACAAACGAGAGCACAAAATATATATTTTACCTTTGCAATATAGCATCGAACATGTTGGAGGCAGTGGCCGTCGGCGTGGCCACATCTTCCTCCACGGCCAACGCTGGCGGCGGCGGAGGTGGAGGAATGGCTCCTTGGCTGCTCGAGGACGCTGCCGGCCGTGGCTTCGAGTCGGCGGCCCGAGCTACCGCTGCCTTCGAGATTTTGGCAGGCTGAGCCGCACTTTCAGCCGGGTTCCGGGCGCGATTCACCGGCCGTTTGCCTCCGCCTCGTGCCTTCATCGCCTTCGTAGGAACCGTCAGTGTGGTGGCGGCCGGCCGGGGCGGCGGGAGGGGGGCGGCGGCATGGACGCGGCGACGGAGGGCGAGTTCGCCGCGGTGGCAACGGAGGCGGCGACGTGCGTCAGCCCATCGACTGCGGCGAAAGCGGCGGGGTCGCCGGCTTCGGCCATGGCAAATGAACTTGCGGTTGGTCGTTTCGTGGGCGGCCGTGATTTTACAGTACTTGTATTTCGTGATGTAAATTTGTATCACGAAGTTTTCAATTTTATATCTCCGGAAGACGGTGATGTAATTCTTTTTTACATTTATACCATCTGTTGGAGCAGCGCCTTTTGCTTTCAAAGCTCCAAAAATTGGTTATTTTTATATATGAACCATCTATTGAAGATGCTCTTACACGGTTACATGCGTTCATTTGATCTGTGGCCGAAACGGCCTAATTCATATTTTTTTACGTTAAAACGGCCTGCTTCCTATGCGTACTGTTGTAGCTTTTCTGGACTTTTTTGGAACGAAAATACCAAAAATGGCCATCCGATTGTAGTGATTTTTTTATGTAGAAAGGAAAAGGTTCCACTAAACCATCCGGTACTTTTTTTAGCACACCATCTAGTACTTCTGTTTCCCCATTGTGCCGATTCGTAGGTGTCGTCGCGGCCACATAACAACCCTTTACAGAGACGAGCAATGATATGTTGAGGGCATTTATAGGTGTCGCTTTTCTTTGCTGTTGGTTAAGTGCAGTCCTTAATCTTCCGTGGGCAGCATACAATCAGAGAAAGAAGAAGACTAGTATTATTTTTAATTTAATTTTACTTTTTATTGGTCATTTTAGGTCCATTTGTCTATTCATTGCACTGACCTTTGTTTTCCTTAATATTAATCAAATCTAAGATGCCCTTTAACGTCTTTATTTAAAAAAATAAAATTAAGAATCCTTTTTCATCCTAATTCGTTGACTCAAGCAAACAGAATTGTGTCCAAACCTCTTTGTGTGTGAAAGGCTCTAAGACCATATATTAAATATCAAAAATACATATTACAAAAAAGAAAATTACACCTAAATTCTTGGGGTCTCAAAATCTTCTTCCTCCTGCATTCACTCATTCATGCAATGGGTGTATTGTAATAATATTGAAGCTTACACAAATTTAAAGGTTATTCGTGTCGTTAGATTAGAACGGTGTACATAGCTAAATTGAAAACGATGAAGCATTAATGTCCAAGGTAAGGGCATGTATAACAACCCAGAGGCCATGACAAAGCACAAGCAGCTCATGTAATGAATGATCCATGCAAGCCATTTCAGTCCCAAGGTGATTCATGACCATTTCTAGTAGTTTTTTTCCTTGAATTAAAAGGTTTCCCACCAATTTCATTTCTGAATGAAACTGGTAACACAACCGGCCAGGACTGCATCCCTAATACGCTTCCATAGTTTGATTACATGGCAAACACAAAATAAATGCCCCAAATAATCAACTCTACTTGATGATATCACAGGCATAACAAGATACTATGGACGACATAAGCTAAAATACTTCTGAATTGAATCACCATTTTACATCCACAAGAACCACAACATCAAAAATATAAATTCCACTTCCTCGTCAACATAACCTTGTCCTCAGGAGATTCATCTAGATTAGTTTCCATCCATTGTTGTAATACTTGAGATTATAGAACATTACAAGGAATGGCATAGGGTCCTTTACCCACCTCAGAGAGGCCCAACCAAACATAGGTGCATGGAGAGTCTCATCTCCGTGACTTTGTTTAACTCATTCGAGGGCGCGGGGGGGGGGGGGGGGGGGGGGTGGTCGGGACTACGACCGTTAGGGTGGAGGTTGTGACAAGCTTCACAAGTGTGGGATCAATGTCGCGGCGAGGAGAGAGAGAAAGAGGATTGTGCCTGGGTTGGTTTGGGATTCAATGGAGTTTGCAAGGTGGGTTTAAATCAGTGAAAAACTAGCACACTATTTCGTTCTGATCAATGTCTCGCTAATTGAATCAGTGTACAATGTCTCGTTAATAGCGTATTTTAAGGGCCTCACTATTTTGTCATAGAACACATTTTTTTTTCATTGGTTTAAATAGGACAACACATAGGTGTAAAGAGTTAGGAACATGACATGTGGAAAGTTCAACACATATTCGATGAGAAATTAGTACCAGTGCCTACTATGCCCATGTTCATTTGCGCATACTCATGTGTGATGATATCAAATATGGACACGTCTAGGAAGCGGTTGGCTGCTCCCTAGCGCTCCGAAGTCGCCTACTCTTTGAGGTAAGTATTTGTCCTTTGTCATTATTTTTAGAATGCATGCCAAAAAGGAAACAAAAGGAAATTACCAACCAATCATTATGCATGGCTCTTCACTGCGTGTTAGAGTTGGACGTCCCATGAAAAAAGTGTGAATACATTTAATTCAGATTTTTAAAAAGTGCGGCGTTTCGGCGCCCAGGCACATCTGCACCTGGTTAGAAAAAAATCAAAACAAATACTAGAAAAATCAAAAAAAATCCATTTTTTGTGTGTAGTAGATAATTTGATGCGTGTGGTTCACCCCAATTTTTAGATCATTTGAACATCTGAGTAGCTCTCAGAAAAAAAACAAATTAGGTCAGAACAGTGTGTGAAGAGTAAACTTTTTTACAGACCTCGAATTTGTCTTTTTTGCCGAGAGCTGTTCAGATGTCCAAATGATTTGAAAATTGATGCGAACCTCACGTATCAAATTATCCACCACAATTTTTTTTGGAAAATTTTAACTTCTTTTAGTATTTGTTTTTGTTTTTTTCGTCAGCGAGGGTGCAGATGAGCCTGGGCTCAGAAATGAATTATCGATTTTTAAATATTTATAAAGTCATAACTTTTGAACCGGGCATCGAAATTAAGATCCATTTTCACCGTTGGAATTCTCGTGACGTGCTCTTCGAAACTAGATCCAACATGAATATGTTTCGATGAAATTTTTTATGTGCAATTTACACTCTGTGTTGTGCAATTGTTTAATAGTCTATGTGCAACTACTTTATAGTTGATGTGCAACTTCCCGCTGCTCGTAGACCTACATTTTTCACTGATGTGAACATGTGTGAACACGTCTATTTCAAGTTTCATTTTTCTAAAAATTATTATAACTTTTGAACCGAACATTGAAATTAAGATCCGATTTCATCATTGGAATCCTCACGATGTGATCTTCGAAACTAGATCCCGCATGAGTATGTTTTTACAAATTTTTTGTGTGCAATTTACTCCCTGTTTGGTGCAACTGCCTAGTAGTTGATGTGCAAGCACCTGACATTTGATATTCGACTTTTCGCCATACCCATGGACATGCAGCTCCGTGATCATGCGTGTGTGACTACGCCGCCACATGTGTGCAACTCTCACACTCGTGCGTGAGCTTCTATGCCAACGAGGGTGTGCACCGTTGCGTTTGTTACTATGGCGATAAAAGTGTGCAATTATACGGTCGTGCGTGTGCCACTATACGGACAGGAGTGTGCAACTCCGCTGCCACACGTGTCCGACTATATCCATAAGAGTGTGCAACTTTAGGGTTGTGCGTGAGCTACTACACCAACAAGAGTGTGTAGCTCTGTGATTGCGTGTGTGCAACTATGCCACCGGGCGTGTGCACCTCCCCGCATGTGCAACCATGGTGATGAAAGTGTGCAACTTTGTGGCCTCGGTTGTGCGACTATGCTTTAGAGCACTTTTATATGCAACTTTTCTCTACCTTATGGATGTACCATTTTTATCATTCAAATATCCCTAGCAGTGAGATGTGCAATTTCGTCTGTTGCCCTGACCAACTGCCAATCAGACCATGTGCAAATCCGCATGTTGCTTCCACCAACTGAAACAACACATCCACAAGTAGAAAGGGGAAGGAGTTGCACATTGACTACTACGCGGTTGGCTGGAACAACAGACTAAGGTGCACATGCTGCTGGTACGGGTAGGTGGGGCAGGGTGTGCCAGCAATGAAAACTGCACATCCACAAGAAGGGAGAGGGGTTGCACATCGACTACTAGATAGTTGACCAGTAGTAGACTAGTCGCACGTCACAAAAAATTGATTGTCACGGTTTCTAGGCTGCAATCTCATATGAAGTTGGATTATATAACTCTAAAGTTGGTTTCGAAAAAATTGCACCTTGCAGTATTAAAGTTACATCATACGCAATAATATAGTTGCATCATATAGCATTAAAGTTGGCGTCGAAAATATTTCGTCAAAACAAACCCATGAGGGATCTAGTTTCAAAGATTTCGTCACGAGGATTCCAACCGTGAAAACATGTATGAATTCTGACACACTGTTTGAAAGATATGACTTTAAAAAATATTAAAAACTTGAAATAAATGCACATCGATCTATTTTCCAGCGTCCGACCAGAGAAGACCTCACTTGTGCGGGCGCTCGATCTGGTCTGATCGAGGCTGTCTATGGCTGGCTGCTCATTTCAGCCAGATAGTGCGTGCGCACTAATAAGAATTTGGAATCAAATATAGCTTATCACATCACACAGGGACATGTTTGGAGTCGAATTTCAAAAAAGGGCACGCAGGCACATCGAACACGGGAATATTTGCCTAGCACATCACACACGATGACTTGGAATTGAATTAGAAAACCAACCAACCAGTTTTTTCTTTTCTTTTTGAGAAACCAACCAACCAGTTTCACATGGTGCTCAATGGCGGGACAAGAACATACTGATAGCATTTATTTTCTCGGGGAAATACTAATAGCAGTTATGAGTACTTCCCAACAAAGAGAAATTGTTACCAGGTACGTATGAGACCGAACAAGCAGCACTTTACAACGTGCAGTTGAGTCGGGACGTGGGCACGGCGTAGAGGTGCGCGGTGCGCGGTCCAGTGATGCCGGGCATGTCACCCATGTCAAGCTCGGCCGGACTCATACCGTCGGGTAGCTCCCAGTTGAACCCATGGGCGAGGTATGCGACAGCCAATTGCACTGCATGATGACCGAATCCCTGTGCTGGACACGAGCGTCGTCCAGACCCGAAGGGTAGGAACTCGAAGGAGCCGCCCTTGAGGTCCTGCCCGACAGCGTCCCCCTCACCTGGCATGAACCGCGTCGGCCGGAAGGCGTCGCCGTCCTTCCAGGCCTCGCGGTAACGATTGATTGCCCACATATTGATTATTATTCGCGAGCCTTTAGGGACCGAGTAACCTCCGAGTACACAGTCTTTAGCAGCCGCGTGGAGAAGCGTCGGGATGGGCGGGTGCATGCGGAACGTCTCTTTGACGATGCATCCTAGGAAGGGGAGCTTGTCGAGGTCTGAGTCATCCACCATGCGGTCGAGCCCCACCACGTCAGCCAGCTCCTGCTGAAGCCGTGCAAAGGTATTAGGGCTACGCATGATCTCCGCCATTGCCCACTCAATCGTTGAACTCACCGTTTCCGGCCCGCCAAACAACATATCCTGTGTTGGGAAGCACACATTAAATGTACCAATAGAAGTGTCTCAAAAAAATGTACCAATAAAAATAATAAGAAATTGTTAATCGTACTCTCAAATCACCATGTATCAAATTTGAGTCAGTGTGAACTCATTATGCTTTTATCACCATGGTGGAAAGTTACGAGTCAATGAAAATGCCGCGATACTCCATGGTAATAATTCAGCAAGTCATATAAATGGTGATGTCCTTATTAACCCATTATCTTTTGGTGCAGCTTATTCTATAACTTCCTGAGATTTTTTTTGAAAGAACATGATGTTAACCGCGCACATCACACTCAAACGAACCATCTGTTTTTAAAAACCACTGAAAAACTTGCAGGTTTTGACTATGATTCACCATAGTTTCTTCTAACCAACCTCATAATTTCCTCCTCATCTCTATGTCATTGCCCCCCAAAAAACTTTTCTTCTGATTTCCCCTATGATGTCACTTATTTTGGATAAACTTTGTACACTGGAGTCTGAGGATTCTGTTTGGTTCACTATAACTGCATCTGAATTTTCTAGACAGTTTGAAATTGAATCAAAGTTTAAATAAACAAAGCCCAGGACATGTTTTGTTTAGTTAGAGGGTTATCTTTTTTTTTGCTAGGTTTTTTTGACAACTTGATTTTTGGTTAAATTTGAACTGAACACTTTACAAGAAATTCTCTCCTATTCTTTTACTCGGTTTGGGAAAAAGTAACTGAACAATACAATTAGGGGTCATCTTTGATATGACAAAAACCACGTCAGTTTGAAAGTTGGGGAGGGTTATAGGTTATAACTCTTATCTCCATAAAGAGTTTGAGAAGGGGGGGGGGGGGGGGGGGGGGGGGGGGGGGGGGAGTGCAAACTACTCTCTAATTCCATTACACGTAGTGTCTCCTAATTATTCCTAGGTCCTAGGTATAAACATGTCTCATGCTTAGAATATTGAAACGTAAGAATACAAAGCAAAAACTACAATTTGGTGGCTTGTCAACTGTTACATGATATGGAACCACATGAATATTACGAAGAAAATATCACAGCACCTAGAGGGATAATGCATCCACTTTCAGGTTACGTTTATTTCCTTTTTTTTGGGGGGGGGGGGGGGGGGGGGGGGGGGTTTAATTTCATGGAAATTATTTTTTTCCGAATAAGGTGGTATTATCCATGCTACTGGTAGTACTTCTAGTCTCGGTGGCTTCGGCATTTGCCTTCCTCAAGCACCTTTGGATGCTAATTGAGCCCGTACTCATGCATCCCATTAACTACTTCAACCACTTGTCCAGTCTCTTGCGCATAAAATGCAACCGCATTGTCGTCCTTCCTAAAAACAATGATTCGACACCACCAAAAACTTCCGCACCGTCTCATTGCCAAATTGTGTCACGGAGACCCACCCCAAAATGAGGATCATGTCGCTGACTAACAATGTCATGCCCCCATAACCACGAAGGACATGAGTGTCCCAACAAGCATGGAGTGGCCCATGCTTGCTCCTCGAAGTTCTCTGGCAATACAGGGCACATCACCACAAGGAGTCTGCTTCTACATAGCATAGGTCTTCTGTATTAGTCATGTACAAACCGACAAGGTCTCTACTACCATATGTAGCATAATTTCCATTGGACCACCCCCTAACTGACTCGTGGTCTATAAACCTACCTTGTAATAGTAAAAATAAAATGAACTGCTTAGAGTGAACTTCGAGTCATAGTAACGTACCATGATCATGGCCTTGACGTTGTCGCGGGTGAAGTGGAGGGCGTCCTTCCCTTTGGATAGGTTCGCGTCGGCGAGGAAAGCGAGCAGGCCATCTACCAAGTCGGCGTCGGCATCGGCGGGGTTCTTCCCTATCCTCACGTGGTCGTCGATTATCTTGTCGGTAAACTTGTCGACGGCGCTGCGCGCTGCGTGGAGGCGGCGGTTGAAGCCCAGCCGGGCCGTCCACCGGAGCCACGGGAAGTAGTCGCCGGCGTGGAACTCGCCTAAGATCTTGGAGAACACCCGGAGGATGACGACGAACTCGTCCAGTCCCTCGTCGCCGGCGCTGAAGGCAGCGCGGAAGATGACGCCCACGGTGTGGTTGAAGATGAGCTCGCCTAGGTTCACGGCCTGGCCGCTGCGCCTGCCCACGTCGCGGGCCAGCGCCCCGTACCCGTCGCGCACGGCGAGCCACGTCTCGGCGCGGCGCCGGCTGAAGAGGGTTGTGGCGCAGAGCCTGCGCATCTCGCGCACGTGGGCGCCGCCGTCCGCGAACGCCAGGTCGGAGCGGCCGTAGGTGAGGTAAACGTTGGCGGCGGTGGCCGGGCGGTTCGAGAAGGCGCCGTCACGCGCCTGCAGGACCTCCCGCGCGTGCTCCGGCGTCGACACCGCCACCACGTGGAGGCAGCCGAGGCGGAGGTGCAGCAGCCCGCCGTACTTCTCCGCCAGCGCCACCAGCCCGCGGTGCGTCAGCTGGTTCACCAGCGTCATGTTACCGACGATGGGCAGCGGCTTCGGGCCCGGAGGGAACGGCGCGTAGCCCGCCGTCTCCGTCTCCGCAGGGTGGCCAAGGCCACCGAGACGAGGAACAGCCAGATCAGTGGGTCCTGGAGACACTCCACGGCCATCTTTGCGAAGGCAGCCATTAATGGCATGCACGATCTAGCTCAGGATACTACGCTTTCTCACTTGCAAGCCAGAATATATAATCCTATACAATGCCGTAGCGAGGAATTTTCAACGCCCCGGACCAGCCTTGTACCAGTGCGCTCCTGTAGCTACAATGCACGAAGCATTTTCTCTTCACGCCCTGGGCCACGGCCTGGTGGCAGCCCGGGGCTTGTCGACGCCCCTGATCCTATATACTCCCTCCGGAAATTTTTGTCTTAAATTTGTTTAAATACAGATGTATCAATTCATATTTTAGTATCATATATATCCATATCTAGATGAATCTAAGACAAAAAAATTCGGACGGAGGAAGTATATATAGCTAAATCCAATACTTGTGTGTGTAAATTCCAGAAAACATACCATGACAGTAGCTGCTTAAACATCTAACCTTTGTCAGGTAGAGAGAATAAAGCAATTGAAACACAAATTTATTCCTCTACGTGTTGCTCGTGGGCAAATTTATAATTCATGGGTGATCCAGGATATTGCTTGATAATGTAGCCAGGTGGTACGGAGGGTTTGTAAAACAATCAGCTGGCGGATGCAATGAGCACTTGCGCAGTACTCCCAATAATTGGTGAGGGCGCAGAAGGGTGTTGATGTTCTAGCTAATTAAGGGCGTCTCGGATGGTAGCCCCTAAACTGACACAAGAAATGTCATTTTTCACGTTCGAATGTGGTCAACAGACGTGATGTGAAAAGTAGCCATCTAATCTTTAATCGGAAAAAATCTCCATTTGTCGTGTTGAGGAGAGAGAGAGAGAGGGGAGGAGGACAATGTGGTTACTTTTTATTGGTCAAGTGCATGTCCAAACTCCGGCATAACTCTTTTATGTTGCTCCGGTTTGCGGGAAAATGAACGTCTTGACCACTCCACGGATGCAGGTCCTCGTTGGATGATAAGAGTTGACAATAGTGCTCCGGACACCACAATTCGAACATATACGGGTCAGGGTGTGCATTCGGTTTTTTCATTTTGATTCAATTCGGTTTATACGGTTGTGGTTTATACAGTTTTTATACTTTGGTTTATACGGTCTTATACATAGATACGGTTCGGTCTTAGTAATAATGTTTAGTTACCAGATTAACTAAAGTTGACATGAATTTTTGAGCCAACACCTAACTTTTTCATGTGTAAGTACATGATATGTATCATAACGAGGAAAAAACAATTATAAAAGGATAAAGAATGGACGTTAGATAGGCAGTTAGGCGAATCACGTAAACTAAAGCACTGAATGGGCTAGAAAGTATTGTACTATAGTAGCCCATTATGCTTTTAAAACCAAAAAACCACATTTTTGGTTAATTTGGTTTAGCCATATGGATTTCGGTTTCTAACCGAAAAAACTGAATGCAAATGGTTTTCATATTTCAAAATTGAAACTGAAATCGAAACCTAAAAAGACCAAAATTTATGTTCGGTTCATTTTTTTGTTTGGTTTTTGGTTCGGTTTTGCACACTTGATATACGGGAGCTTTGACTGTCTCCTTTGAAAATGCCCTATGCACCATAAGTTGTCAAAGTACAACCAAATGATGACGATATATACTCAGGATGGTCCCAATGGTGGCATGTTGCTCCAATTATCTTGCATGTTGTTTTTCTATCTTTGCTATTTGACTTATTGGTGCCTCCTGGATCACATAATGTTGTTTTGTTACCAATATCACTACAGGAATTGGCTTCAATGCCGACGGCCTGAAGCCGTTGGCATAATACCAAAAACCCTCGGCAAAAGGTATGCCAAAGGCTATCGTCGGCATATGGTCGTCGTCTTCAATTTCCTCAGCAGCTAGCCAGATGGTCGTTGACATATAAGATCGATCAGCATACATGACAATGCCGAAGGTTTTCTTGCCTTCGGCATTGAAAAGCCGTCAGAAAAAAAAATATTGTGGCATGTTGGACATCGTCTGGACATGTATGCCGAGGGCTCTGCCGTCGGCATAAATCGCCACATGGCAACACCTAGTACCCCTTGGTGTTGTGCTATGCCAAGGGCAAAGCTGTCGGCATACTTGGGGGATATACCGAGGGCATTGTCGTCAACATACATCGCCACACGGCTGCACCTGGTGCTCCCTAGAAGGGTGCTTTGCCGAGGGCGAAGTCATCGACATACCTAGGAACTATGCCAAGGGTTTTACCATGGGCATACGCGCAACGTGGAGGCACCTAGTGCTATGCCGAGGGCTTAGCCTTCGGCATATAGGTGTTTCTATTTTTTGGCTTTTGCTTCTGCCGTGCAATTTGAAATACCCACATGCCCTAATACCCAGATACATAACATTGATCATCATCAAATCCACATGTATAACATCAAACCACCAGGAAGGATATGGTTCACAATTCAAATAAAGGATTGTAGAAGGACTTAAGTGCATAAACTACAATGCCATTAACAAAGCAATTAATAAAAGTAATAAGAATTCGCAATGTAATTTTATTACTAATACAAAAGTAGGATCTAAAAAGTGAATAAAGGAAACTTTAATGATAAGTATTATTATTAAAATGAAATGATATCAGTATACAATCTACAATAAGAAACTATAAACCTTATTCATATAAATAAAATTACAAATATTCAAGATACACTTGAAGAAAAATAAATAAAAGAAGAACGGAAATGCCTTCAAACGTCTAACACAAACACACAACAAACATGAAAGAGTTGTGTGAGGTAAAAATGTAGCATTCCCCTAAGGGAAGTGCCTTTGCTATTGGAGCTAGCACTTAGGAATTTGGAAACATTAGCAAGTCGGGTAGGAGAATGATCCAAGAGAAAAGCAGAGCCAACAAAACATGGATCAGAACAAAACCCAAAGATCAACTCAATTTAGCACCAACTCCATGCTTATGAAATCCCTTAATTGATTCAGGTTAGTTTTTAGATTAAATCCAACTAACCCATCACTATAATAAATCATTTGTCTAATGACAATGGACAAATGAATTCATGTGTACGGAATAAAGCCAACAATTGATAAAGATCACAACCAGACATGCGTATCGTAATCGGCGAGCAGGCAGACCATCTACCAAGTCAGTGTCGGCATCGACGGGGTTCTTCCATCTCGTGAGGTGATCGTCTATTATCTTGTCAGTAAACTTGTCAAGGGCGTTGCGCTCTGTGTTGAGGCGATGGTTGAAGCCCAGCCGGGCAGTCCAGCGGAGCCACGGGAAGTAGTCGCCGACATGGAACTCGCCTAAGATCTTGGAGAATACCCGGAGCGGCCGTAGTTGAGGTAAACGTTGGCGGTGGTGGCCGCCCGTTTCAAGAAGCGGATGTACGTCCCGCGCCGATAGAACATTGGCGGTCGTGCTCGCTTTCCTTTGGAAATGCCTAAGCCCCTTAAGTTGTCAAGGTAAGACAACCAAATAATGTCGATATATACTTAGGACGGTCCCAATAGTGGCATGATGCTCCAATTATTGTTGCATGTTGCTTTGCTATCTTTGCTATTTGAGTTAGTGGTGCCTCCTGGATCACATAATGTTGTTTTGTTACCCGTATCACTACATGAATCATCTTTGATGTCGATGGCCTAAAGCCGTCGGCATAATACCAAAAACCCTCAGCAAAGGACTATGTCGACGGCTACCCTCGGCATATAGCCGTCGTCTTCAATTTCCTCGGCAACTAGCCAAATGTCCATTGACATATAAAAGCCGCTGGCATACATGGCAACGGCAAAGGTTCTCCGTTGTCGTCGACATAGAAAAACAGTCATGAAATAAGAAACATTGTGGTTAGTTGGACAGCTCCTGGGCATGTATACCGAGGGATCTACTGTCGGCATAACTCGCCACATGGCAGCACCTAGTACTCCCTGATGCGATGCTTTGCCGAGGGTAAAGTTTTCGACATTCTTGGGGGATATACCGAGGGCATTGTCGTCAGCATACATCACCACGCAACAGCCATTGGTGCTCACTAGAAGGGTGCTTTTCTGAGGGCAAAGTCGACAACATACATGGGAGCTATGCCCAGGGCTTTGCCGTCGGCATATGTGCCACGTGCAGGCAGCTGGTGCTATATATGCCGAGGGCTTTGCCGTTGGCATATAGGTGTTTCAATTATTTTTTGTTTGCTTTTGCTTCTGCCCTGCAATATAAAATACCCACATGGTGTAATACCTACATACATATCAGGGATCATCATGAAATCTACATATATAACATCAAATCCACAAGTATAACATCAAACCCACATGAAGGACTTTGTTCACAATTCAAATAAAGGATTACATAAGGACTTAAGTGCATAAACTACAATTCAATTAACAAACCAATTAATAGAAATAATAAGAATTCATAATGTAATTCTATTACTAATATAAAAGTAGGATCCAAAAATTGAATAAAGGAAACTTTATTGATAAGTATTATTATTACAAAATGAAATGATAAAATTATACAATTTGGAATACGAAACTATAAAATTTATTCATATAAATACAATTACAAATATTCAAGATACATTTGAAGAAGAATAAATAAAAGAAGAAAGGAAAAGTCCTACACTAAACCTATACTAAACCATCTAGTGTTTCTTCTCTTGATGATCTTCAAACCTCCAACAGAAATAAACAACAAACAGGAAATAGTTGTGTCAAGTTAAAATGTAGCATTCCCCAAAGGGAAATGCATTTGCTCTTGGAGCTAGCACCTAGGAATTTGGAAACATTAGCCAAATGCCAATAGTGACTGAGTTGCTCAAGTGAACAGTGAGCAAATAGAACCAATGAAACAGTACCAATATGCCAATAGGATCAATAGATGACAATCAGAGCAAGTCGGGTAGGAGAATGATCCAAGAGAAAAGCAGAGCCAACAAAATATGGACTAAAACCAAACCCAAAGATCAACTCAAATTAGCACCAGCTCCATGCTTATGAAATGCTTCAGTTGAGATGGGTTAGTTTTTGGACAAATGAATTCCTGTGTACGGAATAAAGCCAACACTAGATGAAGATCACAACTAGACATGCTTTTCAACAAACACAGTACACAACAGCTGTTGCCCTAACTACAGAGCAATAGAGCCTCTCAGCCTGCCACAGCACACATGCAACTCAATAGCACATAGTTGAGTTACACATGTGTGTCAAGCAGCCAAGTGACCACTAGGCCCATAAATGGGACACATGTGTCAATTAGTGTTCTTAGTCACGGCTCTTGCATCTAATTAATGTTGGTTATAATCTCGACACATGACGGGCTTGAACTTATATGCACATTTCCCCCCGGACAATTATTGAAAAAATTACATGTCCACTCTTAGCAACTTCTACTTATAATAACTTAACCTTCTGTATTTGTCAGAGATGTACTTCTAACTCAAGCTTTTACAGTTAAGCTCCACTCAATAAAAATATTAATACAATATATGTACACTCTCTTTTACCAACATATATTGATTATATTCCACACACAGTTCTTCTTAGGGATAAATATTTTTTCATCTTATATAAAATTCGTGTTACATGTATTTCCTGCGATATTGCTAGATCGTAAATTTAACTCACAAAACTCATGATATATATCACAAAACGCATACTAGCTTGTTTGATATATAACCCAAATTTCACAAAAAACATTTTTCCTTGGCATATAATTCAAATTTTGTTGATCAAACTGATAATTAGGAAATACATGAATGCCTTATAAATTGGAAGAGGAATTGTAATTAAGTTGGTGCATAGGCGCCTTTCAAAAAGAGTTGGTGCATCGGCAATTCAAATAAAGCCGAATCAAACACACCACAATTGACGATGGAGAGGTGGTGCAGCCTAGTCACCTATAACTCAAAGTCCGTTGTCACCCTGCAGATACTCTACTGATGTTTGAAGTCAAAATCATAGGAACGTGTGGGGATTTACACTGCTACTCCCTATGTCCCATAATATAATAGCGTTATTTTTGACACTAGTGGAGTGTCAAAAACGCTCTTATATTATGGGACAGAGGGATTAGTTGATTACTAGGCTCACCAGGAGCTAGCCTAGCGTTTTTTTGGAACAATGGCAAGACAAGGGGAGTAAGCACACGAGTAGTTGTGTTGGTTTTTGTCTTCCAACTTTTCCACTTTCTTTTTATTGTGGATTAAAAATTATGAATATTAAAAATTGCTCAGAATTTTTAAAAATTATTCATGAATTTTGAAAAGTGGTCATGGATTCGAAAATTGATCATGAATTCTAAAAATATTCACACATTTAAAATATGTTCCGTGATATTTGAAAAGATCATTAAATGTAAAATGTTTTTCCTGAAATTATAATATAATATTCATAATGTATAAAAATATTTTCTTGACATCTAAAAAATGTTCGGTTATTCAAAAAATTCAATCAAGATCTTCTAAAGTTACATAAGAAATAACTGGTTTTTTTCTTATCATTTGTATTGATGGGCATTTCTACTAAAGCTACTACTATATATAGAGTTGTTCTATTTTGTATGGTATGCCAAAACACTATTGATATATATGCTTTTTGCAGACTGTATCATCATTTTATCTTTCTCTTATGTTTCTAACGATGAAGATCATGATTGCAGCAAAGTTTGGATCAGACGTTATTATGTTTCCTTACAAACAAGGGCCCAAGATTATGTTTCCTTACAAACAAGGGCCCAAGATTTTGCAGGCAACACCCTAAAGCCGTTGTTTCCTTACAAACAAGGCCAAAATTTGGACAAGACGTGAGAATTTCAGCTAGAAATTTTGGCAGCATAACGCGTTGGGTAGCAAAAGATTTTAGGATCACAACAATTATGTATGGTATTATAACTAAGATGTCAGATACACATGTGTGAGTAGAAATACAAACTTGTGCGATTTGCTTGCTGCTACCATCAATACCTGGTTTTTGATCTCTAATAGCTAGCTACTTGCTACTCCAATACAACTGAGACACCACGCAAGCTACCAAAATGGCCTCAGACTTCATGACCATGACGTCTGTCCTTCCCTTCTTCAGTCACACCACAAGCTAAGAAGAGCCATCCATCAGCAACCAAAAACCATAAGACAAGCTCAGATTTACACCATCCGCTCGTTTCCTTGCCCTCGCCCTCCTGTAGCTATTGCTCGAGGCCCCTACCTAGAGAGACAAAGACAGAACAAGATTTTTATTAATTAATGAACGGCCAAATTACAAGCTATCCACACCATAATGGAGAGTTTATAGAGTCAACACTGCCAACAAAAATACAACCAAACAACTACAGAGGCACCATAATCGAATCCTCATCCGAGGAAGGTTTTATAGCCACAAGAAGCATATTGTTCTGAGCATTACGGGAAAGAACTACATCCACAAGAAGCCTATCTTTCTCAACATTACAGGAAAAAGCTAATGCCACAAGAAGTCTATTCTTCTTTGTGCTGCAGGAAGCTACACCTAAATGATTATTATCCAGGTTTATTCTGAAAAATCAAAAGCTATAGTTTTTATCAGTTTTCAAATCAAGCTTTTGTCATAGAAAGTTGACACATTTTCTGCATCCAGTTCAGTCCACCAAGAGTAGGAGATTAACCAAACGATGTATCTATTCTACTCTAGGCGATAATAACTTGCAAAAATGTCATGACAATAAAAGAAAATAGGTAGCTGAATAGTATCCCAAAGAGTGAAGCACATTACCAGAGTTGTTAAGCGGGCAGTCGATCCAGGCATCTCGCTACCACAAAAAAAGAAACCTAAGTGTTGTATGCAAGTATGCAACAAACAGGTGAAGATCTCTCTCACAAGTTGCATAACACTAGTTCACATGAAGGAAGCAAGAGGCAAGGACCAAGGGGGATAGCCACATGAAGGAAGCCGAGCCTCCATCCATCAACATGAGCGCGGGTAAAGCGTTTCTCAACACAAGACAGAAAAAGATGATGACAAAAAAAACTAAGAAGAGGTCAATGGATCTTCACATTGTACAGTAGTCTAACAAGGACCCATGACATGGAAATACACAAAAAATACTTCTAACAAGGACCAAGCTTCAGTTGCAACATTGACAATTTGCTCTCAGCTAAACGAGACCTATAAATCATTGTCAGAGCGCAAATATATACAACTTCGCTAAAACAGCAGATTGCTCAAAGATAGATATCACTTCATACAACCAGACCAAGTAAAACACCTCAAACGGCGTCGATATAGGGTGACTATCATATAGCATGCACACACAGAGACTAAATAAACACTACTCCCTCTGTAAAAAAATAAGATTAGATCACTACTTTAGTGATCTAATCTTATATTTCTTTAAGGAGGGAGTACCTCATAACTAGGCATGACCTATGCACCATACAAAGTTAACACCTCATTTAAAACAGCGCCATATACTAAAAACAGAAGGATTTCACTGCACCTGAAGTACGAGAGCACAAAGGCACCTAAAAAGATCACTTCGTTTCTACAAGTTCACAATGCCCATTGTGCACAACCAAAATTCCAAACCACACATTCTCCATACATCTTGAACAGAGACCAGGTGTCCAGTTCCCATCATAACAACAAAAGAAGCGCAACAATAGGAGCACCTATCAGGCCAAGATCATCGCATCTAGTCTACTAAATAGTAACAACTAGAAACAACCAAGTTCTAATGCCCCAGCTCGATGGCTGAGAGCACACTAACAAACATCACTTCCATTTTGATGGCCAGCACATAAACCGGCCATACCTACAACACTAACTCCATATCAGGAAAATCCCACATGAATAGAGAATAGCTTTCACATGAAATGCACCTAATCCAAGATTGAGTAAATCCACTGTCAATGCCAAGTAAGCATTGACACTTCTCTTAAGAAAATAAATTTCCACATGTTCGAACAACATGATAAGCACTATTCCATTTCATAAAAACAAGGATAACCACGATAAATTAAAGATTTGGTGGGGGTGAATCGGGGGGTACCTATGCTTGAGTGCTGGGTCATGGTTTCTCTTGGCATTGATGAAGAGAAGAGAGAAGAGGACCTTCTCCTCCTGTGGAAAACCCATCAGCAGAGTGGAACAACGTGGTCGGGCGAGCAGGATCCAGGTGCACACGGCCGTCTTCCTAAAGAGAAAGTTGAGTTACACCGTAAAAAGTTGGCTGTACAATTATCTATCAAAACTGGAAATGGTTGTATAATTAGCTAAATGATGATAATGTACAAGCTACCATTTGTTTGCTAGTATTATTCACAATTCATCCATCTTCATGGCCTCAGGCTTCATGACCACAACGTATGTCCTTCCCTTCTTCATTCACACCACAAGCTAAGAAGAGCCAGCCATCAGCAGCAACAAGCAAAATCATATGACAATCTCAGATTTACACCATCCGTCCTTTTCGTCGCCCTGGCATGCCTGTGGATATTCCTCCATGCTCCTACCTAGAGAGACGAAGAAAGAACAAGGTTTTTATTAATTGTAATCAGTGGCCAAGTTACAAGCTCTCCACATCATAATGGCAAGCAAGCGTATCTTAGAGAATCAACACTACCAACAAAAACACAACTAAAAAATACAGAAGCACAATAATCGAATCCTGCTCCTAGGAAGATGCTGCAGTCACGAGAAGCATATTATTCTCAGCATTACAGAAAAAATCTACTGCCACAAGAAGCCTAAAAGCTACTGCCACAAGAAGCCTATTCTTCTATGTGCTAGAGGAAGCTACATCTAAATGATTATGATCCAGGTTTAATCCAAAAAATCAAACGCTACAATTTTCAAATCAAGCTTTTGCCATAGAAAGTTGACACATTTTCTGTATCCAGTTCAGTCCACCAAGAACAAGAGAGTAACCAAACAATGTCCGTCCAGTAGCAATTCTAGGTGATAATAAGTTGCAAAAATGTCATGGTAGCTGAATATTATCCCCAAGAATGAAGCACATTACCACAGTTGTTAAGAGAACAGTCGACCCCGGCATCACGCTACCCCAAAAAAAGAAACCTAAGTGACTTTCAAGTTGTACACACCAAACAGGTGAAGATCTCTCTCTCTCTCTCTCTCTCTCTCTCTCTCTCTCTCTCTTATAGTCAAATGAAAGCATCGAACGTTTATCAGTTATAACATAATTGTACAAGAGGGAGTTCATTCATTAGCTAGTAAGTGACCATCATGAATCACACACGCATCATGCAGCCAGACTAAATCTTCTGATACAAGTTGGAAGGAGAGTTGAACTAGCCTATATGAGGCAAATTACAGAATTTCGTCTAGTGGCAACAAACAAGCGGTAAAACAAACACAAAATGGACCTCAACCAACCCAGCACAGCCCAGCACTGGCAATTTAGATTCGCAGCCAAGCAGAATACAAACTAGGTAGGTTCCGAAATCCGAGTTGCTTATTATTCTATAACATACATGCACTCACAGTACAAGAAGAAGTGTTTATGAATGCAAGTAGAGAATGAAGGAAATATGCCCTAGAGGCAATAATAAAGTTATTATTTATTTCCTTATTTCATGATAAATGTTTATTATTCATGCTAGAATTGTATTAACTGGAAACATAATACATGTGTGAATACATAGACAAACAAAGTGTCACTAGTATGCCTCTACTTGACTAGCTCGTTAATCAAAGATGGTTATGTTTCCTAACCATGAACAATGAGTTGTTATTTGATTAACGAGGTCACATCATTAGTTGAATGATCTGATTGACATGACCCATTCCATTAGCTTAGCACCCGATCATTTAGTATGTTGCTATTGCTTTCTTCATGACTTATACATGTTCCTATAACTATGAGATTATGCAACTCCCGTTTGCCGGAGGAACACTTTGGGTGCTACCAAACGTCATAACGTAACTGGGTGATTATAAAGGAGCATTACAGGTGTCTCCAAAGGTACATGTTAGGTTGGCGTATTTCGAGATTAGGATTTGTCACTCCGATTGTTGGAGAGGTATCTCTGGGCCCTCTCGGTAATGCACATCACATAAGCCTTGCAAGCATTACAACTAATATGTTAGTTGTGAGATGATGTATTACGGAACAAGTAAAGAGACTTGCCGGTAACGAGATTGAACTAGGTATTGGATACCGACGATCGAATCTCGGGCAAGTAACATACCGATGGCAAAGGGAACAACGTATGTTGTTATGCGGTCTGACCGATAAAGATCTTCGTAGAATATGTAGGAGACAATATGGGCATCCAGGTCCCGCTATTGGTTATTGACCGGAGACGTGTCTCGGTCATGTCTACATTGTTCTCGAACCCGTAGGGTCCGCACGCTTAAGGTTACGATGACAGTTATATTATGAGTTTATGAATTTTGATGTACCGAAGGTTGTTCGGAGTCCCGGATGTGATCACGGACATGACGAGGAGTCTCGAAATGGTCAAGACGTAAAGATTGATATATTGGAAGCCTATGTTTGGATATCGGAAGTGTTCCGGGTGAAATCGGGATTTTACCGGAGTACAGAGAGGTTACCGGAACCCCCCGGGAGCTATATGGGCCTTAGTGGGCTTTAGTGGAAAGGAGAAAGGGGCAGTCCAAGGTGGCTGTGCGCCTCCCCCCTTCCCCTAGTCCTATTAGGACTAGGAGAGGTGGCCGGCCCCCTCTCTCTCTTTCCCCCCTCAAGGAATCCTATTCCAACTAGGATTGGGGGAGGGGAATCCTACTCCCAGAGGGAGTAGGACTCTCCTGGCGCGCCACACCTTGGCCGGCCAGCCTCCCCCCTCTAGTCCTTTATATACTGAGGTAGAGGCACCCTAGAACAGACAAGTTGATCCACGTGATCTATTCCTTAGCCGTGTGCGGTGCCCCCAGCCACCATATTCCTCGATAATATTGTAGCGGAGTTTAGGCGAAGCCCTGCTGCTGTAGTACATCAAGATCGTCACCACGCCGTCGTGCTGACGGAACTCTTCCCCGACACTTTGCTGGATCGGAGTCCGGGGATCGTCATCGAGCTGAACGTGTGCTCGAACTCGGAGGTGCCGTAGTTTCGGTGCTTGATCGGTTGGATCGTGAAGACGTACGACTACTTCCTCTATGTTGCGTCAACGCTTCCGCAGTCGGTCTGCGTGGGTACGTAGACTACACTCTCCCCTCTCGTTGCTATGCATCACATGATCTTGCGTGTGCGTAGGAAATTTTTTGAAATTACTATGAAACCCAACAGAGAAGGAGATCAACCTTGTGCGAGGCATCGTCCAGGTCGAGGTCAGACTCAACAATGTCCTCCTCGTCAACTTGGGCATGGGGTCCCGGTCATCATCCATGGATTTGAGCGCCTGCTGCTCAAATACAGCCACAAGAAGCATATTGTTCTCAGGATTAAATGAAAAGCTACAACCACAAGAAGCCTATTCTTCTCAGCGTTACAGGAAAAAACTATTGCCACAAGAAGCCTATTCTTCTCGGTGCTACACGAAGCTACATCTAAATGATTATTATGCGGGTCTAATCTATAAAATCAAAAGCTATAGTTTTTATCAGTTTTCAAATCAAGCGTGTGTCATAGAAAGTTTACACAAGAAAAGGAGAGTAACCAAACAATGTCTGTCCAGTAGCAATTCTAGGTGATAATAACTTGCAAAAATGCCATGACAATATATTGATTGAGTTGACAGGCAGTATACTTGCCATCCAAAACAAGTCGACATACATGCATGCTCAACACCATCTAAATTTGCTCATCCTACTTCGGAATCATGCATGTGTTTTAACACAAGCTCTCCTCCCGGAAGAAATAAAGCACCACCCCATTCAGTAAACGGAAAACTTCTGAGTTCGGGTGGACAGGAGGAAGATAAAAACATCTACCAGTGACAACTCAACCGCAACTCAATGGCCCTCAGCACACAAAGAGCATAAGAAAAAATAAGGAGAGGTAAGAAGACATATGTCACAGCCATAACACTACAGCAATCTTTAGTTTCCAGAGAAGTTGAGCATATTTTGAGCTAAGAAAATAACTAGCCACAGACACAGAAGGTTCAAACTTCAAGCTCTTGAAAATAGTTGGTGCCATTTGCAACAGTTGGTTGCTAAAGGAGATGGAAATGAGTGGGTGGAGGGGGGTGGAGATGCTACCTACTGCGGGGAGCCACTGCCGGCAGTGAGCAGGGACCTTCTGCGGTGCATCACCGTGGCCGGGTCAGACTCGACAATGTGCCTGACCGGCGGCTGTGGGGTGGGTTGCATCACAGATCCTATAGGAGGAGGGCCTCCGCGCCGCCCTCTTCCCGGATCCAGCGGCCTCCTGGCCTCGTCGCCAGCGCTCGATCCATAGGTGGCGGTTCAGCTCATCATCATGTAACAGAGGGAGAGAGATAGACTAGGTTCCCTAGTTCCACTTTCTGAAGAAATAAATCAAACCAAGTAATTCATTAAACATGAAAGGGAAGAAACATCTCTTAAAGAATTAGCACTAATGAACTATGAACAAAAACACAACCAAACAATATATGACAAATGAAGCTGGATCAATAACCAAACGCCATTGGAGAAGTTAATGCACCACTTTTAATTACAACAAGCATCAACTGCATACTACTGAGGTAGCAGCGAGTAAAGACCAAAATAATAATACTCGCAATATTGGCATAGCAGGAGCATATACAATACAGATCAACCAAGTAAATGGAACCCACCAGAGAGGCAAGAGAGGTCACCTTTACCACAGACGGCCTTCCACCCACAGTTGCTTGTCCTGGGCTCCCTTTAAGGTGATTGATACGTCTCCGTCGTATCTACTTTTCCAAACACTTTTGCCCTTGTTTTGGACTCTAACTTGTATGATTTGAATGGAACTACCCCGGACTGACGCTGTTTTCAGCAGAATTACCATGGTGTTGTTTTATGTGCAGAAAACAAATATTCTCGGAATGACCTGAAACTCCACGGAACATCTTAGAAAAAACAATAAAAATCCTTGCCAAAGATGAAGACCAGTGGGCCCACACCCTTCTCACGAGGGTGGGGGGCGCCCCCCCTAGGGCGCGCCCCCCTACCTCGTGGGCCCCCTGTTGCGTCTACGACTCCAACTCCACCTCCATATATTGAGTTTCGATGAGAAAAAAATCAGAGAGAAGAAATCATCGCGTTTTACGATACAGAGCCGCCGCCAAGCCTGAAACCTCTCGGGAGGGCTGATCTGGAGTCCGTTCGGGGCTCCGGAGAGGGGGATTCGTCGTCGTCGTCATCATCAACCATCCTCCATCACCAATTTCATGATGCTCACCGCCGTGCGTGAGTAATTTCATCGTAGGCTTGCTGGATGGTGATGGGTTGGATGAGATTTATCATGTAATCGAGTTAGTTTTGTTAGGGTTTGATCCCTAGTATCCATTATGTTCTAAGATTGATGTTGCTATGACTTTGCTATGCTTAATGCTTGTCACTAGGGCCCGAGTGCCATGATTTCAGATCTGAACCTATTATGTTTTCATGAATATATGTGAATTCTTGATCCTATCTTGCAAGTCTATAGTCACCTACTATGTGTTATGATCTGGCAACCCCAAAGTGACAATAATCGGGACCACTCCCGGTGATGACCATAGTTTGAGGAGTTCATGTATTCACTATGTGCTAATGCTTTGTTCCGGTTCTCTATTAAAAGGAGGCCTTAATATCTCTTAGTTTCCAATAGGACCCCGCTGCCATGGGAGGGTAGGACAAAAGATGTCATGCAAGTTCTTTTCCATAAGCACGTATGACTATATACGGAATACATGCCTACATTACATTGATGAATTAGAGCTAGTTCTGTGTCACCCTATGTTATGACTGTTACATGATGAACCGCATCCGGCATAATTATCAATCCCTGATCCGGTGCCTACGAGTTTTCCATATACTGGTTTACGCTTATTTACTTTCCCGCTGCTACTGTTACAATCACTACAAAATACCAAAAACATTACTTTTGTTGTCTTTACTTTTGTTGCCGCTACCACAACTATCATATTACTTTGCTACTAAACACTTTGCTGCAGATACTAAGTTTCCAGGTGTGGTTGAATGGACAACTCAGCTGCTAATACTTGAGAATATTCTTTGGCTCCCCTTGTGTCGAATCAATAATTTGGGTTGAATACTCTACCCTCGAAAGCTGTTGCGATCCCCTATACTTGTGGGTTATCAAGACCTTTTTCTGGCGCCGTTGCCGGGGAGCATAGCTCTATTCTTTGAGTCACTTGGGATTTATATCTGCTGGACACTATGAAGAACTTGAGAGATCCAAAAACCAAGATCTATCCCTCAACTACGACGGTAGGTAAGGAACTGCCATCTAGCTCTGCACTTGATTCACCTTCTGTTATGAGTAAGTTTGCGACACCTACATCTGCTTCTGCTATTCGTTCTGATATGTCGCATGTTATTGATGATGCCACTTCTGCTATGCATGATACTTATGATGAAACTGCTTCTATGCCTGATACTACTGTGCCCCTTAGTGAATTTCTTGATGAACAAATTGCTAGGGCTAGAGAAAAAGAAATTATTGAATCTGAATACGATGATGATAGTGATGATGAAAATATGCCTATTATTCTTGAGGGTTATCTTTTTGATATGGAATCTTCTGCCGCTATTTTTGCTTGCAAAGATAGATATGAGCTTAAGAGGTTATTAATTAAATGGAACAAAGAATCACTAAGAGATAAAATGAGACCTGACCCTGCTTTTGCTACTTCACCTATATGTGTTCCTGATAAGGATTATGAATTCTCTGTTGATCCTGATATAATTAATTTGGTTGAATCTGATCCGTTTTATGGCTATGAATCTGAAACTGTTGTGGCACATCTTACTAAGTTAAATGATATAGCTGCCCTGTTTACTAATGATGAGAGATCGCGTTACCTTTATATACTCAAAATATTTCCGTTCTCATTAAAGGGTGATGCTAAGATATGGTTTAATTCTCTTGATCCTGGTTGTGTGCGTAGTCCCCAGGATATGATTTATTACTTCTCTGCTAAATATTTCCCTGCTCATAAGAAACAAGCTGCTTTGAGGGAAATATACAACTTTGTGCAAATTAAAGAAGAGAGTCTCCCACAAGCTTGGGGGAGGCTTCTCAAGCTACTTAATGCTTTGCCTAATCATCCTATTAAGAAATCTGAAATACTTGATATCTTTTATAATGGACTAACTGATGCTTCCAGAGATTACCTGGATAGTTGTGCTGGTTCTCTTTTCAGGGAAAGAACACCGGATGAAGCTGAAATTCTATTGAATAATATGTTGACAAATGAAAATATTTGGGCACCTCCTGAGCCATCTCCTGCTCCAATTACTGAGCCTATTCCTAAACCAACTCTGAAGAAGAGAGGTGTTCTATTTCTCAGTCCCGAAGATATGCAAGAGGCAAAGAAATCTATGAAAGAAAAAGGTATTAAAGCTGAAGACGTTAAGAATTTACCTCCTATTGAAGAAATACATGGTCTTAATATACCTCCTGTTGAAGAAACATATGATCTTAATTATTTATTTACTGAAGAACCTCCTGATCCCGATATCCCGACACAAGTAGTAAAGGTAAATTCTCTCTCTATATATGATAAAGCTGAAGTCCCTCTTACTAAAATTGCTAGTCAGTGCTTGGATGAGTTTGATAACTTTATGTATAAGCAAGACGACTTCAATGCTTATTTTGGTAGACAATTAAAAGAAAATGCTTATATGATTAGACGCTTGGGTGATTATATGGCTTATATTAAAGGTGAACTTAAACTTGTTAGCAAACATGCTTCTATGGTTACCACTCAAGTAGAACAAGTACTTAAGGCTCAAAAAGAAGTGCTTGATGAAATGAATAGAAAGAAAAATGATTATGTTGTTAGAGTGGCTACTAGAACTGGTAGAATGACTCAGGAACCTTTGTATCCTGAAGGCCACCCTAAGAGAATCGAGCAAGATTCTCAAAGAAATAATATTGATGTTCCTAGTTCTTCTAAAAAGAAGAAGAAGAAAAATGATAGAACTGTGCAAACTTCTAGTGAACCTATTGCTGAACCACCTGATAATCCAAATGATATTTCTATGTCTGATGCTGAAACACAATCTGGTAATGAACATGAACCTAGTAAAAATATTAATGATGATGTTCATGATGATGCTCAACCTAGTAATGATAATGATGTAGAAATTGAACCTGTTGTTGATCTTGATAACCCACAATCAAAGAATCAACGTTATGATAAAAGAGACTTTGTTGCTAGGAAACATGGTAAAGAAAGGGAACCTTGGGTTCAGAAACCCATGCCTTTTCCTCCAAAACCATCCAAGAAAAAGGATGATGAGGATTTTGAGCGCTTTGCTGAGATGATTAGGCCTATCTTTTTGCGTATGAGATTAACTGATGTGCTCAAAACAAATCCTTATGCTAAATATATGAAGGATATCATTACTAATAAAAGAAAGATACCGGAAGCTGAAATTTCCACCATGCTTGCTAATTATACTTTTAAGGGTGGAATACCAAAGAAACTTGGAGACCCCAGAGTACCTACTATACTTTGCTCCATTAAAAAGAATTATATTAAAATTGCTTTATGTGATCTTGGAGTCGGTGTTAGTGTCATGCCTCTCTCTTTATATCGTAGACTTGATTTGAATAAGCTGACACCTACTGAAATATCTTTGCAAATGGCTGATAAATCAACTGCTATACCTGTCGGTATCTGTGAGGATATCCTTGTTGTGGTTGCAAACGTTACTATTTTAACGGACTTTGTTATACTTGATATTCCCGAGGATGATAGTATGTCTATTATTCTTGGAAGACCTTTTCTTAATACTGCAGGGGCTGTTATTGATTGAAACAAAGGCAATGTCACTTTTCATGTTAATGGTAATGAGCATACAGTACACTTTCCAAGGAAACAACCTCAAGTTCATAGTATCAACTCTATTGGAAAAATTCCATCGATTATATTTGGAGGTTTTGAATTTCCTCTTCCTACTGTCAAGAAGAAATATGATATTCTTATTATTGGGGATGTGCATATCCCCGTTGAGGTAACTTAGTGTTATTCGAAATTTCTCCGGTTTCATGATTATCGGAATGAGTTTGTTAACAAGACTTGATCAACCTTGTTAGTGGATTCTTTTTGATGAGCATGAGATGGATGAAACTAGAAGCACAACCTTCTGTACCCTCTCTATATTTTCTGTTATTTAGATTAAATAAAGTAAAATTAGTATTTTCCTGTCTGTTTCCTGACTTATCTGTGCAATATAAAAATGTCCCGAAAATAGAAGTCCTCAGAATGACATGCCAATTTAATATGATTTTTTCGGGAATATTTGAGGATTTACTGTGCAAAAGTTACCGCGGGATGAGCTGCCACCTGGCCACGAGGGTGGTGGGCGCGCCCCCCTATAGGGCGCGCCCCCTACCTCTTGGGCCCACGGTGGCCCTCCTCCACTTATCCCAGCACCCATCTTCTTCCTCTATCTCACACAAACTCGAAAAACCAACTCAAGCACGAGTTCCAGCCACTTTTGCTGTGATTTTCGATTTCCTTGCTCAAAGCAACTCTCGCAAAACTGCTTGGGGAGATTGTTCCTTGGTATGTGAATCCTCCATTGGTCCAATTAGTTTCTGTTCTAGTGCTTTATTCTTTGCAAATTTGTGTTGCATAGGTGACCATGTTCTTGAGCTTGCATGTCAAATTTATATGGTTCGAAGTAGTTCTAATGCTTGATATAGGCTCTAGGCACTTGTAGGAGTAGTTGCTATCAGTTTTATTGAGTTTGGTTTACTTTTATTTTTAAGTTACTAAAATTTTTAGAATTTTTCAGAGAAAAACAATATGTTTAGGAAGATGTTCCAAGGTGGTTCCTCTAAGAAGCAAGGACCCAAAATTGCTATGCGCGATGCTGACGAGGATCCACCAAGAGATGCTCCAGTACGGCCTTGTGAATGGCCGTCGGAAAATTTTATGGACCGCGCGGGAATTAAAGAAGAATTCAAATCATATTTGCGCAATGCCGGTCTTGAGGATTTTGAGGCTAATAAATGCCCCCAGTATCATGATCTCACAAGTTCATTTGTGAGGAGGTTTGAGTATTCATCTTCGCATAATTCTCCTTCAGTCATGTTTGATCTTTATGACAAATCTTATACCATGGACTTAGAAGATTTCACTTCTGCTTGCGAACTTCCATCATGGGCAGTATTAGGGATCCCCCTAAATCTGAATTTAGAAACTTTCTTGCTAGTATAACTGTAGGGGAATCTAGAGATATAACACAGGCTACCATAGGGAGCATTCACTTTCCTGCTATACATTATTTTGCTCTTTTCATCGGTAGATGCATAAATGCTAAGGATGAAGCACGTCACATGTGTGTCCCTGATCTCAGCATTCTTAGGAGTGTTGTGTTAGGAGACCAATCTTATCATATGGGAGCCATTGTAGCTCATAGGTTGCATCATAATAGACATAATGGAGATTTCTTTGGAGGAATTTATGAAACCCGCTTAGCTCATTTTCTTGAGATAGACATTCGTGAGGGTGATACCGAGTTGCCCCCTGCATATTTAGATTATAACTCTATGGCTTCGCACCAGTTTGTCGAGAGGCCTGAATCACCTCTCTTATATCGTTTAATTTTTGATAAACGACGTGTTTTTCGTATTACTCTCCCTGCTCCTGCCTTCTTTGATTCACAGACAAAAGGAAGATATGTTATTACTAGAGAGGAGGCAGAAGAGTACGAGAGGAGAGCGGAGGCAGTCCGACTCCACGTTGCAGCTCAGCAGGCGATAACCGCTGCACATCAGTATGATCCCAACTATTCCTCCTCATCACAGTACGACCCCAACAACTATTATTATGGATATCCGCTAGGCCAGCCGTGGCCATAGACCAACTTAGGCCAAAAGCCTAAGCTTGGGGGAGTACGTATTTCTCACCGACATTACATTTATGTTCACACACACTCATTGCTAGATGTCGGTGCTCATACTTTTTCACTGTAATATCCATGCTAGTTTATTTTCTTTTTCCTGCTTTCTTCTTGTGTATTTGTTAAACCTTAAAAAAAACCAAAAAAAAGTAGTAGTAGTTTATTTTTCTGCTATAGTAGTAATAATTAAAAAGAAAACCCAAAAATATTTCCTGTTCTTCTTTTGCTTGTTGGGAGCTTTCCCGTGTAAATAGTTTTTATTTCTTTTCTTTTCTTTGGGGGTCAGTAGGAGAAGACCATAATTAAATTGTTGAAGTGGCTCTTATATGCATTATTGTTGATTTAACCCAGAGCCCATATTGCCTTGTCTTCTCATGTTTATTGAATGCTCGCAGATTCCAGCTTAGTCCAATGCACGTGCACTCTTATTATTATTCACATCGTTCGGTCGTGCAAGTGAAAGGCAATTATGATGATATATGATGGACTGACTGAGATGAGAAAAGCTGGTATGAACTCGACCTCTTTTGTTTTTGTAAATACGATGAGCCTGTCGTTCTTGATTCAGCTTATTATGAATAAACATGTTTGCAATGACAATGAGAGATCAGAGTTGCTTGTGCCATACTTGATTAGCTATGAGTTATAATGATTTACCTTGTATGCCGACATGCTATTGAGATGATTATGATGTGGTATGATGGGGTGGTATCCTCTTTTGAATGATTTAAGTGACTTGACTTGGCACATGTTCACGCATGTAGTTGAAACAAAATCAACATGGCCTTCACGATATTTATGTTCATGGTGGATTATATCCTACTCATGCTTGCATCCAATGTTTATTAATTTTAATGCATGTACATGGCTGTTGTCGCTCTCTAGTTGGTCGCTTCCCAGCCTTTTGCTAGCCTTCACCTGTACTAAGTGGGAATACTGCTTGTGCATCCAATCCCTTAAACCTCAAAGTTATTCCAGATGAGTCCACTATACCTTCCTATATGCGGTATCTACCTGCCGTTCCAAGTAAATTTGTATGTGCCAAACTCTAAACCTTCAAATAAACATTCTTTTGTGTATGCTCGAATAGCTCATGTATCAACAAGGGTTGTCCTTATCTTCCGTGTTAGGCGGGTTATTCTCAAGAGGAGTGGACTCCGCTCCTCACTCACGAGAAAATGGCTGGTCACCGGGATGCCCAGTCCCATGCTTTATGCAAACTAAATCAAAATTAGTTGCAAACAAAACTCCCCCTGGGACCTGATGTATGTTGGAGGCACTCGTTGTTTCGAGCAAGCCATGGATTGATGCTTGTTGGTGGAGGGGGAGTATAAACTTTACCATTCTGTTTGGGAACCACCTATAATGTGTTAAGCATGGAAGATATCGCCATCTCTTAGTTCTACGTTGACAATGAAAGTATACCGCTCAAAATACAATTTATCTCTATTTCAAAACTGAGATCTGGCACCTCTACAAATCCCTGCTTCCCTCTGCGAAGGGCCTGTCCATTTACTTTTATGTTGAGTCATCACCCTCTTATTAAAAAGCACTAGTTGGAGAGCACAGCCGTCATTTGCATTCATCACTGTTAATTTATATTGGGTATGACTATGATTGGATCTCTTTTACCATGAATTACAATGTCTAGTCAGTCCTTGATCTTTAAAGGTGCTTTGCATTTATGTTTTGCGTTCTCAGAAAGGGCTAGCGAGATACCATCTTGTTATATCATATTATGATTGCTTTGAGAAAGTGTTGTCATCCGAGATTTATTATTATGACTTGCTAGTTGATTATGCTATTGATATGAGTAATGATGAGACCTGAGAATTATTGCAAATGTGGTTGGTTATGATCTATGCTGAAAACTTGACTGCTGGCTTGACATAGTTACAACAACAAGAGCAAACAGAGTTTGTAAAAGTTTTTCTTTCTTTCTTTCAGTTTGTCAACTGAATTGCTTGAGGACAAGCAAGGGTTTAAGCTTGGGGGAGTTGATACGTCTCCGTCGTATCTACTTTTCCAAACACTTTTGCCCTTATTTTGGACTCTAACTTGTATGATTTGAATGGAACTAACCCGGACTGACGCTGTTTTCAGCAGAATTACCATGGTGTGGTTTTATGTGCAGAAAACAAATATTCTCGGAATGACTTGAAACTCCACTGAACATCTTAGAAAAAACAATAAAAAATCCTCGCCAAAGATGAAGACCAGGGGGCCCACACCCTTCTCACGAGGGTGCCCCCCCCCACTAGGGCGCGCCCCCTACCTCATGGGCCCCCTGTTGCATCTCCGACTCCAACTCCACCTCCATATATTGAGTTTCGATGAGAAAAAAACAGAGAGAAGAAATCATCGCGTTTTACGATACAGAGCCGCCGCCAAGCCTGAAACCTCTCGGGAGGGCTGATCTGGAGTTCGTTCGGGGCTCCGGAGAGGGGGATTCGTCGCCGTCGTCATCATCAACCATCCTCCATCACCAATTTCATGATGCTCACCGCCGTGCGTGAGTAATTCCATCGTAGGCTTGCTGGACGGTGATGGGTTGGATGAGATTTATCATGTAATCGAGTTAGTTTTGTTAGGGTTTGATCCCTAGTATCCATTATGTTTTGAGATTGATGTTGCTATGACTTTGCTATGCTTAATGCTTGTCACTAGGGCCCGAGTGCCATGATTTCAGATCTGAACCTATTATGTTTTCATGAATATATGTGAGTTCTTGATCCTATCTTGCAAGTTTATAGTCACCTACTATGTGTTATGATCTGGCAACCCCGAAGTGACAATAATCGGGACCACTCCCGGTGATGACCATAGTTTGAGGAGTTCATGTATTCACTATGTGCTAATGCTTTGTTCCGGTTCTCTATTAAAAGGAGGCCTTAATATCCCTTAGTTTCCAATAGGACCCCGCTGCCACGAGAGGGTAGGACAAAAGATGTCATGCAAGTTCTTTTCTATAAGCACGTATGACTATATACGGAATACATGCCTATATTACATTCATGAACTGGAGCTAGTTCTTTGTCACCCTATGTTATGACTGTTACATGATGAACCGCATCCGGCATAATTATCCATCACTGATCCGGTGCCTACGAGTTTTCCATATACTGGTTTACGTTATTTACTTTCCCGCTGCTACTGTTACAATCACTACAAAATACCAAAAACATTACTTTTGCTGTCTTTACTTTTGTTGCCGCTACCACCACTGTCATATCACTCTGCTACTAAACACTTTGCTGCAGATACTAAGTTTCCAGGTGTGGTTGAATTGACAACTTAGCTGCTAATACTTGAGAATATTCTTTGGCTCCCCTTGTGTCGAATCAATAATTTTGGGTTGAATACTCTACCCTCAAAAGCTGTTGCGATCCCCTATACTTGTGGGTTATCATCAACTAGACCTATCGATGGCGATCGAGGTGATCTGCGTCACGTCATCCGAGGAGCTGATGAGGTCAATCGCCCTCTTCTGTACCTGCATCTTAACCCGCCCCAAGTGTTGGTACCTGATTAATGTGACGCCCTCGATTCAATCGTACACTAATCATACACGCAAATGTGTACGATCAAGATCAAGGACTCACGGGAAGATATCACAACACAACTCTAGACACAAATTAAAATAATACAAGCTTTATATTACAAGCCAGGGGCGTCGAGGGCTCGAATACATCAGCTTGAATACAAACGAGTCAGCGGAAGCAACAAGATCTGAGTACAGACATAAGTTAAACAAGTTTGCCTTAAGAAGGCTAGCACAAAAGCATCTACGATCGAAAAGGCAAGGCCTCCTGCCTGGGAGCCTCATAACTACTCCTGGTCATCGACGGTCTTCGTCACGTGGTAGTAGACGCCCTCGGTGTAGTAGCAGTCGTCAAAGGTGTCATCTGGCTCCTGGACTCCGTCATCTGGTTGCGTCATCCGAGAAGAATGGAAAAGGGGAAAAAGAGGGAGCAAAGCAACCGTGAGTACTCACCCAAAGTACTCGCAAGCAAGGATCTACACTACAGATGCAACATTATCAAAGAGGGGTTGTATATGTGGACTGGGCTGCAGAAATGCCAGAATATAGAGAAGGCCTAGTCCTATCGAAGACTAGCATCTTCTGGAAACCACCATCTTGCAGCAAACAAGAGGGAGTAGAGTAGCATCAAGTAAAGTGGTAGTAGTGTTATCAACCTCGGCCAGAGATCCTTTCTCGACTCCCTGCGAGAAAGCAATCCCAGAGCCATACTATCCAGTTATCATCACAATCAAATCCTCATCACCATCCAGTTCTCATCACAAGTATCCAGTTCTAGTTGTATCGATCGGGATACAACTCCAAGTGTCCGTTACCGTAGGACAGGCTATGCATAGATTAGTTCTTCCCTGCAGGGGTGCACCAACTTACCCACCACGCTCGATTGACTCCGGCCGGACACACTTTCCTGGGTCATGCCCGGCCTCGGCCAAACAATACGCCGCAACCCGACCTAGGCTTAATAGAGAGGTCAAGCACGCCGGACTAAACCTATGCCCCCAGGGGTCATGGGCCATCGCCCCGGGAACTCCTGCACGTTGCGTGGGTGGCCGGTGAGCAGACCTAGCTACCTCCATAAAAAGGCAGGAGCTTACCAGTCCAACCCGGCGTGCGCCGCTCCGTCGCTGACGTCTATTAAGCTTCGGCTGATGTACACGACGCAGAACACCCATACTATGCCCACGTGATGGTTAGTGCTATCAGGCCAGAGGCCCCTCGGATCAAATATCCAAATCGTAGTGGATTAGGAACGCGCGGTAACAAGCAGAAACTCACGAAAGATGTGACCCCGTTGCCCCGTCTCGAGGACTTGCGGCAAGGACCAAGAATGCCCGGCCACGCCTCGTAATTATCTCGCGGGCACCCTCCAGGTCAACCCGTCTCCACATCACTTTCCAAGTAACAGTTGTAAAGTCCAAGTATCCGTGTGTCCAAACATCAAGAGGAAAACCCAAGGAATCACCCCCGGGGGGTTCCACTCAATGTAATCATCAAGGTGAACGTAGAGGAATCACCCTCGAGGTTCACACTTGAGGGGTTGCACGACAGAGCCGTATCGGAAGTGGTTAAGGAGGAAATCACCCTCGATGACCACGACCGAATAGCTACACTACAGGGTAACATCAGAAGTGCTGTAGAGGTTTCACCCTCGGCACTCAATAGTAACACTGCAGAGTCGAGCAACGAAGGGACGTGATGTGACGTGAGGTGTCGGGTCCTGGTCTTCGATCCCGTTGATCGGGTCTTCAATGATGAAGCAGGGGCAACAAGGACAAGGTGGGGGTCACTGATGGATCACTAACCAACCTATACTAAGCAGTTTAGGATAAGCCGGTACAGTAACAATAAGCAGGTTACAAAAGCAGGCTATGCATCAGAATGGTAGCAAACAATAAGAATAGCAAAATCTAATGCAAGCATGGGAGAATGGAATGGGCGATATAGGGATGATCAAAGGGGGGCTTGCCTGGTTGCTCTGGCAAGGAGGGGTCGTCGTCGACGTAGTCGATCACAGGGGCGGCATCGGTCTCGGGGTCTACCGGAGAGAAGAGGGGGAAGAAACAATAAATATAAAGCAAACATAGCATCACAAAGCATAACGTGGCAATATGTTGTGCCGGGAGTGACCTAACGTATGGCTACACGATATAGGTGAAGGGGGAATTCAACCGGGAATGTTTTCCCGGTTCCGGACCTGTGTCAGACAGATGACCGGAGGGGAAAAGTTCCATGTTCAGATAGTTAGAGGCATGTGACATATGAACGGACCGCGTATTTGGATTCGTTGAATTTTTCTGAGCAACTTTCATATAGAAAACATTTTCATCCGAGTTACGGTTTATTTTCTATTAATTTTCAAAGTTTAAACAATTTTTTGGATTTATTTATATTAACAGAAATGGAATATGACGTCAGCATGATGTAGAGGTGATGCCAGCAATCAACAGGACGGTTGACTGGGGTCAAACCTGACCTGTGGGTCCAGTGGGACCCACTGGTCAGTGACTGGACTAATTAAACAATGTTAATTGGACTAATCTAATACTAATTATCAAGCGGGGCCCACTGTCAGTGTCTAATTGGTGAATAGATTAATTAGTCAATTTAATTAACACATTTTCTATTTATCTAAAACATTTTATTGACTCGGCCCCACCTGTCAGTGGGTTGACTCAGTCAACGAGTCAACTGGGCCCACCCGTCAGTGGCTCAGCGGGCCCCATACGTCAGCGCCAGGTCAGTCTCACCGGCGTTGGTGCCGGAAGTGCTCCGGCGAGCCTCCTGCGGCGGCGCACGTCGGGACAGGGGGTCGGGTTTCACGCACAGAGGGTTTCCGGGGTCGTAGCTAGGTGCGTTCGACGCGGTTCGACGTCACACGCAAGATGGAGGCGACGGCCGGGGCCAGGAACGACCGGAACGGCGCCGGCGACGAGTAGAAACGGTGCCGGAGTACGGGCGCGAGCGGGTTCAGCGTTAGAGCGCGCGAGCGGCCAAACTAACCAACTAGGCGGGGTCTACGGCGCTCCAGGAGCTCGTCGGAGCTACTAGCTTGAGCGGAGGAGCTCGGTGGCGAGCCCTACGACGGCAATGGCGGACGGTGGAGCTCGGCTTGCGGGCGAACTGGCTACGGCGAAAGGCACGGCGCGAGGAGAGGAAAGGAGGAAGGGAGGAGCTCACCAGGCGGCACACACGATGGCCCTCGGAGGTTTAGGAGCTGCAGTGCAGTGGATCGATGCCGGCGAGCTCCTGTGATCCGAACTGGAAGACGAGGCCGGGGGAGCGTTCTGGCGCGCCCGGCGTCTTGCAGCTCATCGGGGAGGCGTAGCCGAGGGAGGCGGAGCGGTTGGAGAGGTCGGCGAGGCGAACGGGTCTTGGTGGCCGCGAGGACGACGGAGAACGGCGGCGAGGGCGCTCGGGCCATGGATCTGGAGGAGAGGAGGGCGGAGCGAGCGAGGGAGAGGGAGGGAGAGTGGCAAGTGGGCGAGTGGGAGGCGAGGAGGCCGAGGCGTCGGGGAGGCGCAAGCCTTATCCCCTCGCCCGGGCGTCGCCGGCGAGGCGGATCCGGCGGGGACGGCGCCCCTGTAGCGGCGCGCACCGGGGGAACAGGAAGGGGGCGCGGTGCGGGGAGCTGGGCCGGCTGGTTGAGGTGGGCCGAGGCCCATGGGGGGGCACGGTGGCCAGCTGGGCCAGTCGGCCCAGTTGAGGGGGGGGGGTCTTTTCCTTTTTCTTTGTTTTTTTTAATTTCCAGCAGCAATTTGCCTTTTCCTTTTAGCCATTAGGACTTTGCAAAATTATGTCATTGGGCAAGATAATTTCAAGGAATTATTGTGCACTGCCACAAAAAGGTTGGGAGGCTTTTGGAATAGTTGCCAATTTTATAAAAAAGGCATTTAATTTATTGCTTAGGTCACTGTTTTAAGTAGTTTAGGCCACTCAAACCTTTTACAAAAATGTTGGTTCACCACCAATATTAACAAATGATTATTTGCCACCTGATGAACATTTAGTTTTCGTGAAAGAAGAAGCAAATATTTGACATGCAATTTGAATTTGACTTTGAAGCAGATTTTGGACAAGTGTCCTTTTGGCATGATGATCATGATGACATGACCTTCATTAGGGGGAGATTACTGTAGTGTGATGCTGGGGATGTTACAAATCTCCTCCACTACAAGAAATCTCGTCCCGAGATTTACGTGGGGAAGTAAAGAGCCACCTCGGGAGAACTGACCCTTTAATTATCAAATGAACAATTCAGGGAATGAGGTAGAAAAATCTCTCGAGTTGAAACTTATTAAAACATCGAGAGCAAAGTATGAAGGTACAATAGGAAGTTTCAAACGAATGGACAAACGATTGATACCTGAACAGAGTGTGAGAAAGGGGTTCAGAGCATCGGGAATAGATCATCTTTCGAAAGGTGGCTCGTGACATGATACGAAGCCAAATGCAAGAATATTTCAGAATCAAAGATATACAGGAGAGTCAGGTTCCGAACTTATGGAACTGTGGGTTATGGGCCCACCATGTGGGTTAATAGAAGAAAGGGGGCCGATAGCAAGGCATGTCAGATGATAGACTGTCAGTTATGTTGGCAACAACGTTGGTACCAAGGGCGAGGGACGAAGAGAACCATTTTCTTGCTCGTTGAACGAGGCGGACCAATAGGCAAAGTTCTCGTCCATCGGGGGTTACCAGGATGTCGTCAGTAATAGTAACAGGGTCACACTGACAGAGTTGTAAACCGAGGTGTTTCCATAAGCAGGGAATTATTTATGCTTATAACATATATAGATCACAAGAAAGGTTGAGCAAACCAATGGAAAGGAAAATGTGTTTATCGAATCAACAACCCAAAGGAAGGGAAGATGTGTTTACTCATAAGAGTTGGGATTATATCCCTCCCAAGGGGAAGCGGAGCAGGATATACATGATATGACAACAAGTTTAAATATCATTTAGATAAAGGGGGCGAGGGGATAATCATGATATTACCCATACAATGGTGTTTGGATAATAGATCAAGAAACCTTCGACAGTGTGCTTCCAATGTTCATGGTTGATATGCGGAATACCTCAGTCATGCTTCGAGGTAGCATTAACTTGGTGTTACAAGTAGGGGCTGGAGTTGAAGATCACAAGAAATACTCAAAGAACGATTGCAGGAATAGCAAGGAGTCCAAGGTATAACCAAGACATGATCAACATGTGTTGGAAAGAAGATAAGGGGGTTGTCAATGATAATTCAAATCATTGAAGGTCAAGGATGGTATTTATCACCATGAATTCAATTGTCATTTCAACAGAAGTCAAAATGTTGATGCTGATCACGACGCCTTTGTCGAGAGGCTCTATGAAGATGCCATCGAACAGCAACGACATCAAGCAAAAGGAATGTTGAAGCAAAGGCTATTGGAACCACGTATACGACACAAGCTCGGATTCAAGCTTGTTGTTCAAGGAGGAATGATAAGATGAGGAAGATTGACGTAAGCATAGCTCGTCGTCGGAAGTTGTGCTCCAGAAGAAGGACCGGATAGCACAGTTAAAATTAGCTTGATAATGATATAGCCGATCAGGCTAGGAATGATGTGATGGAGTATCATTCCAATGAGAATTCACAATAGGTAGTGCAATGACACAATATCCTCGAGATAACAGGGGGCAACACTCGAGGTAGATCGAAATAGAGGTTGGACAGATGAAAAGATCTATAGAAGACAAGTATTTTAACTTGTTCGAGAAATGGAATCAAAGGGGAACAATCATGGTCAGAACCACAGTTGCAAAGGACCAAACATAGTTACCAGATGAACTTATAACAAGGGGATTATTATTATCACAAGAAGCTTCCATGATAAGTTCCACATCGGGTCCATGGGCATGAACACAAAGTTCAAGGTCAACTCCCACTTCTTCAATGCATAACCTTTCATTTACTTCTCGCGTTCAATGAAGTTGTAGTGTTGAAATGTTATCTGGCAAAACACCAGAAGAGTAAGACTCATTAAAAACTCTTGGGTTCAAACGGATTAGGGGAGGCATAGGTTCAACCCATAGGGGCATCTTAGGAACCTATTCCACAAACTTCAAAAGTAAACAACACAAGCTCGAAGCAGAGCATGGTTGACAAAAGGAGAGGATACAATTTACGAAAGGCTTTATGTATCCGAGAAAAGGCTCACAAGGTTATTGCATATGAAGGATGTTGTCGGATAACAACCCGGCAATGGGCCTGCCGGTCCACAATGGAGCTGATGTGAGTATCGGTACTCAATCAGAGGAAGAAAGAATGCAAAGGCATCGGATTATAGAACATCTGAATAATTTAATGCTTAGATAACAAAGGAATTATGATTTCCTAAACAAAGGATCAGAAGCAAGCGCTCTGATCAAGGATGGATAGGTAGAATAGACCTAGGGGCACAATTGATGACAAATAGATTGGTCGAGAACCAGCTCATGTTCAAAATGACGTCTAAGCCAAAAAGATATAGAAGGATCACTGATGATTGTGTGCCTTCACACACATGTTGAATCAATAGGATCAAAATGAAGGTGTCGAAGGATACTAATGAATATTGCTACACATATGGAAAGCATCCATAATGCAAGCAGACAAGTAATTGCAGAGCAATAGTTTGAAGAGGATACTCGAAAGATCAGGTAGTATTTCCAAGTATTTTGAAAAGCATATGAACAACTGGGGATGAGCGGACCCCGGTTAAGTGAATTATCCTTAGTGCAAAAAGAAGCTGCAAAGCAGAAGGCACAAGGATTCTCGGAACAACGGAGAGTGCTAGGGGTATCTTGTAACAACATGAGCAACTGGGGATGAAGGTACAAATGGCAAGGAGGTTATTCATGAGGATTACCGGTGGTCAAGAACTGTAAGGCAATGTGCACAGAGTCTCGAGAAACATCGAGGAGTAACCGCAGAATCTTCTGGCGAAGCAAGTGATCATCGGTAAGGTCGGGGCTCTCCGGGAGGAAGTGGGTACGAGAACCTAATGTCAGAGTTAGTAAATTCGTTTAACCCGAGTAGAAGAGAGTTCAGAGTCCCAGAGTATGGACAAGGAGTAAAAGATCCTAACACCACCCAATGGCGACGTGGGCCCGTAAGACACACGGCCATGTTAGTAAAAGTTTTTCAGTGACTAGACTCAACTTCGGCCAAGGAGTTGGAAAGGGGGCTACCTACAGGCAGTCGGCTCTAATACCAACTTGTGACGCCCTCGATTCAATCGTACACTAATCATACACGCAAATGTGTACGATCAAGATCAAGGACTCACGGGAAGATATCACAACACAACTCTAGACACAAATTAAAATAATACAAGCTTTATATTACAAGCCAGGGGTGTCGAGGGCTCGAATACATCAGCTTGAATACAAACGAGTCAGCGGAAGCAACAAGATCTGAGTACAGACATAAGTTAAACAAGTTTGCCTTAAGAAGGCTAGCACAAAAGCATCTACGATCGAAAAGGCAAGGCCTCCTGCCTGGGAGCCTCCTAACTACTCCTGGTCATCGGCGGTCTTCGTCACGTGGTAGTAGACGCCCTCGGTGTAGTAGCAGTCGTCAAAGGTGTCATCTGGCTCCTGGACTCTGTCATCTGGTTGCGTCATCCGAGAAGAATGGAAAAGGGGAAAAAGAGGGAGCAAAGCAACCGTGAGTACTCACCCAAAGTACTCGCAAGAAAGGATCTACACTACAGATGCAACATTATCAAAGAGGGGTTGTATATGTGGACTGGGCTGCAGAAATGCCAGAATATAGAGAAGGCCTAGTCCTATCGAAGACTAGCATCTTCTGGAAACCACCATCTTGCAGCAAACAAGAGGGAGTAGAGTAGCATCAAGTAAAGTGGTAGTAGTGTTATCAACCTCGGCCAGAGATCCTTTCTCGACTCCCTGCGAGAAAGCAATCCCAGAGCCATACTATCCAGTTATCATCACAATCAAATCCTCATCACCATCCAGTTCTCATCACAAGTATCCAGTTCTAGTTGTATCGATCGGGATACAACTCCAAGTGTCCGTTACCGTAGGACATGCTATGCATAGATTAGTTCTTCCCTGCAGGGGTGCACCAACTTACCCACCACGCTCGATTGACTCCGGCCGGACACACTTTCCTGGGTCATGCCCGGCCTCGGCCAAACAATACGCCGCAACCCGACCTAGGCTTAATAGAGAGGTCAAGCACGCCGGACTAAACCTATGCCCCCAGGGGTCATGGGCCATCGCCCCGGGAACTCCTGCACGTTGCGTGGGCGGCCGGTGAGCAGACCTAGCTACCTCCCTAAAAAGGCAGGAGCTTACCAGTCCAACCCGGCGCGTGCCGCTCCGTCGCTGACGTCTATTAAGCTTCGGCTGATGTACACGACGCAGAACGCCCATACTATGCCCACGTGATGGTTAGTGCTATCAGGCCAGAGTCCCCTCGGATCAAATATCCAAATCGTAGTGGATTAGGAATGCGCGGTAACAAGCAGAGACTCACGAAAGATGTGACCCTGTTGCCCCGTCTCGAGGACTTGCGGCAAGGACCAAGAATGCCCGGCCACGCCTCGTAATTATCTCGCGAGCACCCTCCAGGTCAACCCGTCTCCACATCACTTTCCAAGTAACAGTTGTAAAGTCCAAGTATCCGTGTGTCCAAACATCAAGAGGAAAACCCAAGGAATCACCCCCGGGGGGTTCCACTCAATGTAATCATCAAGGTGAACGTAGAGGAATCACCCTCGGGGTTCACACTTGTGGGGTTGCACGACAGAGCCGTATCGGAAGTGGTTAAGGAGGAAATCACCCTCGATGACCACGACCGAATAGCTACACTACAGGGTAACATCAGAAGTGCTGTAGAGGTCTCACCCTCGGCACTCAATAGTAACACTGCAGAGTCGAGCAACAAAGGGACGTGATGTGACGTGAGGTGTCGGGTCCTGGTCTTCGATCCCGTTGATCGGGTCTTCAATGATGAAGCAGGGGCAACAAGGACAAGGTGGGGGTCACTGATGGATCACTAACCAACCTATACTAAGCAGTTTAGGATAAGCCGGTACAGTAACAATAAGCAGGCTATGCATCAGAATGGTAGCAAACAATAACAATAGCAAAATCTAATGCAAGCATGGGAGAATGGAATGGGCGATATCGGGATGATCAAAGGGGGGCTTGCCTGGTTGCTCTGGCAAGGAGGGGTCGTCGTCGACGTAGTCGATCACAGGGGCGGCATCGGTCTCGGGGTCTACCGGAGAGAAGAGGGGGAAGAAACAGTAAATATAAAGCAAACATAGCATCACAAAGCATAACGTGGCAATATGTTGTGCCGGGAGTGACCTAACGTATGGCTACACGATATAGGTGAAGGGGGAATTCAACCGGGAATGTTTTCCCGGTTCCGGACCTGTGTCAGACAGATGACCGGAGGGGAAAAGTTCCATGTTCAGATAGTTAGAGGCATGTGACAGATGAACGGACCGCGTATTTGGATTCGTTGAATTTTTCTGAGCAACTTTCATATAGAAAACATTTTCATCCGAGTTACGGTTTATTTTCTATTAATTTTCAAAGTTTAAACAATTTTTTGGATTTATTTATATTAACAGAAATGGAATATGACGTCAGCATGATGTAGAGGTGATGCCAGCAATCAACAGGACGGTTGACTGTGGTCAAACCTGACCTGTGGGTCCAGTGGGACCCACTGGTCAGTGACTGGACTAATTAAACAGTGTTAATTGGACTAATCTAATACTAATTATCAAGCGGGGCCCACTGTCAGTGTCTAATTGGTGAATAGATTAATTAGTCAATTTAATTAACACATTTTCTATTTATCTAAAACATTTTATTGACTCGGCCCCACCTGTCAGTGGGTTGACTCAGTCAACGAGTCAACTGGGCCCACCCGTCAGTGGCTCAGCGGGCCCCATACGTCAGCGCCAGGTCAGCCTCACCGGCGTTGGTGCCGGAAGTGCTCCGGCGAGCCTCCCGCGGCGGCGCACGTCGGGAGAGGGGGTCGGGTTTCGCGCACAGAGGGTTTCCGGGGTCGTAGCTAGGTGCGTTCGACGCGGTTCGACATCACACGCAAGATGGAGGCGACGGCCGGGGCCAGGAATGACCGGAACGGCGCCGGCGACGAGTAGAAACGGCGCCGGAGTACGGGCGCGAGCGGGTTCAGCGTTAGAGCGCGCGAGCGGCCAAACTAACCAACTAGGCGGGGTCTACGGCGCTCCAGGAGCTCGTCAGAGCTACTAGCTCGAGCGGAGGAGCTCGGTGGCGAGCCCTACGACGGGAATGGCGGACGGCGAAGCTCGGCTTGCGGGCGAACTGGCTACGGCAAAAGGCACGGCGCGAGGAGAGGAAAGAAGGAAGGGAGGAGCTCACCGGGCGGCACACACGGTGGCCCTCGGAGGTTTAGGAGCTGCAGTGCAGTGGATCGATGTCGGCGAGCTCCTGTGATCCGAAGTGGAAGACGAGGCCGGGGGAGCGTTCTGGGGCGCCCGGCGTCTTGCAGCTCGTCGGGGAGGCGTAGCCGAGGGAGGCGGAGCGGTTGGAGAGGTCGGCGAGGCGAACGGGTCTTGGTGGCCGCAAGGACGACGGAGAACGGCGGCGAGGGCACTCGGGCCACGGATCTGGAGGAGAGGAGGGCGGAGAGAGCGAGGGAGAGGGAGGGAGAGTGGCAAGTGGGCGAGTGGGAGGCGAGGAGGCCGAGGCGTCGGGGAGGCGCAAGCCTTATCCCCTCGCCCGGGCGTCACCGGCGAGGCGGGTCCGGCGGGGACGGCGCCCCTGTAGCGGCGCGCACCGGGGGAACAGGAAGGGGGCGCGGTGCGGGGAGCTGGGCCAGCTGGTTGAGGTGGGCCGAGGCCCATGGGGGGGCACAGTGGCCAGCTGGGCCAGTCGGCCCAGTTGAGGGGCGGGTCTTTTCCTTTTTCTTTGTTTTTTTTAATTTCCAGCGGCAATTTGCCTTTTCCTTTTATCTTTTAGGACTTTGCAAAATTATGTCATTGGGCAAGATAATTTCAAGGAATTATTGTGCACTTCCACAAAAAGGTTGGGAGGCTTTTGGCATAGTTGCCAATTTTATAAAAAAGGCATTTAATTTATTGCTTAGGTCACTGTTTTAAGTAGTTTAGGCCACTCAAACCTTTTACAAAAATGTTGGTTCACCACCAATATTAACAAATGATTATTTGCCACCTGATGAACATTTAGTTTTCATGAAAGAAGAAGCAAATATTTGACATGCAATTTGAATTTGACTTTGAAGCAGATTTTGGACAAGTGGCCTTTTGGCATGATGATCATGATGACATGACGTTCATTAGGGGGAGATTACTGTAGTGTGATGTTGGGGATGTTACAATTAACAAGCAAGACAACATTGTTAGACCAAGTTTCTTTTACAATATATGATAAGAAACTTCAGCAGAAGCACAGAAATGATAGCACATGGATATGTATAAGAAGACTCAATCGTTTACCAATGTCAGGCATCAAACTCTTGCAATCCTCTTCTAGAAACAACACTACCCAATGCAACTATATATAACAAACACATGCATTGTCACATGAGACAAAAACTAAGTGTTCATCATCATAAACAAACAGGGAGAAATTTTAGCTTAATTTAACCAAAAAATGTTGCTGCATACTCATAGGAATTGAACACCCAAAATTTCAAGATAACAGGCAGGATGAGAAAATGACAGTCTACTTGAGGGCATGGAAAACACTCGAGCGCACGCAACACATAACCCAACTAGAGCAGGAAAAGAGAAAATAGAATAGGAGTAAACTTGAGGGCAAAATCCACTAACTATTAAACCAGAATAATCAGGAGAAGCACAAGTATTTGCAACATGGACTATCAGCGCAACATTGTGTGCAAATAAATATATAAATTGTTGCATACTTTGAAACATCCATTGGTATGTTATCATCTCATAGGCATGTTCCTTTTTTCATCTTTCAAGTGCATATGCAATGAAACATTGTTAATTAATCAAAGATGCAAATATCCGCCGATCATACAAGAAATAAATCTTGTTCCAAAATCTGGCAGAGCACAAGGCAAAAGGGAAAAGTCAAAAGGTGCAGAGAGAAGCAAAAGATGAAATCGTAACTAGGGTCGGACCTTGACGAGCAGCAGAGCAGCTCCATGGAGTTGGCGTTGGGGGCACGGAGCAGGCAGGCGTCGGTCTCCTCACGAGGTCCTGTCCAGGCGCGGTCTGGTCATCGTCATTGCATGTTTTATTTCCATTTCCTATCCTGACGACAGGAGGGGAGGAGGGATTCATACCACCCTCGTCGGGCAACTAGGGTTTCTTGCTACAAATTCTTCTCTGATGACCCACATGTGTCTTGGATCTATCAAAGCCGCCAAGGACGAGTCAAATGGTTCCTTACTGTGTTGTTTGCTTGGTGTATTCCTCCCATTTGAGATTCTTGAATCCTGGTGACAAATGAGACAGTGAGTGGCAAGTATACCTCATACTAACAAAATAAAGCATGTATTCCAGTAGTGATCTGGTAAAGTAGTGAAGTGGTAAAACAGTAAAGATCTGACAAAACAAACATGTTGAAATGTTTGGTGGAAGTCTGGTACATAAGCAGATTTATTTGCTTTCATATTTCTGCATCAATGAAGTACCCCATCTCATCTATTTCACCAACTAGCAAATAAAACAAGCAAGGTTTCATTGATTTTCTTCTCAGTAGTACGATCCAACTATTAACATTCGCAATACTACACCCTATTCTTAAAAATGGAAGGGGCTGATTAACTAAACCAAACGAGGCAGTGAGAGGTAAGCATGCCTTGTACTAACAAAATAAAGCATGGATTCCAATAGTGAACTAGTAAAATAGTAAAGATCCAACAAAACAAACATGCTGAAATGTGAAGTGGCAGTCTGGTACATCAGCAGATTTATTTGCAATCATATTTCTGTATCAATAAAGTACAGGGCCTATTTCACAGAAATATAATATTAACAAGCAAGGTTGGATTGTTGTGCTTCGCGGTAGATCCAACTATGACATACTGCTTTGCTTCTTTAGAATCATGGTAGGAATTCTTACTATGACCTTATTTAATACAGAGGACTCATTCCGTGTCTAATATTTGTGAATTCTTATTACTCCAACTAGTGCCAGAAAAAGGAAATCTACTTTTATCCATTTCAGCCAACCCTTTTGGATGCCTGACCATTTTTTTAAGGATTAATACAACACACGAAAAATGGCATTGTAGTGTGTCACAAAAGGTTACATTGTAGCATGATACTTTCCTAGTATATGGCATTAAAATTAGATCCAAAGTTGTACAAGGCTGCACCAAAAAGAAATATTCCTACTGCTGGAGATCACAAGGCAAGGAAATGAAGAAATTTGATTTGACACAAACACTTGAAAGGCCTTTAGATTCAATTGTTACTACTGGTCAAGGGAAGAATAATAAAGTGTCCAGATTTAATTGTTACTACTGATGAAGATGCTGGTGAGTCAATTAAATCATCTTGCCATTGCAGCAGAGTTCAGTGGTACATTCCATATAAATGAAAGTAACTTGTCACCAGAAATGAACAAGAGAGGGATCACTAGTCAGTAGGATTTGCAATGGAACACTGCAGTATCCATCTGGAATAAACAAAGTGTTTGAATAAACAATTCCTCTACAAAACACCAGCCTAAACAATTCCTCTCCTTTTTTGCATAAAACTGTCAGAATACTCTAATACACATCGAACAATCTTTGAAATCAACGCATGGCACAATCTGAGAATTATTTTTGTATTATTTGCAACAGTACTTTTGTTAGGTAACACACTAGCCAACAAGCAGCCTATCAATTTGTAGCAAACTAATGGAATAGGATTACCCTTGAAAAGCAAGGAATTCTCACGAGCAACAACTAGTTCCGATCGGATCACCTCCAAACCAAAATAGCTAACTAGGGGAAATTAAAGCGCTGCAAGCAAGGGATGCTGTCTTACCACCACCATATAACTTGATGTTGCAGTTGCCGACGTGGTGCGGAGGCATGAGCTCGCCATCAATGGCTAGCTGCACCCGGCGTGGTCGTACGACATCTCCACCTGTTGGTCTTCACTAACTTTGACAGTGCTGGTGCTAGGCCCAGCTCCACCCCAGGCAGGAACGAGACCTTGGTGAGGCGGCGAATGCGCGGGTCCTGGATCAATACACGCAGCACGTCGCCTCTACTGCTTGCCACAGCTCATCCTTAGTAGCATGCGGTTTTGGAAAAAAAACATAAATGTTTCATATAAACTAAAAATGGTGCTTATAATGAAATAAAATGTGTAATCTTATTGTACTACACAAGTAATGAGATGAGAGATCTGGTGGTGACAGAGTTAGTGTGTACTAGAAAGCAACTATTTTCCATCTTTTTTCCTGAAAACGCAAGGACTACTACAGTGGCATCTAGAAAGAGAGCAGCACATATATAGAGATGCATCAATTGTTCTCCAATATCATTCAGTTATCCACTAAAAGAAAGCATTCAGTCTTCAGCCGGGAGGGGTGATACGTCTCGAACGTATCTATAATTTTTATTGTTCCATGCTATTATATTATCAACCTTGGATGTTTTATATGCATTTATATGCTATTTTATATGATTTTTGGGACTAACCTATTAACCCAGAGCCCAGTGCCAGTTTCTGTTTTTCCTTGTTTTAGAATATCGCAAAAAAGGAAAATCAAACGGAGTCCAATTGACCTGAAACTTCACGGAACTTATTTTTGGATCAGAAGAAGCCTAGAAGACTTGGAGTGCACGTCAGGGGATCAACGAGGAAGCCACGAGACAGGGGGGTGCGCCCACCCCCTGGGCACGCCCTCCACCCTCATGGGCCCCTCGTGGCCCCCCTGACGCACTTCTTCCTCCTATATATCTCCATATACCCTAAAACGATCGGGGAGCACAATAGATCGGGAGTTCCGCCGCCAAAAGCCTCCGTAGCCACCAAAAGCCAATCTAGACCCGTTCTGGCACCCTGACGGAGGGGGAAATCCCTCTCCGGTGGCCATCTTCATCATCCCGGTGCTCTCCATGACGAGGAGGGAGTAGTTCTCCCTCGGGGCTGAGGGTATGTACCAATAGCTATGTGTTTGATCTCTCTCTCGCTCTCGTGTTCTTGAGGTGATACGATCTTGATGTATCGCGAGCTTTGCTATTATGGTTGGATCTTATGATGTTTTCTTCCCGCTGTACTCTCTTGTAATGGATTGAGTTTCCCCTTTGAAGTTATCTTATCGGATTGAGTTTTTAAAGATTTGAGAACACTTGATGTATGTCTTGCCGTGCGTATCTGTGGTGACAACGGGATATCATGTGATTCACTTGATGTATGTTTTGGTGATCAACTTGCGGGTTCTGCCCATGAACCTATGCATAGGGGTTGGCACATGTTTTCGTCGTGATTCTCCGGTAGAAACTTTGGGGCACTCTTTGAGGTCCTATGTGTTGGTTGAATAGATGAATCCGAGATTATGTGACGCATATCTTATAATCATACCCACGGATACTTGAGGTGACATTGGAGTATCTAGGTGACATTAGGGTTTTGGTTGATTTGTGTCTTAAGGTGTTATTCTAGTACGAACTCTAGGGCTATTTGTGACACTTATAGGAATAGCCCAACGGATTGATTGGAAAGAATAACTTTGAGGTGGTTTCGTACCCTACCATAATCTCTTCGTTCGTTCTCCGCTATTAGTGACTTTGGAGTGACTCTTTGTTGCATGTTGAGGGATAGTTATGTGATCCAATTATGTTATTATTGTTGAGAGAACTTGCACTAGTGAAAGTATGAACCCTAGGCCTTGTTTCCTAGCATTGCAATACCGTTTACGCTCACTTTTATCATTAGTTACCTTATTGTTTTTATATTTTCAGATTACAAAAACCTTTATCTACCATCCATATCCACTTGTATCACCATCTCTTTGCCGAACTAGTGCACCTATACAATTTACCATTGTATTGGGTGTGTTGGGGACACAAGAGACTCTCTTTTATTTGGTTGCAGGGTTGCTTGAGAGAGACAATCTTCATCCTACGCCTCCTACGGATTGATAAACCTTAGGTCATCCACTTGAGGGAAATTTGCTACTGTCCTACAAACCTCTGCACTTGGAGGCCCAACAACGTCTACAAGAAGAAGGTTGTGTAGTAGACATCAATCTATTTTCTGGCGCCATTGCCGGGGAGGTGAGTGCTTGAAGGTATATCTTTAGATCTTGCAATCGAGTCTTTTAGTTTCTTGTTTTATCACTAGTTTAGTTTATAAAAGAAAACTATAAAAAAAATGGAATTGAGTTTGTCTCATACGCTTCATCTTTTTAATATCTTTCGTGAGTATGATGTAAAGGAAAATTGTGCTAAAGTGTTAGAAGAAGAATGCATTAGAATGTTTGGCACTAAATATTTGAATGATGAGCATGATTGCAATGTTGTTAGTATGAATTCCTTGAATATCCATGATGCTAATGATATGCACAGCCACAAGCTTGGGGAAGCTATGTTTGATGAAGATGATATTTTTGTCCCCAAAGTTTTGATGAGCAAATTTATTATGATGAAAGAATGCCTCCTATTTATGATAATTATATTTATGAAAGTGGATTTGGAGAGGTCATGACTTTATTTTGTGATGAATCCACTATTCTGGAAGAGGTTCCAATTGATTATGAGAACGAAGTTGCTATCTATGATGATTATTGTGATGACTTGTATGCTATAAAGAATAATGATATCCATGAAACTTGTCATCATGATTTTAGTTTTCAATTGGATTATGCCTCGCATGATAATTATTTTGTTGAGTTTGCTCCCACTATTATTCATGAGAAGAATTTTGCTTATGTGGAGAGTAGTAAATTTTCTATGCTTGTAGATCATGAAAAGAATGATTTAGGTTCTGGTTATATTGTTGAATTCATTCATGATGCTACTGAAAATTATTATGAGGGAGGAATATATGCTTGTAGGAATTGCAATAATATCAAGTTTCCTCTTTATGTGCTTAAAGTTTTGAAGTTATGCTTGTTTTACCTTCCTATGCAAGTTGATTCTTGTTCCCACAAGTTGTTTGCTCAAAAAATCCCTATGCATAGGAAGTGGGTTATACTTAAATGTGCTAGTCATATTATTCAAGATGCTCTCTTTATGTTTCAACTCTTATCTTTTATGTGAGCATCATTGAAATCATCATGCCTAGCTAGGGGCGTTAAAACGATAGCGCTTGTTGGGAGGCAACCCAACTTTATTTTTGTTCCTTGCTTTTTGTTCCTGTTTAGTAATAAATAATTCATCTAGCCTCTGTTTATATGTGGTTTTATGTGTTTAATTAGTGTTTGTGCCAAGTAGAACCTTTGGGAAGACTTGGGTGAAGTCTTTATGATCATGCTGTAAAAAATAAAAACTTTAGCGCTCACGAGAACTACTGCCATTTTTATTTGGAAAGTGATATTTAGTTAATTCTTTTTTAAGATGATTAATAGATAAATTCCTCACGTCCAGCAATTTAGTTTAGAATTTTTGGGGTTCCAGATCTTGCTCTAGCTACAGATTACTACAGACTGTTCTGTTTTTGACAGATTCTGTTTTTCGTGTGTTGTTTGCTTATTTTGATGAATCTATGGCTAGTAAAATAGTTTATAAACCATAGAGAAGTTGGAATACAGTAGGTATAACACCAATATAAATAAATAATGAGTTCATTACAGTACCTTGAAGTGGTCTTTTGTTTTCTTTCGCTGACGGAGCTCACGAGATTTTCTACTTTAAGTTTTGTGTTGTGAAGTTTTCAAGTTTTGGGTAAAGATTTGATGGATTATGGAACAAGGAGTGGCAATAGCCTAAGCTTGGGGATGCCCATGGCACCCCCAAGGTAATATTCAAGGACAACCAAAATCCTAAGCTTGGGGATGACCCGGAAGGCATCCCCTCTTTCGTCTACTTCCATCGGTAACTTTACTTGGAGCTATATTTTTATTTACCACATGATATGTGTTTTGCTTGGAGCATCAATTTATTTTGTTAGGATTTTCTTGATGTTATTTAGAAAAAAAATTTGCATCTTTTATTTCAATAAAAGTGGCATTGATAGCCTTTACAATGCCTATTTTACAAGTCTTCATGTTGCTGTTTGAAAACAGAAAGTTTACCGCTGTTGCAATAATTCCCTAGAAAAGCCAGAATGTGATAAAATGTTGAAACCTTTAGCATATTAATCTTTGATAAATTTAATACAGTGGTAATTTTCTTTCATAATTTTTGGAGTTAGGGAAGTATGGATCTAGCTGCATTCTTTACAGACTGTCCTGTTTAGGCAGATTGCTGTTATGCTTGCATTGTTTGCATATGTTTGTTTCTTTAATGATTCTATTTGAGGATAGGACTATTAAATACGCAGAGGCATTTAGTATGCAATGTTGAATAATAATTTTTGTGATTTGCTACAGTAGAGGATGATAAGGTTTTTGTATTGATTTATACTAACTTATCTCACGAGTCCTTGTTGAGTTTTGTGTGGATGAAGCTTTTGAGATTTAGGGAGACCGTGATATGAGAGGAATTAAGGAGACACAAAAGATCAAGCTTGGGGATGACCAAGGCATCCCAAGATAATATTTCAAGAAAGTCTCAAGCGTCTAAGCTTTGGGATGCCCCGGTTGGCATCCCACCTTTCTTCTTCGACAACTATTGGTTAGTATCGATTGATCCTAAGTTTTTGCTTCTTCACGTGATGTTTGCTATTCTTAGATGTCATTTTATTTAGTTTTTCTTACTGCTTGAATAAAATACCAAGATCTGAAATTATTAAATGTTAGATAGTCTTCACATAGTTGCATAACTATTCAACTACTCATTGATCTTCACTTATATCTTTTGGAGTAGTTTGTCATTTGCTCTAGTGCTTCACTTATATATTTTTTAGAGCACGGTGGTGGTTTTATTTTGAAGAAATAGATGAACTCTCATGCTTCACTTATATTATTTTGAGAGTCTTTAGAACAGCATGGTAATTTGCTTTGGTTATGAAATTAGTCCTAATATGATGGGCATCCAAGAGGGATATAATAAAAACTTTCATATAAAGTGCATTGAATACTAAGAGAAGTTTGATACTTGATGATTGTTTTGAGAGATGGAGATGGTGATATTAGAGTCATGCTAGTTGAGTAGTTGTGAATTTGGGAAATACTTGTGTTGAAGTTTGTGATTCCCGTAGCATGCACGTATGGTGAACCGTTATGTGATGAAGTCGGAGCATGATTTATTTATTGATTGTCTTCCTTATGAGTGGCGGTCGGGACGAGCGATGGTCTTTTCCTACCAATCTATCCCCCTAGGAGCATGCGTGTAATACTTTGCTTTTATAACTTGTAGATTTTTGCAATAAGTATATGAGTTCTTTATGACTAATGTTGAGTCCATGGATCATACGCACTCTCACCCTTCCACCATTGCTAGCCTCTCTAATACCGCGCACCTTTCGTTGGTATCATACAACCACCATATACCTTCCTCAAAACAGCCACCATACCTACCTATCATGGCATTTCCATAGCCATTCCGAGATATATTGCCATGCAACTTTCCACAGATCCGTTTATTATGACACGCTTCATCATTGTCATATTGCTTTGCATGATCATGTAGTTGACATTGTATTTGTGGCAAAGCCACAATTTATAATTCTTTCATACATGTCACTCATGAGTCATTGCACATCCCGATACACCGCCGGAGGCATTCATATAGAGTCATATTCTGTTCTAAGAATCGAGTTGTGATTCTTGAGTTGTAAGAAAATAAAGGTGTGATGATCATCATTATTAGAGCGTTGTCCCAATGAGGAAAGGATGATGGAGACTATGATTCCCCCACAAGTCGGGATGAGACTCCGGACGAAAAAAAAAGAGAAAAAAAAGAGACCATAAAAAAAGAAGAGAAAAGGCCCAAATAAAAAAAGAGAAAAGGAGATAAGGGACAATGCTACTATCCTTTTACCACCCTTGTGCTTCAAAGTAGCACCATGATCTTCATGATAGAGAGTCTCCTATGTTATTACTTTCATATACTAGTGGGAATTTTTCATTATAGAACTTGGCTTGTATATTCCAATGATGGGCTTCCTCAAAATGCCCTAGGTCTTCGTGAGCAAGCGAGTTGGATGAACACCCACTAGTTTCTTTTGTTGAGCTTTCATACACTTATAGCTCTAGTGCATCCGTTGCATGGCAATCCCTACTCACTCACATTGATATCTATTGATGGGCATCTCCATAGCCCGTTGATATGCCTAGATGATGTGAGACTATCTTCTCCTTTTTTGTCTTCTCCACAACCACCATTCTATTCCACCTATAGTGCTATGTCCATGGCTCACGCTCATGTATTGCGTGAAGATTGAAAAAGTTTGAGAACACCAAAAGTATGAAACAATTGATTGGCTTGTCATCGGGGTTGTGCATGATTTAAATATTTTGTGTGGTGAAGATGGAGCATAGCCAGACTATATGATTTTGTAGGGATAGCTTTCTTTGGCCATGTTATTTTGAGAAGACATGATTGCTTAGTTAGTATGCTTGAAGTATTTTTTTTATGTCAATATTAAACTTTTGTCTTGAATCTTATGGATCTGAATATTCTTGCCACAATAAAAATAATTACATAGAGAAATATGTTAGGTAGCATTCCACATCAAAAATTCTATTTTTATCATTCACCTACTCGAGGACGAGCAGGAATTAAACTTGGGGATGCTGATACGTCTCCAACGTATCTATAATTTTCGATTGTTCCATGCTATTATATTATCAACCTTGGATGTTTTATATACATTTATATGCTATTTTATATGATTTTTGGGACTAACCTACTAACCCAGAGCCCAGTGCCAGTGCTAGTTTCTGTTTTTCCTTGTTTTAGAATATCGCGGAAAAGGAAAATCAAACGGAGTCCAGTTGACCTGGAACTTCACGGAACTTATTTTTGGATCAGAAGAAGCCCATTAGACTTGGAGTGCACGTTAGGGCATCAACGAGGAAGCCACGAGGCTGGGGGGCGCCCACCCCCTAGGCGCGCCCTCCACCCTCGTGGGCCCCTCGTGGCCCCCCTGACGCACTTCTTCCTCCTATATATCTCCATATACCCTAAAACGATCAGGGAGCACAATAGACCGGGAGTTCCGCCGCCAGAAGCCTCCGTAGCCACTGAAAGCCAATCTAGACCCGTTCCGGCACCCTGTCGAAGGGGTCAATCCCTCTCTGGTGGCCATCTTCATCATCCCGATGCTCTCCATGACGAGGAGGGAGTAGTTCTCCCTCGGGGCTGAGGGTATGTACCAGTAGCTATGTGTTTGATCTCTCTCTCTCTCTCTCTCTCTCTCTCTCTCTCTCGTGTTCTTGAGGTGGTACGATCTTGATGTATCGCGAGCTTTGCTATTATAGTTGGATCTTATGATGTTTTCTCCCCCCTCTACTCTCTTGTAATGGATTGAGTTTCCCCTTTGAAGTTATCTTATCGGATTGAGTTTTTAAAGATTTGAGAACACTTGATGTATGTCTTGCCATGCATATCTGTGGTGACAATGGGATATCACGTGATTCACTTGATGTATATTTTGGTGATCAACTTGCGGGTTCCGCCCATGAACCTATGCATAGGGGTTGGCACATGTTTTCGTTGTGATTCTCCGGTAGAAACTTTGGGGCACTCTTTGAGGTCCTATGTGCTGGTTGAATAGATGAATCTGAGATTATGTGACGCATATCGTATAATCATACCCACGGATACTTGAGGTGACATTGGAGTATCTAGGTGACATTAGGGTTTTGGTTGATTTATGTCTTAAGGTGTTATTCTAGTACGAACTCTAGGGTTGTTTGCGACACTTATAGGAATAGCCCAACGGATTTATTGGAAAGAATAACTTTGAGGTGGTTTCGTACCCTACCATAATCTCTTCGTTCGTTCTCCGCTATTAGTGACTTTGGAGTGACTCTTTGTTGCATGTTGAGGGATAGTTATGTGATCCAATTATGTTATTATTGTTGAGAGAACTTGCACTAGTGAAAGTATGAACCCTAGGCCTTGTTTCCTAGCATTGCAATACCGTTTACGCTCACTTTTATCATTAGTTACCTTATTGTTTTTATATTTTCAGATTACAAAAACCTTTATCTACCATCCATATCCACTTGTATCACCATCTCTTTGCCGAACTAGTGCACCTATACAATTTACCATTGTATTGGGTGTGTTGGGGACACAAGAGACTCTCTTTTATTTGGTTGCAGGGTTGCTTGAGAGAGACCATCTTCATCCTACGCCTCCTACGGATTGATAAACCTTAGGTCATCCACTTGAGAGAAATTTGCTACTGTCCTACAAACCTCTGCACTTGGAGGCCCAATAACGTCTACAAGAAGAAGGTTGTGTAGTAGACATCAAGGGGAGACCCCTACCTATGTTCCTTCACTTCATAGAAACAACATGCCAAAGCAAGCGTACAACGGTATTACACATGAAAAAGAACAGAGAGAGATAGAAGGGATGCAGTCTTACACATGAAGAACATGTGATCTGTGGTGCTTATAGAGGAGTATATAGAGCTCCACTCTTGTCGACATAAACTTTCGCTGCCGTATAATCTGAGCCATACAGAATCAAACAACAAGACTAGCACATCAACACCATACACAAAAAATTAGCTATCCATCTATCCCTGCAAACTGACTGATACTAGTACAGGTGTGTAGTAGAAAGAGCGGAGTTTGTGTTATGTATGTACCTTGGAATTGCATGTTCTTGATGACGACAGGGTCGATGCCAGAGGCCAACAGGTAGAGAGTGTCATCAAGGTCTGAAGAGAAAAAGGGCCCATTACAAACAGATGTTGCATTTTCTAGCTTACAACAAATCCCAGGTCAATTACAACAACATATTATGTGAAGCAACGTTGATTGCATCCTACAACAATAGGATAAATTATGTAAAGGAGATCAAGAGACCAGATTCAATTGTTACTACTGGTCAAGGGAAGAACAACCAAGTGTCCATATTTAGTTGTTACTACTAATGAAGGTGCTGGTGAGTGAAGTAAATCGTCTTGCCATTGCAGCAGAGTTCAGTGGTACAATGCATCTAAACCAAATTAACTTGTCATCAGAACTTAACATAACAGGGATCACTAGTCAGTAGGATTTGCAATAGAATGCTGCAGTATCCAATTAGAACAAACAAAGTGCTCGAACAATGTTGAACCATCCATGTTCCGTACAAACCAACTGCCTAAAATGCATTTTTTCATAAATTGTCTGAATAGTCTAATACCCATCAAACAACCTTTGAAATCAACACATGGCACAATCTGAAAGTTTTTCCTGTATTATTTGGAATAGTATTTTTGATTGGTAACACATTGAACAGCAAGCAGCATGTCAATCTGTAGCAGAGTAACGGAATGGGACTGCCCTTGAAAAGCAAGTGATTCTCACTAGTAACATCAGAACAAAGATTCTCCAAGCCAAAATAACTAGCTTAGGGAAATTAAAGCGCTGCAAGCAAGTGGGTGAGGAAGGGCGGTCATCTTACCACCGCCATAGAACTTGATGTTGTAGTTGCCGACGTGTGCAGCGTCGTGAGCTCGCCAGAGATGGCTCGCTGCACCCGGCCGTGGTCGTATGGCATCTCCAACTCCCGGTCTTCACTGGCTCTGATGGTGCTAGTGTTGGTCAATGGAGAAGGTGGCCCAGCTACACCCATGAAGGAATGAGACCTTGGTGGGGTGGCAAACCCGCAGAGGTCAGTCATGGGTCCATCCTCGCGGCACACCTCATCTGCTTCTCGCCACAGCTTATCATCACCAGTGTGCAATTCTGGACAAAAACATAAATGTTTCATATAAACTAATATTGGTGCTTATCGATAAAAAAGAGTAAATTCCGGTTTTTACCCCCTATTTTGATATTTTTTACACTAATTACCCCATTTAGCCATATTTCATCCATTTTACCCAATTTAACAAAAGTTCTGCCACAATTTACCCTGTTTAAAATTTTGTGAGCGTTCTGACCGACATGTCCCAATTGTCAGGTCCACTTGGCATCCCACATCGACCGTTTTTTCCTGCCTATTTTCTTCCTGCTGGACCGGTCCTCCCAGCTTCTCCTTGACCGGGAACAGGACCAGCCCGATGGAGGTCGCTCGTGTCGCATCCAACGCACAACGCCCGAGTCGGCCGTGGGCCACGCTTGCCTCCAGTCGGTTCTTGCTTGTGTTGCCTGTCCCCTATCGATTGCATCGCCCGTCTAGGTTTCCAACCCACACACATGCTAGGCTCGCTCGAACCTTGGGTTGGGATTGTCAGGCAGCGGTGATGATGACGGCGGTGGCGGCGATGAGTGCTGAGCGGCCGGCCATGCGATTTCATACCTCCTCGAGCAGGGTTGTATGGCCGCGGCATCCAAGCAAGAAATGACCCCGTGGAATCCGATGGCTCCGTCAAGCTCGCCGACGTTGGCATAGGCGCGTTCATGTACATGATCCCATCAGGCTGTGACCAGTTCATCTTACTACTTTGGCGACATAGCAGGGACCCCATGAGGATGTGCTCAGTTGATGGCGGGGCTATGGCGATGGCTGGTCCAACAAATTAGTGAGGTTGGTGAACAAACAATCCCTCTCAGTCGTACCCCATTCCACAAGATTTTGACCATATCTATCATAGCAATTTGTGTAGTCTGATATTTTCCCGACTCATGCATTAGCCGGCGAGGCGTTTCATTAGGACAGAATTAAGATGCTTATTGAAGATCATGTGTATACATGTCACCCTTCTGCAATGTGTACGAGCTAAGAAAGGTGAAGACTGACAAGGTGTTTGTGCCGCTGCTTGTGTAGCCTGTCATTGCCACTGCCATTGTTTGGTGTATTCTGTAGTTTGTGTAGTTGTGAACTAGTGAAGCTATCTATAAATGGGAAGCATTATTCAGTCCTGTTTCGAACATGTGAATCCAGAGCAGTCTATAGCCTATATTAATCAGTTTTGACAGTAGTGTGAAGCAGAAATACGATCTGTTTGGCAAAAGAGAGATAATTTGACAGCATGATCCTTGAATAAGGAGACGAATTGACATCATGACCCAGGGAACAAATAGGCAGAAATAGTTGTCATAACACAAATTTTTCGCATTTTATTTCCATGATCTGTTGCAAATAATAGAGAAGGATCTATTTTATAAATAATAGGAGAATACCATCAACTCCAAAAAATAGACAGGGTAAATAGGCACAACACAATTGGACTTGTCGGTTAGAATGCTCACAAAAAATTAAACAGGGTAAATTATGGCAACATTTCTACTAAATAGGGTAAAATGGATGAAATCCTGCTAAATGGGGTAATTAGTGTCAAAAATGTCAAAATAGGGGGTAAAAACCGGAATTTACTCATAAAAAATGTGTAACGTATTGTACTGCACAAGTGGTGAGATGAGAGGTGACTTGGTGTGTACAAGAAAGAAACTTGTTCCCTTCTTGATTTTTTTCTGAAAACACAAGGACTAATACAGGTTTACTGTTCTCCAATGTCTGGCATTCAGTTCGCTTGAACCAAAAAAGTGCCAATTTGAAAGAAAGCATTCAGTTTCCTTGAATCGGAGATGGATAACAGGCGCATCATCACAACAGACAAAACAATGTTCATTGTACGTAAAAAGGGAGAAATTTCAGTTTCCTTAAACCAAAAAATGATGCATATCCATAGGAATTGAACGTCCAACTAGTTGTAGTAAAAGTTTATGCATGCACATACAAAAAAAATTAGCAAAGTCGGGAGGGGAGGCCCCTACCTATTTTCTATGAAAAACAAAAGCGTGCAGCAGTCTTACACATGAAGAACAGCGAGGGAGGTAGAAAGAAGGGAGCGGCCTAAACACGTTGAAGATAAAAGAAGATACAGGTTTAGCTTGGCATCCTTCAACGCAGAAAAGCATTGGATGATGCCCAATTCCGAGCGTTTGGTCCATCATTGTTTCATCTGCATGATATTACAGTTTAAATTAGACAAAATATAAGTACACCAGTTTCTAAGTCTGTCCAGTGAGCCTTCACCTTATTGTGCATAAAAGGGCAGAGTGATGAACGGCTAATACAAACATGTAGCCAATCATTATGTATCCTATCATTTTCCCCAAAAAATTGCAAAAAGTAAAACGGTTATTTTCTCTTTCTTTATATGTGAATTTTAATGGAGAGAGTACTGTTTGCGTTGGTAGGTTAGGGGTTCCTGCGGACACCCGAGGTAATTTATCACTAAAACTCTAGGAACAAGCCAACATCAAAGACGATAAATCCCTAAAAAAATATCACTGTGGCTCGATGTATAGAGCATGAGAGATGGGCCGTCGTCTTACCAATACCACAGAACTTAATGTTGCCGACGTGTGCAGTGGCGTGAGCCCGCCGGAGATGGCTGGCTGCACCCGGCCGCCGTCTTACCAATACCACAGAACATGATAGCAAATTTAAAATAAATTCATGAATTCAAAGAACAATTCAAGAATTTTAAAACTATTCACAAACTTGATACAATGTTCAGAAATATGAAAAAATATCTTGAATTTTTAAAATATTCACGAATTTGATTTTTTTTGCAATTCAGAAAATGTTCGTGTAATTTTAAAAATGATTGATAATTTTTGAAAAGTTTTTTAGTTTGAAAAAATGAGCGTATTTGAAATATTATTCACAAATTAAAAAAGGAATAATAAAAAGAAAAATAATAATAATAAAACATACAATGAAAATGACATCGAGAAAAGGTGTAGAAAAACGAAAAAATAGGAAAGAGAGAACCTTCATAAAATTTCCCAAAACTGGATGGAAGGTTTCAGAAGCATATTAAAACCGGCTCCTCCATTTATATTCTAGCGCCGAATGGGCCGGATAAAGTCGCCGCACCTGTGGGTGATTAGCACGGGCGATATATATCATTTGTGGTGCGTCTGCGCCACGCCTAAAGGATTGCATGTAGTTGGCCGGCCCAGTAACATTAAATGTATTAGTTTTGTTCATTTTTTCTTTTGTTTATATTTTTGTAATATTTTATATACAAAAATACTTAAATTCAAATGCTCATGGCATACTAAAAATTGTTAATGAAGTGAAAGAACTTTCCCAAACAATTTTTCCAAACTTTTTGTACCATAAAAAAATGTTAGTGTAAAAACTGTCTTGACGCAAGTCTAAGCCGTGAAATTTCATACGACCACACATGTGATTTGCATGTGGTGCAATGCTGTCTGTGTGCTTCTAGTGATTCTAAAGCAAGTCAAGCAGTCACGTTATATGGTGGTCATCTCTTCCCACACCTAGCGGTATCGGACTAAAACTCCTCACCCCATGCATGCTTGTCTACTCGTGCGTGTAGCGTGTGTAAGCCATCATGGGCTGGTCAGACAATAAATATAATGGGTCGGTCGGACAATGACTTAGTTGCTTGCATAGCTTCCCTGCATAAGTAAGAAGAAGTAAAAATCGTTTGTTGCCTCCAAGCAAACTTGGTTCTTGTCCCTGATGTAGTACAACTTAAACAAAGGCGAGCAAGACACTATATGTTTTTCCTAATCATCAAAATGCCATCCAATGTTTTTTCTTCGGCTCCAACGAGGCGACCTGTATCGGAAAATTTCTTCTTCAACTCCTGCACAAGCGGCCAACTAGCTACCTAAGTACTACAAATTAGACTACGGGAACGTCAAAAATTGTTTGTGTTATTCGAAAAATGTTCATACCATTCAAAAATTTCTGATGGCACTACAAACTATTCACACATTTAAAATATGTTCCGTGATATTTAAAAAGATCATTAAATGTAAAATGTTATTCCTGAAATTATAATATAATATTGATAACGTATGAAAATATTTCCTTGACTTCTAAAAAATGTTTTAACACTTAAAAATGTCTATACAATTCAGAATAATATGCACAATTTTCTTTTGAAAAATGTTCATGTATATAAAAATGCTTGCTGTGTATTAATATATTCAAGACTCGTTGTGAAGATGTTCTCTGTGTATTCAGATGAATGTTCAGCATGCATTCAAAAAACATTTAATGTGGATCTAAAAAATTCTCAACATGGAAACAAAAAAAATGTTCAAACTATATTTGTAAATATAGACATATATTTTAAAGTTTAAAGTAAACATAAAATTGAAAAGAGCAAAAAAAACCCGAACAAAAACTCATAAAGAAAACACATATAAAAAAACAAAAAAAATGCATAGAAGCTTCAAAACTAGTTCGTATCGATCCATAGAATGCACAATCTTGGGTTGACCTACTCATCGAAGCACCAAAGGAGAGAGAGGAGCATAGGTGTCACAATAAGCCACAAGAACTATATCTCGCTTATAAAGAGTTGAAAGGAGCTCTCGACTCAAGGTGTCTACAGAACGCTACTGTACTGGGCCAATCCATATTCACATATTCGTGTTCGCTCGCCCACGGTCGCTTTGAAGGTTCACTTTTTTTCAGTTTTTCTTTATTTTCTTCATGGCTTATTTTTTATGATACATTTGTTCTCTTTTATTTCTCACCAGTTTTCTATGTTTTATTTTCTTCTTCATTATTCAATTTTTGTTTGTTTTTTGGTTTTCACTGTTTTCCATTTTTTGCATTGGTTTTCATCAATTTCCATTTTTTCTTTTTGCTTGTGTTTGTTTTTTCTGATTTAGTTGTTTTTTTTTCATTTTCCCTTGTTTCATTGTTGGTTTTCAACTATTAACTTTTTGTTTAACTATTTTCGTAGTAACAGAATGTACATTTTTAGTTATCCGATGTGCATTTTTACTTATATACAAGTTTGATACACTTTTTTTGAATACATAGTCAACATTTTTAAAATACATGGTGAACATTTTTGAATGGCAATAAATATTTTCTCACACACAATGTACATTTTTCGTATACATCATGAACATTTTTATATACATGTTGAACATTTTTAAATACATAATAAGATTTTTAAGAATATATGGTTTTTGATGTCTTACTTTATTTAATGTGCGTCATACATTTCTCTTATTCATCAAGAACATTCTTTCATAGACGTTTAATATATACTTAAAATACATGATCAATATTTCTTTTAATTTTTTGTGTACATTATTTTCGTATACATGAGAAATAAGTGAGACATAGCTCATTGATGATCTCTTTTCACAAGGATTGGTATAGTCTTATGTTGGTGCCTGTCTATCTCCACTAATGGTGGGATTAAACTCTTTGCACACACACTAGAAGTCAAATAGTAGATGTTTGAGATTTTCAGGATTTTATTAGCCCCATAAAATCTAACACATTCCACAATGATAAATCTGTGATTTATTTTGAGGATTGTAGCAGACCCATAAAATCGAATGGAACTATTATGTTGATATTTTAGTGTGAGACCGGGGATGACTCACCTAAATTAGCACCTACCATGGGGTAGTGAATAGTTTACTTCGCTGGGTTCACATCTGGAACGAACCATGGCGCTCTGCTTTATTTCAGTGCTCTGCTTTAGCCCAGGGAAGATGGAACAGGTATCCCAAACGCTCACCATGTTGTTGCCCATCCTGCTGCAACCTCGACTTGGCGACAGTAGCTACAACGTGGTTTCTCGACTTAAGCGTGGTGCTTAGCGTGTCACCAGCATAGTGGTGATCACCAGCATTGATAGGAAGGCATGTATATGTCCAAATTCAACCAGCCGGGTCAACACCTTCAAAACCATTGTTAAAATGATGTTTTATTCCAACTCAATACAATGATACAGTCTCTTCATTAATCCATTTCTTTTGTTTAAACACACATTTTGGAAACATGGGCAGTCTAATACAATAGTAACACCAACACCAACTAGCCACTACAATCACTAACTGCTAGACAGCTTGCTCTAGTTACTACTTTTAAGTATTTTTCATGTTACAATGCGATAATTTGAAAATCCCTGATAACATCATGATTTTCTTTCAAGTACTCACACATCTACCGCTGCTACAACTAAAATATGAATCCATCACCCAGATGAGGAATCACTTCCAAATGCCCTCATGGCCTCATCTCTTCATTTGCGCATATGATTGTTCATTTGCTCATCTCTTCATTTGGTATCTTCTCGGTCTGTTTCTTTCAAGGACGACACAATTGAGCAAACACGTTAACTGAAACAGACAAGGTTTCTAAGGTTCAGTTCACATCAAACATCAAACATATAAATCAAGCTACGCAACCCACCGTTCTGGAGGCCTTCGCTCGCGCGTGATCGCTGGCCACTCGATCAGCTCGCTCGTTCGTTTTGCACCGTTGATTTTTACTATTCACAGCTAGATTTTGTTACACCTCGCACTGCTTCGCTGGGTGGCTGCCAGTGGACCCATATAATCATTGGTCCACACGGCAGCGAAGGGCTCGTAAGCAACACATAATCGTTATGCTCAAAATATGCATTTTTGAAAATTATTATTATTTGTTCTAAAGATATCTATAGCATTTTTGCCTGAATAATTAAAGCCATCTACTCTATTGATGATTTGTTAGGTGAAAAAATGAACGAAAAGGAGTTTGTAGTTTTGTGAATCAATCTGATACTTTTGCAGTCCGCTTTGTTAGAGCATCTCCAGTCGTTGCCCCCCTCCCCCCAAGGAGGCATAAAAATCGCCGCCTGGGGGCGAGCCGGCGGTATAATCGGCTCTGGAGGCGGTTGGGCACCCAGCCGTCGCCCCCAGGTGCCGATGTCGGCCCATTTTTCAGCCCACTTTCGCCGAAAATGGTCCGATATCGGCGGGAATCGGCCCCTATTCGGCGTGGTTCGGCATGAATTCTCAACATAAATATTATTTTTTATCACATAGTTCATCATAGAAAATCAATAAAAATCAAATAGTTCAACAACAAATAGTTCAATACAAATTATATAGTCCAAGAAATAAAAACTCATATTTCATCACACGTCGAACTAGGCGTCGCCATTGATCCCCCATAGGTGCTCCACCGGATCTTGCTGCAGTTGTTGATGCACCTATGGGTCTCGGATCTCCTGACGCATATTTAGGTAGGAAGTCCATGTAGCCGGTAGCTGGTGATCAACTTGGGCAAGAGGACCCTGCCTGTAGTATGGTTCAGTGTCAAACACTGGCTCTTCCTGCTCGCTCTCAATGATCATATTGTGCAAGATGACACATCAAGTCATCATCTTCCACATTTGATCTTTCGACCAGGTCTAAGCAGGATACCGGACAACAGGAAATCGAGATTGGAGCACACCAAATGCCCGCTCGACATCCTTCCTGCAAGCCTCCTGAACCTTGGCAAGGTGGGACTTCTTGCCTCCTGGCACAACGTTTGATATAGTCTTCACAAATGTCGACCATCTCGGATAGATGTCATCATCTAGGTAGTACACCTTATTGTAGTGCCGCCCATTGACCTCCAAGTTCACTGGAGGAGAATGACCTTCAACAAGCTTGGCAAAGACAGGGGAGCACTGCAGCACATTGATGTCACTATGAGTTCCTGGCATATCAAAGAAGGAGTGCCAAATTCAGAGGTCCTGTGTGACCACCACCTCAAGTACTACACTACAACCGCCTTTAGCGCCTTTGTACATCCCCTGCCAAGCAAATGGGCAGTTCTTCCATTTTCAATGCATTCAGTCGATGCTTCCAAGCATCCCAGGAAATCCTCTTGCTGCATTCTGTGCTAGGATCCGAGCAGTGTCTTCCGCATTGGCTGTTCGCAAGTATTGTGGTCCAAACACTACCACCACTGCCCTGCAGAACTTGTAGAAACACTCAATGGTCGTGGACTCGGCCATGCACCCATAGTCGTCGAGTGAATCACCGGGAGCTTCGTATGCAAGCATCCTCATCGATGTCGTGCACTTCTGGATTGAGGTGAATCCAAGTTTGCCGGTTCAATCATTCTTGCACTTGAAGTAGCTGTCGAACTCCCGAATGGAATTCACGATCCTGAGGAAAATCTTTCGGCTCATCCAATAACGGCGCCGAAATACTTTGTCGCCGTGCAGTGGAGCGTCGGCGAAGTAGTCAAAGTAGAGCATGCAGTAGCCTCCCAAACGATGCCGGTTCTTTGCTTTCATCCGCCCCGGCGCCGAGCCACCTCGCCGCAGCTTTTCATTGCTCGCGAGCAGGCCGGCAAGGGTGGCGAGGACCATGAGATGTTCCTCTGCCAGCAGCACGGCAAGTGCCTCCTCGTCGTCCGAGTCCATCGTCGAGCAGGCAAATCGCCGAACACCTTGCGGGCGTGGTGGGCGCACACCCGCCAATACACCGCCCTGCGCGGCCGGAACAACGGTAAAATCGCCCGGACAGTGGTGGAGATGCAGCCGCGGCGAAACCTCCTCTCTTTTCCGACGGAGAATGGCCTATCTAGTGGTGGTGGGCGGTGGGCGGCGCCGGGATCGGCAGGGTGACGGCCGAGCGCGTAGGGGGTAGAAGGTGAATCTGGACGAATGGCTTGACTTTTCGCCTCACAGTATGGGCCAGGCGTGTTTTTTCCTTGCGCCAGAGCCCCCGAGTGCCCCCCCAGTGCGCCGGGTTCGGCCTGCGATCGCCGGGCCCAAAAACGGGCCCAGCCGATGGATTTCGACGTCTTGGGGCCGCGACTAGGGCATTTTTTCGGCGCCGACGCGTAAAAAGTCGCTTGGGGGCCTGTTGGGGGCGCGGCCGCACTAGTAGAAAACGGGCCTTTAGTCTCGGTTCTAGAGGGCCTTTAGTCCCGGTTCTAGAACCGGGACTAAAGGGTCAGGACTAAAGGCCCCCCTTTAGTCCCGGTTCTGTTACGAGCCGGGACTAAAGGCCCTCCACGTGGTCGCTGTCTGGAGCTCCACCTTTAGTCCCGGTTGGTAAACACCAACCGGGACTAAAGGATATTTTACGATTTTTTTTAATTTTTTTCCCAATTTTCAACTTTTCGAATTATTTTATAATGTATTCTCTAATCACCCCTCATCATTCCAAATCGTTTAACTTCCCTACCGGTCACCCATCCTATCACTACTCCAGCCTGAGCACGCTTAACCTTCGAGTTCTATTCCCCCTAGTTTCGTAGTCTACACTTGTTGTTTTTTTCACAATAGTAAGATGCCAATCCTATTAACCCTCGGGAGTTTAGCTTGAGCATGAAGTCACATGTTTCACTGTTTGAGTTTGAAATTATTATTCTAAAAAACAATAATTATTTAGTAACACTAATATTTCTTGAATAAGTAGTTTGACCATAGTTTGACCAGATTTGACCAAAATTCAAAAAAATGAAATAATTATTTAGTAACACTAATATTCTTGAATAATTATTTAGTAACAATAATATTATTAAATAATTATTTAGTAACACTAATACTTATTGAATAAGCAGGTTGACCATGGTTTGACTAGATTTAACCAAAATACAAAAAAAACTGAAATTTGAGCATAACTTTTTTCCTTTTAGAATTTGAGGATTCTAGAAATTTGCAAAACGGCCTACAGCAGTCAAATTCAGATGCGGATTTTCGTGCTGAACATTTTGATATTTTATATGTTTTTTTCGACATCGTATGCAAAAGTTATAGCCGTTATACTTTTTTGTAACACTTTTTTTTGCAAAACATGTCCAAATTTAAGTTTTTCAATTTTCCTAACTAGTAGATATAGTCATATAACTACATCTCGAAGGATTTTATTTTTTGAAGTTTTTATCATTTTCTTTTGTTTTTTTTAAACTGAAATGGCGATACACCGGGGGGGGGGGGGGGTAGAGTTTGAGACACGAACCCTTTTAGTCCCGGTTTGAGACACAAACCGGGACTAAAGGGCACCGCACCCTTTTTTCTTATAGAGGTGGTTTTGGAAAGTATGAAATTAGCTTTATCTTAATTTTCTTATAGAGGTATATTTAATTTGGAGCGTCGGTGATGTCTATATCCAATATCTATATCTACAAGTAGTGTTTTTTGTGTATTATTTTCCCCTTCGGAACAAAAATGCTACTCCCTCTATTCCTAAAGATAAGTCTTTTTAGATATTTCAATGCGGACTATATACAAAGCAAAATGACTGTATCTACACTCTAAAATATATCTATATACATCTGTATGTAGTCCTTATTGAAATATCTAAAATACTTATATTTAGGAACGGAAGTAGTATACATTTACTATTTCAATCATAACTTATTGAATGAAATTGTAAGCATCCGCAAACTGGACACCGATTAGAATTTAAAAGAGAATTTTATATAGGCCCTATTTTCATTTTGATCTGTCCATGCCACCCTTGCATTAATATTCATGTTCAGATGTTCTATTCAGTGCAAATGCTACATGTATGTGCTTATTACGTCAGCATGATTGATATGTTTGATGCCCGTATAGAGATGCTACTTTGTTTTATAGTTCATCGTTTCCAAACATTTCTTAATAATCTCCATTATTATTAATTAAATGGCACCATAATCTGTCATATGGTGGTAGGAAATGTGGTTACATGGAATTCTGTATCTTTTTAGATAAAGAACTATTATCAAATAAAATCTGTATATGAATTTCCATGTCTCTTGGTTATTTTATATATACATTACATATTATTCCTAACCAATTTCTTAGTATTAGTTATGGTGTGTTTGTTTGGGCTGTAATTTCTTAGAACTATTATCAAATAAAAACTAAGTTGGATGAGCTTAAAGCATTTATTCACCAGTACAAGTTAAATATGCTTTTAAAAAATTAAATATATGTATTTTCTAGTGTACATCATCATTTATTCCTAAAGGAATACTGGATATGCTCATTTCTATTGCTACAGTACAAGTTAAACCATCCCAACTCCATAGCAGTACTACTCCAAACAGAACTGGAATTATTATATTTTTTATGGATTTCACAAATTCAGCAGGTTGAGCATTTTTTTGTGATTTTCTTGATAAATCAAATATTAGAGTAAACTTTCATACTTAGCGACAACTTGATTTAGTATAACATGTTGGTTTCTGAACTTGGTAGATCAAATCTTCCAGGAAAGCTACGTGTGTGCAAGCTAGCTAGACAAGCACACAAGCAAACTGCTAGATTGATGAACAGTAGGGTTCAACATAATATAGTACTCTGTAGCACAAAGCTCTCTCTTTCTCTCATGTACAAACAGCCCACGAGCAGCAGCAAGCAAAGCAATAGCGATCAGACAACAAACAGCAAACAACAGAAGTAGCAGCAGCAAACAGCAGGGCTGGCCCATTCATGAGGGCACCAGAGGTGAGCCGGAGCTACATCTCAGAAAAGACGAGATATAACTGTTGCGGGCAACAGGAGACAATGCAGGTGTTTTTCTCATGCAAGGGGCAAGGGGAATTCGAGTTGACGCATGAATGCCAGGATGTGGACACTCAACTCCAGAATGAATGAATAGCAGTGAAGTAGCCTCTAACTCAGATTTCGGACCGATATGCAAAGAAAGACACGAGGGCTATATCTCGCCTTCATCGGTTTTTCTTTTTGTTATTTCTATTTTGAGTTTTTAGTTTGTTCTTTTTATTTTGATTTTTATAAATACATGTTGAATTTTTAATACATGTTATATATATTTGTTTATACATGTTCAACATTGTTTTTATACACGTTGAAATTATCTTGGATTTATCATGAACAATGTTGTAAATACATGTTTGAACATTATTGTGAAAACATGTTCAATATTTTTAAAATACACATTCAATATTTTTTTAACACACATTGAAAATATTTTTTCATATACATTGACTTTTTTTAAAAATACATCAAGAACTTTCATATTTTTTACAATACACACTGAACATTTCTTTGTCTACTCATTGTACATTGTTTGAATATGCACAGACATTTTTTTAGTACACGTTGAACACTTTTCAATACATGATGCATTGTTTTCATTAATGTCATGAACATTACTTTCTAAACATGTGAACATTTTCAAAGTCACAAATCTTTTTTTACTGAAGCAAACAATTTTTAAAACTTGAGTGAATAAAGTTTTTACACTGTGATTTTCTTTAAAGCATGTGAACATTTATCTGAATGGCACGAACATTGATTATGAAATGTACAAATATTTTCTCAAAACCACAAACAAACATTTACATTTCCCCAACATTATTGTAATTTGTGTGAACATTTGAAAACTTAAACAAAGTATAGAAATTCATAGCTGGACTCGAGCTCAGATGATCGCAAGAGAACAGTAAATTCCAAAAAGAATAGCAAAAAAGCTCACAATATATGAAATTTCTTGTACATCAAAATGAACAAGTTTTCCTTGTGTGCGCAAACTTCCAAGAGAATATGACATCGGGGGAGTTTGGGGCAAAAAAAACAAAATTTGTGCTCCAAAATCAAATATTTTTGAACCTTTCTCGACATTTAGATTTTTTTTTTGCCTAGAGCTCCTTTGATGCCACATCACCACGAATATTTCCAAGCTCTTAGGGAGTTCGTTAAACTTCATTGTCAAAACATTATATTATTTTTGAATTTTTCTTCATTCGTAGGAGCATCTAAGCTCGTATACTGAAACATCGTCGTCAACAAAGTAACTTGTCCATATATATATGAGGAATTTTAAATATAAGCATATGTAAGAAAACAGAAAAAGAAAAGCCTCGCATTGGAAAAAGATAACTAAAAATAGAAAAAATGTAGTTGGCTGGCCCACTAATAGTTACCCTAGAGCAGTCATTGTGTCTCGCAGTAGGAGAGACAAAGCCAGAAATCACTAGTTAGAGGGTACCCCTTATAGAGGTCCCTCTCATCTCCTTTGCAGCGACAAGTGGCACACTGCAGTGTGACACTTGTCACGGCCTTGGGGTTTTGTGTTTTTAGTTCATTCATTTTTTTTCAAATTGTTTTATCTCTTGAACCACGTGTCCAAATAATGAACCGTTTTCACCGTTGCGTTTCTCAAGTCAAGGTCTTCGAAAGTAGGTCTAATGTTAATAGGTTTTGGAAAAACTTAAACCAATAAATAAAAAATCGTAAAACATGAAAAACCGAAGCCGTAGAAAATAAAAATAAAACCGGAAACAAAAAAGGAAGCTAGAAGCACTAATGTGCTTTTAGTTTTTTTGGAAAGGACACATGTGTTTTTTTCTACTTTTTGAAAAGCACAACTGTGTTTTTCACTTTAAGGATAACTATGAAAGCACATATGTGCTTCACGCCGAAGCACAACTATGCTTTTCGGTGAAGCACAACTATGTTTTTTTCACACGGTATGCTCATACGAGGAAAACTAAAAAAACACGAAAACCTAGAAAAAACAAACAAAACCCAAAAAACCCACAAACCCCCCAAAAAATCAAACCAGTGAAAAGGTTAAAAAAACATGCTCTCGCAGGTGCGTCCAACACTCGACACATGACGGTGTTATGAACCACGTGTCGCGTTTGGGCCTCCTCATGCTGCTCAACGAGTCTCCCACACAAGTTGTACCCATCACTTCCTGAAATGTTGCGGCCAAAGAAGCCTGACTTCACCTTGCACTCGGCGGCCTAGATGAAGCCTAGCCTTGTCGGCGCCACTTGGCTAGAACTTGGGAGCAACTAATCAAAGTTTACCCCTTGGAGGGCTCCCACAACGGTCACTTTCTTCAGCCTAGGAGCTTGTCAACTGGTGCGCCCAGCCGCCACCACAGGTCACGCGCTGGCGCGCCCTTGAAGTTTTTTTGCATGGGCTTTTCTTTTTTTTGTTGATTTTAAGCTTTTTAGCTTTTGTTTGGTTTTGGTTTTGACAGATATTTTTGTTCTTTTTTCTGGAAAGCGGTGCTTTTCTCCATGTGCTTTTCAAAAAGAAAAAACACGTGCTTCCAAAAAATATATTGGAAAGCACATCTTTGCTTCTGGGTTCTTTTTTTGGGTGTTCCGTTATTGGTTTCGATATTTTTCCCCTGTTTCTTTTCTCCCATTTTTGTGAAAAAGTATTTCAAAACATACTGACATGATATTCAGTTTTGAAGGTCTCGATACGAAAAATCCAACGGTGAAAATTGTTTGTCATTGGACGCACGGTTCAAGAGATAAAATGTTTTGAAAAGACAAAGCTATGAAAAGGGACAATTTTTCTATGTAGCAACGAGTGGCACACATGCAGTGCACCACTTGTCATCACCAGAGAAGAGAAGATGAGAGTGACCTTTGCAAGGGGTGCCCTTTAGTGATTTCATCGAAAAAAGCTTTCGCCCACTTTATATATAATGCACAGCCACACCTTTACATGGTTATGAGGAGATCCTCTTACAAAGCAGATCACAGAAAAAACAAGAGAGCAAGAGAATCCACACCCTACCACAAAGTAACCTAGACTACCGACAAGAGACGAAACAACACATCCAAGGGAAAGCATCGGGCCTGGTTGCAACACTCACAAACAAAAGTTATCCCCGGAGAGGGCCCTTGTCCTCCCGCTCCGAATCATGGAGCCCGAGCCCATGTGCGGACATCGAGGAATGAGAGTGTGCCAACAAGGACCCATATAGAAGATAAGGAGTAAGTGAAACTGCCCAACGCTAGGGCCGAAGAAGCTTCAAGATAGGATCCGCAAATGTCCACCGATGGCGGCACAGCATGTCGGAGGCAACCTGGGCTCCACGACGATGCTCCCAAGAGAGAGACGACACAACGTGTCGCCGCCGCCACGACCGAAGAAATGGTCAAGGGTTTTCACCTAGTGTCCCAGCGCAAAGAGATGGGCCACAACGATGCCTCCCAAGAGGGATATGACACCCACGGGTATCGCTGCCGCTAGCGCCGTAGCACAGAGCTTTCGCCTGGAACCACTCAAACGGGCCACACCGAGGGATCCCGAGCACCCTCCCACCACGAGGATGTGTTGGGGAACGTAGCAGAAATTCAAAATTTTCCTACGTGTCACCAAGATCTATCTATGGAGAAACTAGCAACGAGGGGAAGGAGAGTGCATCTACATACCCTTGTAGATCGCTAAGCGGAAGCGTTCAAGTGAACGGGGTTGATGAAGTCGTACTCGTCGTGATTCAAATCACCGATGATCAAGTGCCGAACGCACGGCACCTCCGCGTTCAACACACGTACAGCCCGGTGACGTATCCCACGCCTTGATCCAGCAAGGAGAGAGGGAGAGGTTGAGGAAGACTCCATCCAGCAGCAGCACAACGGCGTGGTAGTGGTGGAGGAGCGTGGCAATCCTGCAGGGCTTCGCCAAGCACCACGGGAGAAGAGGAGTACTTGGGAGAGGGGGAGGGCTGCGCCAGAACTTCGTGTAAAGCTCCCATGCGTCTCCCCACTATATATAGGGGTGGAGGGGCTGGTTTCTTGCCCTCCAAGTCCATTGGGGCGTTGGCCAAGGTGGGAGGAAAGAAATCTCATTATTTCCTTCCCCACCGATTGTTATCCCCCCTTTTTAGGGATCTTGATCTTATCCCTTCGGGATATGATCTTATTCCTTCTAAGGGGGGATCTTGGTGCGCCTTGACCAGGGGTGTGGGGCCTTGCCCCCACTACCCACGTCCATGTGGGTCCCCCATGCAGGTGGGCCCCACTCCGGAACCTTCTAGAACCTTCCCGGTACAATACCGAAAAATCCCGAACATTTTCCGGTGGCCAAAATAGGACTTCCCATATATAAATCTTTACCTCCGGACCATTCCGGAACTCCTAGTGACGTCCGGGATCTCATCCGGGACTCCGAACAACATTGGGTAACCACATACAAACTTCCTTTATAACCCTAGCGTCATCGAACCTTAAGTGTGTAGACCCTACGGGTTCGGGAGACATGCAGACATGACCGAGACGTTCTCTGGTCAATAACCAACAGCGGGATCTGGATACCCATGATGGCTCCCACATGTTCCACGATGATCTCATCGGATGAACCACGATGTCAAGGACTTAATTAATCCCGTATTCAATTCCCTTTGTCTATCGGTATGTTACTTGCCCGAGATTCGATCGTCGGTATCCAATACCTTGTTCAATCTCGTTACCGGCAAGTCACTTTACTCGTTCCGTAACACATCATCCCGTGATCAACTCCTTGGTCACATTGCGCATATGATGATGTCCTACCAAGTGGGCCCAGAGATACCTCTCCGTTTACACGGAGTGACAAATCCCAGTCTCGATCCGCATAAAACAATAGATACTTTCGGAGATACCTGTAGTGCACCTTTATAGTCACCCAGTTACGTTGTGATGTTTGATACACCCAAAGCACTCCTACGGTATCCAGGAGTTACACGTTCTCATGGTCAAAGGAAGAGATACTTGACATTGGCAAAGCTCTAGCAAATGAACTACACGATCTTTGTGCTAGGCTTAGGATTGGGTCTTGTCCATCACATCATTCTCCTAATGATGTGATCCCGTTATCAACGACATCCAATGTCCATAGCCAGGAAACCATGACTATCTATTGATCACAACGAGCTAGTCAACTAGAGGCTCACTAGGGACATATTGTGGTCTATGTATTCACACGTGTATTACGATTTCCGGATAATACAGTTATAGCATGAATAAAAGACAATTATCATGAACAAGGAAATATAATAATAACACTTTTATTATTGCCTCTAGGGCATATTTCCAACAGTCTCCCACTGGCACTAGAGTCAATAATCTAGTTCACATCGCCATGTGATTAACACTCACAGGTCACATCGCCATGTGACTAATACCCAAGAGTTTTAGGTTTGATCATGTTGCTTGTGAGAGAGGTTTTAGTCAACGGGTCCGAACCTTTCAGATCCGCGTGTGCTTTACAAATCTCTATGTCATCTCCTAGATGTAGCTACCACGCTCTATTTGGAGCTATTCCAAATAACTGTTCTACTTGGAGCTATTCTAAATTGTTGCCCCATAATACGTATCCGGTATCTCTTCTTAGAGCTATCCGGATAGGTGTTAAGCTTGCATCGACGTAACCTTTACGACGAACTCTTTTACCACCTCCATAATCGAGAAAATTCCTTAGTCCACTAGTTACCAAGGATAACTTTGACCGCTGTCTGTGATCCATTCATGGATCACTCTTGTACCCCTTGACTGACTCATGGCAAGGCACACTTCAGGTGCGGTACTCAGCATGGCATACTGTAGAGCCTATGTCTTAAGCATAGGGGACGACCTTCATCCTTTCTCTCTATTCTGCCGAGGTCGAGCTTTAAGTCTTAACTTCGTACCTTACAACTCAGGCAAGAACTCCTTCTTTGACTGGTCCATCTTGAACACCTTCAAGATCATGTCAAGGTATGTGCTCATTTGAAAGTATTATTAAGCATTTTGATCTATCCTTATAGATCTTGATGCTCAATGTTCAAGTAGCTTAATCCAGGATTTCCATTGAAAAACACTTTCAAAATAACCCTATATGCTTTCCAGAAATTCTACGTCATTTCTGATCAACAATATGTCAACAACATATAATCATCAGAAATTCTATAGTGCTCCCACTCACTTCTTTGGAAATACAAGTTTCTCATAAACTTTGTACAAACCCAAATTTTTTGATCATCATCAAAGCATACATTCCAACTCCGAGATGCTCACTCCAGTCCTTAGAAGGATTGCTGGAGCTTTGTATACTTATTAGCATCTTTCGGGATTGACAAAACCTTCCGGTTGTATCACATACAACCTTTCCTCATTAAAATCGTCGAGGAAACAATGTTTTGACATCCTATCTGCAAGATTTCATAAATAATGCAGTAATCGCTAATATAATTCCAACAGACTCTTAACATCGCTACGAGTGAGAGAATCTCATCGTAGTCAACTCCTTGAACTTGTCGGAAAACATCTTAACGACAAGTCGATCTTTCTTAATGGTGACATTTACCATCATTGTCCGTCTTCCTTTTGAAATCCATCTGTACTCATTAGCCTTACGACCATCGAGCCGTTCTGCCAAAGTCTACACTTTGTTTTCATACATGGATCCTCTCTCGGATTTTATGGCCTCAAGCCATTTATCGGAATCCGGGCCCACCATCGCTTCTCCATAGCTCGTAGGTTCATTGTTGTCTAGCAACATGACCTTCAAGACAGGATTACGTACCACTCTGAAGTAGTACGCATCCTTGTCATCCTACGAGGTTTGCGAGTGACTTGATCCGAAGTTTCATGATCAATATCATAAGCTTCCACTTCAATTGGTGTAGGTGCCACAGGAACAACTCCCTGTGCCCTGTCACACACTAGTTGAAGAGACGGTTCAATAACCTCATCAAGTCTCCACCATCCTCCCACTCAATTCTTTCGAGAGAAACTTTTCCTCGAGAAAGGACCCGATTCTAGAAACAATCCATATTGCTTTCGGATCTGAATTAGGAGGTATACCCAACTGTTTTGGGTTTCCTATGAAGATGCATTTTATCCGCTTTGGGTTCGAGCTTATCAACCTGAAACTTTTTCATATAAGCGTCGCAGCCCCAAACTTTTAAGAAACGACAACTTAGGTTTCTCTAAACCATAATTCATACGGTGTCATCTCATCGGAATTACGTGGTGCCCTATTTAAAGTGAATGTGGTTGTCTCTAATGCCTAACCCATGAACGATAGTGGTAATTCGATAAGAGACATCATGGTACGCACCATATCCAATAGGGTGCAACTATGATGTTCGGACACACCATCACATTATGGTGTTCCAGGCGGTATTAATTGCGAAACAATTTCCACAATGTCTTAATTGTGTGCCAAAACTCGTAACTCAGATATTCATCTCTATGATCATATCATAGACATTTTATCCTCTTGTCACAATGATCTGCTACTTCACTCTGAAATTACTTGAACCATTCAATAATTCAGACTTGTGTTTCATCAAGTAAATATACTCAACATTTACTCGAATCATCTGTGAAGTAAGAACATAATGATATTCACTGCATGCCTCAGCACTCATTCGACTGCACACATCAAAATGTGTTACTTCCAACAAGTTGCTATCTTGTTCCATCTTACTGAAAATGAGGCTTTTCAGTCATCTTGCCCATGTGGTATGATTTGCATATCTCAAGTGATTCAAAATCAAGTGAGTCCGAACGATCCATTTGCATGGAGTTTCTTCATGCATATACACCAATAGACATGGTTCGCATGTCTCAAACTTTTCAAAAACGAGTGAGTCCAAAGATCCATCAACATGGAGCTTCTTCATGCGTTTTATACCATTATGACTTACATGGCAGTGCCACAAGTAAGTGGTACTATCATTACTATCTTATATCTTTTGGCATGAAAATGTGTATCACTACGACCGAGATTCAATAAACCATTCCTTTAGGTGCAAGACCATTGAAGGTATTATTCAAAAATAGAGTAACCATTATTCTCCTTAAATGAATAACCGTATTGCGATAGACATAATCCAATCATGTCTATGCTCAACGCAAACACCAATCTCGGTGGTAGAGGGAGCGTGCGATGCTTGATCATATCAACCTTGGAAACACTTCCAACATATATCGTCAGCTCACCTTTAGCTAGTCTCCGTTTATTCCGTAGCTTTTATTTCGAGTTACTAACACTTAGCAACCGAACCGGTATCCAATACCCTGGTGCTACTAGGAGTACTAGTAAAGTACACATTAACATAATGTATATCCAATATACTTCTATCGACCTTGCCAGCCTTCTCATCTACCAAGTATCTAGGGTAATGCTGCTCCAGTGGTTGTTCCCCTTATTACAGAAGCACTTAGTCTCGGGTTTGGGTTCAACCTTGGGTTTCTTCACTAGAGCAGCAGCTGAATTGCCGTTTCATGAAGTATCCCTTTGTTCCCTTGCCCTTCTTGAAACTAGTGGTTTCACCAACCATCAACAATTGATGCTCCTTCTTGATTTCTACTTTCGCGGTGTCAAACATCATGAATATTTCAAGGATCATCATATCTATCCCTGATATGTTATAGTTAATCACGAAGCTCTAGCAGCTTGGTGGCAATGACTTTGGGGAAACATCACTATCTCATCTGGAGGATCAACTCCCACTCGATTCAAGTGATTGTTGTGCTCAGACAATCTGAGCACAAGCTCAACGATTGAGCTTTTCTCCCTTAGTTTGCAGGCTAAGAAAATCGTCGGAGGTCTTATACCTCTTGACGTGGGCACGAGCCTGAAATCCCAATTTCAGCCCTCGAAACATCTCATATGTTCCGCGACGTTTCGAAAACGTCTTTGGTGCCTCTACTTAAACCATTTAATTGAACTATCACGTAGTTATCAAAACGTGTATGTCCGATGTTCGCAACATCGACAAACGACGTTGGGGTTCAGCACACTGAGCGGTGCATTAAGGACATAAGCTTTCTACTGATCGCATAATCGCTACTATCAACTTTCAACTATATTTTCTCTAGGAACATATCTAAACAGTGGAACTAAAGCGCGAGCTTACGACATAATTTGCAAAAGGTCTTTTGACTATGTTCAGGATAATTAAGTTCATCTTATGAACTCCCACTTAGATAGACATCCCTCTGGTCATCTAAGTGATCACATGATCCGAGTCAACTAGGCCGTGTCCGATCATCACGTGAGACGGACTAGTCATCATCGGTGAACATCTTCATGTTGATCGTATCTACCATACGACTCATGCTCGACCTTTCGGTCTCCGTGTTCCGAGGCCATGTCTGCACATGCTAGGCTCGTCAAGTTAACCCTAAGTGTTTTCGCTGTGTAAAACTGTCTTACACCCGTTGTATGTGAACGTAAGAATCCATCACACCCGATCATCACGTGGTGCTTAGAAGCGACGAACTGTAGCAACGGTGCACAGTTAGGGGAGAACACTTCTTGAAATTTTGTAAGGGATCATCTTATTTACTACCGTCGTCCTAAGCAAACAAGATGCATAAACATGATAAACATCACATGCAATCAAATAGTGACATGATATGGCCAATATCATTTTGCTCCTTTTGATCTTCATCTTCGGGGCTCCATGATCATCATCGTCACCGGCACGACACCATGATCTCCATCATCATGATCTCCATCATCGTGTCTTCATGAAGTTGTCACGCCAACGACTACTTCTACTTCTATGACTAACGCGTTTAGCAATAAAGTAAAGTAGTTTACATGGCGTTCTTCAATGACACGCAGGTCATACAATAAATAAAGACAACTCCTATGGCTCCTGCCGGTTGTCATACTCATCGACATGCAAGTCGTGAATCCTATTACAAGAACATGATCAATCTCATACATCACATATCATTCATCACATTCTTCTTGGCCATATCACATCACATAGCATACCCTGCAAAAACAAGTTAGACGTCCTCTAATTGTTGTTGCATGTTTTACGTGGCTGCTATGGGTTTCTAGCAAGAACGTTTCTTACCTACGCAAGACCACAACGTGATATGCCAATTGCTATTTACCCTTCATAAGGACCCTTTTCATCGAATCCGTTCCGACTAAAGTGGGAGAGACTGGCACCCGCTAGCCACCTTATGCACCAAGTGCATGTCAATCGGTGGAACCTGTCTCACGTAAGAGTACGTGTAAGGTCGGTCCGGGCCGCTTCATCCCACAATACCGTCGAAACAAGATTGGACTAGTAACGGTAAGCATATTGAACAACATCAACGCCCACAACTACTTTGTGTTCTACTCGTGCAAAGAATCTACGCAATAGACCTAGCTCATGATGCCACTGTTGGGGAACGTAGCAGAAATTCAAAATTTTCCTACGTGTCACCAAGATCTATCTATGGAGAGACCAGCAACGAGTAGAAGGAGAGTGCATCTACATACCCTTGTAGATCGCTAAGCGGAAGCGTTCAAGTGAACGGGGTTGATGGAGTCGTACTCGTCGTGATTCAAATCACCGATGATCAAGTGCCGAACGCACGGCACCTCCGCGTTCAACACACGTACAGCCCGGTGACGTCTCCCACGCCTTGATCCAGCAAGGAGAGAGGGAGAGGTTGAGGAAGACTCCATCCAGCAGCAGCACAACGGCGTGGTGGTGGTGGAGGAGCGTGGCAATCCTGCAGGGCTTCGCCAAGCACCACGGGAGAGGAGGAGTACTTGGGAGAGGGGGAGGGCTGCGCCAGAACTTCGTGTATAGCTCCCATGCGCCTCCCCACTATATATAGGGGTGGAGGGGCTGGTTTCTTGCCCTCCAAGTCCATTGGGGCGTTGGCCAAGGTGGGAGGAAAGAAATCTCATTATTTCCTTCCCCACCGATTGTTATCCCCCCTTTTTAGGGATCTTGATCTTATCCCTTCGGGATATGATCTTATTCCTTCTAAGGGGGGATCTTGGTGCGCCTTGACCAGGGGTGTGGGGCCTTGCCCCCACTACCCACGTCCATGTGGGTCCCCCATGCAGGTGGGCCCCACTCCGGAACCTTCTAGAACCTTCCCGGTACAATACCGAAAAATCCCGAACATTTTCCGGTGGCCAAAATAGGACTTCCCATATATAAATCTTTACCTCCGGACCATTCCGGAACTCCTCGTGACGTCCGGGATCTCATCCGGGACTCCGAACAACATTCGGTAACCACATACAAACTTCCTTTATAACCCTAGCGTCATCGAACCTTAAGTGTGTAGACCCTACGGGTTCGGGAGACATGTAGACATGACCGAGACGTTCTCCGGTCAATAACCAACAGCGGGATCTGGATACCCATGATGGCTCCCACATGTTCCACGATGATCTCATCGGATGAACCACGATGTCAAGGACTTAATCAATCCCGTATTCAATTCCCTTTGTCTATCGGTATGTTACTTGCCCGAGATTCGATCGTCGGTATCCAATACCTTGTTCAATCTCGTTACCGGCAAGTCACTTTACTCGTTCCGTAACACATCATCCCGTGATCAACTCCTTGGTCACATTGCGCATATGATGATGTCCTACCGAGTGGGCCCAGAGATACCTCTCCGTTTACACGGAGTGACAAATCCCAGTCTCGATCCGCATAAAACAATAGATACTTTCGGAGATACCTGTAGTGCACCTTTATAGTCACCCAGTTACGTTGTGACGTTTGATACACCCAAAGCACTCCTACGGTATCCAGGAGTTACACGCTCTCATGGTCGAAGGAAGAGATACTTGACATTGGCAAAGCTCTAGCAAATGAACTACACGATCTTTTGTGCTAGTCTTAGGATTGGGTCTTGTCCATCACATCATTCTCCTAATGATGTGATCCCGTTATCAACGACATCCAATGTCCATAGCCAGGAAACCATGACTATCTGTTGATCACAACGAGCTAGTCAACTAGAGGCTCACTAGGGACATATTGTGGTCTATGTATTCACACGTGTATTACGATTTCCGGATAATACAGTTATAGCATGAATAAAAGACAATTATCATGAACAAGGAAATATAATAATAATACTTTTATTATTGCCTCTAGGGCATATTTCCAACAGTCTCCCACTGGCACTAGAGTCAATAATCTAGTTCACATCGCCATGTGATTAACACTCACAGGTCACATCGCCATGTGACTAATACCCAAGAGTTTTAGGTTTGATCATGTTGCTTGTGAGAGAGGTTTTAGTCAACGGGTCTGAACCTTTCAGATCCGCGTGTGCTTTACAAATCTCTATGTCATCTCCTAGATGTAGCTACCACGCTCTATTTGGAGCTATTCCAAATAACTGTTCTACTTGGAGCTATTCTAAATTGTTGCCCCATAATACGTATCCGGTATCTCTTCTTAGAGCTATCCGGATAGGTGTTAAGCTTGCATCGACGTAACCTTTACGACGAACTCTTTTACCACCTCCATAATCGAGAAAATTCCTGAGTCCACTAGTTACCAAGGATAACTTTGACCGCTGTCTGTGATCCATTCATGGATCACTCTTGTACCCCTTGACTGACTCATGGCAAGGCACACTTCAGGTGCGGTACTCAGCATGGCATACTGTAGAGCCTATGTCTTAAGCATAGGGGACGACCTTCATCCTTTCTCTCTATTCTGCCGAGGTCGAGCTTTAAGTCTTAACTTCGTACCTTACAACTCAGGCAAGAACTCCTTCTTTGACTGGTCCATCTTGAACACCTTCAAGATCATGTCAAGGTATGTGCTCATTTGAAAGTATTATTAAGCATTTTGATCTATCCTTATAGATCTTGATGCTCAATGTTCAAGTAGCTTAATCCAGGATTTCCATTGAAAAACACTTTCAAAATAACCCTATATGCTTTCCAGAAATTCTACGTCATTTCTGATCAATAATATGTCAACAACATATAATCATCAGAAATTCTATAGTGCTCCCACTCACTTCTTTGGAAATACAAGTTTCTCATAAACTTTGTACAAACCCAAATTTTTGATCATCATCAAAGCATACATTCCAACTCCGAGATGCTCACTCCAGTCCTTAGAAGGATTGCTGGAGCTTTGTATACTTATTAGCATCTTTCGGGATTGACAAAACCTTCCGGTTGTATCACATACAACCTTTCCTCATTAAAATCGTCGAGGAAACAATGTTTTGACATCCTATCTGCAAGATTTCATAAATAATGCAGTAATCGCTAATATAATTCCAACAGACTCTTAACATCGCTACGAGTGAGAGAATCTCATCGTAGTCAACTCCTTGAACTTGTCGGAAAACATCTTAACGACAAGTCGAGCTTTCTTAATGGTGACATTTACCATCATTGTCCGTCTTCCTTTTGAAATCCATCTGTACTCATTAGCCTTACGACCATCGAGCCGTTCTGCCAAAATCTACACTTTGTTTTCATACATGGATCCTCTCTCGGATTTTATGGCCTCAAGCCATTTATCGGAATCCGGGCCCACCATCGCTTCTCCATAGCTCGTAGGTTCATTGTTGTCTAGCAATATGACCTTCAAGACAGGATTACGTACCACTCTGAAGTAGTACGCATCCTTGTCATCCTACGAGGTTTGCGAGTGACTTCATCCGAAGTTTCATGATCAATATCATAAGCTTCCACTTCAATTGGTGTAGGTGCCACAGGAACAACTCCCTGTGCCCTGTCACACACTAGTTGAAGAGACGGTTCAATAACCTCATCAAGTCTCCACCATCCTCCCACTCAATTCTTTCGAGAGAAACTTTTCCTCGAGAAAGGACCCGATTCTAGAAACAATCCATATTGCTTTCGGATCTGAATTAGGAGGTATACCCAACTGTTTTGGGTTTCCTATGAAGATGCATTTTATCCGCTTTGGGTTCGAGCTTATCAACCTGAAACTTTTTCATATAAGCGTCGCAGCCCCAAACTTTTAAGAAACGACAACTTAGGTTTCTCTAAACCATAATTCATACGGTGTCCTCTCATCGGAATTACGTGGTGCCCTATTTAAAGTGAATGTGGTTGTCTCTAATGCCTAACCCATGAACGATAGTGGTAATTCGATAAGAGACATCATGGTACGCACCATATCCAATAGGGTGCAACTATGATGTTCGGACACACCATCACATTATGGTGTTCCAGGCGGTATTAATTGCGAAACAATTTCCACAATGTCTTAATTGTGTGCCAAAACTCGTAACTCAGATATTCATCTCTATGATCATATCATAGACATTTTATCCTCTTGTCACAATGATCTGCTACTTCACTCTGAAATTACTTGAACCATTCAATAATTCAGACTTGTGTTTCATCAAGTAAATATACTCAACATTTACTCGAATCATCTGTGAAGTAAGAACATAATGATATTCACTGCATGCCTCAGCACTCATTCGACTGCACACATCAAAATGTGTTACTTCCAACAAGTTGCTATCTTGTTCCATCTTACTGAAAATGAGGCTTTTCAGTCATCTTGCCCATGTGGTATGATTTGCATATCTCAAGTGATTCAAAATCAAGTGAGTCTGAACGATCCATTTGCATGGAGTTTCTTCATGCATATACACCAATAGACATGGTTCGCATGTCTCAAACTTTTCAAAAACGAGTGAGTCCAAAGATCCATCAACATGGAGCTTCTTCATGCGTTTTATACCATTATGACTTACATGGCAGTGCCACAAGTAAGTGGTACTATCATTACTATCTTATATCTTTTGGCATGAAAATGTGTATCACTACGACCGAGATTCAATAAACCATTCCTTTAGGTGCAAGACCATTGAAGGTATTATTCAAAAATAGAGTAACCATTATTCTCCTTAAATGAATAACCGTATTGCGATAGACATAATCCAATCATGTCTATGCTCAACGCAAACACCAATCTCGGTGGTAGAGGGAGCGTGCGATGTTTGATCATATCAACCTTGGAAACACTTCCAACATATATCGTCAGCTCACCTTTAGCTAGTCTCCGTTTATTCCGTAGCTTTTATTTCGAGTTACTAACACTTAGCAACCGAACCGGTATCTAATACCCTGGTGCTACTAGGAGTACTAGTAAAGTACACATCAACACAATGTATATCCAATATACTTCTATCAACCTTGCCAGCCTTCTCATCTACCAAGTATCTAGGGTAATTCTGCTCCAGTGGTTATTCCCCTTATTACAGAAGCACTTAGTCTCGGGTTTGGGTTCAACCTTGGATTTTTTCACTAGAGCAGCAGCTGATTTGCCGTTTCATGAAGTATCCCTTCTTGCCCTTGCCCTTCTTGAAACTAGTGGTTTCACCAACCATCAACAATTGATGTTCCTTCTTGATTTCTACTTTCGCGGTGTCAAACATCGCGAATACCTCAAGGATCATCATATCTATCCCTGATATGTTATAGTTCATCACGAAGCTCTAGTAGCTTGGTGGCAATGTCTTTGGAGAAACATCACTATCTCATCTGGAGGATCAACTCCCACTCGATTCAAGTGATTGTTGTGCTCAGACAATCTGAGCACAAGCTCAACGATTGAGCTTTTCTCCCTCAGTTTGCAGGCTAAGAAAATCGTCGGAGGTCTTATACCTCTTGACGTGGGCACGAGCCTGAAATCCCAATTTCAGCCCTCGAAACATCTCATATGTTCCACGACGTTTCGAAAATGTCTTTGGTGCCTCTACTTAAACCATTTAATTGAACTATCACGTAGTTATCAAAACGTGTATGTCCGATGTTCGCAACATCGACAAACGACGTTGGGGTTCAGCACACTGAGCGGTGCATTAAGGACATAAGCTTTCTACTGATCGCATAATCGCTACTATCAACTTTCAACTATATTTTCTCTAGGAACATATCTAAACAGTGGAACTAAAGCGCGAGCTTACGACATAATTTGCAAAAGGTCTTTTGACTATGTTCAGGATAATTAAGTTCATCTTATGAACTCCCACTTAGATAGACATCCCTCTGGTCATCTAAGTGATCACATGATCCGAGTCAACTAGGCCGTGTCCGATCATCACGTGAGACGGACTAGTCATCATCGGTGAACATCTTCATGTTGATCGTATCTACCATACGACTCATGCTCGACCTTTCGGTCTCCGTGTTCCGAGGCCATGTCTGCACATGCTAGGCTCGTCAAGTTAACCCTAAGTGTTTTCGCTGTGTAAAACTGTCTTACACCCGTTGTATGTGAACGTAAGAATCCATCACACCCGATCATCACGTGGTGCTTAGAAGCGACGAACTGTAGCAACGGTGCACAGTTAGGGGAGAACACTTCTTGAAATTTTGTAAGGGATCATCTTATTTACTACCGTCGTCCTAAGCAAACAAGATGCATAAACATGATAAACATCACATGCAATCAAAAAGTGACATGATATGGCCAATATCATTTTGCTCCTTTTGATCTTCATCTTCGGGGCTCCATGATCATCATCGTCACCGGCACGACACCATGATCTCCATCATCATGATCTCCATCATCGTGTCTTCATGAAGTTGTCACGCCAACGACTACTTCTACTTCTATGACTAACGCGTTTAGCAATAAAGTAAAGTAGTTTACATGGCGTACTTCAATGACACGCAGGTCATACAATAAATAAAGACAACTCCTATGGCTCCTGCCGGTTGTCATACTCATCGACATGCAAGTCGTGAATCCTATTACAAGAACATGATCAATCTCATACATCATATATCATTCATCACATTCTTCTTGGCCATATCACATCACATAGCATACCCTGTAAAAACAAGTTAGACGTCCTCTAATTGTTGTTGCATGTTTTACGTGGCTGCTATGGATTTCTAGCAAGAACGTTTCTTACCTACGCAAGACCACAACGTGATATGCCAATTGCTATTTACCCTTCATAAGGACCCTTTTCATCGAATCCGTTCCGACTAAAGTGGGAGAGACTGGCACCCGCTAGCCACCTTATGCACCAAGTGCATGTCAATCGGTGGAACCTGTCTCACGTAAGAGTACGTGTAAGGTCGGTCCGGGCCGCTTCATCCCACAATACCGTCGAAACAAGATTGTACTAGTAACGGTAAGCATATTGAACAACATCAACGCCCACAACTACTTTGTGTTCTACTCGTGCAAAGAATCTACGCAATAGACCTAGCTCATGATGCCACTGTTGGGGAACGTAGCAAAAATTCAAAATTTTCCTACGTGTCACCAAGATCTATCTATGGAGAAACTAGCAACGAGGGGAAGGAGAGTGCATCTACATACCCTTGTAGATCGCTAAGCGGAAGCGTTCAAGTGAACGGGGTTGATGAAGTCGTACTCGTGTGATTCAAATCACCGATGATCAAGTGCCAAACGCACGGCACCTCCGCGTTCAACACACGTACAGCCCGGTGACGTATCCCACGCCTTGATCCAGCAAGGAGAGAGGGAGAGGTTGAGGAAGACTCCATCCAGCAGCAGCACAACGGCGTGGTGGTGGTGGAGGAGCGTGGCAATCCTGCAGGGCTTCGCCAAGCACCACGGGAGAAGAGGAGTACTTGGGAGAGGGGGAGGGCTGCGCCAGAACTTCGTGTAAAGCTCCCATGCGTCTCCCCACTATATATAGGGGTGGAGGGGCTGGTTTCTTGCCCTCCAAGTCCATTGGGGCGTTGGCCAAGGTGGGAGGAAAGAAATCTCATTATTTCCTTCCCCACCGATTGTTATCCCCCCTTTTTAGGGATCTTGATCTTATCCCTTCGGGATATGATCTTATTCCTTCTAAGGGGGGATCTTGGTGCGCCTTGACCAGGGGTGTGGGGCCTTGCCCCCACTACCCACGTCCATGTGGGTCCCCCATGCAGGTGGGCCCCACTCCGGAACCTTCTAGAACCTTCCCGGTACAATACCGAAAAATCCCGAACATTTTCCGGTGGCCAAAATAGGACTTCCCATATATAAATCTTTACCTCCGGACCATTCCGGAACTCCTCGTGACGTCCGGGATCTCATCCGGGACTCCGAACAACATTCGGTAACCACATACAAACTTCCTTTATAACCCTATCGTCATCGAACCTTAAGTGTGTAGACCCTACGGGTTCGGGAGACATGCAGACATGACCGAGACGTTCTCTGGTCAATAACCAACAGCGGGATCTGGATACCCATGATGGCTCCCACATGTTCCACGATGATCTCATCGGATGAACCACGATGTCAAGGACTTAATTAATCCCGTATTCAATTCCCTTTGTCTACCGGTATGTTACTTGCCCGAGATTCGATCGTCGGTATCCAATACCTTGTTCAATCTCGTTACCGGCAAGTCACTTTACTCGTTCCGTAACACATCATCCCGTGATCAACTCCTTGGTCACATTGCGCATATGATGATGTCCTACCGAGTGGGCCCAGAGATACCTCTCCGTTTACACGGAGTGACAAATCCCAGTCTCGATCCGCATAAAACAATAGATACTTTCGGAGATACCTGTAGTGCACCTTTATAGTCACCCAGTTACGTTGTGACGTTTGATACACCCAAAGCACTCCTACGGTATCCAGGAGTTACACGCTCTCATGGTCAAAGGAAGAGATACTTGACATTGGCAAAGCTCTAGCAAACGAACTACACGATCTTTGTGCTAGGCTTAGGATTGGGTCTTGTCCATCACATCATTCTCCTAATGATGTGATCCCGTTATCAACGACATCCAATGTCCATAGCCAGGAAACCATGACTATCTGTTGATCACAACGAGCTAGTCAACTAGAGGCTCACTAGGGACATATTGTGGTCTATGTATTCACACGTGTATTACGATTTCCGGATAATACAGTTATAGAATGAATAAAAGACAATTATCATGAACAAAGAAATATAATAATAACACTTTTATTATTGCCTCTAGGGCATATTTCCAACAGGATGGACATGTCGCCACCCAACTAGACCTCCAAAGCACGATCTGGGAACCGTCATTGCTGAGGCACCACCGATCCGATGGTCCTGCAAAGCTACATCCTTTGCCACCCACATGACCAAAAAATGCATCCATCATCACTGCCAAGATGCTTCCTGAAGCCAAAATGACAGTCCGGGCTACCGTCCCAGTGTCCAAGAGACCCCCCCCCCCATTCATCGCCGCCATCGCTGACAACCCCCACCAGCCGCCAACAGGAAGAGGCATGGGACGTCATCCAATGATGATAGCACCATCCTATGTGCAGAAGACGGCGGCCGTGACCCCCTAGTCGGGCAACCCATCTGGCTTCCTGAATACCACTCTGCCCTATATCAGGCAAGGAGTGGGCACCTCGAGCAGGAAGTCCCCGGCTCGAGGCCGGGTGAGGCGGCCAACGGCACCCCAGCCATGACCACCACATGAGGCAGGCGGTGTCCCTAGCCCCGCAGGCTGCAACCACCAGCCAATCCGATGAGCCTACCCGAGCCCCATATCCGAGCCAGGTGCTAGCACGAGCTCGTCATGGGGAGGGACGACGTTGACATAGTTGTCGTGACCTCCATCATCCAGGACAACTGCGCTTTGCGGCACGACTGCAGGCTCACACCAGCGGCGTCAACAGGTGCTAGGGCGGAGGGGCAGGAGATGTAGGGGAGGGAGGGAGCAGGACAGTGGCGAAGAACTATTTTTTAAGGTTGGGCAAACTCTTAAGCATATTTTTTAATGCAAAACAGACATAGTAAATGCACACTAACTATACCCATTAATGTTTTTGTGTGATCACAAACAGAATAAACAAATACAGGGAAACTGCAAACATATTTAAATCGAAAAATAACATAAAATATATTGATACGAAGCTTTAATGGCGCCTAGAAGACTCATGCAATGTCAGCGCTCTACCATTATTTTGAAAATCTTTCTTAATTTTATCAAGATCAAGGTTTTTTGAATATATCCCTCATTCGTTATAACACACGGTCAAGTCATTAAACCAACCACCAGATACCTTGCTGCATGTGTAATTCGCTCTTTATGATTTTCATTGCTAAGAAGGCAACACAATCAGGCAATAAGCCTAGGAAAGATGATGTGCCTTTCAAAATCAAACAACTTTTTAGCTAGATTTTTTTGACATTTTTTAAGCTAGATTTGCAACATCATGACAAGCTCTAAAGTCTTGAGTTATTTTCATATGAACAGACAATAACTTAAGGTTATCTTCTATATCTTCATGTCCATAATTAGAAAAATCAAGGTTCTACTTGATCATCTGATCAACATTGAACCGGATAACAAAAAAAGGATTCCCGGACATCGCCAATTTAGAAGGCTAGGTCGACCACCACAACTCACTTTCAGAGGTGTTGACCAGCCACATGCCCCTTTTGTCTGGAATGAATCATCCCCAACAATTACCAAGCATTTGTATGGCTTGCGTTCCATGGGAGACTAAAGACAATTGCCTAGCGCCTTCCTACAGTTCTTATGGGATCCGATCGATTTTAGGTTTTCAATGGATTCAGCTGACTTTCATGGTCTTGGGAGTTTCTACATACCATTATTGTCATTTTCTTCTCTTGGGCATTGTTGTTTTCACAAAGGTGGTTTGTCGACGTCTCCTGATCTGTATCGATGACTTCCTGACCGCTGCTTCCACAAGCTCTTGGGTTTACAAATGTTTGCTCCGCCTAGGCAGATGCCCAAAGGCGACATCGAGCTATGCTCATGTTGCACCGTCGATGGATGCAGGAGGAAGAAGACGTCGGCACTCCAAAGGATTTGATTGTGATTTTATTTTTTTATTGGTGCATTTGTAGTGAGATACTAAACATATAGCCTTTGATATTTTCGCAAAAAGATAGAGAATAATTTAGTACCTTTTATTTGAGAACAAAATCCTCTTGGTAATTCTCCGCGAGTCGCTAGCTATCCAGGGTTCATGTGTCCCTCTTGCTGGAACCTGGGTTGGATTCATGTGTTCGTGACTGTGTGTGCCGGTACTCTGGTTGCCTTGACCGCTCGAACGATCGACTCGTCGCGACCTAATATTCCGCGCCATTAGCGCCACGGAAGCCAACCGACGCTCACTCAAGCGCCCTGTTGGGCCGGCCACGAACGCGCAACGCAACGAACTTATAGCGCGGAATAACCTCAAAAAAGAGATCTTCCAGGATTAGAACTCGTGCCGTTGCATTCTTGTACAAGTTTGGCTAACCACTAGAGCTATTGAACACTAGTGACTGATTATAGCGCCCATAACATAAGAACAACTGTGGCTGCGCTATTTATTGCACAGTACCGTCTATTGTGTCACTTAGATTTTGAATTATTTACAAAAAATGTGAATTTGAAAAAGTTCCTCAATTTTGAAGAAAGACAAACTTGAAAAAAGTTCATTGATTTTAAAAAAAGGTTCATCAATTTTGAGAAAAGCCACAAATTTGGAAAAGACACTGAATTTGAAAAAAGGTTCATCAATTTCAAAAGAAAATTTCACAAATTTTAAAAAAAATCATCAATTTTTTTTAAAAAAGTTCACTGATTTTGAAAAATGTCCATTGAATTTGGAAAAAAATTCACATATTTGAAAAAGTTCACGAGTTTGAAGAAAAGTTTTGAGTTTTAAAAAGACACACATGCACGTGTCGTTGGTCACGTACGTGTGTCGCACGGCTGGCTAGCAGAGGCCCAATTTACGGTGGTTGTGTGCATGTGTGGCCCACTCAGCAACTGGCACTTTGGTTTTTTCCTGCATTTTTTTCAGTGTGTCTTTTTGTTGGTCTGATTATTCTTTGCGGAGGTGAAATCTTTCATCGATACAATGCTGAAGATATAATGATTCGACGGCTTGCACTTCTAGGGGATCATCCCCGACCCAAGTACGTTCATCAATCAAGACTTCCCATCATTTTGGATGGGCGACGCAAGGCGCTTTCAAAAATCATTATTGATAATATTCGTGCGAGTGAAAGAGTGACAACATTGTTGCTCCAGTTCAATTGCAGCCTCTTTATCAAAATCTTTGGAGTATTTCTTCGGGCAAAGATTGACGCTGAAGAAGGTGTTTCCATGAGATTTCATTGTAATTCTTAGTATAACAGTTACTTTGTGTTTTCTGAGATCTTATGTTCACAGTGTATCTGTAATTGTTATGAGTATCAATAAAGTTACAGGTGTTTCTCAAAAAAAAGTTAGCTTGCCAACCGTGTGAGTGTATATGTATATGCATACAAACAATTTTGTACGCATATAAGGTATAAAGTGGCCGCCTTACCTTGCCCAAAGGAGAGCTCAGCCAATGTAACAGGAACCGCTCCCCCGACGTCGACCCATCACGAGGATTTGCCCGGCGAGAACGACCATCGGCGGCAAGGGCAGGAGCATGGCGAGGAGATGTTGCCAGCGGCGAGATTGGGGGTCCACCCATATCGCCCCTAGGGACGACGCGGGGGCGAGAGAGGTGGTGTATTCCGTAATCGCCACTAGCGTACTCCGCCACTGGCCTACTGCAATTATGAGCCAAACCCCATTGTTAGGGATTCCGCAGAACTTTGTTTCCACCCCAAAAAAAAGAGTCAACTTTGTTTTTGTTATCTCAAACCAAAGGCTAATTAAGTAAAACTTTCACGCAAATCAATTCGTGATTAGATGGTTTGAAGGACAGTGGTATTCCCAGCTCGCCAAGGTTCAACCGTTTAAGTACTAAATTTGACACCGCTGGCATGTATTTTAGGCCTTCCGGCGATATGCGCTCAATGTGAGGAGACGCCCCGTCGACTACGAAGGCGTCTTTGATGACTTCGTCAACCGAAAGACGATGTACCAGCTTAGTCTCTCAAAAATGCTCATAGAGATCATCGTCTCCCTTCATCATCATCAGCTAAAAAAAGATCAACTTCCACCGTCCTCTCACTCACGCGGTCCGCTGGCGACCGAAACGCGTGGGGCCTTTTTCCCCCTTGGAGCAGCAAACATGCTGCAGATCCACAGGGCTCGTGTGTTCGATGTTAAATGAAATAAAGGCACGCTTGGTGCAACAGAGCATGTGGAATTCATTACACCTGGTCCAGGTTAACTAACTCGTGTTTTTCACAGCAGGTTAACTAACTCGTCGTTAACGGTTGATTACTCAGCAGTCTGCAGTGCTGCGTGACCGTAAGGAGACGGCATGTCCGACGCCCTGTCTACGAGTGGTTTTGAAGAATCACTTGTGATCGACACAGGGCACCATAGCAAAGGTGGCCAGAATCAAACCGAGTGAAGAGAACAGCCAGCCCCACTTTTTGTACACTTTGCATGAATTCTTTGGCAATCGTCGATCATTGTCATCTACCCCTAGATGCTCCTAGATCTTGTAAGAGGGTCTGATGACGCGGTTCACAAAAGTAGCACGCTTTTCGTTTTGTTTCCGCATCGATCGTGTCGTGTGGTTACTTTGGTTGGTCCTACCCCCACTGATGGCCACGCTCCGTGCGGGCGTGCGTACATGTCACTGTCTGCCGGGGAACCCGATGGATCGAGCTCAGGTCAAGTCTACCTACGTACGACGTACACGCGGTTAGGCCGGGGGTGCTGCTGATGAGTGATGACTCGTGGCTTGGGAGGAGTACACTACTCGTCGCAGCATGCAGCGGGAGCGGGTACTCCTTCCGAGACATCGCCGTCCAAGAATTTTGTGATCGAGGACCGGACCCACCCGGGTACTCACTATCTTGTCATCTCTCCTTGCTCTGGTCGCCGTGTCGCCTTCGATGCAAATTGGAACGAACCTACCTCACAAACGCTAACTCTCTTCTTTACTTATTATTACTAAGGCTTAGGAGTCTAATATAGTAAGTCGTCGGGAAAATTAAAGACAACAAAAATCTACTATGCTTACAGTGACTTGCAGTTACAGTTGGCTTGCTTGCCAACCACGTCTTGCACCAATTGTTTTTCACGGAAGTGGATACTGAGGTGGCGGCGGCGGCATATTGAAGTGAATGGCTTGGCTGGCATATGTTGACTTTACTTTCATCGCCGTACAGATGTCGGTTTCAGCATGCCGCCGCTGCTATTTGGAGCTTCGAGTGAGAAGCTTCGCTGTAATATTCACCATTAGTTTCTCAGAAAAAGTTTAGTGTACTAGTCCATAGAGCATCTACACTGGACTCCCTGAACTGACCAGGCGGACTGCATGGTTAGTGTCCGGTCACAAAACCATGACCCAACTGGGCCCCTCAAATCGGTCGCGGAATCCGGGCTGACCAACACCCTTCAAACCCAGCCCAACTCTAGGATGGATATGAGTAGCTTGTTTTATTTTCCTCTTCCTTTTGTTACCAATCATCTGTTTTAAAGATTTGGTCCTGGTACTGAACGACACTGTGGTAGACGTCGTTGTCAGCCGGGGAACTCCATGGAGCTCAAGTCTACACGCGGTGAGGGGTGCTACTGACGACGCGTACCTAGCTTGTCCTCTTGTTCTCACAAGGATACGACAATGATTGCTACACACGTAAAGATCAATATCCATTTTGTTACTGCTCCTACTTGTGACTCTGAATAACGATTTGGGGAGTCGATCTAGATCTCCCAAGGCCACACGGGAATCTGCAGCACATGCCAAGGCCGTTTAGTTGGATCAAAAGTTATCTCTGGTCAGCGTGTGACACGTATGTACGTGTTATTCTGCCGTTCCATGCCAGAATTCCTACATGGTTTTCATTTTTTTAGAATGAAATCATTCTTGGCCTCGGTCTTCTTCTTCTTCTTCTTCTTCTTCTTCTTCTTCTTCTTCTTCTTCATAATCCGTCACAAATCAAGCCGTTTCATTTGGCGAGTTGATCTAGATCTCCCAAGGCCACACGGGAAGCTGCAGCACATGCCAAGGCCGTTTAGTTGGATCAAAAGTTATCTCTGGTCCGCGTGTGACACGTATGTACGTGTTATTCTACCGTTCCATGCCAGAATTCTTACATGGTTTTCATTTTTTTAGAATGAAATCATTCTTGGCCTCGGTCTTCTTCTTCTTCTTCTTCTTCTTCTTCTTCTTCTTCTTCTTCTTCTTCTTCTTCTTCTTCTTCTTCTTCATAATCCATCACAAATCAAGCCGTTTCATTTGACGAGTCGATCTAGATCTCTCAAGGCCACACGGGAAGCTGCAGCACATGCCAAGGCCGTTTAGTTGGATCAAAAGTTATCTCTGGTCAGCGTGTGACACGTATGTACGTGTTATTCTACCGTTCCATGCCAGAATTCCTACATGGTTTTCATTTTTTTAGAATGAAATCATTCTTGGCCTCGGTCTTCTTCTTCTTCTTCTTCTTCTTCTTCTTCTTCATAATCCGTCACAAATCAAGCCGTTTCGTTTGGCGAGTCGATCTAGATCTCCCAAGGCCACACGGGAAGCTGCAGCACATGCCAAGGCCGTTTAGTTGGATCAAAAGTTATCTCTGGTCCGCGTGTGACACGTATGTACGTGTTATTCTACCGTTCCATGCCAGAATTCCTACATGGTTTTCATTTTTTTAGAATGAAATCATTCTTGGCCTCGGTCTTCTTCTTCTTCTTCTTCTTCTTCTTCTTCTTCTTCTTCTTCTTCTTCATAATCCGTCACAAATCAAGCCGTTTCATTTGGCGAGTCGATCTAGATCTCCCAAGGCCACACGGGAAGCTGCAGCACATGCCAAGGCCGTTTAGTTGGATCAAAAGTTATCTCTGGTCCGCGTGTGACACGTATGTACGTGTTATTCTACCGTTCCATGCCAGAATTCCTACATGGTTTTCATTTTTTTAGAATGAAATCATTCTTGGCCTCGGTCTTCTTCTTCTTCTTCTTCTTCTTCTTCTTCTTCTTCATAATCCGTCACAAATCAAGCCGTTTCATTTGGCGAGTCGATCTAGATCTCCCAAGGCCACACGGGAAGCTGCAGCACATGCCAAGGCCGTTTAGTTGGATCAAAAGTTATCTCTGGTCCGCGTGTGACACATATGTACGTGTTATTCTACCGTTCCATGCCAGAATTCCTACATGGTTTTTCATTTTTTAGAATGAAATCATTCTTGGCCTCGGTCTTCTTCTTCTTCTTCTTCTTCTTCTTCTTCTTCTTCTTCTTCATAATCCGTCACAAATCAAGCCGTTTCATTTGGCGAGTCGATCTAGATCTCCCAAGGCCACACGGGAAGCTGCAGCACATGCCAAGGCCGTTTAGTTGGATCAAAAGTTATCTCTGGTCCGCGTGTGACACGTATGTACGTGTTATTCTACCGTTCCATGCCAGAATTCCTACATGGTTTTCATTTTTTTAGAATGAAATCATTCTTGGCCTCGGTCTTCTTCTTCTTCTTCTTCTTCTTCTTCTTCTTCTTCATAATCCGTCACAAATCAAGCCGTTTCATTTGGCGAGTCGATCTAGATCTCCCAAGGCCACACGGGAAGCTGCAGCACATGCCAAGGCCGTTTAGTTGGATCAAAAGTTATCTCTGGTCCGCGTATGACACGTATGTACGTGTTATTCTACCGTTCCATGCCAGAATTCCTACATGGTTTTTCATTTTTTTAGAATGAAATCATTCTTGGCCTCGGTCTTCTTCTTCTTTCTTCTTCTTCTTCTTTCTTCTTCTTCTTCTTCTTCTTCTTCTTCTTCTTCTTCTTCTTCATAATCCATCACAAATCAAGCCGTTTCATTTGACGAGTCGATCTAGATCTCCCAAGGCCACACGGGAAGCTGCAGCACATGCCAAGGCCGTTTAGTTGGATCAAAAGTTATCTCTGGTCAGCGTGTGGACACGTATGTACGTGTTATTCTACCGTTCCATGCCAGAATTCCAACATGGTTTTCATTTTTTTAGAATGAAATCATTCTTGGCCTCGGTCTTCTTCTTCTTCTTCTTCTTCTTCTTCTTCTTCTTCTTCTTCTTCTTCTTCTTCTTCTTCTTCTTCTTCTTCTTCTTCTTCTTCTTCATAATCCGTCACAAATCAAGCCGTTTCGTTTGGCGAGTCGATCTAGATCTCCCAAGGCCACACGGGAAGCTGCAGCACATGCCCAAGGCCGTTTAGTTGGATCAAAAGTTATCTCTGGTCCGCGTGTGACACGTATGTACGTGTTATTCTACCGTTCCATGCCAGAATTCCTACATGGTTTTCATTTTTTTAGAATGAAATCATTCTTGGCCTCGGTCTTCTTCTTCTTCTTCTTCTTCTTCTTCTTCTTCTTCTTCATAATCCGTCACAAATCAAGCCGTTTTCATTTGGCGAGTCGATCTAGATCTCCCAAGGCCACACGGGAAGCTGCAGCACATGCCAAGGCCGTTTAGTTGGATCAAAAGTTATCTCTGGTCCACGTGTGACACGTATGTACGTGTTATTCTACCGTTCCATGCCAGAATTCCTACATGGTTTTCATTTTTTTAGAATGAAATCATTCTTGGCCTCGGTCTTCTTCTTCTTCTTCTTCTTCTTCTTCTTCTTCTTCTTCTTCTTCTTCTTCTTCATAATCCGTCACAAATCAAGCCGTTTCATTTGGCGAGTCGATCTAGATCTCCCAAGGCCACACGGGAAGCTGCAGCACATGCCAAGGCCGTTTAGTTGGATCAAAAGTTATCTCTGGTCCGCGTGTGACACATATGTACGTGTTATTCTACCGTTCCATGCCAGAATTCCTACATGGTTTTCATTTTTTTAGAATGAAATCATTCTTGGCCTCGGTCTTCTTCTTCTTCTTCTTCTTCTTCTTCTTCTTCTTCTTCTTCTTCTTCTTCATAATCCGTCACAAATCAAGCCGTTTCATTTGGCGAGTCGATCTAGATCTCCCAAGGCCACACGGGAAGCTGCAGCACATGCCAAGGCCGTTTAGTTGGATCAAAAGTTATCTCTGGTCCGCGTGTGACACGTATGTACGTGTTATTCTACCGTTCCATGCCAGAATTCCTACATGGTTTTCATTTTTTTAGAATGAAATCATTCTTGGCCTCAGTCTTCTTCTTCTTCTTCTTCTTCTTCTTCTTCATAATCCGTCACAAATCAAGCCGTTTCATTTGGCGAGTCGATCTAGATCTCCCAAGGCCACACGGGAAGCTGCAGCACATGCCAAGGCCATTTAGTTGGATCAAAAGTTATCTCTGGTCCGCGTGGTGATATGCTCGATTGCCTTGGAACAAGAGGAGTGGTCCGTGCAGGGTGTAGACTTGATACATGGCAGGCATCATCTGTGAAAGAATTGTGAATTTTGGTACCCCGACGAGACGAGCTAGCAATGCTATAGTAGCGTGCGCCAACAATCATTAGCGCAGAACAATGCGTGTGACACGTATGTACGTGTTATTCTACCGTTCCATGCCAGAATTCCTACATGGTTTTCATTTTTTTAGAATGAAATCATTCTTGGCCTCGGTCTTCTTCTTCTTCTTCTTCTTCTATTCTTCTTCTTTTGGGGTGAAAACCAGTCATCATATTCTTCTTCTTCTTCTTCTTGTTTTTTGGGGGTGAAAACCGGTCTTCTTCTTCTTCTTCTTCTTTGGGGGTGAATACCGGTCTTCTTCTTCTTCTTCTTCTTCTTCATAATCCGTCACAAATCAAGCTGTTTCGTTTGAATTCCCAGGACATCAAATTGTCATGTTCCAAACATGCGGATATCATTTTTCCGCCGATCGACCAGGGTAGTATGTACGTGACGGTATGGGTCAGCCTCACCACGACTAAGACGTATACGATCAATCAACTTCAACTTCTTCCACTGCCAAGTTTGATTTCGATTACTAGTAGGAAAAAAAAAGCCGACTCCCTGCCAGCCCGTCAGGATCACCTAGGAGGAGGCGCCAACACAAGATGCGCAAAGATAGTACTACTCCTATAATTGCTCTGATTGGTTAAACTAAACCAAACATGAATGACAAAATTTAATTTAATCGTTCACATATAGCGTAGTGTTTTTTGCAAATCTATCCTTCAAAGTGGTTGTTTTGCGCAATTTACTCCCAGCCAGCCAGTCAGGATCACAAGGTGCCCAAAGATAGTACTACTCCTATAATTGCCCCGATTGGTTAAACTAAACCAAACACAACTCAACTGACAAAGTTTTACTTTAATCGCTCACACGTAGACCATGCGCAGGGGGCATACGCACGTCGGTTCCTTGCACAGCACGTACGCCCAGCATACGTGGCCGGAGGCGTGCTACTGGCTCGTCATCGTCGTCGTCGACCTGGGACGGCGCTGAATTTGCGATTGAGTGCATCGATCCGTCGCCGTCGATCCTATTGAGTAAATAGGCAATTTATCGATTAAATTAATCCACGAGTAAATCACTAGCACGATATTGACAAAAATAAACATATACTGATATTCAGTCAAGCTAGCACATACTACACTAATTGCAAAAAGATCTACGTATAACGCTAGCATGGCTAGAACAGAAAACAGTAGAAGCGGGATAAACGAGTTATACCCTCCAGTAGGCCATGCAGAGGCCGCGGCTTTGGTGGCGGCAGCGGCGTCCTCGGCGGCCTTCTTGTCGGCTTCAGCTTTCTCGGCGGCGGCACGTTCGGCGTCGGTGGACATGGTGATGATGAAGGCGATGCGGACGTAGAGGAAGTAGACGATCGGAAGCGAGCAGTCGCGTATTCGCTGCCCAAATACCTATTCGCCCTCACCCCGTACAAGAATCAGAAGGGCGTGGTTTCGGAGACCTGCTCTCCCGTCGACCGTGTACGCGGCGCACGGGATGGAGTCACCGACGGCAGCAGCAGCAAGGGAACGACGATGGGCGTGCGTGTGGAGCAGATGTGATCTGTTCGTGGCGGCTAGGGTTAGGAGACACCGCACACTTATATAGACGCAGCCGCGTGGAGAGACGTGGGCTCGACCCACGTCCGAGTCCGTGACAGCCCACGATCCGACGTCTCAGATCGTGGCCCAGCTGTCAGAGAACTCTTAGTTAGTGACTGGCAAAAATAAGCGCGTAGGTGTGAGCTCGGCTCGGCTCAATCCCGCAACCCGCGGCGCGTCGTGACGAGGCGTGGCGAGGCGGGCGGCGGAGGAGGAGTGCGCGAGGGTCTCTTCTCTTCTCAAGCTCCAATAGCATGTAGAAGAGAAACCCTTATAAACCACTCTAACTCTCCTTCCACTAGCAGGGTGGGACTAAACTTCCCACTACACCTAGTGCCATATAACCCACATGGGCCCTTAGAGATTTTCCAGAAATTGCTATATGGGCCTAGAGCCCATCTCAAATTTCAGCAATCCCCCACCAGATCTCGAGGGCCCATTGTGTCCTCTGTTCTAATTGCTGTTTCGATATACCAGTGTGTCAGTGAAGACCTATTAAGGTTGAACTTCACCTAGAGCAGGTAGCTACACTCATTCACAACTGAACAATGGACTATGCCTTGAATTGTCAGTTTGGCGTAAAGAAGTTTCACTACATGTCTTACTAGTACTAGGCTGCCGAAGGCTGACCCCTCGGGTGGAGCATATAAGTCACACTCCTGGCCTATTCATGAGCTTACTAGAGATCACCCCAATCTCATAGACTGTGACCAGCAGTCGGGCTCACATAGGTGTGTTCCTCCAAAGATCGCTCTGTAGGATAGCATCTTGCTTACATAAGCTTTGGAACACATTAAGACAATAGTCATCCTACCATACAGTATCAAGAGTATTGCATCTCCAACGGAGTGGGTTAGTATAGTTACTCTCCTCAGTTCACCACTGGCTTGTTTTCCCAGGTCCTAATTCACGGGATCTCCGATCACATAGGTTGGGTTACTACCATGGCAACTCATGTGGGTCTCATACCCATCTCCCTCGATGCATTATCTATCACAACACGTGATAGCCCTTTCGTAAAGGGATCTGCCAGATTCTTAGCCGTATGGACATAGTCCAACGCTATCACTCCGGAGTTTCTTAATTTTCTGACAGCTTTTAATCTCATTCTTATGTGTTTGGTGGACTTCATGTTGTCCTTTGAACTCTTCACCTTGGTGATGACAGTCTGATTGTCACAGTTCATAAGGATAGCCGGAACCGGTTTATCAACCAATGGCAAGTCCATCAAAAGATCTCGAAGCCATCTCGCTTCAACACCAGATGTGTCTAATGCTGTTAATTCTGCTTCCATTGTCGATCTCGTTAAGATCGTTTGCTTGCAAGACTTCCAGGAAACAGCGCCACCTCCAAGAGTAAACATATACCCAGTTGTGGCCTTCATCTCATCAGCATCAGAGATCCAATTCGCATCACTATACCCTTCAAGTACCGACGGGTATCCGGTATAGTGAAGTCCATAGTTCATAGTACCTTTCAGATAGCGCATAACTCTCTCAACAGCATGCCAATGTACATCACCCGGTTTGGAAACAAACCGGCTCAGTTTGCTCACAGCAAACGCGATGTCAGGCCTCGTTGCGCTCGCTAGGTACATCAGTGAACCAATGATTTGAGAGTATCTCAATTGATCTTTAGCCATGCCTTTGGACTTTCGAATCAATACGCTAGGATCATATGGTGTTTGAGATGGCGTGCAGTCCGAATATCCAAAACGACTCAACACCTTCTCAACATAGTGGGATTGCAGAAGTGTAATTCCACCCTCATTATCTCTCAGTAGCTTGATGTTCAAGATAACATCAGCCACACCAAGGTCTTTCATCTCAAAGTTCTGAGATAGAAACGATTTGACCTCCTCAATGACTTTGAGGTTTGTTCCGAATATCAGTATGTCATCAACATACAAGCACAGTATAACTCCTTCGCCCCCACCATGGCGATAGTATACACATTTGTCAGCCTCATTAACAACGAAACCAACAGATGTCAGAGTTGTATTAAACTTATCATGCCATTGCTTAGGTGCTTGTTTCAGGCCATATAAAGATTTTATCAACCTACACACCTTTCTTTCCTGACCATCTATCACAAAGCCATCAGGCTGTTGCATGTAGATTTCCTCCTTTAGCTCTCCATTTAGAAAAGCCGTCTTAACATCCATCTGATGGACGAGAAGACCGTGCGAGACCGCAAACGAGAGTAATACTCGAATGGTGGTCAGTCTAGCCACAAGTGAATAAGTATCGAAGAAATCTTCCTCTTCTTGCTGGTCATAGCCCTTGGCCACAAGCCTAGCCTTGTACTTTTCAATAGTACCATCGGGCCTAAGCTTCTTTTTGAACACCCACTTACACCCCAGTGGTTTGCAACCATAGGGACGATCAGTGATCTCCCATGTCCCGTTAGCCATGATGGAATCCATCTCGCTACGGACCGCATCCTTCCAGTAGTCAGCTTCTGGAGAGGCATACGCTTCTGAAATAGAAGTGGGAGTATCATCCACGAGGTACACGAAGAAATCATCACCAAAGGTCTTTGCAGTCCTTTGTCTCTTGCCCCTACCAAGGGTTTCCTCGTCATCCTCCTCAGGATTTTCATAATGTGTTTGTTCATAATATTCCATAGGAATGGCAGGTTCAGGAGTCTCCTCAGATTCCTGTCTAGAAGTGCTTTGCATATCTCTCATAGGAAAAATATCCTCGAAGAATGTAGCATCCTTAGACTCCATAATTGTACCGACCTTCTGGTCAGGTACCTCAGATTTCACTACTAGAAATCTATAGCCAACGCTGTTCTTAGCGTAACCCAAATTAACGCAGTCCACAGTCTTTGGTCCAAGCTTACGCTTTTTGGGGATCGGCACATTGACTTTCGCCAAACAGCCCCAAGTACGCAAGTACGAGAGTGTTGTCCTTCTCTTTGCCCATTTCTCATAGGGAGTGATCTCATTATCCTTTGTCGGAACTTTATTCAGGACATGACATGCCGTCAATATAGCCTCCCCCCACCATGCCTTGGATAAACCCGATGTATCTAACATGGCGTTAACCAAATCAGTTAGAGTACGGTTTTTCCGCTCGGCAACCCCGTTTGACTGGGGTGAATAGGGAGGCGTCCTCTCATGAATAATGCCATGTTCCGCACAGAAAGAATCAAACTCACTCGAGAAGTACTCTCCACCACGATCTGACCGGACTCGTTTAATTTTCTTTTCAAGTTGTTTCTCAACTTCTGCCTTATAGATTTTAAAGTAGTGTAGAGCCTCATCTTTAGTGTTTAACAGATACACATAGCAATATCTAGTGGAGTCATCTATCAATGTCATGAAGTATTTCTTTCCACCTTTAGTCAACACACCATTCATCTCACAAAGATCAGAATGTATGAGTTCTAATGGTGCCAAGTGTCTCTCCTCCGCGGCCTTGTGAGGCTTGCGAGGTTGCTTAGCTTGCACACATGAAAGGCACTTAGAACCTTTGGCTAAGGTGAAACTCGGGATTAAATCCAACTTGGCTAGCCGCGTCATAACACCGAAACTAATGTGACAAAGACGTGAATGCCAAACTTCAGATTCATTAACATTCGAATGAATATGGTTCACGACTTTATTACAAAAATATGCGAGGGAAAGGCGGAACATCCCTCCGCTCTCATAACCTTTTCCAACAAAGAGTCCATATTTTGTAACAACTAATTTATTAGACTTGAAAACCAACTTAAACCCTTTTCTACATAGAAGGGAGCCACTAACGAGGTTCTTCTTGATGGCGGGGACATGTTGCACGTTCTTCAGCTGCACTATCCTTTCCGAAGTAAACTTCAGATCGACCGTGCCAACACCATGAACAGAAGCACTCGCGCCATTCCCCATCAATACGGACCCGTGACCTGTGACCTGGTAAGAAGTGAACAATGAAATGTCAGCACACACATGAACACCTGCACTTGTGTCCACCCACCAATCGTTGGGTTGAAACACTGAAAAAACAGTAAATAAATTACCGTACCCAGATGCACCATTCTTATTGTTGCCCACAATCATGTTGATAGACTTGGAGTCCTGTCATGGCTTCTTGTACTTGTTTGGGCACTTGTTGGACCAATGTTCAACCGAACCACAAGTAAAGCAGCCCTCATCCTTCTTGTTCTTCTTGAAGGTCTTCTTACCCTTCTTCTTAAAGTCGGTATTCTGTTGGACACCGTTCTTTCCCTTGGGCTTGTGGGAGTTATGGTTCCTCTAGTTCACCATGTTGGCGACAGAAGTCCCTTCGGTCCCTTTTCCATGCGAGTCTTTTGCTCTCGAATTCTGCTCAGCACTCAGATGGCCAATGACATCCTCCACAGAGAATTCACGCCTCTGATGTTTCAGAGTGGTGGCAAAGTTCCTCCAGGAATTAGGGAGCTTAGCGATTATGCAGCCCGCGACAAACTTGCCCGGTAACTCGCACTTAAGAAGTTCAAGCTCCTTAACAATGCATATTATCTCATGAGCCTTCTCCAATACAGGACAGTTTTCAACCATCTTGTAATCGTGGAACTGCTCTATAATATACATCTCGCTCCCTGCATCGGCGGCCCCGAATTTAGATTCGAGCGCCTCCCACAAGTCCTTGGCGACATGCACATGTATGTAAATATGCATCGACCAGTTTATCTCCGATCACGCTAAGAACTGTTCCGAGAAACACAACAGTAGCCTCCTTGAACGCCTTCTCCTGTTCAGGAGCAATCGTTCCCGTGAAGAAACCGGTGACCCAGAACACGTTCATAGCCGTGAGCCATAACGTGGTCTAAGTCTGCCAACGCTTAAAGTATGTACCGGTAAACTTATCCGATTTCAATGCAGCGGCAGAGCCACTTGCCGAAAAATTCCTACACATAATAGGTTTTTGGATTGTTGAGTAAATAGGCAATTTCTCGATTAAATTAATCCACGAGTAAATCACTAGCACGACATTGACACAAATAAACACATACTAATATTCAGTCAAGCTAGCACATACTACGCTAATTGCAGAAAGATCTACGTATAACGCTAGCATGGCTAAAACAGAAAACAGTAGGAGCGGGATAAACGAGTTATACCCTCCAGTAGGCCATGCAGAGGCCGCGGCTTTGGTGGCGGCAGTGGCGTCCTCGGCGGCGGCATGTTCGGCGTCGGTGGACATGGTGATGATGAAGGCGACGCGGACGTAGAGGAAGTAGACGATCGAAAGCGAGCAGTCGCGTATTCGCTGCCCAAAAACCTATTCGCCTCTCACCCCGTACAGGAACCAGAAGGGCGTGGTTTCGGAGACCTGCTCTCCCGTCGACCGTGTACGCGGCGGACGGGATGGAGTCACCGGCGACAGCAGCAGCAGGGGAACGACGGTGGGCGTGCGCGTGGAGCAGATGTGATCACCGCACACTTGGCGTAGGTGTGAGCTCGGTTCGGCTCGGCTCAATCCCGCAACCCGCGGCGTGACGAGGCGGGCGGCGGCGAAGGAGCGCGCGAGGACCTCTTCTCTTCTCAAGCTCCAATAGCATGTAGAAGAAAAACCCTTATAAACCACTCCAACTCTTCTTCCACTAGCGGGGTGGGACTAAACTTCCCACTACACCTAGTGCCATATAACCCACATGGGTCCTTAGAGATTTTTCAGAAATTGCTATATGGGCCTAGAGCCCATCTCAAATTTCAGGAGATCCTACATGGAATTTGCGATTCCACGTCCAAGCCAGCTTATAGTGGAGTACTTTGTATGCCTTGTCCCTGCAGCTGGCGAGCGTACAGCGGTACAGGTCTGCTTGCGTACTTGCTGGACGTCGTGGCGCCTTCGATGCAAAACATTGGAACCAACCTACCTGACAAATGCTAACTCTCTTGTCTTATTGAAAAAACAGATGCCACTATGCTTACAGTCACTTGCAGTTACAGTTGGCTTGGCTATTGCCAACGACGTGTTGCACAATTAATTGTTTTTTCACTACTATACTCATCAAGACATACGGCCCGCACCGGAATGGAATGGCGACATATGTTGATTTTGGTGCCATCGCCGTGTAAATGTCGGTTTCTCTGCCGGGGGCGCTATTTGGTGCTTGGAGTGAGAAGCTTCTCTGTAATCTTTACTTACTCATCACCAGTTATTCCAACAAAGTGTAGCGTAGTAGTCCTTGTACTCCTCGGAAGTGATCTTCCCGACAAGTAGATAGATTAGGGTAACTTCGTACTGCTTCGTGCACTACTGAGCTCAGGCCCACAACCAGCACTAGAGTAGCTTAACGTTAACCGTATCGCAACTATGTTAATCAAGCCAACGTTTAAACTAGCTAGCTCCGAGAACAGAAGAGGTTGCAAAAAGGTTTCCAAATGATAATCCAGCGTGCTTGGGAAAGTATATATAGTACTGTGTCCCTACCACATCTGTATGAGAAATCACGAAGGGTCGGTCACTCAATGTACACTAGCTACAGACCAAGGACTACAAGTCTAGTCTAGTACTACGACAGAGCAGACCAGCTTTGGTTCAGACTCAATAGTTTAGTGCTAACAACTTTGTGTCGCTAACTGCCTATTGTTAATGCTAGCTTCACAGGACTTTGGGCATTCTCCGCCCTTTGTCTAATTTGACCAACAGTATGAGAAATGGAACCGATGACTCAAAGTTTATTTGCAACTTTACCACAAGAGAGGTGCCCCTTCTAGATTCCTAGTGCATTATTTCGGTAAATATCAGGTCAACAAAGGTCACGTCGTAATTTGTAATGTGTTACTAACAAGCACGAGGTTTATTTATTTGTTTCGTTCGTCATGTAGATTCATTTCAGAGCTGTTCCACCGTAGCCTAGCAGAAAGATAGTGAGATGGCCCTTCGTTTCTTCACAACATGGAAAAGGAAAACAAGTGGGAGAGGAGCAAGATGGCATGCAAGATGTGGAGTGCAGACGAGTTGGACCGACGAGTTTCAGAAAACAACACAAAAGAAAGCGATGGATGCTCATCAAAGTCTCCACGCGTCGTAGGACTGACATGGCGATCCAGATTCCATGTCACGGCAGCGACACAGGGAGTTCCATGCGATGGCTCGAGCTCGATCTGAAGCTCAAGCTCAACCGCTCCCACCAACGGCGATAACGACCCTGTCCCTGTCCCATAGCCATGCATATAGGAGAATCAAAATCTCAGGCACCTGCCGTCAACCCAAAATATTACGCCACTGTTTAAGAATTGGACAGTGTTTGATTGATGGATCGGTCGACGTGCAGCATTATTCGTAGTGAGATCTTGACCGGAGGGACGATAGATAATACAAGTCTTTGTCTTCCGGCGCGCTTTGTGACCCAAGCTAAGCAGCAGCAAAGCTCCATGTTACAAGATCTTGTGCTCGTTGAGAGAGCAGGAAGCCATATCCCTTGTAATTCTTGCCACCGATCTCCATCAGTTTACCTGGCAAATTTTTTTCTTTCGAAACGGAGGCAAAGATTGCCACATCTATTAATTAAGCAGAAGAGAATTGCCCAGTTAGTTACGAAAAACCGGGCAAAAACCGAAACAACAAGGACCAAGCCCACTCCCAAAGACTGACACACACAAGGCAAAGTCCACCCTCATCGACAACATGTCGACCTGCAACCATACAACGCAGCTCCGACTCTGATGGAGAATTCGGAAGGACAAAACCAGGCAAAAGTTGGCGCCACGGAAAATCGCCGAACGGGCCACTTGCAGCCAGTCATCGTATACCACAGGGCCTCGCCACCGCAGCTTTGACTCCACAGCAACAAACAAACCGAAGCAATACCGCGGACACGCCGGAAAAGAGCCGAGTACCGCAACCATTGCCGCGTCGCCGACATCGCTCCCACCATCATCGTTGCCACAGAAACCTGGCCCCCAAAGTGATCCTCTCAGGGCTGCCGCCCGACATCTACCGCTCCGTCGCGCCCAGCGCACTCCACCGGCACCGCCTTCCGGGGCCGCCGCCCCGACATACCACCGCTCCTCTCGGGCAACAACGTCGCACAACCCAGCTATACCTGACAAATTTGAATTACATCATATTGAAACAGGGGCTAGGATTCCAGAATCAACCGAGTGAAGCAGCCACCCCCTTTTGTGTACTTATTATGCATGGATTCTTTGGCATCAAATGCTGATCATCATTGGTCGCCATGTCTGAAAGAGGATCTGATGACGCGGTTCACAAAAGTACGTGCACGTTTTGCTGCTGCTTTGGTCCTACCACTCACTCTACCAGCAACACTCGCGTACATGTCATTGCCACCCGGGGAACTCGACAGAGCTCGAGTCTCAGTCTACACGCGGTGAGGATGAGGGAGTACTGCTGGTGACGCGTTGAGAAGATTCTATCTATGCCTACCTTGTCCCTCCGTCGCCCTCTTGTTCTGACAAAAATAAAATGGATACGACCAGAGCGGTATCCACATCCGCATGGCAGCCCTCTTGTTCATGTACCAGCCTTTTACGTTGAACTAGTAAGCATGCACGTGCAATGCACGACTGATTTGCATGTTATTTTATATCTTAATTGAGCTTCTTGACGCCAGCGTTTTCAAGCATGGAGCGACATTTATTTTTCCTAGATGCATCTGATACCATGCAGGATGGACACCACAAAAATCAAACCAAGAAAAGAAACATAGAAAGAAGTCTTACAAGGATACAAACCCATAATTCACAAGATAGCCAAGGCAGCCGAAGCCGAGGTGTAAGGTGGATGTGCTTCTTTGGCCGCCTTCATTAACCCAGTCGCACTCATTTGCTAGATATACTTAGCTGCACTGGATGATACAAATACATGGATTAAAGGGGCTAGTCCAATTAATTAGTAGGGACAAACCCAAGCAGATATAACCGAGTTATATCCAGACGCTGGGCAGTGATGCTTATTGTAGATCTTTTATATGATGACATGTTTCCTCAAAAAAAAAAACATGAATGAACATACTACCATTTATCATAATGGTTGTTCAGATTAGCAACCCCAAAGCCTTTACAAATCTTCATAATGCTCAGCTCCACTAAAATAAGTTGATGCATGAGAAACAACATTGACTAATTCTTTATGGAAACAGCTGACTAAAAAAAGGTTTTGAAGATAAAAATGTTCACAACCTGATGCTCGTCCCTCTCAGAGCCGACAACAGTAAAGCAAATTAGTTTTTATACACAGCTTGTTAATGCCCCATTAGACGCCAATACTACATCAGGCTTAGAGCTGCTATACCTTCTATCTTCAACAAGTCAAAACTTACTGCATGAGAGAAAAAAATAACTTAGATTTTTCAAAAGTATAGATAATGTTTTTTTAGGTCAAAGCAACGCTTTATAACTTAACGGTGCTCGGGCAAATCGCTCGAGGCACAAGCAGCCACTTGGGCTGATACATCAGACCCCCAGTTCATAACGTGGTCTACTGGGTACAACCGGCCAATATTGGCTAATTCATGCGCTACAGCATTGGCACTACGACGACATGCAGATATCTTATGCTGAGAGAACCACATCTTCAGCTGGTACTTCGTGTCCTCGATGATAGCCGCGTACGCTGACGAGTCGGCCTTCCGGAGATCCATGGCTTCCATTAGTAGTTGTGAGTCTGTTTCAAAGATGACCCTCAGCTGCAAGGGCTACAGCGTTGGACAATGCTGCAACTTCCGCCGCAAATGCATCATGTATGTGGTCCTGTCTGCCAGCCCTTGCTGCTATAATACTCCCGGCCGAGTCTCTCGCCACAGCGCCCCATCCAGCATGTCCTTCACATGGGACAAAGGACCCATCCGCATTGATTTTCAGCATCTCATGAGGCGGGGTAGTCCACTTGTCCGTGGAAACTTCCTTCAGTGGGCTAAGATAGACCTGCATATATTCCATGACTGCAGTGCGTGTTCGCCTTGCAATCTCCGCTGCTGACGCAGCTAGCTCCCCTTTCCTTAGCTTGTTGCGTACACTCCACCAGTGCCACCAGAAGGTTAGAATATGCATGCGTTTCTTCTCATCTAGCCCCCACACGTAGTCCATCATTGCATGCACGGACAAAATTTGTTCCAGCTCAATCCTTTCCTTCTCCAACGCTAGTTCCCTCCAGCCCTCCTTAACTGCCTTGCATTTGATAAATAGGTGAGCCCCATCTTCGTCCGCCCGTCCATAGAATAAGCAGCGTGTGCTTTCCACTTTCAGTCCGTGTTTCTGCAAGTTTGTTAAGAGGGCTAGGGACTCATGTTTAACTCTCCACGCGAACATTTGCACATTCCTGGGGCATGGTAATTTCCAGATTCTCTTCCATGAGATGTCCTGGCAAGTGTCCAGATTCCCAGCTACATGAGTGCTCATCCCCTGCCCTCCGTTCTTCCTCTGCCTTGTTAACTCGACGTATAATTTATATGCACTTTTGACTGAGTGAGCCCCTTAGCTATCAAACTGCCAGGTGATAAAGTCTTGTACACCATCCCGCAGCGGTATCTGGAGTATTAGACGTGCATCATCCGTCCAGCACGTGTCCCGTACAAGCTGCACATCCCATTGACCTGTTGCTGGATCGATCAGATCGCTAACCCTTTCCAGCAAGTTATTTCCCCTCGGTGTGATAACAGTTCGTGACCAAGGGCGAGGTATCCAGGGGTCAGACCAGATTTTCACATCAGCGCTGTCTCCTATACGCCATATATATCCTTCACGCACAAGCTGCAACCCCTGCAATAAACTTCGCCAAGCATACGAAATGCCATCCTTAGCCTCAACAGTTAATGCATGGGAGTGGGGGAAGTATCGAGCTTTAAGGAGTCGGCCACATAATGTATCTGGTTGTTGTATAAGTCTCCAGGCCTGCCTAGACAACATTGCTATGTTGAAACTGTGCATATCCCGGAACCCAAGGCCCCCTTTCGCCTTCGGCATGGTGAGCTTGTCCCATCCGATCCAGTGTATCGTGTTTTCTTTATCTTGTTGACTCCACCGGTAGTTGCCGATCATGGAGCTAATCTCATGGCAGAAGCCCTTGGTGAGATCAAAGCAGGACATAGCGAAAGTAGGGATGGCTTGCGCGACGGCAGTCACAAGTGCTCCCCTCCCTGTTTTCACGATGAGTTTCTCCTTCCACCCATACACCTTGCCTGCAATAGCCCCTTTCACGTATGCAAAAGCTTTCCGTCTAGAGCGCCCCACATGCACGGGGAGTCCCAGGTACTTCTCATTCCAGGACTCGCTGTGTATCCTTAGCACATTTTTAACTGTGTTCCGCTCTGCCGCTGGGGTATTAGGGCTAAACATCACCGCTGATTTTTCCACGTTGATACACTGTCCTGAGCAGATAGGAAATAATCACCTGGGTGAGTCTGCTCATAGCTTAACATGGTATGGGCATTAGTTGATGACAATCTAAATATTCGATAGCAGTGAAAGAGGCGGTACAAAATACATTAAAATGTGGTCAATGAGCTGATACCTGTGTTTTAAATAGCGGTAATATTCTTGGGCTGTTGTACTCTTTATTGATGGTGCTCAAAAGAACAAGGTAATACAAAAATCACAGTAGAGATATACGTTGCTCTCTGCCTAAGCCTGCTAGGGATGATGTATGCAACATATTTCATATAGGGAAGTGGAAAACGGTAGAAAACGCCCACGTATATCTTGAACAAAAAGATGTTGTCTATTCCCGCAAAAAAAATGTTGCCTAGATAGAATGTTTTGCATGGCAAATCCAATATGTAAACTGCAAGCAAACAATGAAATGAGTTTGGTAATAATATCAAATTTGTATACAGTCACCAAATGTACAAAAAAAATCAAACGCTTCTGGACAATGGTCATCGTTCAACTGAGTCTCGTACTGCGTGGCCGCTCGCCTCGGAAAGAAGATTAGCGGCAAGAAAGGACCGATGGTGCAGATATGTCACTGTGTGAGAGAGAAAAATATTAGAGAGAGACAGAAAAAATGTGCCTAGAGGTTGCATTCGTATTCGACTGGTTTTGGGGTGGATTATTGCTACGCGTGTTCAGAACATGAATGGTTGCCGCGTCCCTTCTCCATTGGATGCATGCAGCTGATCACCAGCACTAACAGACGATTGACGATGGAGGCCGCCCGCAGGCGAGGGGAGGAGCACCTACCCACAAATAGCAGGAACGGAATAGCAGAATCGACAGCCAACGGCATCGATACATCGGGGGAGAACCGTGACCTAGGATAGGAGACAGGTAGCAAGGGCAGAGAAAGGTAGACTTGAAGGCCTGGAGGGCCAGAGAGTCGCGCGCGGAGGAGATGCAGCGGGCGGAGCAGCACAAGGGACGGCGGCGGCGGTGAAACCCTATCGCTCGTGCGCTTAGAGGAGTCATTTTCCTCGAATAGTGACGTGAACAACAGATCCGTGATTTTTGCACAACGTAACGTGAATAGCAGCCCGTAATTTTAGCACTCTCCAGTCAGGTTTATTATTCTATTCATGATCCTCAGATAATCCGGGAATACAAAACCGTCCGTGTAATTAATCAGCCCTTAATCACATGCATCCGCCTCGCTCTTTCCTAGTGTGTGCCCCATGCATTCATTATATCTTCTCTCCATCCAATCTTTCCTCTTTTTTTGCGTGGTACGTAATCATCCCTTTTAATTCGTCATTAATACCTAAGCAGACCGAACCAATCCATGATAACGCCCCTGCATGCAGGCCACAAATCACGCGAATCAATTTATTCCTTATTTTCTAGTCGCGCGATATATGGCAGGGTTGCGGACACGGTGGTTTTCAGCCTGGTGGAGTATGGTCAGCCTAGGTAAATTGTTAAGCGTACATCAGATCGCGATTAGATTAATGATGGCTGTTAGATTAAGTCGTCTGGGCTTAATCCTGTGGCGGTAATGTGTCCATAGACATTTGCTTGGGTGCGCGTAGAAAAAATTATGTTTGATTGTTTATTAGTATATAATATATAATATAAGTAGAGATAGGAGCAACCGAGTCGATCTAGATCTCTCAAGGCCACGCGGGAAGCTGCGGCACCTGCTGGCCGTAAACTTATCGGCCGCTTGGATCAGTAGTTGAACGTACGCACGCGCTTTTCACGGCTTGCTATGGCTATTCAAAAGAGAAATGATTTAGGAAAAAATGTCCCTGGTCCGTGTGATACTGCAGCGGGCACTTGCGAGGCATCGCGGCTGGAGAATTCTGGGACCCGACGTGACGAGGTACGTACGTAGGAGAATTTTGCGGTAATTTTTGTCCAAACATCCCGGTGGGTGTGGTGTCATCTCATCTCACTGCGACCAAGCTAGATCGCGGCGTGACCTGTGACTACTCGGAGTACATAGGATATGCCGAATCAATCAACTTCGCTCGGTTGCCAAGTTTGATTTCGAGTTTCAACGACGAGAAGTCCACCGGTAGCCGGCCACAGGGTTCACCGAAAGTCCAACACAACAAGATACATATCAAAAAATAAACTTCAAAAATGATATATATACCAAATCAACTACCCCAAAAGGATACCAAAATACTCATCATGGATCGATCGCATGCGTGCTGTCCAACACAATCGGTAAAGTTTACTTTAATCGGGCACACGTAGACGCGAGTAGGAGGCATACGTCTGTCCGTTCCATTTGCTGGTCGACCGACCGGGGACGTCGCGGGTTCGGTTGGATTGGAAATTGGATACATCGATGTATGCACTGTACTTTTGGTACCTACACGAAAACTGCGATTTCCACCCACTTTTGGTCGCACAAGTCCAAGCCAATGCAACCTTCATGTATGCACTGTATTTGTATACCTTATTATCTCTCGTCGTCACTACAGCTCGCGAGCGTACAGGTGTACGTGGCTCTTGCCATGCAACTTGGAACGAACCTACCTGACAAATGCTAGCTGCCTAGCTCTCATACTTGATGTCACTTGCAGTTACAGTTGGTTCACTTGCCAACGACGTGCTGCACAAATGATTGTTTTTTCACTGCTCAAGACGTACAGCTCGCAGTGGACATGGACAAAGTGGACACACACGGCGTTGGGGCAGCGACCCGGGTGAGCTGGGTGGTGTCGGTACTTGCGTGGGACTGAGGTGGCGACGGCTGCATGCATATTGGAATGGAATGGCGACATATGTTGATTTTGGTGCCATCGTGTAAGAGCATGGTTAATAGCTCAGCCGGCTGCAGGCTTTAAACCATCTCCACGTCACCTATAAAGCCTTCACGCACAATAGACAGGCTTTTAGGCTGGCTGTAAGACTGGCCCTAATAATTACTTAGACATTTAATACTACATGTGTATATCACCTGTTGTGATCCAATATAAACAACAACTTTGTGGCCATTTCAATCAGCCTCCTAGTGTCAAGTAGGAGTATACTAGATGATCAACTCATACCACATCTAAATTAGAAGTATCAGATGAACATGCAGCCATGACAGAGGAAAGGACAATGCAGCCTAAAAGAGCAGAGTTGAGATAAGTAGGGGCACTAGTGTAGCTACAAGCATCAGATATATAGAGCATGTCATATATGGAGCCATATATGATACAGATTCAACCTAAAAGAGCATGGCATATATGGAGCCATATATGATAGAAATTCAGCCTAAAAAAGCATGGCATATATGGAGCCATATATGAAACAAAGCACAGCAGCTTCACATCATACAGATTACAGAGCATGTCACATATGGAGCCATATATGATACAAATTCAGGGTTAAAAAAATGTCATATATGGAGCATATATGATACAAAGCACAGCAGTTCCACACCGTACAGAGAAAAGACGCCTCAAAAGCATCTGATTTTTCAGCGTTGAGATAAGTAGGGACACGAGTGTAGCTACAAGCATCAGATTCTGATTAACTATGTTAACCTAGATGCATACCATGCTTGCGGATCGGAGTCGTCAATATTCTCAGTCGTGTAGCCAAGCAGATGTAGCAGGCGGCGCCCAGCAACGGCCTTGACCCGAAGTACCTGCTACACTCGTTGCTGCAGCCTCGTGAGCAAACATGTCCGGTGCAGAGGAGGCCGCCAGCGGGATGAGGCCGTCGCAGGACGGGCTGCGGCGCCGGCGGGATGAGACGAGGCGTCGCCGGTGAGACGGGTTGAGGCGCCGGCTGGACAAGATGTGGCGTCGACGCCCACCTGCTTGCTTGATTTGACGCCGCCGGTGGTTCTAGGGTTGGGGATGGGCTGATTTATGGGTGATTTGGAGGCTTTGAGGCTTCGATTTGTGGCGTGCAGGAAGCGATTCGGGGCTAGGCATGGGAAGAATTGGCGCGCAGGGAGAGGAAGAAGCGCGGGAGGCGCACCGGATCGGAATCGCCAGCTCTGGCGCCCGCCTCAGGCTGCAAGCGGGCGGCTGTTCTTTGGTTTTGGCGTTGTAGCCGGGTGACTGACGGAGCGCCCGCTCCCTTCTCTTTCCTCCCTTCTCTTCCCTCCAGGTAGGATTTTTCTGACGTGGAGTGGCTTGCAGCCGGCTGACTATGCTCTATTGTACTTACTCTAAATGTCGGTTTCTGCCGTGGGTGCTATTTGGATTTTGGAGTTTGGACTGAGAAGCTTCCTTGCAATTCTTCTCACCATCACTTAGAAATAAAAAAATAACTTGGTGCAGTCCTCAGTCCTCGGAAATTGATCTTCGCGACCGGTAGAGTAGGGTAACTTCGCTTGATAATCCACTTAGGAGCCCGGGCTCAGATAAACCCAATGAACAGTCAAATTGCTAAAAATAAAAATTAATTCTTTTTTGCTTGCAAGCAAGATGCACATGTGTGCGCATTCTGAGACGCATGCGGCAAAAAAGACCAATCCAAGAGTACTAAATTTGACACTGCTGGCAGCCTGGCATGTATTTTAGTCCTTCCGACGATGTACGCTTAGTGTGAGGAGACGCCCCGCCGATTACGAAGGCGTCTTTAGCGACTTCGCCAATCTGAAGATGCTCATAGATGTACCAGCTTAGTCTTTCGAAGATACTCATATGCGTATGTATAAGTGTATGTGTCTGTACTATGTTAAAAAAACTAAAACTTTGACCATGGTCTCTCTTCATCATCATCAGATAAAAAAAGAACAACTTTCACCATCCTCTCAGACTAGTCACAATTTTACTAGGCTATGTTAGTAACATCACATTTTACTAGGCTATATTACTACCTCCACAGTGGGTAGTAACATATGTGTGTTGTCATGTTATGGTTCATTTATTAGCCTATAGACTCATAGTGTCTTGGTATGTGTGATGTTACAGTAACTAGCTAAGTTACCACCATCGCCTCTTTCATTATTAAATATATGCCACATAAGTAAAATTATCTTAAAAAATGTGATATTACTACTACTAGTGATGTTACTTTCACTGTGGCCAGTCTCACACGGTCCACTGGCGACCGAAACGCGTGGGGCATTTTTCCCCCCTTCGACCAGCTAACATGCAGCAGGGCCACGGGGTTCTGCAGTCTGCAGTGCCGCGTGACCCTGTCTACAATTAGTTCTGAAGAATCACTTGTGATCGACACAAGGGATCGAGGAAAGGTGGCCAGAACCAAACCGAGTGAAGAGAACAGCCAGCCCCACTTTTTGTACACTTTGCATGAATTCTTTGGCAATCATCCATCATTGTCATGTCATCTACCCCTAAATCTTCTAAGAGGATCCGATGACGCGGTTCACAAAAGTACGTTCCCTTCCCTCCTGCTTCTCGTTTTTTTTTCCGTATATATCGATCGTGTCGTGCGGTTACTTTGGTTGGTCCTATTCCTACTGATGGCCGCACTCTGTGCGTGCGTACATGTCACTGTCAGCCGGGGAACCCGATCCATCTAGAGTAGCTCAGGTCAAGTCTACGTACGTACGTACACGCGGTTAGGCCGGGGGTGCTGCATGCATGCTGATGACTCGTAGAGAAGATTCGATGCCTGTCATGCTTGTTTGTCCGTGCGTCGCCCTCTTGTTCTGACAAGGATGTACTTATATTATTGCGATGATCGGTTTTTTACTTTTTTTGCGATGTGGCGATGATTGTTACACACGTACACGTAGGAGTACTGTACACATCCGCATCCTTGCCGTTGCTGTACGCTGAACTACGACCTTTGCGAGTCCATCTCCCCGCCCACGCGGGAAAGAATTTGCCGGTTGGATTCGATTTGTACTCGCACGCGCTTTTCCTCGCTTGGTAGGAGTATAGTACGTACTACTCTGGCAGTGGTCGCAATGTGCAGCGGGTACTCCCGTGTGAGGCATCGCGGTCGAAGAATTTTGGGACCGGGTCGAGGACCGGACCCGTTTCGTTTGAATTCCTGGGACATTATCACTGCCATGTTCCGAGCATGCGTCCGTCGTTTTTACCGTCCATCGATCCATCCTGCTCCGTACGGGTCGTTCTCGTTGCGACTAAGATTGCACGCCGTGACCTGTGACCGTCCAATCAATCAACTTCGTTTGTTGCCAAGTTTGGTTTTGATTACTACCAACATTGGACCGGCAGCCGCAGGGATCATCCAAAACTCAAGATACCGAAATGGTACTCCCACGATCTCAAAAAATGTGTCTTAATTTTATATTAATTTTAGTATAAAGTTATACTAAATTCAAGACACTTATTTTCATTTTCAAACGAAGGAAAGTGCTACTACTAGTCATGTGCAGCAACGATTTCTTGCACGTAGACCGCGCGGGTTGGTTGGATATACATCATCCATCTGTCGCCATCCGGCTTCACTATCTTATCATCTCTCCTTGTTGGTACAGCTCGTGAGAGTACGGGCGTACTTGCTCTGGTCGCCGTGGCGCGCCTTCCATGCAAGTTGGAACGAACCTATCTGACAAATATGCTAACTCTCTTCATTAGTACTTGGTATTATTACTCGTATAATATAAGTCGTCTGGGAAATTAAAGACAAAACTCCAAAATCTACTATGCTTACAGTCACTTGCAGTTACAGTTGGCTTGGGTGCCAACGACGTCTGCCCCAATTGTTTTTCACGGAAGTGGACACGCACGGCACTATTGTGTCGGTACTAGTGTGGGGACGGCGACATATTGGAAGCGAATGGCTTGGCGATGTATGTTGATTTTGGTGTTATCGCCGTACAAATATCGGTTTCTGCATGTCGCCGTTGCTATTTGGAGCTTGGAGTGAGGGCTTTATAGTGCTCTAACTCACCTTCTATGTACATGAGGTGTTCGATGAAATACCCGAGCCACACTATTTAAGGTTTCTCCTCTCGAAGCTCGACCTCCAAACTCCATTTTTCTCGAGATTTGTCTAGATTTAGCGGTCTGTCACGCTCCGTCCCCGTCTTCACCGCCGTCGATCACCCGCGCCGATCTCATCACCGACACCACCGTGGTGAGCCTCTTGTTCTTATCTTCTTTCTTAAAGGAAAAATATTCTTACTTGTATGTTTAGATAGATACTTGTATCATTTTCTTACATTTATTATTGCATCTTATATAGTGCGATGGTTTTGGTATCCGCCCCCGTCGGCCCTCGTCCTGTCTATGATTCGGATGTGGTATGTATATTATCTTTATAACTATTGGTTCATTTATTGTTTATGAAAATTATGCCGACCAATGTGACATAGATTTTATTTATCTAGGATGTATGTGAATCGGAAATGCCAACCGACCTTATTGTCGAGAGGTTAAATTTAGTTGAAGAAGAAAACAATTTGTTGAAGGAAAAAATAAAAAAAATTGAGGAGGAGAAGATGATATTGGAGTTGCATGTTGCGGATGTCGTCGATGATCACAAGATCAAGATGGATGCAATGCGCTTGAAGATTAGAAAGATTAGAAAATATGCCATTCATACCGAGACTTGGTATCATTATGCCGTTGGATCAATTGTTACCTTGGTTGCGATTATGATCGCATTTGTTTTCGCATTGAAATGTTTTACATAGTTTCAATGTATGGTTTAATTAATTAGATGCTCTGGAGAGCTATATGTTGTTAGATGAGAACTATGTATGCACTTTGGTTTTAATGTGATGATGAACTTCTATTAATTTGGACACTTAATTGTATATAATGCACACAGATGAACCGGCAATGGATGTACGGTGAGAGACACACTCACGAGTACATTAAGGGCGTGCATGAGTTTCTCGATGCGGCTGAGGCAAACAAGAAGAATGGTTTTATGTGTTGTCCATGCACTGAATGTGGGAATACGAGGTCTTACTCTAACCGGAAAATCCTTCACTCCCACCTGCTTTACAAGGGTTTCATGCCACACTATAATGTTTGGACGAGGCACGGAGAAATAGGGGTTATAATGGAAGACGGTGAAGAAGAAGACTACGATGACAACTATGTGCCCCCTGAATATGGTGATGCTGCAACGGGGGGAGCTGGTGAAGATCAAGAGGAACCAGACGATGTGCCCAATGATGTTGCAACGGGTGAAGCTGCTGAAGATCAAGAGGAACCAGACGATGTGCCCGATGATGATGATCTCCGCCGGGTCATTGTCGATGCAAGGACGCAATGCATTAGTCAAAAAGAGAAGCTGAAGTTCGATCGCATGTTAGAGGATCACAAAAAAGGATTATACCCCAATTGCGAAGATGGCAACACAAAGCTCGACACCGTACTGGAATTGCTGAAGTGGAAGGCAGAGAATGCTGTGGCTGACAAAGGATTTGAGAAGCTACTGAAAATATTGAAGAAGAAGCTTCCAAAGGATAACGAATTGCTCGACAGTACATACGCAGCAAAGAAGGTCGTATGCCCTCTAGGATTGGAGGTGGAGAAGATACATGCATGCCCTAATGACTGCATCCTCTACCGCGGTGCATACAAGGATCTGAACGCATGCCCGGTATGCGGTGCATTGCGGTATAAGATCAGACGAGATGACCCTGGTGATGTTGACGGCGAGCCCCCCAGGAAGAGGGTTCCTGCGAAGGTGATGTGGTATGCTCCTATAATACCACGGTTCAAACGTCTGTTCAAAAACGAAGAGCATGCCAAGTTGATGCGATGGCACAGTGAGAACCGAAAGAAAGATGGGAAGTTGAGAGCACCCGCTGACGGGTCGCAGTAGAGAAAAATCGAGAGAAAGTACTGGGATGAGTTTGCAAAGGACCCAAGGAATGTATGGTTTGCTTTAAGCGCGGATGGCATTAATCCTTTCGGGGAGCAGAGCAGCAATCACAACACCTGGCCCGTGACTCTATGTATGTATAACCTTCCTCCTTGGATGTGCATGAAGCGGAAGTTCATTATGATGCCAGTTCTCATCCAAGGCCCTAAGCAACCCGGCAACGAAATTGATATGTACCTAAGGCCATTAGTTGTAGAACTTTTACAGCTGTGGAATGAAAACGGTGTACGTACGTGGGATGAGAACAGACAGGAGAAATTTAACCTTAAGGCGTTGCTGTTCGTGACCATCAACGATTGGCCCGCTCTCAGTAACCTTTCAGGACAGACAAACAAAGGATACCATGCATGCACGCACTGTTTAGATGACACTGAAAGTATATACCTGGACAAATGCAGGAAGAATGTGTACCGGGGCCATCGTCAATTTCTTCCGACCAACCATCAATGTCGAAAGAAAGGCAAGCATTTCAGAGGTGAGGCAGATCACCGGAAGAAGCCCGTCATGCGCACCGGTGATCACGTGCTTGCTATGGTCAATGATTTACACTATGTAATCTTTGGAAAGGGTCCTGGTGGACTAGCTGTTCCGAATGACGCTGAGGGACACGCACCCATGTGGAAGAAGAAATCTATATTTTGGGACCTACCCTACTGGAAAGACCTAGAGGTTCGCTCCTCAATCGACGTGATGCACGTGACGAAGAACCTTTGCGTGAACCTGCTAGGCTTCTTGGGCGTGTATGGGAAGACAAAAGATACACCTGAGGCACGGGAGGACCTGCAATATTTGCACGAAAAAGATGGCATGCCTCCGAAGTAGTATAAAGGTCCTACCAGCTACGCTCTTACGAAAGAAGAGAAAGAAATCTTCTTTGAATGCCTGCTCAGTATGAAGGTCACGACTGGCTTCTCGTCGAATATAAAGGGAATAATAAATATGCCAGAGAAAAAGTTTCATAACCTAAAGTCTCGTGACTGCCACGTGATTATGACGCAACTGCTTCCGGTAGCATTGAGGGGGCTTCTACCGGAAAACGTCCGATTAGCCATTGTGAAGCTATGTGCATTCCTCAATGCAATCTCTCAGAAGGTGATCGATCCAGAAATCGTATCAAGGCTAAGGAGTGATGTGGCGCAATGTCTTGTCAGTTTCGAGCTGGTGTTCCCACCATCCTTCTTCAATATCATGACACACGTCCTAGTTCATCTAGTCGACGAGATTGTCATCCTGGGGCCCGTATTTCTACACAATATGTTCCCCTTTGAGAGGTTCATGGGAGTCCTAAAGAAATATGTCCGTAATCGCGCTAGGCCAGAAGGAAGCATCTCCATGGACAATCAAACAGAGGATGTTATCGGGTTTTTTATTGACTTCATTCCTGGCCTTAACAAGATAGGTCTCCCTAAATCGCGGTATGAGGGGAGACTGACTGGAAAAGGCACTCTTGGAAGAGACTCAATAATATGCAGGGACGGATATTCTTGGTCTCAAGCACACTACACAGTTCTACAGAACTCTACCTTGGTGACCCCGTATGTCGATGAACACAAGAACAGTCTGCGCTCCAAACACCCGGAGCAGTGCGACGACTGAATTACATGTGAACACATCAGGACTTTCAGCAGTTGGTTGGAAACACGTCTTAGAGGTGACAACACTGTTTGTGATGAGTTGTACTTGTTGTCCAGGGGACCATCTTTGACTGTATTGACTTACAAAGGATACGAGATAAATGGGAATACATTTTACACGATCGCCCAAGATCAAAAGAGCACCAACCAAAACAGCGGTGTCCGCTTTGATGCAGCAACCGAGAGAGGAAAGGATACATATTATGGTTACATAGTGGACATATGGGAACTTGACTACGGACCTGATTTTAAGGTCCCTTTGTTTAAGTGCAAATGGGTCAATCTGTTAGGCGGCGGGGTACAGGTAGACCCACAGTACTATTGGGGAACGTAGCAGAAATTCAAAATTTTCCTACGAGTCACCAAGATCTATCTATGGAGAGACCAGCAACGAGTAGAAAGAGAGTGCATCTACATACCCTTGTAGATCGCTAAGCGGAAGCGTTCAAGTGAACGGGGTTGATGGAGTCGTACTCGTCGTGATTCAAATCACCGATGATCCTAGTGCCGAACGGACGGCACCTCCGCGTTCAACACACGTACAGCCCGGTGACGTCTCCCACGCCTTGATCCAGCAAGGAGAGAGGGAGAGGTTGAGGAAGACTCCATCCAACAGCAGCACAACGGCGTGGTGGTGGTAGAGGAGCGTGGCAATCCAGCAGGGCTTCGCCAAGCACCATGGGAGAGGAGGAGTAGGGAGAGAGGTAGGGCTGTGCCAGAACTCCGTGTATAGCTCCCATGCGCCTCCCCACTATATATAGGGGTGGAGGGGCTGGTTTCTTGCCCTCCAAGTCCATTGGGGCGTTGGCCAAGGTGGGAGGAAAGAAATCTCATTATTTCCTTCCCCACCGATTGTTATCCCCCTTTTTAGGGATCTTGATCTTATCCCTTCGGGATATGATCTTATTCCTTCTAAGGGGGATCTTGGTGCGCCTTGACCAGGGGTGTGGGGCCTTGCCCCCACTACCCACGTCCATGTGGGTCCTCCCATGCAGGTGGGCCCCACTCCGGAACCTTCTAGAACCTTCCCGGTACAATACCGAAAAATCCCGAACATTTTCTGGTGGCCAAAATAGGACTTCCCATATATAAATCTTTACCTCCGGACCATTCCGGAACTCCTCGTGACGTCCGGGATCTCATCCGGGACTCCGAACAACATTCGGTAACCACATACAAACTTCCTTTATAACCCTAGCGTCATCGAACCTTAAGTGTGTAGACCCTACGGGTTCGGGAGACATGTAGACATGACCGAGACGTTCTCCGGTCAATAACCAACAGCGGGATCTGGATACCCATGATGGCTCCCACATGTTCCACGATGATCTCATCGGATGAACCACGATGTCAAGGACTTAATCAATCCCGTATTCAATTCCCTTTGTCTATCGGTATGTTACTTGCCCGAGATTCGATCGTCGGTATCCAATACCTTGTTCAATCTCGTTACCGGCAAGTCACTTTACTCGTTCCGTAACACATCATCCCGTGATCAACTCCTTGGTCACATTGCGCATATGATGATGTCCTACCGAGTGGGCCCAGAGATACCTCTCCGTTTACACGGAGTGACAAATCCCAGTCTCGATCCGCATAAAACAATAGATACTTTCGGAGATACCTGTAGTGCACCTTTATAGTCACCCAGTTACGTTGTGACGTTTGATACACCCAAAGCACTCCTACGGTATCCAGGAGTTACACGCTCTCATGGTCGAAGGAAGAGATACTTGACATTGGCAAAGCTCTAGCAAATGAACTACACGATCTTTTGTGCTAGTCTTAGGATTGGGTCTTGTCCATCACATCATTCTCCTAATGATGTGATCCCGTTATCAACGACATCCAATGTCCATAGCCAGGAAACCATGACTATCTGTTGATCACAACGAGCTAGTCAACTAGAGGCTCACTAGGGACATATTGTGGTCTATGTATTCACACGTGTATTACGATTTCCGGATAATACAGTTATAGCATGAATAAAAGACAATTATCATGAACAAGGAAATATAATAATAATACTTTTATTATTGCCTCTAGGGCATATTTCCAACAGTCTCCCACTTGCACTAGAGTCAATAATCTAGTTCACATCGCCATGTGATTAACACTCACAGGTCACATCGCCATGTGACTAATACCCAAGAGTTTACTAGAGTCAGTAGTCTAGTTCACATCACTATGTGATTAACACTCAATGAGTTTTATGTTTGATCATGTTGCTTGTGAGAGAGGTTTTAGTCAACGGGTCTGAACCTTTCAGATCCGTGTGTGCTTTACAAATCTCTATGTCATCTCCTAGATGCAGCTACCACGCTCTATTTGGAGCTATTCCAAACAACTGTTCTACTTGGAGCTATTCTAAATTATTGCTCCATTATATGTATCCGGTCTCTCTACTCAGAGCTATCCGGATAGGTGTCAAGCTTGCATCGTCGTAACCTTTACGACGAACTCTTTTACCACCTCCATAATCGAGAAAATTCCTTAGTCCACTAGTTACTAAGGATAACTTTGACCGCTGTCCTGTGAGCCATTCTTGGATCACTCTTGTACCCCTTGACTGACTCATGGCAAGGCACACTTCAGGTGCGGTACACAGCATAGCATACTGAAGAGCCTACGTCTTAAGCATAGGGGACGACCTTCGTCCTTTCTCTCTATTCTGCCGTGGTCGAGCTTTAAGTCTTAACTTCGTACCTTACAACTCAGGCAAGAACTCCTTCTTTGACTGGTCCATCTTGAACACCTTCAAGATCATGTCAAGGTATGTGCTCATTTGAAAGTATTATTAAGCATTTTGATCTATCCTTATAGATCTTGATGCTCAATGTTCAAGTAGCTTAATCCAGGCTTTCCATTGAAAAACACTTTCAAAATAACCCTATATGCTTTCCAGAAATTCTACGTCATTTCTGATCAACAATATGTCAACAACATATACTCATCAGAAATTCTATAGTGCTCCCACTCACTTCTTTGGAAATACAAGTTTCTCATAAACTTTGTACAAACCCAAAATTTTTGATCATCATCAAAGCATACATTCCAACTCCGAGATGCTCACTCCAGTCCTTAGAAGGATTGCTGGAGCTTTGCATACTTATTAGCATCTTTCGGGATTGACAAAACCTTCCGGTTGTATCACATACAACCTTTCCTCATTAAAATCGTCGAGGAAACAATGTTTTGACATCCTATCTGCAAGATTTCATAAATAATGCAGTAATCGCTAATATAATTCCAACAGACTCTTAGCATCGCTACGAGTGAGAAAATCTCATCGTAGTCAACTCCTTGAACTTGTCGGAAAACATCTTAACGACAAGTCGAGCTTTCTTAATGGTGACATTTACCATCATTGTCCGTCTTCCTTTTGAAATCCATCTGTACTCATTAGCCTTACGACCATCGAGCCGTTCTGCCAAAGTCTACACTTTGTTTTCATACATGGATCCTCTCTCGGATTTTATGGCCTCAAGCCATTTATCGGAATCCGGGCCCACCATCGCTTCTCCATAGCTCGTAGGTTCATTGTTGTCTAGCAACATGACCTTCAAGACAGGATTACGTACCACTCTGAAGTAGTACGCATCCTTGTCATCCTACGAGGTTTGGGAGTGACTTGATCCGAAGTTTCATGATCAATATCATAAGCTTCCACTTCAATTGGTGTAGGTGCCACAGGAACAACTCCCTGTGCCCTGTCACACACTAGTTGAAGAGACGGTTCAATAACCTCATCAAGTCTCCACCATCCTCCCACTCAATTCTTTCGAGAGAAACTTTTCCTCGAGAAAGGACCCGATTCTAGAAACAATCCATATTGCTTTCGGATCTGAATTAGGAGGTATACCCAACTGTTTTGGGTTTCCTATGAAGATGCATTTTATCCGCTTTGGGTTCGAGCTTATCAACCTGAAACTTTTCATATAAGCGTCGCAGCCCCAAACTTTTAAGAAACGACAACTTAGGTTTCTCTAAACCATAATTCATACGGTGTCATCTCATCGGAATTACGTGGTGCCCTATTTAAAGTGAATGTGGTTGTCTCTAATGCCTAACCCATGAACGATAGTGGTAATTCGATAAGAGACATCATGGTACGCACCATATCCAATAGGGTGCAACTATGATGTTCGGACACACCATCACATTATGGTGTTCCAGGCGGTATTAATTGCGAAACAATTTCCACAATGTCTTAATTGTGTGCCAAAACTCGTAACTCAGATATTCATCTCTATGATCATATCATAGACATTTTATCCTCTTGTCACAATGATCTGCTACTTCACTCTGAAATTACTTGAACCATTCAATAATTCAGACTTGTGTTTCATCAAGTAAATATACTCAACATTTACTCGAATCATCTGTGAAGTAAGAACATAATGATATTCACTGCATGCCTCAGCACTCATTCGACTGCACACATCAAAATGTGTTACTTCCAACAAGTTGCTATCTTGTTCCATCTTACTGAAAATGAGGCTTTTCAGTCATCTTGCCCATGTGGTATGATTTGCATATCTCAAGTGATTCAAAATCAAGTGAGTCCGAACGATCCATTTGCATGGAGTTTCTTCATGCATATACACCAATAGACATGGTTCGCATGTCTCAAACTTTTCAAAAACGAGTGAGTCCAAAGATCCATCAACATGGAGCTTCTTCATGCGTTTTATACCATTATGACTTACATGGCAGTGCCACAAGTAAGTGGTACTATCATTACTATCTTATATCTTTTGGCATGAAAATGTGTATCACTACGACCGAGATTCAATAAACCATTCCTTTAGGTGCAAGACCATTGAAGGTATTATTCAAAAATAGAGTAACCATTATTCTCCTTAAATGAATAACCGTATTGCGATAGACATAATCCAATCATGTCTATGCTCAACGCAAACACCAATCTCGGTGGTAGAGGGAGCGTGCGATGCTTGATCATATCAACCTTGGAAACACTTCCAACATATATCGTCAGCTCACCTTTAGCTAGTCTCCGTTTATTCCGTAGCTTTTATTTCGAGTTACTAACACTTAGCAACCGAACCGGTATCCAATACCCTGGTGCTACTAGGAGTACTAGTAAAGTACACATTAACATAATGTATATCCAATATACTTCTATCGACCTTGCCAGCCTTCTCATCTACCAAGTATCTAGGGTAATGCTGCTCCAGTGGTTGTTCCCCTTATTACAGAAGCACTTAGTCTCGGGTTTGGGTTCAACCTTGGGTTTCTTCACTAGAGCAGCAGCTGAATTGCCGTTTCATGAAGTATCCCTTTGTTCCCTTGCCCTTCTTGAAACTAGTGGTTTCACCAACCATCAACAATTGATGCTCCTTCTTGATTTCTACTTTCGCGGTGTCAAACATCATGAATATTTCAAGGATCATCATATCTATCCCTGATATGTTATAGTTAATCACGAAGCTCTAGCAGCTTGGTGGCAATGACTTTGGGGAAACATCACTATCTCATCTGGAGGATCAACTCCCACTCGATTCAAGTGATTGTTGTGCTCAGCACAAGCTCAACGATTGAGCTTTTCTCCCTTAGTTTGCAGGCTAAGAAAATCGTCGGAGGTCTTATACCTCTTGACGTGGGCACGAGCCTGAAATCCCAATTTCAGCCCTCGAAACATCTCATATGTTCCGCGATGTTTCGAAAACGTCTTTGGTGCCTCTACTTAAACCATTTAATTGAACTATCACGTAGTTATCAAAACGTGTATGTCCGATGTTCGCAACATCGACAAACGACGTTGGGGTTCAGCACACTGAGCGGTGCATTAAGGACATAAGCTTTCTACTGATCGCATAATCGCTACTATCAACTTTCAACTATATTTTCTCTAGGAACATATCTAAACAGTGGAACTAAAGCGCGAGCTTACGACATAATTTGCAAAAGGTCTTTTGACTATGTTCAGGATAATTAAGTTCATCTTATGAACTCCCACTTAGATAGACATCCCTCTGGTCATCTAAGTGATCACATGATCCGAGTCAACTAGGCCGTGTCCGATCATCACGTGAGACGGACTAGTCATCATCGGTGAACATCTTCATGTTGATCGTATCTACCATACGACTCATGCTCGACCTTTCGGTCTCCGTGTTCCGAGGCCATGTCTGCACATGCTAGGCTCGTCAAGTTAACCCTAAGTGTTTTCGCTGTGTAAAACTGTCTTACACCCGTTGTATGTGAACGTAAGAATCCATCACACCCGATCATCACGTGGTGCTTAGAAGCGACGAACTGTAGCAACGGTGCACAGTTAGGGGAGAACACTTCTTGAAATTTTGTAAGGGATCATCTTATTTACTACCGTCGTCCTAAGCAAACAAGATGCATAAACATGATAAACATCACATGCAATCAAATAGTGACATGATATGGCCAATATCATTTTGCTCCTTTTGATCTTCATCTTCGGGGCTCCATGATCATCATCGTCACCGGCACGACACCATGATCTCCATCATCATGATCTCCATCATCGTGTCTTCATGAAGTTGTCACGCCAACGACTACTTCTACTTCTATGACTAACGCGTTTAGCAATAAAGTAAAGTAGTTTACATGGCGTTCTTCAATGACACGCAGGTCATACAATAAATAAAGACAACTCCTATGGCTCCTGCCGGTTGTCATACTCATCGACATGCAAGTCGTGAATCCTATTACAAGAACATGATCAATCTCATACATCACATATCATTCATCACATTCTTCTTGGCCATATCACATCACATAGCATACCCTGCAAAAACAAGTTAGACGTCCTCTAATTGTTGTTGCATGTTTTACGTGGCTGCTATGGGTTTCTAGCAAGAACGTTTCTTACCTACGCAAGACCACAACGTGATATGCCAATTGCTATTTACCCTTCATAAGGACCCTTTTCATCGAATCCGTTCCGACTAAAGTGGGAGAGACTGGCACCCGCTAGCCACCTTATGCACCAAGTGCATGTCAATCGGTGGAACCTGTCTCACGTAAGAGTACGTGTAAGGTCGGTCCGGGCCGCTTCATCCCACAATACCGTCGAAACAAGATTGGACTAGTAACGGTAAGCATATTGAACAACATCAACGCCCACAACTACTTTGTGTTCTACTCGTGCAAAGAATCTACGCAATAGACCTAGCTCATGATGCCACTGTTGGGGAACGTAGCAGAAATTCAAAATTTTCCTACGTGTCACCAAGATCTATCTATGGAGAGACCAGCAACGAGTAGAAAGAGAGTGCATCTACATACCCTTGTAGATCGCTAAGCGGAAGCGTTCAAGTGAACGGGGTTGATGGAGTCGTACTCGTCGTGATTCAAATCACCGATGATCCTAGTGCCGAACGGACGGCACCTCCGCGTTCAACACACGTACAGCCCGGTGACGTCTCCCACGCCTTGATCCAGCAAGGAGAGAGGGAGAGGTTGAGGAAGACTCCATCCAACAGCAGCACAACGGCGTGGTGGTGGTGGAGGAGCGTGGCAATCCAGCAGGGCTTCGCCAAGCACCATGGGAGAGGAGGAGTAGGGAGAGAGGTAGGGCTGTGCCAGAACTTCGTGTATAGCTCCCATGCGCCTCCCCACTATATATAGGGGTGGAGGGGCTGGTTTCTTGCCCTCCAAGTCCATTGGGGCGTTGGCCAAGGTGGGAGGAAAGAAATCTCATTATTTCCTTCCCCACCGATTGTTATCCCCCCTTTTTAGGGATCTTGATCTTATCCCTTCGGGATATGATCTTATTCCTTCTAAGGGGGGATCTTGGTGCGCCTTGACCAGGGGTGTGGGGCCTTGCCCCCACTACCCACGTCCATGTGGGTCCCCCATGCAGGTGGGCCCCACTCCGGAACCTTCTAGAACCTTCCCGGTACAATACCGAAAAATCCCGAACATTTTCCGGTGGCCAAAATAGGACTTCCCATATATAAATCTTTACCTCCGGACCATTCCGGAACTCCTCGTGACGTCCGGGATCTCATCCGGGACTCCGAACAACATTCGGTAACCACATACAAACTTCCTTTATAACCCTAGCGTCATCGAACCTTAAGTGTGTAGACCCTACGGGTTCGGGAGACATGTAGACATGACCGAGACGTTCTCCGGTCAATAACCAACAGCGGGATCTGGATACCCATGATGGCTCCCACATGTTCCACGATGATCTCATCGGATGAACCACGATGTCAAGGACTTAATCAATCCCGTATTCAATTCCCTTTGTCTATCGGTATGTTACTTGCCCGAGATTCGATCGTCGGTATCCAATACCTTGTTCAATCTCGTTACCGGCAAGTCACTTTACTCGTTCCGTAACACATCATCCCGTGATCAACTCCTTGGTCACATTGCGCATATGATGATGTCCTACCGAGTGGGCCCAGAGATACCTCTCCGTTTACACGGAGTGACAAATCCCAGTCTCGATCCGCATAAAACAATAGATACTTTCGGAGATACCTGTAGTGCACCTTTATAGTCACCCAGTTACGTTGTGACGTTTGATACACCCAAAGCACTCCTACGGTATCCAGGAGTTACACGCTCTCATGGTCGAAGGAAGAGATACTTGACATTGGCAAAGCTCTAGCAAATGAACTACACGATCTTTTGTGCTAGTCTTAGGATTGGGTCTTGTCCATCACATCATTCTCCTAATGATGTGATCCCGTTATCAACGACATCCAATGTCCATAGCCAGGAAACCATGACTATCTGTTGATCACAACGAGCTAGTCAACTAGAGGCTCACTAGGGACATATTGTGGTCTATGTATTCACACGTGTATTACGATTTCCGGATAATACAGTTATAGCATGAATAAAAGACAATTATCATGAACAAGGAAATATAATAATAATACTTTTATTATTGCCTCTAGGGCATATTTCCAACAGTCTCCCACTTGCACTAGAGTCAATAATCTAGTTCACATCGCCATGTGATTAACACTCACAGGTCACATCGCCATGTGACTAATACCCAAGAGTTTACTAGAGTCAGTAGTCTAGTTCACATCACTATGTGATTAACACTCAATGAGTTTTATGTTTGATCATGTTGCTTGTGAGAGAGGTTTTAGTCAACGGGTCTGAACCTTTCAGATCCGTGTGTGCTTTACAAATCTCTATGTCATCTCCTAGATGCAGCTACCACGCTCTATTTGGAGCTATTCCAAACAACTGTTCTACTTGGAGCTATTCTAAATTATTGCTCCATTATATGTATCCGGTCTCTCTACTCAGAGCTATCCGGATAGGTGTCAAGCTTGCATCGTCGTAACCTTTACGACGAACTCTTTTACCACATCCATAATCGAGAAAATTCCTTAGTCCACTAGTTACTAAGGATAACTTTGACCGCTGTCCTGTGAGCCATTCTTGGATCACTCTTGTACCCCTTGACTGACTCATGGCAAGGCACACTTCAGGTGCGGTACACAGCATAGCATACTGAAGAGCCTACGTCTTAAGCATAGGGGACGACCTTCGTCCTTTCTCTCTATTCTGCCGTGGTCGAGCTTTAAGTCTTAACTTCGTACCTTACAACTCAGGCAAGAACTCCTTCTTTGACTGGTCCATCTTGAACACCTTCAAGATCATGTCAAGGTATGTGCTCATTTGAAAGTATTATTAAGCATTTTGATCTATCCTTATAGATCTTGATGCTCAATGTTCAAGTAGCTTAATCCAGGCTTTCCATTGAAAAACACTTTCAAAATAACCCTATATGCTTTCCAAAAATTCTACGTCATTTCTGATCAACAATATGTCAACAACATATACTCATCAGAATTCTATAGTGCTCCCACTCACTTCTTTGGAAATACAAGTTTCTCATAAACTTTGTACAAACCCAAAATTTTTGATCATCATCAAAGCATACATTCCAACTCCGAGATGCTCACTCCAGTCCTTAGAAGGATTGCTGGAGCTTTGCATACTTATTAGCATCTTTCGGGATTGACAAAACCTTCCGGTTGTATCACATACAACCTTTCCTCATTAAAATCGTCGAGGAAACAATGTTTTGACATCCTATCTGCAAGATTTCATAAATAATGCAGTAATCGCTAATATAATTCCAACAGACTCTTAGCATCGCTACGAGTGAGAAAATCTCATCGTAGTCAACTCCTTGAACTTGTCGGAAAACATCTTAACGACAAGTCGAGCTTTCTTAATGGTGACATTTACCATCATTGTCCGTCTTCCTTTTAAAATCCATCTGTACTCATTAGCCTTACGACCATCGAGCCGTTCTGCCAAAGTCTACACTTTGTTTTCATACATGGATCCTCTCTCGGATTTTATGGCCTCAAGCCATTTATCGGAATCCGGGCCCACCATCGCTTCTCCATAGCTCGTAGGTTCATTGTTGTCTAGCAACATGACCTTCAAGACAGGATTACGTACCACTCTGAAGTAGTACGCATCCTTGTCATCCTACGAGGTTTGGGAGTGACTTGATCCGAAGTTTCATGATCAATATCATAAGCTTCCACTTCAATTGGTGTAGGTGCCACAGGAACAACTCCCTGTGCCCTGTCACACACTAGTTGAAGAGACGGTTCAATAACCTCATCAAGTCTCCACCATCCTCCCACTCAATTCTTTCGAGAGAAACTTTTCCTCGAGAAAGGACCCGATTCTAGAAACAATCCATATTGCTTTCGGATCTGAATTAGGAGGTATACCCAACTGTTTTGGATTTCCTATGAAGATGCATTTTATCCGCTTTGGGTTCGAGCTTATCAACCTAAAACTTTTTCATATAAGCGTCGCAGCCCCAAACTTTTAAGAAACAACAACTTAGGTTTCTCTAAACCATAATTCATACGGTGTCATCTCATCGGAATTACGTGGTGCCCTATTTAAAGTGAATGTGGTTATCTCTAATGCCTAACCCATGAACGATAGTGGTAATTCGATAAGAGACATCATGGTACGCACCATATCCAATAGGGTGCAACTATGATGTTCGGACACACCATCACATTATGGTGTTCCAGGCGGTATTAATTGCGAAACAATTTCCATAATGTCTTAATTGTGCGCCAAAACTCGTAACTCAGATATTCATCTCTATGATCATATCATAGACATTTTATCCTCTTGTCACAATGATCTGCTACTTCACTCTGAAATTACTTGAACCATTCAATAATTCAGACTTGTGTTTCATCAAGTAAATATACTCAACATTTACTCGAATCATCTGTGAAGTAAGAACATAATGATATTCACTGCATGCCTCAGCACTCATTCGACTGCACACATCAAAATGTGTTACTTCCAACAAGTTGCTATCTTGTTCCATCTTACTGAAAATGAGGCTTTTCAGTCATCTTGCCCATGTGGTATGATTTGCATATCTCAAGTGATTCAAAATCAAGTGAGTCCGAACGATCCATTTGCATGGAGTTTCTTCATGCATATACACCAATAGACATGGTTCGCATGTCTCAAACTTTTCAAAAACGAGTGAGTCCAAAGATCCATCAACATGGAGCTTCTTCATGCGTTTTATACCATTGTGACTTACATGGCAGTGCCACAAGTAAGTGGTACTATCATTACTATCTTATATCTTTTGGCATGAAAATGTGTATCACTACGACCGAGATTCAATAAACCATTCCTTTAGGTGCAAGACCATTGAAGGTATTATTCAAAAATAGAGTAACCATTATTCCCCTTAAATGAATAACCGTATTGCGATAGACATAATCCAATCATGTCTATGCTCAACGCAAACACCAATCTCGGTGGTAGAGGGAGCGTGCGATGCTTGATCATATCAACCTTGGAAACACTTCCAACATATATCGTCAGCTCACCTTTAGCTAGTCTCCGTTTATTCCGTAGCTTTTATTTCGAGTTACTAACACTTAGCAACCGAACCGGTATCAAATACCCTGGTGCTACTAGGAGTACTAGTAAAGTACACATTAACATAATGTATATCCAATATACTTCTATCGACCTTGCCAGCCTTCTCATCTACCAAGTATCTAGGGTAATGCTGCTCCAGTGGTTGTTCCCCTTATTACAGAAGCACTTAGTCTTGGGTTTGGGTTCAACCTTGGGTTTCTTCACTAGAGCAGCAGCTGAATTGCCGTTTCATGAAGTATCCCTTTGTTCCCTTGCCCTTCTTGAAACTAGTGGTTTCACCAACCATCAACAATTGATGCTCCTTCTAGCTTTCTACTTTCGCGGTGTCAAACATCATGAATATTTCAAGGATCATCATATCTATCCCTGATATGTTATAGTTAATCACGAAGCTCTAGCAGCTTGGTGGCAATGACTTTGGGGAAACATCACTATCTCATCTGGAGGATCAACTCCCACTCGATTCAAGTGATTGTTGTGCTCAGACAATCTGAGCACAAGCTCAACGATTGAGCTTTTCTCCCTTAGTTTGCAGGCTAAGAAAATCGTCGGAGGTCTTATACCTCTTGACGTGGGCACGAGCCTGAAATCCCAATTTCAGCCCTCGAAACATCTCATATGTTCCACGATGTTTCGAAAAGTCTTTGGTGCCTCTACTTAAACCATTTAATTGAACTATCACGTAGTTATCAAAACGTGTATGTCCGATGTTCGCAACATCGACAAACGACGTTGGGGTTCAGCACACTGAGCGGTGCATTAAGGACATAAGCTTTCTACTGATCGCATAATCGCTACTATCAACTTTCAACTATATTTTCTCTAGGAACATATCTAAACAGTGGAACTAAAGCGCGAGCTTACGATATAATTTGCAAAAGGTCTTTTGACTATGTTCAGGATAATTAAGTTCATCTTATGAACTCCCACTTAGATAGACATCCCTCTGGTCATCTAAGTGATCACATGATCCGAGTCAACTAGGCCGTGTCCGATCATCACGTGAGACGGACTAGTCATCATCGGTGAACATCTTCATGTTGATCGTATCTACCATACGACTCATGCTGGACCTTTCGGTCTCCGTGTTCCGAGGCCATGTCTGCACATGCTAGGCTCGTCAAGTTAACCCTAAGTGTTTTCGCTGTGTAAAACTGTCTTACACCCATTGTATGTGAACGTAAGAATCCATCACACCCGATCATCATGTGGTGCTTAGAAGCGACGAACTGTAGCAACGGTGCACAGTTAGGGGAGAACACTTCTTGAAATTTTGTAAGGGATCATCTTATTTACTACCGTCGTCCTAAGCAAACAAGATGCATAAACATGATAAACATCACAGGCAATCAAATAATGCAAAAAACGAATCAAAAAAACAGGAAAAAACTATTTTCATAGTAAAGTTAATCACGAAATAAAATAAATAAAGCAACAAAGAAAACAAAAAAACTAAAAAATTATTTTCAAATTTGAAAACTAATGGCATTAACAAAAAGTTTATAATTTTTCTAAAACTAAAAGCATAAAGAATTAAAAAATAAAGCAAAAAACAAAAGAAAATAAATAAAGCAACAAAAAAACAAAAAAAATGCCACCTACTGGGCCACCACGGCCTGAATACGACTAGAAACCCTACCATGGGCCAGGATTCAGGCCCGCAGCAGGCCTAGTAGGCCCACAGGCATTGCAGTGACAGATTAGGCCCGAAAGACTGCAGTTGAGAGGAGATCGGGAGGGTGGGCGCAGCAGCGCTTATAAACCACCTCCGAGCCCTCTCAACTAGCGAGGTGGGACTAAACTTTTGGGCGCGGGGCAGCACAAGGCCATTGGTCCCGATTGGTGGCACCAACCGGGACTAAAGGGGCATTGGTCACGGTTCGTGTCACCAACTGTGATCAGTGTCCTCCTTTAGTCCCGGTTGGTGCCACCAACTGGGACCATAGGCCTCTGCTTCCCGCCCTTTCGGCTGCTGAAAAGAGACCTATGGTCCCGGTTGGTGCCACCAACCGAGACCAATGCCCCCTTTAGTCCCGGTTTGTGCCACGAACTGGGACCAAAGGCCTGGGTATATAAGTAGCACTTGGGAAAATTTGACAAACTCATCGCCAGTTGCCCCCCGGCCCGCCCGACAACGCCGAGCTCATCGACGCCGCCAAGCTGCCCAGATCGACGCCGATCCGCCGCCCAGACGCCGTCCGCGCGCCGCCCCGACGCCGTCCGCGCGCCCCCGTCGTCGCCCCTGCCCCGTCGGCGCCAGGCTGCCCCGAAGCTGCCCGCCGACGCCGTCATCGTCGCCCGCACCGATTCCGGCCGGCGACCTCGACCCCTCCCCGCGCTGTGAGCCCCTGCCTCCTCCCATTTTCCTTCTCATTGCCGTCCCCGCACGTCATCCGTAAGCGCGCACCACCGCCAACCATCGTCACCGTCGCCGTATAATGCTCATGTATATGCTCACTGTATGTATGTATGTATGTATGTATGTATGTATGTATGTATGTATGTATGTATGTATGTATGTATGTATGTATGTATGTTCACTGTATAATGCTCGTTTTTGCATTTTTTTTGTTACCAAGAAAAAGGTCTATTTTTTGTTGATATGTATGTTCATATGCTCATTAATATTTTAAAAAAATGTTCATATGCTCATTTAAGAAAATGTTCATATGTAACATTTAAGAAAAAAAGTAAATATATGTATGTTCATATGCAAAGAATTATTTTTGGATGAAATGAGATGAGATGAGATGTGTTTTGTGTTGGAGAAGAAAAGAGGAAGAAGGAAGAAGGAAGAAGAAGTAAAAGAGGGTCGAGGGGGGGGGGGGCTCGATATACTCCCTCCCCGATAACAATTTTTTCCATGTATATATGCAAAAGTTACATTTTTAGAAAAATTTTATATATCTAGCTAGAAAGAAGGAAGAAGAAGAAAAAGAAGGAGAGGAAAAAGGAAAATAAGAAGAGGAAGAAAGGAGAAGAAGAGGAGAGGAAGAAGGGGAAAAATAAATAAGAAAAAGAAAAAAAGAAGAGGAGAAGAGGAAAGGAATAGAGGAGAAGAAGAGAAAATAGAATATATTCCCTCCCCGATAACAATTTTTTCCATGTATATATGCAAAAGTTAGATTTTTAGAAAAGTTTTATATATCTAGCTAGAAAGAAGGAAGAAGAAGAAAAAGAAGGAGAGGAAAAAGGAAAATAAGAAGAGGAAGAAAGGAGAAGAAGAGGAGAGGAAGAAGGGGAAAATAAATAAGAAAAAGAAAAAAAAAAGAGGAGAAGAATAAAGGAATAGAGGAGAAGAAGAGAAAATATATTTTCTCTTCTTCTCCTCTATTCCTTTCTTCTTCTCCTCTTTTTTTTCTTCTTTTTTTCTTCGATCTTCTCCTCTAGATATTCCTTTCTTCTTCTCCTTGTTTTATTTCAGGGTCATCTAGGGGTCGAGGGTTCCAGGGTCATCGAGGGTTCGAGGGGTCGAGAGAGGTTTCTTAGTGTCAAAGTATTGAAGAAATTCATGGCTTCATCATTAGCCGGAAGTAACCAGGGCATGACGAAGTCCTCCAAAGTTATTTTGGAATGGTGTCCCAGATAGGATAATTTGCCTTTTTGTATGAATTTCAGCAAAGGCCTTCCAAATCACGATATTTGGAAGGTTCTTGCTGAACTTTGTACCAAAAAGCGAATTATGCTATCTAGGACTCCGTTCCAAAATAACTTTGGAGAGCTTCGTCCCATCATGCACCTGTTACTTTTGCCTAATGATGAAGACATGGTTTTGTTGAATCCTTTGACACTAGGCAACCTTCCGACCCCTCGGCGATCCTCTCGAACATGAGAGGAAGAAGAGGATAAAAAAAGAAGAGGAAGAAGAAAAAAAAAGAGGAGAAGAAAGAATAGAGGAGTTCTTCTCCTCTATTCTTTCTTCTCCTCTTTTTTTTCTTCTTCTTCCTATTTTTTTATCGGGAACGAGGGTCGTTGAGGGACATATAGATGTAGTGTCGTCGTTGTCGATATATACCCCCTCCTGATAGCTTCAACACATGGGGGGGGGGGGGTCGAGGCCACTAATTAATATATATGATTCCTTACTATGATTAGGTAGCTAGTTCTATGTTTGGCACTAATATATCCATCTTTCATGTTTGAATAATAATTGCCATGTTGTAAATATTTGTAGAAACTATGGACACCGCCCGAGACGAAGCAAAAGAAGCGTTGTTGAGGGACATAATCGCAGAAGGAAGTGATGCCGTCTCATTGTTTCTCAACGACACCGATGGTCTGGAAGAAGAGGGTGAAGAAGCTGGCTACGGTGACCTAATGCCGGTGCAAGAAGAAGAACATGAGGACGGCTCCGGTGACCCAATGCCGGTGCAAGAAGGAGACCGTGATGACGGCTCCGGTGACCGAACCGAGTCCGGCCAGGTATATATATTAGTTAAGCCTGTGCTGACTAGCTGATTGATGCATTCATTGTTTTGGTATGTACACATATTAATTAAGTCTTTGTTCTTTTTTCTAGCCCTCCGGATCGAGCACAACTTCGGTAAAGAGACGAGGCCCAAAGAAAAAGTTGAGCTCGGATGAAAAGTTTGAGATCATAGCAATCGCGCCCGACGGCCAACCGATTGAACCCCTCCGGACAAAGAGCGCATTTGTTGCTCAGTGCGGGGTTCTGGTTAGGGACAAGATCCCGATAAACATCCAGCAATGGTTTAAGCCGGCTACAGAAGACCCTGAGGTGTCTTATGTTAATGATATGCAGAAAAATGATCTTTGAACTGAGCTGAAGTCAAATTTCACCCTACCGCCAGAGGATAATCCAGACAACCCAGTTAAAGAGCAATTAATCAAGTCTTTTGCTCTTAAGAGGATGGCAGAACTATTCAGGAGGTGGAAGAAAGAGTTGAATTAGTTTGTCGAAAATAATGAAACACCAGAATTCAAGGGTAGATATGAGAAGATCAGAGATCACTGGACCGCATTTGTGGCCCACAAGACATCGGAAAAGAGTAAGAAGATATCGGCGACAAACAAGCAAAATGCTGCGAAGAAGATGCTTCACCATCGCATGGGGTCAGGTGGCTACCTCGTAGCCCAGCCTAAGTGGGCCAAGACTGAGAATGATCTGGTTGATAAAGGGATCGAACCAGAGACAATTAGCTGGCCAGACCGTTGCCGGACTTGGTTCTTCGGGGCTGGCGGAACCTTGGACCCTGTAACAGCGAAGTGCATTTGGACGAACAATCAAATGGACATACCAGTCAGGAAGCTTAAGCAGTATATCGAAGCAGCGCAGCAAGGGAAGTTCTTTCCAGACAAAGAGAACGACGAGCTCACAATGGCCCTCGGGAATCCTGAGCACCCTGGATGGACACGAGGCACGCCAGGCTCCATTCTATGGAAGGTTGGGTTTCCGGACGCAGGCGGTTACAAATCTCATGAGAGGAGGAAAAAAGTGCAGCATACCCAAATGCAGGCGCTGCAAGCAAGGGTAGACGCGATAGAGGAACGAGAAGCAAATCGCAGCAAACGTACTGCCGAAGCTTCCCCCGAAGCTACCCCGCCATCTCAGCGCAGAAGCAGCGTGGCTTCCACCGAGCTGCTTCAGCCGGAGCATGCCTTGATGGCTCCTGCCAGCTATCCCGTGGATGCTATCACGGAGTCTCAAAATTGCCACCTTATGACGCAATGGATGAATTTGAAGGTCAAGGCGGCTGTTGGCTCTGTTTATCCTACTGAACCCGGCGCAACTTCTCACTGCCGGCCGATTCCAGAAGGATATGCTAGGGTTATGGTGGATGAAATAACGGAGGGATTTGAGGACCTCCAGCTTGACCACCCTACCGGTGAAGGGGAGACTCGGCTGGGGTCTGCTCTGAAGACTCCATGCCTATGGCGAAAGGAGCTCATCAACCTTCCGAACTGGACGCCTCCGCCTCCTCCTCCTCCTCCGGAGAGTCAGGGCACTCCGCCTCCTCCACCGCCTCCTCCTCCGGCGAGTGACGATCAGGGCCCTCGGCCGGCTCCTTCTCCGGCGCGTGGCGGCACTCCGCCTGCGCCGGCGCGCCCGAGCAGCCAGCCTCCTCCTTCTCCGCCTCGTCAGCAAGGGCGGAAAAGACCCGCCGTCGCTCCAGCAGCTGCTCCGGCGCGTCGTAGTCCTTCTCCTCCGCCTCGTAAGCAAGTAAAGAAGACAACCGCTTCGTCTGCTCGGCCGGCGTCTAGCAGTACAACCAGAGGCGGGAGGACATACAGATTCGGTCCTTCTCTGAAGAGTCCACAGAAGTTACCATACGAGAGGACCCCGGAGGAGAACGCGAAGATCGCACGAACCAAAGTGGATGAATGGTTTCAAGGGTTGAGAGCAAAGAGACATCCACCTCCGGAGGAGAAGGTAGATCCGATGAAAGTGAAGCGCACTCTGGCTGCCCTGGCAAAACCACCCAAGTCTCCGTCGAAATGCAACTATGGGCGCATTATTGCAAAGACATGGGCCGAAGCGGAGCGGTTGGGAAGTACAGTCAGTGATCAAAGGCTGAAAGAACGACGAGCAGCTGGGAAACAAATTGCCCAGCTCAGCGAACAAGCAAAGCAATCGTGCCCCCCCCCCTCAAGGTGCCTAGCGACATCGTCGATCCGAGGATGGTGCCTGGTTATGGCAATGTTGACGATTACCTGCCCGACGATGTACATTATGATCCCATGGAGGTGCAGATACACAGATACGAGTACGGGAAGCCTCTCGTCAAAGATGAAAAATCTTTAACAACGATGATGCGAAGATTACATGATTGTTACTTGAAAATCTGCAGAGAGTCTGGGGGGAGGAGTACTTTGTATGCGAGAGTTAAACCAGAGCATGACCTCGTTGGAATTGAACTGTTGCCTATTCCATTTGAGGAGTTCTATCAGTTTTTCAATCAATTGGCCCTCGATAAAACAACGATCACCTGCTACTGTCTGTAAGTACTACTACTTCTGTCATTAAGTCTCTCTATATAGCTCATCTCTTTCATTGCATGTATTTATAATTATCCTTACTATATTATGCAGAATGAAGATCGCCGAATTGAAGAAAAGACAAATCGGTGATATTGGGTTCGTTAACACATATCTCATAGATGCAACTAAGGTTCAACATCGTCCCGGAGATACCGAGGCCAACTTGCTACGATCATTCAAAAAAAATGAAAACAAAGATATAATACTCTTTCCTTACAACTTCAAGTGAGTGTTACTGTCTTGTGCATATTCGGTTTCCCTTATATATTAGTCCAGGTTATAGTAATGTAATTGATGAGTTATGCATGCGTGTGCAGTTTCCACTATATTCTCCTAGAGATTAGGCTTGAGCAGGGTGTAGTAACTGTCTTGGACTCTAAACGAAAAGATCCCCAGGAGTATGCGGACATGACTGAAATCCTCAAAAAGTAAGTTAAATCGATCATTATCCATCATACCAGCAACTTTGTTCATTTCCTGATATCAAGTAATTGTTTTCTTTGTCCGGCAGGGTTTGGAGAAAATTCACCAGAAAAGTTCCGGGACTGCCGAAGGAGCTGGAAATTAGACACCCTAAAGTAAGTACTATAGTAGCATGTTCCGCGCATCTCCTAGTGATTCAAGCGCTAGTTTCATCAATACCATTTAGCATTCTTGCTTATCAATTTGATTGACCTCTATTTCTTGTAAAGTCGGAATGATTTCTGTGGATACTACGTCTGCGAGTCCATCCGCCACACGACCTGTGAGCGGGGCGGGTACTCTGACGAACAATATGAAGTACGTAAATAACAACATTCACAATTTTATTTTATTACCATCATTTGTATTGAGTTTCATTCATTCATATATATATGTATTGACCCCCTTCTTCAAATTAGATGTTTCGGAAGCGGGATGAACTCCTAGCACCAGCTCGCATGCGAGCAATTCAAGAGGAATTGGCGGTATTCTTTCTTGACCACGTGATCGCTGAAGACGGAGAATACTATGTGGACCATGAGTCCGTATGATTATATTTGTAAGAGCTAATTATTGTATATATGTAGCTGGTAGTGTCGGATAGATATACGAGAACTTGTTGTTCGACCAATCTCTCGGAGAAGGAGAGGTGGTCGATATCACTTCTCTCTGTATGCATATATGTTCATGACGATCTTCTGTTTCCTTCATTTGCTTATTAGCTAGCTAGCGTGTCTAGTCCTCTTTATACGTATGTATAGTACGAAGCGTCGACCAAGCACGGACATAAGAGAGGACACTTCTCTCTATTAATTATAGCTAGCTAACACAATATATGAAACACGTAAATTAACCCCCCAAACCCCTCCCCCCTCTTTAAAAAAAACAAAAACCCCGGCCACAGAAATGCTGACGCGTGGATGCTTATTGGTCCCGGTTGGTGCCACCAACCAGGACCAAAGGGTCTCCTGCCTGGGCTCCGCGCACAGGCCATGTGGAGGTCCATCAGTCCCGGTTCTGAATTGAACCGGGACTAAAGGGACAGGGCATTAGTACCGACACTTTAATCCTGGTTCAGGAACCGGAACTAAAGGCCCTTACGAACTGAGACAACAGGCCCTTTTTCTACCGTGTCTATGGAGCTCAAGTTTACACGCGGTGAGGGGCGCTGCTGACGACGCGTGGAGAAGATTCGATACCTAGCTTGTCCTCTTGTTCTCACAAGGATACGACAATGATTACTGTTTTGACGCTGAATAACGACTTGGCGACTCGATCTAGATCTCCCAAGGCCATGCGGGAAGCTGCAGCATGTGCCATGGCCGTCTAATTATCTGATTGTTGGATCAACAGTGGTGCACGCGCTCTTTCGTGGCACTGGTATGGCCTATGACACGGCTGGCTCGTCCATGTGATGCTACCATCGGTTGCCTTGGAACAAGTGGAGTGGTCGGTGCAGGGTGTACTTGCCAGGCACCGGCAGTGAAAGAGTTTTGGTACCCCGACGAGACGGGCTAGCGACTCCATGTCAGAATTCCTACATGGTTTCCGTTTTATTCAGACACTTTTTACGATACATCATACTACTCAACATAGTGGATAGTATTTAGTTGATCCAACGGTCGGTATTGATTAATCAAACTTTCACCCAAGGGCATATTAGTAGTTCTCAATCTGAAGTAGATTTATTCTTTCTACGCATGACAGATCTTCCAAGGACTTTAAGCTGTGTCGGCTGGTGGTACTTGGCAGCATGGCGTTGAGGTGTATCAGTGGCGACCGCGACGTGCTCAGCTGTTTGCGCGCAGGGAGGAGGTGCCGTTGGGCGCCGTGATGGCGTCGACGATAGCCAGACCGAGCAAGGTTGATGCATCAGTACAGTTCTGAAGATAGAGCGGTGGCAGTTGGCGGCGGCGGCCTCTGAGAGCACGTCGGACCAGTGTGTGCCCTAGACCCGACAAGTGGCTAGATTGGGGTCTCAGGTCTTAGATGTTAGGTTTGGCTGCGATGTCTGTTTGGTATTAGGCTTAGGCTATCTGCGCTCCTTCATCAACTGGATAGGTGTAGCGACAGTTTGTTGCTTAGACGGCGGCTTTAGTCTTACTGTTGTATGACTTTGTAAGCTCTTGTGCACACAGAACAACACAGCTTCTTGTGGCGTCCGGTGCACTAGCCGATTTGATTTTCATTTGATGAGCCGCCATGGCAACGTGGCTGACATGGCGACGGCGAGTAAGGCCGCGGGGGTGTGCGACGGTCGTCTGAAGTGGTGTACGAGGTGATGCTGCGGGGCGGATGACAAGTTCGATACCTCGGTGCACTCCCAGGCCTCATTGCGGGGAGGCATGAGCGGGTGCATATGCGGCCTGCGTCACCGGTGCTCCCTCGGGCTGCCGGAGCTGCTCCATGAGAGAGGCGCGGCGAAGGCGACGGGCCTGGTTCAGGCGCAAGGTGCGGAACCCCTGATCGCATGCCAAGAGCGTCGGGCAGCTTGTCGTCCCGGAAGTGTCTGGCGATGACTCGCCCGAGGAGCAGAAGGGTGAATTGAAGACTTACCAAGTGCCCATCTTCGATCCCGCCCTCGTGGAGCTCTGCTCAACGCTTCATACTGGGTCATGGCCATCAACAGGGGACGATATGTGTTTGTGGCCATCATCAAGCGATCTCGCGTGCGCACGTGTGTTACAAGAGCAAGCAGTGATCTGATTGTTGCATATGTGTGTGACGTGATTGTGTATCCGGCCGGCGGCGAGTCTACTAGCGAAATTAGCCTTTCTACATCGTTGTGTCTTGTGTACGTCGGGAAGTTCCAGCTTGGGGCATCAACCAAGGCCGTCAGCTTTGCTTCGTAGTCGGCCGTACCCAAAATGCCCTTAATTAGTAAATATACTACCCAGAACCTGGTGTAGTATCGACTCATCTGGGTCCTAGTCATGGAAATGAACGGCCCAAATTAACTTGATGTACCGTAAAAGATCTCTTTATTTAGGGTGAATAATTCCTATCACATGATTGGTCTCCGTCGTCTTCTTCTTCTTCTTCTTCTACTTCTTCTTCTTCTTCTTCTTCTTCTTCTTCTTCTGTTCTACATAATCCGTCACAAATCAAGCCGGTTCGTTTGAATTCCCTGGACATCAATTACCATGTTCCAAACATGCAGATATCATTTTTCCGTCTATCGACCACGGTAGTTCGTACATGACCGTACGTATCGGCCTCACTGCGACTAAGACATGTGACTAGTACCACCACCTTCCTTCAATCAATCAACTTTATCTTCTTCCGCTGCCAAGTTTGATTTCGATTTCTATAAAAAGTCGGGATCACCGAGGAGGAGGCGCCAACACAAGATGCCCAAAGATAGCACTACCATAGTTGCAACGATTGGTAAAACTACACCAAACACAACTGGTAAAGTTTAATTAATCGCTCACACGTAGACCATGCGTAGGGGGCATACGCACGTCTGTTCCTTGCACGTCCAGCCCGGTGCACGCGTACGTGTCCGGAGCCGTGCTACTGGCTCGTCTTCGTCGTCGTCGACCTGGGACGGCGCGGAATTGCTTGGGTACTTGGGTTGGTTGCATCGATCCGTCGCCGTCGATCCTACACGAAAATTGCGACTCCACGTACTTTTGGTTGCACAAGTCCAAGCCCTCCTATACTTTTTATACCTTGTCCCCTGCAGCTGACGAGCGTACAGCGGTACAGGTCTACTTGCGTACTTGCTGGTCGTCGTGGCGCCTTCGATGTAAAAGATTGGAACCAACCTACCGGACAAATGCCAACTCAACACTGTTATTAAAAAAAACGTATGCCTCTATGCTTACGGTCACATGCAGTAACAGTTGGCTTTAGGGACTGAGGTGGCGACGGCGGCATATTTGGAATGGCGATATATGTTGATTTTGATGTCATCGCCGTGCAAATTTCGGTTTCTGCCGTGGGTGCCATTTGGAGCTTGGAGTGAGAAGCTTCGCTTGCATGATTACTTATTCAGTTCTTCATCACCGGTTATTCCAACAAAGTGTAGTGTAGTCCTTACTCCTCGGAAGTGATCTTCCCGACAAGTAGATATATTAGGGTAATTTCGCACTGTTTCATGCACTATTGAGCTCAGGCCCACGGCCAGCACTAGAGTAGCTTAACGTTAACCGTATCACAACCATGTTAATCAAGCCAACGTTTAAACAAGCTACCTCCGAGGACAGAAAAGGTTGCAAAATAGGTCTCCAAATGATAATCCAGCATGGCAGCATGCACGGGAATGTATAGTACTACTATGTCCCTGCCACATCTGTAAGAGAAACAATGAACGGTCACTCAACGTACACTAGCTACAGACCAAGGACTACAAGTCTAGTCTAGTACCACGACAGACCAGACCAGCTTTGCTTCAGACTCAATAATTTAGTGCTAACAACTTTGTGTCGCTAACTGCCTATTGTTAATGCTAGCTTCACAGGACTTTGGGCATTCTCCGCCCTTTGTTTAATTTGACCAACAGTATGAGAAATTGAACGGATGACTCGAAGTTTATTTGCAACTTTACCACAAGAGAGGTGCCCCTTGTAGATTCTTGATGCATTATATCGGTAAATGTCAGGTTAACAAAGGTCACGTCGTAATTTGTAATGTGTTACTAACAAGCACGAGGTTTATTTGTTGTATTTCGTTCGTTCTGTAGATTCATTTCAGAGATGTGCCACCGTAGCCTAGCAGAAAGATAGTGAGATGGCCCTTCATTTCAGAGCTGTTACAAGAACGAAAGGGAAAACAAGTGGCAGAGTGCAAATGAATTGGACGGGCGAGTTTCAGAAAAGAACACAGAAGAAAGCGATTGATGCCCATCAAAGTCTCCACGCGTCGTGGGACTGACTGACATGGCGATCCAGATTCCGTGCCACGACGACGACACAGTGAGTGCCGTGCGATGGCTCGAGCTCAAGCTTCAAGCTCAACCGCTCCCACCAACGGCGATAACGACCGCCCAAGCCAAGACCCACATAAAAACGCTATCGCTATTGTTCAAGTATCGGACCGGACTCCGCAGATCCGCACTCCGCAGATCTTGACCGGAGGGACGATAGATGATACAAATCTTTGTCTCAGGACGCGCTTTGTGACCGAAGCTAAGCAGCTTGTTCAATGTTACCAATATCATCATTGGTAGTAGATAAATCTCAAAGAGGGCCTGATGACGCGGTTCACAAAAGTACATATGTTTCTCTTCCTCCTCCTACTTTGTTTCTACTAGCAAAACACTGTGTGTGAGGAGAAGAAAGGAAGGCTATCTCACCTCCAGCCGCTAGAGCGCTTTCCCCCGCCGCTGTAGGATGGCGGCTCCCCTCCACCGACGACCTCGGCCGTCGATGCTGAGGGGGTCGCCGGAGATCCATGATGTGGATCATTTTAGTCATTAGTAGTTTAGGACTTTGGGTTGTTCATCATCTGGCTTCAACGATGGCGATGGCGCCGCTGAATAAGAAATCTTCAGATCCTTCCCCGACGAGGCGATCCGTGTTGGGGTTGAGATTGAAAACCAGACTGTTCAACTAAGTATGGTGCGGCGGCTGCATCCTCGTGGTGGACCTGTGTCCTCGGGCTACGCCATTTCGACGGCGCGGAGTTTGGGAGGTAGTCCAGAAGCGGATGCAGAGCGTGGTCTGCACCGGCGGCATCTGAAAGATGGTGGATCGTGTGCTCGTTTTGTGATTTTTGGCTGGCAGGTATGGTTTCCTCCTCCGATGTATTAGTTGTGCGGGGTGTCAGATCTGAAGTTCGATGACGAGTCTGGGTTGTTGCCCCGGTCTGATTCATTGAACGACAATGGCTTTGCCTCTGCGTGATGTCATTATCGCCCGGGGAACTCGATAGAGCTCGAATCTACACGCGGTGAGGGAGTGCCGCTGATAACGCGCGGAGAAGGTTCGATGCCTAACTTGTTTGTTCGTCCTATTGTTCTGGCAAGGTTACGACAAGAGCACTACAATCCACATCAGCATTCGCAGCACCTCTTGTTCGTGCAGTAGCACCTTTTTACGTTGAACAAACGACCAACCGAGTCGATCTTGATCTCCCAGGCCACGCGGGAAGCTGCCGCACATGACATGGCCGCCTGGTTATATCTGCACGCGGCAGGGAAGAAGCTGTGGTCGGTGCAGCAGCCGTGTACTTGCTAGGCATCGCAGCTCGAGAAATTTTCGTCCCAGCGATTGATTTTCCATCGGGTGAGTCGGTCTCGTCTCATCTCACTGCGACCAAGGCCAAGCTAGATCGCGGCGTGACCTGTGGCTACTAGGAGTACTACATAGGATATGCCAAAGCCAAATCAATCAACTTCGTCCGGTTGCCTAGTTTGATTTCGACGACGAGAAGTCCACCGGTAGCCGGCCGCAGGGATCACCGTGTTAGAATTTATGTTTATCTCTATTTGTAATCTCAACATCATATCTTCTTTCCCTCTCCTCCGTAGTTATCTCAAACTCCTCTGTAACAACCGTATCGATGGCGATCGGTTGCATATACTTGTAAGCCACGGCAGGGCTTCTGCCTCATGTTAATATAAACCATCGCGGCTCCCTTACAGGGAGTAGGAACGCTTCCCAAAACCTAATATGGTCATCAGAGCCACCTCTTCCCTACAGATCTATCCACAACAAAAAACAAAAACCACAAACCACAACCGCCACCGCCATGTCTTCCTCGTCGTCCGCCGCCCTCGACCTCGGGTCGCCGCCGACTGAGAAGCTTGCAAGAGGAAACTTCATCCTCTGGAAGGCACAAGTCCTACCAGCCCTGCGAGGTGCGCAGGTGACTGGTTTGCTGGACAACAGCGACGCAGCTCCGCCCAAAACAGTGAAGACCACGCAGACGGACAAGACCACGGCCATGGTGCCGAACCCGCTGTATGCGGCCTGGATCGCCAAAGATCAACAGGTGCTCTCATATTTACTGAACTCCATGACTCCAGAGATACTTGTGCAGGTCATCGGGAAGGATTTCACCTTCGAGTTGTGGACAATGGTGATAGCCATCTTCGCCTCCCAATCGCAATCTCGGATTACAAATCTGAGAATTGCGATCACCAACACCAAAAAGGGCATCATGTCAAGCTCCGCCTTTATGGCCAAGATGAAGAGTCTTGGCGATGAGCTAGCAGCCGCTGGCGGTCCGGTCTCTGACCCGGAGATGGTGGACTACATCCTGGCAAGGCTGGACCGTGACTACGATCCCGTGGTCGCGGTGATCGGCGCCATCAAGAACACGATCACCGCCGACGACCTCTTTGCCCAAATCTCTGCTTTCGACCAGAGAATGGAGATGTTGGGCGACGCATCTTCTGGTGGCTTCCACACGTCTGCAAACGCAGCTTACAGAGGCCGCGGCCAAGGTCACGGGAAACCCTACCGCGGGCGTGGCACAAGGGGGCGCGGCCGAGGAGATCGGCAGCCTTCTCCTGCTCGCGGCGGCAACGGCTACAGAGGAAGCCAGCGACAAAACCAACCGCAACAGGTGCGTGATCAGCAGCAGCGCGACAACTCTGAGTGCCAGATATGCCTCAAATATCACCCAGGGGGCGCGGCTCTGCTGGTGGCGCTATGAAGATGGAGAACCAGAAGAGAAGGCGGCGCATGCAGCCACCTACGGCGTAGATACCAATTGGTATGCCGACACGGGAGCCACCAACCACATTACATGAGAACTTGATCAGCTGACAATGCGAGAGAAGTACAACGGAGGCGATCAAATCCACACGGCAAGCGGTTCTGTTCATTGATTCACTCGTGATAATCATGTTCTCATAGAGTTTCATCCTTATTTTTTCTTGGTTAAGGATCTGGCCACGCGGAGAATCATTCTTAGAGGACGGTGTGTGGGAGGTCTCTACCGACTCATGTCATCATCATCATCATCAGCGTCAAATAAACAAGTATATCTCGTCACCAAGCCATCCTCAGCAAAGTGGCATAGTCACTTGGGTCATCCGTCCTCAGCAATTGTTAGACATGTCCTTAGCAAGAATAAGCTCTCTTATGAGCCTAGTGTTGAGTCAGTTTGTGATCCATGTCAACGAGCAAAAAGTCATCAATTACCTTACCCTATCTCTACTAGTGTGTCCACTGCACCATTGCAACTCATATTTTCAGATGTATGGGGGCCAGCCCCCACTTCCGTTGGAAGATTTTCCTATTATGTAAGCTTCATTGATGACTATAGTAAATTTACTTGGATTTACTTGTTAAAGAAAAGATCTGATGTATTCCAAGTTTTTATCAACTTCCAAAACCTTGTTGAACGCAAACTAAACTCTAAAATTATTGCCATGCAAACAGACTGGGGAGGTGAGTATGAGAAAGTCAACTCATTCTTTCAAAAGCTTGGCATTTCTCATCATGTCTCTTGTCCTCATGCTCACCAACAAAACGGGTCTGCTGAAAGAAAGCACCATCATATTGTTGATGTAGGGCTCGCATTACTAGCTAATGCATCCATGCCACTTAAGTTCTGGGATGAAACTTTCTTAACTGCTACATATCTTATCAACCTGCTTCCTAGTAAGGTCATCAAACTTGAAACACCCATCACACGACTCCTTGGTATAACACCAGATTACACATCTCTTTGCATCTTTGGCTGTGCATGTTGGCCAAATCTTCGGCCTTACAATACACATAAACTTGCTTTTCGTTCAAAGAGATGTGTGTTCTTAGGATATAGTCCCATGCACAAAGGAGTCAAGTGCTTGGATGTCCCTACAGGAAGAATCTATATATCTAGAGATGTTGTATTCGATGAGTCCATCTTTCCGTTTGCATCTCTACATCCCAACGCCGGTGCCCTCCTTCGAAAAGAAATTCTTCTCCTTCCTGAAAATCTCCGGAGTTTTGATCAAGGGGGAGACAATTGCACTGACCAAAATGATGATAATATTGCTAGCACCAGTTCTGCTCTTGTCCCTGTGCAGGTTGGCAACGAAAACGGCGCTCCAAACGGTGCCCAGAATGATCAAAACGAAGGGATATTTCATGTGCCGCAAGAAGACGAAAATGGCGCTGAAAACGGAGCTGATCCGGCGGCGCCAGCAACTCCTGTGCGGCAGTTGGCCTCGGATCGCGGGACGTAATCATCCTCGGATCACGGGCTCAGCAGGCGCGGGTGCGCTCCCTCGCTCAGCCAGCCCCGCACCTTCACGCACCAGCTAGCGGGGCCGCATCTCCCTCGTGCTCCGCGTCACTGTCCCCCTGCATGCATGCGCCAGACGAGGCAGGATCCCCTGCATCCGCAGACTCTGTGGACACCAGGATGATTGGTGGAGACGGGGCCACACCAGACGCATCTGGATCTTCTGTGGCGACGCCAGCAGGATCGCCTGGATCTTCTGCAGCAGATTCTCCTATGCAGCGTGTACAGCCAGCAGCTTCTACACGAGTCATGACACGTCTACAGAAAGGTATAAAGAATCCAAAAATACGTACCGATGACACTATACGATATGGTATGTTGTGTATCTCAGGTGAACCAACAACGTTGAATGAGGCACTTGATGATCCAAGGTGGAAGAAAGCCATGGATGAAGAATACTCTGCACTCATGAAAAATAAAACCTGGCATCTTGTGCCAGACCAGAGAGGTAAAAATATTATTGATTGCAAATGGGTGTACAGAGTTAAAAAGAAGGCAGATGGAACTGTTGACAGGTATAAGGCACGGTTGGTTGCAAAGGGTTTTAAAAAACGCTATGGTATAGATTATGAAGATACCTTTAGTCCTGTTGTGAAAGCTGCCACAATAAGACTTGTTCTAGCTATTGTTGTGTCCAGAGGATGGAGTTTGTGTCAGCTGGATGTACAGAACACGTTTTTGCATGGTGTTCTGGAAGAGGAAGTCTACATGAGACAACCACCTGGGTATGTGAGTAAGAAAACACCACATTATGTATGCAAACTTGACAAGTCACTTTATGGATTAAAACAGGCACCTAGAGCATGGTACTCTAGGTTGAGCACCCAATTAAGATGTCTTGGTTTCTTTGCATCAAGGGCCGACACATCACTTTTCATTTACGACAAGGCAAGAGTGATCATTTTTGTGCTTATCTATGTTGATGATATTATTGTGGCAAGTTCATCACAAGATGCTACTAATGCTCTTCTACATGACTTGAGCTCAGAGTTTGCCTTGAAGGATCTAGGAGATCTACACTTCTTTTTAGGCATTGAGGTTAAGAAAACCCAGGATGGAATAGTTTTGAATCAAGAGAAATATGCCAACGAGCTTCTGGTTCGCATGGGCATGAAAAACTGTAAACCTCCACTTACTCCATTGTCCTTTTCAGAAAGACTCTCAGCTTATGAAGGGGAGCCTCTTCAAGAGGTAGAAAGTACAAGGTATAGAAGCACTGTTGGAGCATTACAATACTTGACACTTACACGTACAGATATCTCATTTGCTGTTAACAAAGTCTGTCAGTATTTGCATGCTCCTACCACTGCACACTGGTCAGCTGTCAAGAGGATTGTGAGATATGTAAAACACACTGTGAGCTTGGGCCTTAATTTCAGACGTTCCAATTCTACACTTGTGAGTGCATTTTCTGATGCTGATTGGACAGGTTGTAGTGATGACAGAAAATCAACTGAAGGTTTTGCAGTCTTTTTTGGGTCCAATCTTATCTCTTGGTGTGCAAGAAAGTAGGCAACAGTATCAAGGTCAAGTACAGAGGCTGAGTATAAATCTTTGGCAAATGCCACTGCAGAAATTATTTGGTTGGAGTCACTACTTGAGGAACTGGGAGTTAAGTTAAATCGTATCTCATGTCTTTGGTGTGACAACTTGGATGCAACATATTTATCTGCAAATCCTGTATTCCATGCCAGAACAAAGCATATTGAAATTGACTTTCACTTTGTGCGTGAAAGAGTTGCAGACAAGAAACTTGAGATACGGTTCATTCCTTCCAAAGATCAAGTAGCCGATGGATTTACCAAGGCACTGCCAGCAAAACCATTTGAAGAATTCAAGAGAAATTTGTACATAGGATAGTTGAGATTAAGGGAGGGTGTTAGAATTTATGTTTATCTCTACTTGTAATCTCAACAACATATCTTCTTTCCCTCTCCTCCGTAGCTATCTCAAACTCCTCTGTAACAACCGTATCGATGGCGATCGGTTGCATATACTTGTAAGCCACGGCAGGCCTTCTGCCTCACGTTAAAATAAACCATCGCGGTTCCCTTACAGGGAGTAGGAACACTTCCCAAAACCTAATACACTGAAAGGCCAACACGCAACAAAATCTATAAGATTCCTCACAAAAAAATCTAAATGTATAACGGGAAAAATACCTCAAGGAAAGATGTTGTATTACAAAAATAATTACCCCCAAAGCATGCCAAAATGCTCGTCATGGATCGATCGCATGCGTACTGTCCAACGCAATAGATAAAGTTCAATTTAATCGGCTACACGTAGACGATGCGTAGGAGGCATACGTCGATCTGTCCGTTTGCATTCGCTGGTCGACCGACCGGGGACGGCGCGGATTTGGTTGATTTCATCGATCCGTCGCCGTCCATCCTACACGAAAACTGCGTTTCCACCTACTTTTGGTTGCACAAGTCCAAAGACATCCTACCTTCATGCATGTACTGTATTTGTATACTCCTATCTTATTATCTCTCGTCCTCACTACAGCTCGCGAGCGTACAGGTGTACGTGGCTCTTGTCATGCAACTTGGAATCAACCTACCTGACAAATGCTAGCTGCCTAGCTCTCATACTTGATGTCACTTGCAGTTACAGTTGGTTCGCTTGCCAACGACGTGCTGCACAAATGATTGTTTTTTCACTGGCACTCGGCGTTGGGGCAGCGACCCGGGTGAGCCGGGTGGTGTCGGTACTTGCGTGGGACTGAGGTGGCGACCGCTGCATGCATATTGGAATGGAATGTCGACATATGTTGATTTTGGTGCCATCGCCGTGTAAATGTCGGTTTCTGCCATGGGTGCTATTTGGATTTTGGAGTTTGGACTGAGAAGCTTCCTTGCAATTGTTCTCACCATCACTTCGAAAGAAAAAAAAATTAACTTGGTGTAGTCCTCAGTCCTCGGAAATTGATCTTCGCGACCAGTAGAGTAGGGTAATTTCGCACTGTTTCGTGTAGTACTCAGTTCAATGCCTCTGGGGTAACGTTAACCATATCAAGTATGTTTATCAAGCACACGACTAAACTAGCTCTGAGTGCAAAGGTTGCAAAACAGCTCCCAAGTCTTGGTAATCCACTATGTATAGTAAGTTCGTATCCTACTACATTTGTAGGAGTATCTATACGCTCCCTATACGTGTCCGGGCGCGTCCGCGAACAGCGTCTGACAACCTCTCACTTGGCCCGCTAGATAGCCACACACCTCAAATGTGGATCCTCAAATCCATGCAAGCCATGAATGTGAATCATAGTACACAAATTCGCCAAAGCAAAATAAATCATAGTTCAATAGTCCGGGCATGCCAAAATAAAATTCAAGTCCGAGTGGATGGCACGATCCTTGTTAGCGGACTCGATGGAAGGGTTTCGTAGGGTTGGGTGCGGCGGGGGTGAATGCTGCTCCGCGAGGTCCACATCTGCTCCCTGCAACGCTGCTCCCCTCTCCTGCTTCCTTTGTCGCCGCTTGCTACGGGCGGCGTTCTCCGGCATGCATGTCGGAGCCGAGGACGGGACAACCACGGACGCCCCCACGGCGGTGTTGGATGAGCTAGTAGACATCTAGGGCGGAGGATGGGGATCGGCGACAAGGTTGGTGGAGCAAGGGTGGAACGACGGCGGCGGCTCTAACGTGCGAAATGGTGGACGGATACGGGAAGAGGGCGGTGTGTTTGGTGTGCTCCGGCATGACGGACACGTCCGGGCGCGCACGGGCCTCCTCACAACTGCCTAGATTTGGGCTATATATAAGGTGGGCTGGCCAGTTCGGGCATTTAGGGCCGGTATGAGAGGAAGAGGATTTGTACACCTGGGTGTTCCACACCCCTATATGAACATTAAGTTCAAAAAACATACCAAAAAAATTCAAAACAATCAGGGGTTTTGGGATATGAAACCTGGTTGCTCAATCTACTTTCGTGAAAAAATATCAATAAACGTATCCATGGCTTAAGACAACAAAATTCCTACGTTTAGAAAAAAAGTGTTTGCATGGATTTTAGTTCGGACTATGTTTTGTTCGCCACGGATACATTTTCTTGTATTTTTCTATGAAACTTCATGCAGGAGTAGATTGGGCATTCAAGTTTGAGATTTCAGATTGTTTTTAATTCTCCAAGTATATTTTGAATTTAATTTTCGTATAGGGGGTGTAGCACCCAGGTGCTTCCGTGTATTTTCCCTTTAGGAGGAGCCTATCTAGATCAGTTTTTATAATCGGTCAGTGACTAAACCGTCCGCCCAAATGTTTATGGCCGGTTTGAGGCATCTGACTATAGATGCTCTGAGAGTACTATTAATCGATACTTCGTCAGTCTGCGCATCGATCAGTATTCAAATGCTCCGTTTGGACGTCCCTTGTCTAACAGTGTTCAAATGGTCCAATGGTCATGTATAGGTATATATGGTTCTTCGCAATCATGACAGGTCACTCAATTTACACTACCTAGAGACCAAGAACTACAAGTCTACAGCAGACTAACTTTGCTTCAGACCCAATAATTGAAGGAAATATGCCCTAGAGGCAATAATAAAGTTATTATTTATTTCCTTATATCATGATAAATGTTTATTATTCATGCTAGAATTGTATTAACCGGAAACATGATACATGTGTGAATACATAGACAAACAAAGTGTCACTAGTATGCCTCTACTTGACTAGCTCGTTGATCAAAGATGGTTATGTTTCCTAGCCATAGACAAAGAGTTGTCATTTGATTAACGGGATCACATCATTAGGAGAATGATGTGATTGACTTGACCCATTCCGTTAGCTTAGCACATGATCGTTTAGTTTGTTGCTATGCTTTCTTCATGACTTATACATGTTCCTATGACTATGAGATTATGCAACTCCCGTTTACCGGAGGAACACTTTGTGTGCCACCAAACGTCACAACGTAACTGGGTGATTATAAAGGTGCTCTGCAGGTGTCTCCGAAGGTACTTGTTGGGTTGGCGTATTTCGAGATTAGGATTTGTCACTCCGATTGTCGGAGAGGTATCTCTGGGCCCACTCGGTAATGCACATCACTATAAGCCTTGCAACCATTGCAACTAATGAGTTAGTCGCGGGATGATGTGTTACGGAACGAGTAAAGAGACTTGCCGGTAACGAGATTGAACTAGGTATTGAGATACCGATGATCGAATCTCGGGCAAGTAACATACCGATGACAAAGGGAACAACGTATGTTGTTATGCGGTCTGACCGATAAAGATCTTCGTAGAATATGTATGAGCCAATATGGGCATCCAGGTCCCGCTATTGGTTATTGACTAGAGAGGTGTCTCGGTGATGTCTACATAGTTCTCGAACCCGTAGGATTCGCACGCTTAACGTTCGTTGACGATATAGTACTATATGAGTTATGTATGTTGATGACTGAATGTTGTTCGGAGTCCGGGATGAGATCACAGACATGACGAGAAACTCCGGAATGGTCCGGAGATAAAGTTTGATATATGGGATAATAGTGTTTTGTTACCGGAAGGGTTCCGGAATTCACCGGAAGGGGTTTCGGATGTTTCCTGAAATGTTTGGGTACGAGAACACTTTATTTGGGCCAAAGGAAAAAGCCCACAAGGTTTTTGAAAAGCGCAAAAGGAAGTTTTACGGAGTCCAGGGGCCAGACGCCAGGGTCCCTGGCGTCTGGGTCCAGACGCCAGGAACCCTGGCGTCTGGCCCTGGAGTCCGAGAAGGACTTTTGCCTTTCGGGTGAAACCGACTTTGTGGAGGCTTTTAGTCCAAGTTTCGACCCCAAGGCTCAACATATAAATAGAGGGGCAGGGCTAGCACCCAAAACACATCAATAAACACCAAGCCGTGTGCCGGCTACCCCGTCTCCTCTAGTTTATCCTCCGTCATAGTGTTCGTAGTGCTTAGGTGAAGCCCTGCAGAGATTGTTCTTCACCAACACCGTCACCACGCCGTCGTGCTGCCGGAACTCATCTACTACTTCGCCCCTCTTGCTGGATCGAGAAGGCGAGGACGTCACGGAGCTGAGCGTGTGTAGAACTCCGAGGTGCCGTGCTTTCGGTACTTGGATCGGTCGGATCGTGAAGACGTACGACTACATCAACCGCGTTGATATAACGCTTCCGCGAACGGTCTACAAGGGTATGTAGACAACACTCTCCCCTCTTGTTGCTATGCATCACCATGATCCTGCGTGTGCGTAGAATTTTTTTGAAATTACTATGTTCCCCAACAGTGGCATCTGAGCCAGGTTTTATGCATTGATGTTATGTGCACGAGTAGAACACAAGTGAGTTGTGGGCGATATAAGTCATACTGCTTACCAACATGTTATACTTTGGTATGGCGGTATTGTTGGATGAAGCGGCCTGGACCGGCATTACGCGTACGCTTACGCAAGACTGGTTCTATCGACGTGCTTTGCACACAGGTGGCTGGCGGGTGTCAGTTTCTCCAACTTTAGTTAAACTGAGTGTGGCTACGTCTGGTCCTTACGAAGGTTAAAATAGCACCAACTTGACAAACTATCGTTATGGTTTTGATGCGTAGGTAAGAATGGTTCTTGCTAAGCCCAGTAGCAGCCACGTAAAACTTGCAACAACAAAGTAGAGGACGTCTAACTTGTTTTTGCAGGGCATGTTGTGATGTGATATGGTCAAAACGTGATGAGATATAAGTTGTTGTATGAGATGATCATGTTTTGTTGAAGTTATCGGCAACTGGCAAAAGCCTTATGGCTGTCTCTCTATTGCATAAGATGCAAGCACCAAATAATTGCTTTACTTTATCGCTATGCGATAGCAATAGTTGCAAGAGCAATAGTTGGCGAGACGACCATGTGACGACACATTGATATAGATCAAGATGGTGGAGATCATGGTGTCATGCCGGTGACAATGAAGATCATGACGATGCTTTGGAGATAGAGATCAAAGGCACAAGATGATGATGGCCATATCATGTCACATATTTTGATTGCATGAGATGTTTATCTTTTATACATCTTACTTTGCTTAGTTATGACGGTAGCATTATAAGATGATCTTTCACTAAATTTCAAGATAAAAGTGTTCTCCCTGAGTATGCACCGTTGCCAAAGTTCGTCGTGCCCAGACACCACGTGATGATCGGGTGTGATAAGCTCTACGTCCATCTACAACGGGTGCAAGCCAGTTTTGCACACGCAGAATACTCAGGTTAAACTTGACAAGTCTAGCATATGCAGATATGGCCTCGGAACACTGAGACCGAAAGGTCGAGCGTGAATCATATAGTAGATATGATCAACATAGTGATGTTCACCATTGAAAACTACTCCATTTCACATGATGATCGGTTATGGTTTAGTTGATTTGGATCACATGATCACTTAGAAGATTATAGGGATGTCTTTCTAAGTGGGAGTTCTTAAGTAATATGATTAATTGAACTTTAATTTATCATGAACTTAGTCTTGATAGTATTTGCATATCTATGTTGTAGATCAATAGCTCGCGTTATTGCTTCCCTATGTTTTGATATGTTCCTAGAGAAAACTAAGTTGAAATATATTAGTAGCAATGATGCGGATTGGATCCGTGATCTGAGGTTTATCCTCATTGCTGCACAGAAAAATTATGTTCTTGATGCACCGCTAGGTGACAAACCTATTGCAGGAGCAGATGCAGATGTTATGAATGTTTGGCTAGCTCAATATGATGACTACTTGATAGTTTAGTGCACCATGCTTAAACGGCTTAGAATCGGGACTTCAAAGACGTTTTGAACGTCATGGACCATATGAGATGTTCTAGGAGTTGAAGTTAATATTTCAAGAAAATACCCAAGTTGAGAGATATGAAGTCTCCAACAAGTTCTATAGCTAAAAGATGGAGGAGAATAGCTCAAGCAGTGAGCATGTGCTCAGATTGTCTGGGTACTACAATCACTTGAATCAAGTGGGAGTTAATATTCCAGATAAAAATAGTGATTGACAGAATTTTCTAGTCACCATCACCAAGTTAGTAGAACTTAGTGATGAACTATAATATGCAAGGGATGACGAAAACAATTCTCAAGCTCTTTGCGATGCAAAAAATCGGCGAAGGTAGAAATCAAGAAAAACATCAAGTGTTGATGATTGACAAGACCACTAGTTTCAAGAGAAAGGGCAAAGGGAAGAAGGGGAACTTCAAGAAGAACGGCAAACAAGTCGATGCTCAAGTTAAGAAGCCCAAGTCTGGTCCTAAGCCTGAGACTAAGTGCTTCTACTGCAAAGGGACTGGTCACTAGAAGCGAAACTACCCCAAGTTTTTGGTGGATAAGAAGGATGGCAAAGTGAACAAAGGTATATTTGATATACAGATCATTGATGTGTATTTTACTAGTGTTCGTAGCAACCTTCGGTATTTGATACTGATTCAGTTGCTAAGAGTAGTAACTCGAAACGGGAGTTGCAGAATGAACATAGACTAGTTAAGAGTGAAGTGACGATGTGTGTTGGAAGTGGTTCCAAGAATGATATGATCATCATCGCACACTCCCTATACTTTTGGGATTAGTGTTGAACCTAAATAAGCGTTATTTGGTGTTTGTGTTGAGCATGAATATGATTTGATCATATTTATTGCAATATATTTATTCATTTAAGTAAGAGAATAAATTGTTGTTATGTTACATGAATAAAACCTTATATGGTTACACACCCAATGAAAATGGTTCATTGGATCTCGATCGTAGTGATACACATATTCATAATATTGAAACCAAAAGATACAAAGTTAATAATGATAGTGCAACTTATTTGTGGCACTGCCGTTTAGGTCATATTGGTGTAAAGCGCATGAAGAAACTCCATGCTGATGGACTTTTGGAATCACTTGATTATGAATCACTTTATGCTTGCGAACCATGCCTCATGGGCAAGATGACTAAGACTCCGTTTTCCGGAACAATGGAGCGAGCAACTGATTTGTTGGAAATCATACATACTGATGTATGCGGTCCGATGAGTGTTAAGGCTCACGGCAAGTATCGTTATTTTCTGACCTTCACAGATGATTTGAGCAGATATGAGTATATCTACTTGATGAAACACAAGTCTGAAATATTTGAAAAGTTCAAAGAATTTCAGAGTGAAGTGGAGAATCATCGTAACAAAAATAAAAGTTTCTACGATATGATCGCAGAAGTAAAATATTTGAGTTACGAGTTTGGCCTTCAGATAAAACAATGTGAAATAGTTTCACTACTCACGCCACCTGGAACACCACAGTGTAATGGTGTGTCCGAACGTTGTAACCGTACTTTATTAGATATGGTGCGATCTATGATGTCTCTTATCGATCTACCACTATCGTTTTGGGGTTATGCATTAGAGACAGCTGCATTCACGTTAAATAGGGCACCATCTAAATCCGTTGAGACGACACCGTATGAACTATGGTTTGGCAAGACACCTAAGCTGTCATTTCTTAAAGTTTGAGGTTGCAATGCTTATGTGAAAAAGTTTCAACCTGATAAGCTCAAACCCAAATCGGAGAAGTGCTTCTTCATAGGATACCCAAAAAAATGTTGGGTACACCATCTATCACAGATCCGAAGGCTAGATATTCATTGCTGAGAATGGATCCTTTCTAGAGAAGGAGTTTCTCTCAAAAGAAGTGAGTGGGAGGAAAGTAAAACTTGATGAGGTAACTGTACCTGCTCCCTTATTGGAAAGTAGTTCATCGCAGAAATCTGTTCCTGTGACTACTACACCAATTAGTGGGGAAGCTAATGATGATGATCATGTAACTTCAGATCAAGTTACTACCGAACCTCGTAGGTAAACCAGAGTGAGATCCACACCAGAGTGGTATGGTAATCCTGTTCTGAAGGTCATGTTACTTGACCATGACGAACCTACGAACTATGAGGAAGCGATGATGAGCCCAGATTCCGCGAAATGGCTTGAGGCCATGAAATCTGAGATGAGATCCATGTATGAGAGCAAAGTATGGACTTTGATTGACTTGCCCAATGATCGGCGAGCCATTGAGATTAAATGGATCTTCAAGAGGAAGACAGACGCTGATAGTAGTGTTACCATCTACAAAGCTAGAATTGTCGCAAAAAGGTTTCCGACAAGTTCAAGGTGTTGACTACGATGAGAGTTTCTCACTCGTATCTATGCTTAAGTCTGTCCGAATCATGTTAGCAATTGCCGCATTTTATGAAATTTGGCAAATGGATAAACAAAACTGCACTCCTTAATGGATTTATGAAAGAAGAGTTGTATATGATGCAACCAGAAGGTTTTGTCAATCCTAAAGGTGCTAACAAAATATGCAAGCTCCAGCGATCCATCTATGGACTGGTGCAAGCATCTCGGAGTTGGAATATACGCTTTGATAAGTTTATCAAAGTATATAGTTTTATACAGACTTGCGATGAAGCCTGTGTTTACAAGAAAGTGAGTGGGAGCACTACAACATTTCTGATAAGTATATTTGAATGACATATTGTTGATCGGAGATAATGTATAATTATTCTGCATAGCATAAAGAAATGTTTGAAAGAAGTTTTTCAAAGAAAGACCTCGGTGAAGCTGCTTACATATTGAGCATCAAGATCTATAGAGATAGATCAAGACGCTAGATAAGTTTTTCAATGTGTACGTACCTTGACAAGATTTTGAAGTAGTTCAAAATGGAACAGTCAAAGGAGTTCTTGCCTGTGTTACAAGGTGTGAAGTTGAGTAAGACTCAAAACCCGACCACGACAGAAGATAGAGAGAGAATGAAAGTCATTCCCTATGCCTCAGCCATAGGTTCTATAAAGTATGCCATACTGTGTACCAGACCTATTGTATACCCTGCCCTGATTTTGGCAAGGGAGTACAATAGTGATGTAGGAGTAGATCACTGGACATTGGTCAAAATTATCCTTAGTGGAATAAGGATATGCTTCTCGATTATGGAGGTGACAAAAGGTTCGTCGTAAAGGGTTACGTCGATGCAAGTTTTGACACTGATCCAGATGACTCAAAGTCTCAATCTGGATACATATTTGAAAGTGGGAGCAATTAGCTAGAATAGCTCCGTGCAGAGCATTGTTGACATAGAAATTTGCAAAATACATACAGATCTGAATGTGGCAGACCCGTAGACTAAACTTCTCTCACAAGCAAAACATGATCACACCTCAGTACTCTTTGAGTGTTAATCACATAGCGATGTGAACTAGATTGTTGACTCTAGTAAACCCTTTGGGTATTGGTCACATGACAATGTGAACTATGGGTGTTAATCACATGGTGATGTGAACTATTGGTGTTAAATCACATGGAGATGTGAACTAGATTATTGACTCTAGTGCAAGTGGGAGACTGAAGGAAATATGCCCTATAGGCAATAATAAAGTTATTATTTATTTCCTTATATCATGATAAATGTTTATTATTCATGCTAGAATTGTATTAACCGGAAACATGATACATGCGTGAATACATAGACAAACAAAGTGTCACTAGTATGCCTCTACTTGACTAGCTCGTTGATCAAAGATGGTTATGTTTCCTAGCCATAGACAAAGAGTTGTCATTTGATTAACGGGATCACATCATTTGGAGAATGATGTGATTGACTTGACCCATTTCGTTAGCTTAGCACATGATCGTTTAGTTTTTTGCTATGCTTTCTTCATGACTTATACAAGTTCCTATGACTGAGATTATGCAACTCCCGTTTACCGGAGGAACACTTTGTGAGCCACCAAACGTCACAACTTAACTGGGTGATTATAAAGGTGCTCTAGAGGTGTCTCCGACGGTACTTGTTGGGTTCGCGTATTTCGAGATTAGGATTTGTCACTCCGATTGTCGGAGAGGTATCTCTGGGCCCACTCGGTAATGCACATCACTATAAGCCTTGCAAGCATTGTAACTAATGAGTTAGTTGCGGGATGATATGTTACGGAACGAGTAAAGAGACTTGCCGGTAACGAGATTGAACTAGGTATTGAGATACCGACGATCGAATCTCGGGCAAGTAACATACCGATGACAAAGGGAACAACGTATGTTGTTATGCGGTCTGACCGATAAAGATCTTCGTAGAATATGTAGGAGCCAATATGGGCATCCAGGTCCCGCTATTGGTTATTGACCAGAGAGGTGTCTCGGTCATGTCTACATAGTTCTTGAACCCGTAGGGTCTGCGCGCTTAACGTTCGTTGACGATATAGTACTATATGAGTTATTTATGTTGATGACTGAATGTTGTTCGGAGTCCGGGATGAGATCACGGACATGACGAGAAACTCCGGAATGGTCCGGAGATAAAGTTTGATATATGGGATAATAGTATTTTGTCACCGGAAGGGTTCCGGAATTCACCGGAAGGGGCTCCGGATGTTTCCCAAAATGTTTGGGTACGCGAACACTTTATTTGGGCCAAAGGGGAAAGTCCACAAGGTTTTTGGAAAACGCAAAAGGAAGTTTTGCGGAGTCCAGGGGCCAGACGCCAGGGTCCCTGGCGTCTGGGTCCAGATGCCGGGAACCCTGGCGTCTGGCCCTGGAGTCCGAGAAGGATTCTTGCCTTTCAGGTGAAATCGACTTTGTGGAGCCTTTTACTCCAAGTTTCGACCCCAAGGCTCAACATATAAATAGAGGGGTAGGGCTAGCACCCACGACACATCAAGAAACACCAAGCCGTGTGCCGGCTACCCCGTCTCCTCTAGTTTATCCTCCGTCATAGTTTTCGTAGTGTTTAGGGGAAGCCCTGCGGAGATTGTTCTTCACCAACACCGTCACCACGCCATCGTGCTGCCAGAACTCATCTACTACTTCGCCCCTCTTGCTGGATCGAGAAGGCGAGGACGTCACCGAGCCGAACGTGTGTAGAACTCGGAGGTGCCGTGCTTTCGGTACTTGGATCGGTCGGATCGTGAAGATGTACGACTACATCAACCGCGTTGATATAACGCTTCCGCAAACGGTCTACAAGGGTATGTAGACAACACTCTCCCCTCTTGTTGCTATGCATCACCATGATCCTGCGTGTGCGTAGGAAATTTTTGAAATTACTACGTTCCCTAACAATAATTTAATGCTAACAACTTTGTGCCGCTAATTGCTATTCTTGATGTTAGCTTGACAAGACTTTGGCCATTATCTGCCCTAGGTTAATTTGATTCATGTAATGAAAAATTGAATGGTTGGTTCTAAGATGATAATTCGGTACTTTGCACACACAAAAAAGAAAATACGAGAGAGGTGCACCTTCAAGTAACTCTTAAATACATCGAATTTTGGGGGGTGGGATGGCGAAGTCTTCTTCCTCTTGCATCCACCGATGGTGTGCTATGAACAAAGCTCGTTGTTGTCTCTGATCCTCCATCTCAGCAGGTCAAAAAAAAAATTAAACCTAATTGAAAAAGGAAAAAAAATTGAAAAAAAAAATTTCAAAAAAAAATTGAAAAAGGAAAAGATAAAGAGGATAGGAGATGGAGAAGGATGGCAAGATGTGCACTGCAACGAATCGACGGACGAGCTTCAAAATAAGTACGCCACTGCTGCTACTGTTTAAGAATTGGACAGTGTTTGGTTGATTGATGGATCTGTTGATGCGCGGCATTATTCGGAGGGAGATCTTGACCCGAGGGACAATAGACAATGCAAGTCTTTGCGTCGCCACGCGCTTTGTGACCCAAGCTTTGCAAAGCTCCCTCGCTCCCTCCCTCCGTGCATGTTACCACCAAGATCTTCTGCTCGTTGAGTCCCTGCCATGGCAATGCTTTGCCACCGATCTCCATCAGTTTCCCTATATACTAACACTGGTTCCATGCTGATGTTATCTCGTCTGATTGGCCGGAACCAGGCACGATGGTACCACACGGAGGGGCCACAAACACAAAGTAGAGCAGCGCCTTGAGACCTTGGGGGATCTAACATTCCAAGTCAAGGTCTTCTTGCTCGCCCGCCCTTTCTTTGCTCCCGACGTGTAACGCGTCTCTCGGCCTCTCGGGCACCATTTTATTTGCATCCCGTCCCTCTGCCCCAACCCAATGGCAGCGCTGCCAAGCAACCGCGTGAACCACCAGGCCCACCACCAAGTTGCACCACGACGGCGGCGGCGACGATGACGACGACGTGGAGGGTTGCATTTGAACGGGATTAATTACGCCACATACTCCTCTCCACTCTGAATTTAGCTTATATCTCGACAGGCTAAATAAGCTTATCCCTGATCAAAATAGTCCATCCTAGCTACATAGTTGCATAGCTTTGATTGGTTAGAATGAGCAGCTCAAGTGTTTGTCTGTAGATGTTGCTCCATTTCTGTGCTACCTTGTTGCATAAACAAAGAGCATTTCAGTGAGCAATATCTGGACCAGGGTTCAGAACTGATGACAGTTAACGCGTCTTCTCAACGTCACTTGTTGTACTACTATAGTACACAAGAAAAATCCTATTCTTAAGTAAAGCTTTTCAAATTATAGTAATAGTCTATATCTATTTTTTTTGTGAGAAAAGGCCATAACCCGACTTTATATTTGAAGCCACTATACTATGGCTAGCTAGGAGGACGACCTGCTTAATCCAAGTTTAAAAAAAATGTTAAATCGCTATCTCGGTCGACGGGTCAATATATTCTGAGACGTTCTGCTTAACTATCTCCACACTTGATTGATCTAACAGAAAGTAACATCATGTGGTGGGTGTACTGTATTAATCCATGTTTGGTCGTTGACGTACCAAACAACGAGGGAGTTATTCAAATATTTACAACACAAAGTTAGTAAAACAATACTGCATATAGGAGATGATTATATTTCCAAATCCACAGGGAAATAGCACAATTGTAAAAGACACATGGTTGTTTGTGGTTTGTGCTTACTGTAAGTTTTGGTTCATTTTCTTTACAAACAGTTGTATAGCTAGTTGTCTAGTAACTTAATTTGTTGCTTCGCTCGGCTTGCAAATATATTTCTTACCAAAATGCACACGTGTGCTGGTCTTTTATCCCCGTCATTCCTCCATGAATATTTTCACACCTTTCTGTTAAACATACAGATATAATTTTTTTCGCTAAGTTACTACTTACACTGCGTCAGATGTACCGGTGTTGAAAATTAGCTCAATGTTAGTTGTGTAGTTTTTTGCTAGTTGCATTACAAAATGGATAGTTTGGACGAAAGATCAGGACCACGATGACCACCTAGCTAGTGACGGTTTAACGCGTCTTTCATGCATCACTTGTATGCATTACAAAAAATAAGGAGGGGGACCTACATGCTTAATCTAGTTTCACAAACTCAAATAACGATCTCAACCTATGATGGGATTCCCTCATATATTAATCCCTGTTTGGTAGTTGACGTACCAAAAGTGAAGACATTATCGAATATTTGGAGCACAAAATTAGTAAGACATTATGTTTATAGGAGAGTTGTTATTGGAATATACTGAATATATATAGTGTGTGGTTTAGTTGAACTTCAAGAGTACCACTGGTATAGCAGTTGCGGATGGAGTGGACTTTGATTATGCAGTGTGCGTGTCAGTGCTGTCAGTTAGACCATCTATGTCAGTTGACTAGACCATCAATTAGTTTAATTAGTTGATTGCTGGTCATTTGCCAAGATTCTTATCTTTCCTAGTTTGAATGTTTTCATGCATTGAGACCTTCTAGACAATTCCGGACTCAATTTCCCGTCTTTCCTGTTGACGTACATCATTTTGAATTCATTTGTTTTGTTTGGTTTTCGCAGGTCGTCACAATCCAAATCCTAGATAGCTTAACATTGAGCTAATTTGTGTTTGCTTACAAAAATAATAATTCTTTGTCACGGATGATTAACTGTTAACATTTTAGTGCTCGCATCATCTAGCCTGTGTATACACTATAAAAATTGGTTGTCATCACTGATAACAATTAGGCCTCACTCATAGATGCCTAACTTCTCGTGCATTCTTCTTCTCGTGCATTCTTTTTCTCGGGGTCATACATGTTAGTGAGCAATGAAGGTGAAACATATGAGGCTCGTCGATGCGTGCCATCGTGGTAACTTGAGAAAGAGAGAGAAATTCACCGACATTTCTCGACATGTGTTTCGACTTCACATGTGAGGTTTATCGACAAATGTTCTGGTTTCACTTGTTGCTCATTGACACAAGTGGTCATGATAACTCGAGAGAATAACAGATATGATGTTCATGACAAAGCAGATCAGAGCCAATTGCACGACGAGTCATTCCTATATAAATGCATTATGTGTGCCCGTGACAGGACATATGAGTCGATGCCTCACATGTCTTATCATAACCAATGTTCATGACAAGACATATATGAGTTCATGTCTTACATGTCTAGTCATGACAATACACATGAACAAATTAAAGTCATTGAGTGCTTATAGCATGTAGAGATCACATGTCTTGCCTTAATCAATAAGTGTGCATGACAAGACATATGAGTCCATGTCTCGCATGTCTTGTCATGACAATATATGAAAGCATTAAACTCATTGAGCACGCGTAGCATCTAGACCTCACATGGCTTGCCATGAGTGGTCCATGTGAGGGCTAGATACTACGGGTACTCAATGCTTCAATGCTCATAATAATATATTTATATCTCTCGAAACATTTTTGCACATTTTTTTCGTGAATGCTGTATCCTCTCAAAGTTACCAAAATCAAAAGTGTCAACGAGCCTCACATGTTTCACTCGTGAGTCGTGAAATCAGAACATATGCTAAAAAAAATCCGTTTGTTAGCATCTGAATATTGCTATCGGTGTACAAACGACGGCCGCTTGTGCGCCGCACACGCCGAAAGCGTTCGCCGGAGGGCTCCGCCGGCGGCGACGCGCGTTGAGAGGGACTTGACCATGCGCAGTGAGCGAGTCTATGACATCGGGCCATTACATCACTCGGGCTCGGCCACTCCGAAGTCCGGACTGAAGCGAACCCTTCTTCCTCACACCTTCCGGGAACCTTCCCCTCACCTTCCCACCCCCACCGGCATTGCGGCTGCTATATAAGCCGGCCAACCCCTCGTCCTCTCGAGGCAAAACACACCCACACATCCACCCTCTCTCCCTCTTCTTCCTCCTCCTTCCAGCTCCAGAAAATAGATACGCCGATCGAGGAGGAGGAGAAAGCAAGAGAAACACTTGTTTGTTTGCACTTGAGCAGCGGCGCCGGCGATCGAGATGGCGGCTCACAAGCGGCTCCACGACGGCTTCGAGCAGGACCCCGACCAGCCCGAGAAGAAGCGGATGGAGCGGTCGGTCTCCTTCTCCACGTGAGCTTCCTTCCAACCCGCCGGCTCTTGGTTCGTCGTGTGCCTCGTTCATTCAGGGAGGTGTTTGCTGATTCCATGGCGTGCGTGTGTGTTGGGGTTACAGGGTCATCCGTGAGGCCATGGTGATGAAGCAGGTCCAGAGTGTGTTCCTGGTGCTGGAGCCTCTCCTGCGCCGAGTGGTAAGCAGAGCCGTTCACCAGATTGCTGCTTGTCTCGCTCGATGCTTGCTCTGTTCTTGGAATCGAGTGTTCTGATCGGTTGCTTCGTTTCTTGATGGCGCGCGTGCAGGTGCAGGAGGAGATCCAGGCGGGGCTGGTGCGCAGCCCGCGGTACATCGAGAGGTCGTCGCCGGAGACATCGCCGGCGGCGGAGCCGCCCGCGTTGAGGCTGGCGTTCCTGTTCCAGCCGGCGCTGCCGATCTTCACCGGCAGCAAGATCGAGGACGTGCACGGCGAGCCGCTCCAGGTCATCCTCGTCGACGCGGTCACCGGGTCGCCCTGCGGCGCGCTCCCGCAGTTCATGCGCGTCGAGCTGGTGCCGCTCTTCGGGGACTTCCCGCCGGACGGCCGCGAGGACTGGACGACTGGCGAGTTCGCCCGCGGCGTCGTCAAGGAGCGCGCGGGGAAGCGCCCGCTCCTCACCGGCGACGTCGGCCTCACCATGCGGGACGGGCGCGCCGTCGTGAACGACCTCCAGTTCACCGACAACTCCTCCTGGGTCCGCTGCCGCAAGTTCCGCATCGGCGCGCGCGTGATGCCGGGCAGCTACGAGGGCGGCAGGGTCGCCGAGGCCATGACCGACGCCTTCAACGTCCGTGATCACCGCGGCGAACGTACGTCGACGCAAACTCCGACGCCTCTCTGTTCTTCCCTGAACATTCTCAACTGCGCGTGCTCATTATCTCTCTATTGTACGCATGCAGTGTACCGGAAGCACTACCCGCCGGCGCTCACCGACGACGTGTGGCGGCTGGAGAAGATCGGCAAGGAGGGGGCCTTCCACCGGAAGCTGCGGCAGAACGGCGTGGAGACCGTGCAGGAGTTCGTGCGGATGCTCACCGTGAGGCCGGAAATACTGCGCGCGATAATGGGCGACGGCATGACGGACCGCATGTGGGAGGTGACCACGAGCCACGCCAAGACGTGCGACGCCGGCGACAAGGTGTACGCGTACGCCGGGCACGGCGCCACCGTCTACGTCAACTCCCTCTGCCAGCTGGTCCGGCTCGAGTTCGCCGGCGTCGAGTGCGCGGCGCAGCAGCTGAGCAGGGACCAGAAGGCGTACGTGCACCGGCTGTACGTGGAGGCGTTCGAGCAGCGGCACAGCCTCCAGGAGGCCGAGCCCCTGCCCGCCGCCATGCTCCTCCACGCCAGCAGCAGCAGCAACAGCCTCCCAATGCTGCAGAGTAAGCAACACACCATCCGACCAAAATTCCTTCTGCTCCTGACAATGCTCTGATTTTCTTCCGAAATTCTAACGTCTCATGTTCCAAACCTTCTTCTTTCAGACGCTGCGCCGGTCGCGCCGCCGCCGCTTCCGGCGACGCCGCTCTGGTTCCAGGGCAACCAGGAGCTGGACCTCCAGATCGTCGACGAGCTCTCCGGCGGCCAGGGCAACTTTGGCTTCCAGATGTTCCAGAGCAACTTCAGCTAAAGATGCAGGAGGAGCAGAGCTTCAGCTGTGTACATTAACCAATGCTACTACTACTACCACTACTGTCTATTATCTACTCTATTTCAGAATGTGTTGAGTTCAGGTCAGTTCAGTCACACCAAGGTGTAAGACAACTAGGTGAACTTGGGCGGCCCTCGCCGCTCGCCGAGGATGCGCTCAAGCATCCGCGGGCGGCGACAAGAGGCGATCGATCGGTCGGTCGAGTGAAATTCTTTGGTTTATTCGTATGCTTTGTTGTAGTCATATATACTTCCGCTATAAGCTCTAAGTGTTGGGCGTCCATGGTGATGGTGTCGCTTGTAATGTTGGGGGTGGCAACTTCACCTTTTTCTAGCATTTCCACAGGTTATGGGTCTTGTAAATTCCAAGTCTCAATAAAGGGAACAAAAACTTGCCTTTTTGTACAGAACAATCATACTAGTTGTCTTTGGTTTCCCAACATTTTTTCATGCCCTGCTGGCATGTCTTTAAGCACTCCAAAAGGTGAGATAATGAACATATTGACCAGCTAGAAATCCAGCTGTCTGTTTATAACTTAGGGGGCAACCGCTTTTCTGCCACCTGCGAGCTAGATGTGGATGTCGAAGAAGAAATTCAAGATGCATTATAAAAATATATGATGAAAACTCCCGATTAAAAACAAGATGACTGAATCAATGCCAGGCACATTCATACCCAAGTAGAGGGCAATTACAGTCTTGATAAGATCAGATGTATGACAACAAAGTTCTCTCTTTTGATAAAAGGACCCTCTGGAAAACAAAAGGGGCAGCAGCACGGTGAGAGGTCAAGTCAACCGTTTGCGCGCGAGCGAGATGCGAAAGGGACAGGAACCTTCGATGTTTGTCGATGGTACCGGTTTCATCTTCCCTAAGCAAAAAAACAAACCTCCGATGTTTGTCGATGATACCGGTTTCATCTTCCCTAAGCAAAAAAAAAAGAGCATGGAAGCAAACCAGAGCATCATTGATTCGTTCCAAATGTGAACCCAACAAAGAAAACTATTCCCTACCCCATGAAGGGTGCTAATGAAGATGAGTCATCCGTTGGTTTCACACTAATAAAACATCACCATCATCTATAGCCCCTTTGGATGCTAAAGAGAAGAAGTTTAGCGGGAATATGCATGGACTGAGGTCCAGTTTCCTGGTAAGGATATCCATGGAGGATTGATGGGGATAAAAGACCATCACACATGTGAATTTTGGTAAGACACGGATATTTGCAAGCCGAGGGAAGCAACAAATTAAGTTACTAAACAAGTAGCTGTACAATTGTTTGTAAAGAAAATGTTCCAAAGCTTACAGTAAGCACAAACCACAAACAATGATATGTCTTTTTTTCACAATTTTGCTATTTCCCTGTGGATTTGGAAATAACTATTTTAAACACATTCGTAAGGACCATTGGATTCAATGGTCTATTCTTGCAGTTTTTTTATTAAAAAAGGAGGATTGCCCCTAGCCTCTGCATCAGAATGATGCATGAAGCCCTTTTATTAATCAAAGTACCCAATAAGTCTATAATCCAGAACAAGCTCACTCAGAGATAAAAAGGTAAAAAAACATGTAAAATGTGCCACAGCCGGCAAAAACAGGATTAGATGACTAAACACTTGTCCTATTATCCCGAGCTACCATCTCCCATCGTGTAGACCCAGTAACCAAAGACTCCCTGACTTCCACAGGAGTGAGTAACGACCACGTACGGATCCAAGCAGTGGCCCTGACCTGCAAAACATTTATACGAGTTTGTCTGTTAAAAATTATATCATTTCTACAGTTCCATATAGCCCAAAGTAATGCACATACTCATATCCGAATATGTCTCGCAATATTGGTCTCTACTCCATTTAGCCACGTCCCAAATAACGTATGAGTATTATTTGGAGGTGTGATACTAAAAGCTATATGAACTAAACGCCATAATAGTTTGGCCAGCGGACAATTGAGAAAGAGGTGTTTGATGATATCATCTTGATCACAAAACCTACACCATTGACTACCCTCCCAATTACGTTTTGCCAAGTTATCCTTAGTCAGAACCACCTCCTTGTGAACAAACCACATGAAGACTTTGATTCTTAACGGGACATTGATCTTACAAATATGTATCGATTTCGGAATCGAACCGAAATCAATTAGGTCCAAACACATAGATTTCACTGAGAAGATGCCATTCATAGTTAGTCTCTAGTGAATACTATCAGCCTCATCAGAAAGGTGAACATCCATCAACCTTCTGACGAGATGAAGCCACACGTCCCATCGGCCTCCTACCAAAGATCTCCAGAATTGAATATTTAAAGGGTTGAATTGTAATATTGTAGCAACGTAAGCCTCCTTCTGCTGTATAATGTTATATAGAGATGGATATTTTATGGCTAAAGGCACCTTAGCTAACCATGTATTTTCTCAGAATCTCGTTGAATTGTTGTTTCCAATGATGAATTTAGCTCTACGAAAGAAAGCTGCTTTCGTTCTCATCAACCCATTCCAAAAAGGTGAATTGTTGGGTCAATAATCATCTCCTATATGCAGTAATGTTTTACTAACTTTGTGCTGTAAATATTCGAATAGCTCACTCATTATTGGGTACGTCAACGACCAAACATGGATTAATACAGTACACCCACCACATGATGTTACTTTTTGTTAGAGCAATCAAGTGTCGAGATAGTTAAGTAGAACATCTTAGAACATCTTCACCTGTTGACCGAGATAGCGATTTAACATTTTTTTGTCAACTTGGATTAAGCAGGTCGTCCTCCTAGCTAACTATAGTATAATGGCTTTAAATATAAAGTCGGGGTTATGGTCTTTTTTCTCATAAAAAAAATAAGAGGTAGATTTTTTTTTGAAAAGCTTTACGCAACAGTAGCTAGTAGGACAACAAATGATGCCGGGAAGACGCGTTAACTGTCATCAGTTCTGAACCCTGGTCCAGATCGCTCGCTGAAATGCTCTTTGTTTATGCAACTAGCTAGCACAGAAATGGAGCAACATCTACTGATAAACACTTGAGCTGCTCATTCTAACCAATCAAAGCTATGCAACTATGTAGCTAGGATGGACTATTTTGATCAGGGATAAGCTTATTTAGCCTGTCGAGATATAAGCTAAATTCAGAGTGGAGAGGAGTATGTGGCGTAATTAATCCCGTTCAAATGCAACCCTCCACGTCGTCGTCATCGTCGCCGCCGCCGTCGTGGTGCAACTTGGTGGTGGGCCTGGTGGCTCACGCGGTTGCTTGGCAGCGCTGCCATTGGGTTGGGGCAGAGGGACGGGATGCAAATAAAATGGTGCCCGAGAGGCCGAGAGACGCGTTACACGTCGGGAGCAAAGAAAGGGCGGGCGAGCAAGAAGACCTTGACTTGGAATGTTAGATCCCCCAAGGTCTCAAGGCGCTGCTCTACTTTGTGTTTGTGGCCCCTCCGTGTGGTACCATCGCGCCTGGTTCCGGCCAATCAGACGAGATAACATCAGCATGGAACCAGTGTTAGTATATAGGGAAACTGATGGAGATCGGTGGCAAAGCATTGCCATGGCAGGGACTCAACGAGCAGAAGATCTTGGTGGTAACATGCACGGAGGGAGGGAGGGAGCTTTGCAAAATCCGGGGAGGGCCTATCTTTCAAGTTTCAATGGACGAGATACAGAGAAACATTGGGCAGAGTAATCTAAAGGAGAGCAAAAAGAGATATAAATTCCAAACCATATACAATATATAGTGATTCAGTAGAAATAATAAATACTTGATACCTTTTGTTCCCATTGATTATCCTATCGGCATATTCATCCTTGAAGCAACAAGGTCAGCTCGCTATGCGCCCTGGAAAACAGAAGAGATGAGAGGGTTAAAACCAACTCTGGTACACTTGATAAAGGTATCATTCAATAAAAATAAAAGGCAGCAACCCGTTCCCACTTGATAAATGCAGTAAAGTAGCAGGGCAAGCACACTGAAATTTGGGCAGTCCATGCACTGAAAATTGGACAGTATCAACACTGAATTTCTGTACAACAAAAAACTGAAATTGTGAGTGGAGATACTCTCATCACTGAAATTTGAATAGCAAGAAGAACGAAATTCTGAAATACTAAATTACAATGAATTATGGACATCAACAAGACTGAATCACTGGTACTCGTACGTTGTCGGCGTACCGCAGGGTGGAGCGGCGGCGGCGGTTGCCTGGGAGCGAGCGATTTCTGATTGGATCAGCGCAAAATCAGCCTGTTTCGGGCTAGTGGGCATGGCTAGCGAGCTGGGCCTTTTACTGGGAAATGGGCTGTTTCCAAAATCTGGTTATGGAAATTAAGTTATAGCTCTCGCGTCTTTCCTTGCAAGACGGGAGGAAATTAAGTTAGCGGCTGATTCCCGGAGCAAGAACAAGCCTACTAGTCATCCATTCTGATTATGGCTCCATATTACTCCCTTTGTAAAGAAACATAAGATCGTTTAGATTACTAAAATAGTGATCTAAACTATCTTCTATTTCTTTACAGAGGGACTATGTTTTAAACTTAAAATTCGTTGGCCAGGACAAATTTACAGCGAATTTCCTTCTCGCCCTTCATTGGATCACTGAATTCCAGCGTCAGGTAGCAGACCTAGTCCAAGAAAGATACTCCCTCCGTTCACTTTTGTAAGTCGTTTCAGACAACACAAAATAGACTGTTTTGTACATTGTCTGAAATGTTTTAAGGTCTTATAAAAATGAACGGAGGGAGTAGTAAAAAAGAAAAGACGAACTCGATGGATAACCCACCTAACTCGAGGCCGCACGCACGTACCGATGCTGCCCCGTTTCAGCATCCGAGATTTCGCACGATTTATCAGTATTGTGAGAAAAATATGCGCATTTGATTGGTGTACAGAAGCTGCCAACATGTTCTGTTATTCTTTCAGACATTCCACAACAGAAATCAGCAGCGCAAAACCAAAACATGCACTTCTGATAGAATCAGACAAATGCAGGGAGACTAAGAGAAAAAGTCTGGAAGTTCTCAGTCTGTTTTATTCTTTCGGGCACAAGCAGCAGCAGCAGCAGCAGCAGCAACATGGCCCGTGATTCCACAGAAAACGCTATTACCATCAGAAAAATGTAGGAAAACTACGGAGAAAGTATCCAGTGGAAAGCCAAGTCACGATGACAACTCATATAAATCACATTTGGGAGTTGATGTTATGCAAACACATGAATTTTGATATTTCGAACCCATGTTCATTCATGAGACAAGAAAGGATATATGTTTATCACTATTCATCCATTGTTGGATATGGTTTTTTTTTACACCTCTCAAGTGAATTTTAATTCTTCACTTGATTTTTCACATGTTTGTAGAGCATCACCTCTCCAGCATAATATATATCTGTTTCCAGAATTTCTAGAACATTTGAAACACACCTTGTCCAGCGTACTCGGTTTCCACCCGGATTTATTTTTTCTTCAAACCACTATGAACTCTGTGTGCAGAAACAGCATCAAGCCCTATGTATATAACAACAAACAAACCCATCATGCTGCCGAAAAGGGTACAAGCCCCTTGATTTCACCGCATCCCAGAGGAACAAAGCTAAATAAACAACCTTATTATTTCCACCTACCAGACTGAGACTGAAACAGCACACCGCTAACTGTCGTAAACACAACAACAAACATCTTTCAGCAGAACAAACAGATGGAGGGTTAAGCCTTAACACTTCTACTACACTTCACATTGCTAGAGACGGAAAGACCGCGCTCTCGCACGAGCTCAGTCCTTCTTGAGGAGATCCTCCGGCTCGCGGAGGGTGCCAAACAGCCAGTCCATCCACACGGTGTAGTGGCCGTAGTTGTGCCGGTACGTCGTGTGGTGGATGGTGTGGTAGCCGGCGCCCATCACCGGCCAGATCTTGCCATGGATGCAGTCGTGGATGTTGGCCGTCCACACCGCCTCTATGAATAACAGAGCAATGTGCGTCCTGAAGTGCATCGGGAGAAGGAACAGAGCAATCACGTGCGATATGGCTTGCAGTATCCCGTCCAATGGATGGAATGCTAGTCCTGGAAGGAACAAAACGCGTAGGTTAGAGCTGTCCCTAATGAAGAGGCAATTCTATTTCTACCCGTCAGAGGGGCAAAACATTAAATTAAAGAAGCCCAGTGTCTGCCGCATTCTGAATAATTACTCCGGAGTACAAATAAACCATTATACTCAAGTATACTGAAATACAGATAGCGCCATAAGAACAATTATAAGCAAGGGATTAATATTTATCAGCAATGGATTAACATTTCACAAGAACAAGAAACAGGAACGGTAACTTAAGCTAAGCCCGTTTTCTAGAACCCTTGTTCATCACTGTTACAGCGAAGTTATATACTCTAGCACATCTAGCACAGAAGAAGAAAAGAGATGCATTTGCCATATTCAAGAATCAACAGCTCAATAAGAACTTACCAGCAAATGGTGATAGGGTGTTCTCCTTGTTGTAAATGTGGTGGGTTGCATGTAGATGCTTGTATAGTGGCTTTATGTCATGCAACTCTCTGTGCATCCAGTAAATTCCAAACTCCACAAAGATGAGATATAGAGACACATAGACAATGTACATGGGCCAACCAACTTCGCTGATATGAAAGAAACACCGTGTCCATCCACTCTCAATCATGTGCTCAGATACGGATGGAAGAGCACAGTAGAAAGGCATAGCCTTTGATGCAACAATTATTTGCTTCTTCATAGCTTCTACTGTAGGGACAGCATCTGCATCAAATAACATAATGTTTCAGCAACACGTTCTATAAATCCTTATCAAATACACCTATACACAAGGTTTCAAAATTACTCGAATAAATCCATAGGACGAACAGGGAAATCGAGCAGAAGTGAAGTGGGTGTGATAATTGTGGCACTTACTGGCCATTTGGAATTAAAGAATGAAGACAAACCATATAAGCAAATTTATCTTACAAAGTACTTTCATAACATGCAACATTTGGCAGCATATTATGATTAAGATTCATAACTAAAATGCATTGGAGGATATGGTGGTGAGAGTCAACAATTTGTGAGCAGAACAAAAAATAAATAGCATTTCAACCTAATTAGACCTCAGCCAGCAATTAAGGGGGTGAGAGTCACAAACTTATAAATAAATGAAGGTTATTATAAGTGATCTGTATGAATCTTGTGTTTTGATTGGGCCTGCGTGCCTGATGTTGATGTCAAGTTTCGCAGTAGTTAGCTCAGGCTGGTAGAGAACTACTACGTCCGTCCTATAATATAAGGGAAGTGTCAAAAACGTTCTTATATTATGGGACGGAGGGAGTATTTTATTTCCATGAACCTGTTTGGGTCACACTTGCCTGACAATGTTGTGTTATCAGTTTAATTGCGAAATGAAATTGGGAGCAGAGATCTCCTAATGTAAAAAAAAAAATCTGTGTGCAGCAAACATTAAAATTAAAATCTAAAGCACCATTTGGTTCCAGCAAATGTCCTACAACCAAAACCATGCCAGCACATGACGTTTAAAAGAAAGCTCTGCTTCCAGACTACAACACACTAAATCACATCAAATGAAAAATATATTACAGTGATGATGAACAAACAAATTAGACTAGCAGCTTTGCTTGCACAGAACAGTATCATGTAGCAAACTGGAATTCAATTTCCAAAGAAGCAGGAATTCCAGCTGAAAAGGTTCTATTACAGTTGTCTCGAACCTAAGAAAAACAAAAAGCATCTTGGTCCCATAGGACAATCAAGTCAACAATCGCTAGACACAAGTGTACACCAGAGAAGATAGGCTGCCATATCCTTTTTGTTAGTGTTATCTGAAAGAGACACCCTGCCTTTCTTTAGCTGTGAATTCAATTATGAGTTTTTGTTCGAGAAGATAGGGTGCCATATCCTTCTTATTACTGTTTTCTGAAAGAGACACTCTGCATTTTTTAGTTGTGAATTCAATTATGAGTTTTGGTTCGAGTGGTCCAGAACGTGGGTGCACCCAGAACATCATGCAATTATCTCCATAAAGATACAGGAGTTAGATAAATATCTACCACACAGGTCCCCCATCTATTCATAGTACAGGAAGACGAGCTGTCTAGTATGAGCATATGCACGATTGCAAGGTCCTGGACGTTTCAGAAAATGCCCAGGAGAAAGCATAGCAAGAAGTAGTATCTGCAGTTCAGTAAAATAGAAATAAAATATATTTTCATATCATATCAGTGCCTTCTTTTTGGAGTTGGAGGAGTATTTAAGCATAAGCAAACACGGAAATTGACGGGTTGACAGAGACGACCATTTGTTACAATGTGATAGAGTCATGACGAGTATGAGGATATGCCTGATTGCAGACGGGTCATGACAAGTATGGAGGACATTTCAGAAAATTGCCCAGGACAGAGCATAAATCAGCAAGTTGTAGCTGTACTACTGTACCATTTAAGCAATGTTGCCAGATCGACAGAGACCTCCATTTGTTGCCATGTGATTGAGCTAAGAAGCCGGCAAAAGTAATCAATTAAAACATGATGCAATCTGGCAAGGCATTAGAAAAACGCCCCGAAAACGTTGGCAGTCTAAGCATACATCAGCCGCTTAAAAATGTTAGTGGTCTACATCTCTGTCATCTAACTTGGTTCGCGATCTGACCGAGGACACAGAATTTAAGTGGCACCAATCAAAAGGCAGACCTTTTGAACAGCTTGGTTAATTATGCATCCATGCTACTGATTACTGAATGCTACGCACCTCAACCAAGCAGTGATAAAACAGGAGGTTTGGTTCCAACTAGGTAGCAAATAGCAGTTCGATCAAGCAACAAGCTGCTTATTGTTGCTTGAAAAAGCAGCAGGAATGGACTTCAGCGATCTGTTTCGACAGAGAAATATCTGTTCAGCCGATCTTCGTGACCATCGACGAGCCAGCAGACAAATCCAAGATGTGACCCCAAACCCACCTCATCCAACAACCAGACTGGGAGGTAGGAGCTGAGCCCAGGCGGAGCACCTGGCGGATAAATCACCACGAAGCCCCCCGAATCGTGAGCAGTGAACTCCAAACGGGCCACTGATAATTGGGGATCGAAAAGCGGCGGCATTCCTTTCCCTCACCAACCAATCAAACCTCTCGCCGTCATTTTCTTGGCTCACGGGACCAGTGAAAGAGGCCGAAGCCCAAATCCCTTTCACGGAACACGCTTAGCCCCAGTAAATCATCCTCCTCGGAGGATTAGAAGAGCCAATCAACAGGGGGAGGGGGAGAGGGATTGATACTGCTGGTACTGGGATTCTAGGACGGCATGGGGGGAGGGGAGGGGTTAAGGAAAGGCGGGACCTTTGGGGATGTAGGCGTTGCGCTTCCAGTAGTAGATGACGAAGCACCAGAGGAAGCCGGTGGCGAAGTAGAGGAGGTAGCCGCCGATGCAGTTGCGCAGCCAGGAGCGGAGCGGGTGCGGCAGCGCCCGCCACCAGCCGCCGCCGCCCGGCACGACGGCGCTGAGGAAGATCTCGTTGTACCAGCCCGTCTCCTCCCGGAACAGGCCCCAGTAGTCCTGCTCCGCCGCCGCCGCCGCCATTGCCGGCAGCCGTGGGAGTGTCTGGTGGGTGGAAAACGTGGGGGGAGGGATGCTCGGTGGCTGCGGGGTGGGGTTTTAAAAGGCAGGGTGGAGGCCGGTGCGATCCGGACACCAACACCGCGGCCGCATGTGCCCAGGTGGGGCGGGGGTCTCGTCTCGTCCCCGTCCTTTGTGTTGCCCGAAGGAGGGCGTGACAGAAATGCCGGCGACTCAGGGGCGCTGGATCCATGCCGTGGGAATCATCGGCTGCCAAAAATTGTTCGGTGGCCACTCGGTTTTAACCTTGACGGCTAGCTAAAATTTGATGAATTCATATCGGCACGACGCCGTTCTCGTCTTGTATACACACCCATGTGACATGATAACCGTCGATTTTCTTTCGGAGCACGCATACGATTCTAATAAAGCATTAATTAAATATAAGATATCGTAGAACGATTGCTCTGCGGTTCTCGATTCGAAAGAAAAAGAAATACATAAAATTATGTGATAGGAAAAATATATTTTACTATAGGTGTGGCGCCATCGGTTTGTTATTCCCGTTGTCGGAAGTCGATGGTCGAGAATACTTCTATTTACTAACACACGTCTCAGAATATTTAACTAGCGGGTTTCATCGCGGATCGTCCTCCCACTCTCATCGCTGTCTAGATCTAGCATTGGCGGATGAGGCACCGCCATAGTTCAATTAGCCTAGGCTCTAAACCTTGGAAGGGGCTCATTACATGTCGCCACCGTCAATTAGCCACCCACAGTTTTTACCAACTCTATCTCGACAATCACCCCCTTAGGCCTTCCTATCCTTTTGTAAATTTCATTTCCAATTCGTTGTGTTTCTATATACTCCTCATTGCTCGGATTAAATTTCGAGACAGTTGCTCAAATCCCCCTTCCGCTATTCTTAGGTCCGCCTTCCCCTTATTGCTCAAAAATCAAATTATTCGTGTTTATAGAAACACAAACTGACAAGTGAATACGTCGATTCTCTCATGGCAGGCGTCGCCTCACTTCCCCGCTCTTCTCTTTATTGAGGACAATACCGTGATTGGAGGTGTTGTTGTTCTTCTCCAACTTCTCCTCTGCTGCTACACATCCAACGCTTCACAATAAATAAATCGCGGCGGCGCCTCTCATTTCTTTCTTGTTTTAGTTTTATTTTGTCATATTGAGGTCTCCACGAACCTATGGGCAGTGATGAAAACGAAATGGACTTTCGTCCATTCCGGAATATATGGAAACATAATGAAATGGAAACGAAAATAAAAATGTAAACTCACAAAAGAAACCGGAAAAGAACTACTCATCACAACCGGAGTATTATTTTCTTATGGAAATGGAAACCAAAAATGAAACATCTTTTTCCGGTGCAAACATTGGCAGAAATGGAACATGTGGAAGTTTTTGTTTAACAGAACATCATGTCTTGGTGGAACACTATAGGAAATGAAATATCAGTATCTGCACATACAGAAATTTCTATTTATTTTGTTTGTACAACGTACCAAGTTCAATCCATGCGCCCCTTAGGCCCAACTCAATACGTACTTACCATCAAAAGAAAATTCTTCCTGTGATTTGTCTCATCACACCGCTCTTTCCAGACAACATATCTTATCATGCTACTAAAATTGGACACTTAGGCTGCTCATAGTGGAGAGTAACTTAGACTAGTAACATGCATATGTTACTAGTCTATGTTACTACCTTCATAGTGGGTAGTATCATATATGTGGTAACATACATGTCTTTATTTATTACTTTGTAGACTCATTTTGCATTGGGAAGCGTTATGTGGTGGTAACGTATTATGTTACTCTATTTGCCTCTCTCCTCATTAACTACTTGCCACCTCATCATTTTTGCTTATGTGGCACCTAAGTTACTACCTATGTTACTCCCACTATGACCAGCCTTATGCATAACTAGTACTCCATCCGTCTGTACATCTAGATACATCCCCTTTTATTCATCTTGATGACAAGTATTTCCGGACCGAGGGAGTAATAATGTACGTGCAATGCACGTTTATATTAGGTAGGATATTAGTTGCACGTTATATTATGTAAGATATATTTGTTGCTCGTAGGTATTTGGTAAGATATGAATTACTTATTCGTGGGAATGATAGGATATTAATTACATGGCAGATTTTCAAGAGATAGCGTTGAGTTAAAACGTGTTTATAACCAATGGCAGTGGTGGATAATTAGAGCGTTAAACGTGTTTGATGGTCAACATTGGAGTGATTTGAACCGCTAGATAACATGATTTGATGGCCAGGATGGTTTGGATCCGCTCATTTGGGTCTTTTTATATAGATAGATAGTAGTCATAATAGCAATTGAATTTGATGGTTTCAATATGCTTTTAGGTATGCCATAAGAGATTCTTCGGTTTCCAACGAATATTCGCTTTGCATCGGCATATATGTCGTATTTGCTTTGTCTTTGTTTCAGGTAATATCTGCTTTCATATTCTTTTTCCGCTTTTGATAAAGAAAATACCGAGATAAATACGGCAAGACTCAATTAAATTCTTTCCCGCTTTGTTTTTTGATAAAATTTCAGAACGTAATGTGCATTTCTTTTAATTACTCATAATCCCTTACTAGCCCTCTAGAAGAAAGGAAAGTATCTCTCTTCTGATTGTCTGTATCTCTCCTTAAAGCAAAATAAGGAAAGTATCTCCCAGTCGATTGCATGTATCTCTTAATTTCCTGAATCAAATGATTTACTTGCCACTAACCAAAATATTTGCCAAGGGTAATTTTGTCGTAACTTGTCTATATTTATGTGCATTGGCCACCATGCCGAAAATAATAGTCAGGACGATATATACTAAGTAATACGATTGATGGTTCAAGGAAAACAAGTTCATCTGCTCCCTCTGATCCGAATTAATTACGCAGCCTATATACAATGTTGCATAGAGGCTGTGCCAACTAAGTCGGATCGGAGGGGTAGTAGATCATTAGATGTTCCTTCCCTCGGATGTCAGGTACGTGCAACGTCTCACAAAAACATTCTTTGAACCACCATTTTGAAAGCGAAAATCGGCGGTTTTCTGCAATTTCGAGCATAATCACGGTGCCTTTATGCAAAGTTCTTCCACCACTATTCTCACCCGCTGGGCTGCGCTGGTGCGGTGTCACTTCACGTGCATTGTGGTTGCTATGCTAAACATTTTTATTTTTGTTTGATTAGATTAGGCTGGACAAGCCTGAGACACCGTGGGGAACACATATATCTCTCTGTCCGTCGCCAGCGTGCAGTCCAGTTGGCCGTGGGCCCGCGGGCTGCCACTTACCTGCAAAACTTGGTGCCGCCGTAGGTATTGCGAGCAAACATTCACGCCTGTATTGGCCCCGTCCCATGGCTGTGCCTCATGAAACACCCCCACTATGGGCTGTCACCCTACAGTCGCAACCTGGGCCTGGGCTACAAGATGGGCCAACCATCGGAGGCTGAGTCGCACATGGGCTACATATGCAGTCGGGAGAGCATGGATGGGGGGAACGGATTTGAAACGTCTGAATCTTCTCGTCCTCCTGCTACCTATCTCATCCCTCTATTGCTGATCCTCACCCCAAATTCCTCTTGTATCTCTTGATTTGTACTCGATATTGGTACTGATCTGAGTGTCCGTCCCATATCCATATTTGGGTCATGACAATTTGGTATTCAGAGCCAACAAAAATTCACCACCCACTTCCTGCCTACCATATATTCGACGAAATGTCCAGCCAACCAGAGGTGTTCACCGGCGGCGTTCTCCGCGTCACCGTGCACCATGTGTACTACTCGGTTACCGAGGAGACACTGAAGCATGTGTTTGCCGCGTATGGTGTGGTGAAGGTCTCCCTGTTTCAGAGAATCCACCATTTGGAGGCGGTGCTTCAGCTTCGATCAAGAGTCGGGGCGGCGCGGGCTCTCGCCTTGCATGGCCGGTGTGTCTACGAGCACGCCTGCCTCCTTGACATCCAGGATGTGTCGTCGGAGTATAACATGCACTTGGGCTTGCTGCTGGAGCTCAAGCATACCACAACCGCGACTGAGTACACGACGACATTCTGGGAACGAGTACATCGTGTGCTGGATCTCAACTCCACCATAAGCATCCAGTGCTTTGTACACCAGTACGTCAAGGGCTTGCGCGCAAATATTCAAGCAGCCGTGCAGTCGCAATCGCCGTCCAACATCACCAGAGCATCGTCCCTTGCTTGGATAAAGGAGGAAATTGTGAAGGATGCGGCTAGGGCTGTTGAGGAGCTTGACGGTTGCATCGGTCATGGAGTTCAGGGCTTAACGCCTAAGGAGACCTGAGGAAGTCCTGCATTAGGGGGTGTTCGGATAGCCGAACTATACCTTCAGCCGGACTCATAGACTATGAAGATACAAGATTGAAGACTTCGTCCCGTGTCCGGTAGGGACTTTCCTTGGCGTGGAAGGCAAGCTTGGCGATACGGATATTCAGATCTCCTACCATTGTAACCGACTCTATGTAGCCCTAACCTTATCCGCTGTCTATATAAACCGGAGGGTTTTAGTCCGTAAGACAACATACACATCAACAATCATACCATAGGCTAGCTTCTAGGGTTTAGCCTCTCTGATCTCGTGGTAGATCTACTCTTGTACTACCCATATCATCAATATTAATCAAGCAGGACGTAGGGTTTTACCTCCATCGAGAGGGCCCGAACCTGGGTAAAACTTCGTGTCCCTTGCCTTCTGTTACCATCCGGCCTAGACGCACAGTTCGGGACCCCCTACCCGAGATCCGCCGGTTTTGACACCGACATTGGTGCTTTCATTGAAAGTTCCTCTGTGTCGTCGCCATCAGAAAGGATGCCTCGCCCCGTCTTTAAAGACGGCACCGTTGCTAAGGGAGCTTTGGCTGTCGGCCAAACCCTCCGGCTAGGTGGTTTTCTTATGACCGCCTGTTCGGCTTCTGCGCCGACGATGACCTCTCGAGCCATCGAAAACAATCTTCATGTCAGTTCGGAACTCGCCGAGCAATTAGATCCAATGGAGCTTTCCTCCATAAACGAGCTCTTGGATCGCTTCGCCGTCCTGGGAGTCGCTACGGATTACGACCAGATTGGGCCTAAAACCGATCTGAGAGAGATTAACTCCCCCAAGTCACCCACCACGTTGCCGTGGTAGAGGGACAGTGCGGCGACCCTTCGTCTATCTTAAGGACTCGCTACGTCCGGATTCCCGATCCCTCCAAGCCGGATACCCGCGGAGGGGAGGATATCACTCAAGACCTGAACTTAGAGTCAGGCGACGGGCTGGATTCATTGGACAACACCCAGGGATCCAAATTTTCGAGTTCAGAAATTCCTCGGCCTCTGAGCCTCAGACGGGGTGAGGCTTCGGATTTAACTCCACCCATCCACCCCAACACAAGCGATCTATCCAAAATCAGGCAGAGCCCGACAAAACAGTACATCATTACTGAGCTAGATTCCTCCTGGTTAAGAACAAGCTAAAGGACTGCCGCGAGGAAGACGCAATCTTAATCTTCTGCAATAATTGCACGGACAAGGGAATACTCAACGCCATAAGTCGCCGTGATATCACACGCTTCACTGACTTGGCGTCCATTGTACAAAAGTATTGTGCGATGGAAAGCGCCTGAAAAACCAAAATAAAATTTTGGAACAATCCGGCCCTAAATACAAACCCAGTCCGAAATAAAAGGGTGCAGCATAACCAGACACCCAGGTCAAATACCAAAAAGTAAAAACCCTCTATAGGGCATGGAACCGTACTGGAAGGATGGCTTAACGGACCCTGTAAAATTCACAGTATAGAGGACGCCACACCAACTCACAGCCTTAGAGCATGTTGGATACTCCGGCAGGTGGCCAAAATTGGCGAAAACCTCCTAATTCCGGAGGCCACAGAAAGCCACCCCAGAGACACCCATACGGTATTAACAGTCTTTGAGACTTTCGCATCAAATAATATGCGAAAAAGGACACTCCGCAGCCTTGCCGAAGTCTACCAAGTAGCAACAATAAACCCATGGAGTGACACGGCTATTAACTTCAACGCCAGTGATGAACCTAAATTCCGAACAGTCCGAGCACCAGCCGCATTGGTCCTCAGCCAAATAGTGGACGACTTTCGTCGTACCAAGGTACTCATGGACGACGACAGCGGATTGAACCTCATTTACGAGGAAACCCTTCAAAAAATAGAAATAGACTGGAACCGCATTGAGCGAAGCAGCACAACCTTTAGAGGAATAATCCCCAGTCAGGAAGCGTGCTGTACAGGAAAAATCACACTAGATGTGGTGTTCGGCACGCCGGATAATTACAGGTCCGAAGAGATCACGTTCCATGTGGCTCCGTTCAGCAGCGGTTATCACGCTCTGCTAGGACGGGAAGCGTTTACAATCTTCCAAGCAATACCCCATTATGGGTACATGAAGCTCAAAATGCCCGGGCCTAACGGGATTATCACTCTCGCTAGTGATCTGGACATAGCACAACAAGACAGCCGCACTGGCCCTCGAGGCACTATCCGAAGCCTAGCGGCTGAGGAACTGACTGCACTGCGCTCTACGGTGAATAGGGACGATGTGGTACTCGACAAAAGATCCAAGTCCACCTCCTTTAAACCGGCGGACGAAATAGTCAAATTCCAAGTCCATCCAACGGACCCAAATAAAACAGCTTCCATCGGGGCACAGTTAAACCTTGATGTAGACGCCGCACTGCGAGAGTTCCTACGAGAAAACTGAGACATTTTCGCCTGGCACCCTTCAGACATGCTAGAAATCCCACGCAGGCTGGCCGAGCACAGCTTAAATATCCAAACAGGATTCAAACCTGTCAAACAGGCTCTTCGGCGTTTTTCCGAACCTAAGAGACAGGCTATGGGAGAGGAGCTAGCAAAGCTATTGGATGCCAGATTCATCAGAGATATAAAACATCCGGACTGGCTAGCAAACCTGGTGATGGTATCAAAGAAGGACAAATCCTGGCGCCTGTGCGTTGATTTTAAAGACCTTAACAAGGCTTGCCCAAAGGATCCCTTCCCCCTCCCCCACATCGATCAAATTATCGACGCTACCGCAGGACACGATTCGTTGTGTTTCCTCGACGCATATTACGGCTACCATCAAATCAAGATGGCAGAATCTGACCAATCCGCAACGGCATTTATCACACCATACGGCCCATTCCGCTTCAACACAATGCCCTTCGGGCTCAAAAACGCCGGCGCAACATATCAGCGCATGATTCAGACATGTCTGGCAAGCCAGATTGGCAAAACAGTGGAGGCATATGTAGATGATGTGGTCGTCAAAACAAGACATGTCGAATCTCTAGTAGACGACTTGAGGCTCACATTTGATAACCTCTAAACATACGACATCAAGCTCAACCCGGAAAAATGCGTTTTCGGCGTTCCAGCCGGAAAGCTCTTGGGCTTCATTGTATCCGGTAGAGGAATCGAAGCAAATCCGGCCAAGATCCGAGCTCTATCGCAACTGGATATCCCAAAGGACCTCAAACAAATACAAAAGTTAACCGGATGCGTGGCGGCTCTAAGCCGCTTTATCTCCCGCTTGAGAGAAAAGACCCTACCCCTTTACCGCCTCCTTCGGTGCACCGAACACTTCGAATGGACGGATGCAGCCACGGCCGAACTCGAGGAGATAAAAGCCATACTTGCAACAAACCTAGTCCTGGATGCGCCAAATATTGGCTAACCAATGCTATTATACATTGCAGCAACACATCAGGTTGTAAGCGCAGTGCTCATCGTCGAACGAGAAGCGGACGGACACAGATTCCCCCTTCAAAAGCCGATCTATTATGTGTCCACTGTCCTCACTCCTTGCAAATCACGGTACCCGCATTATCAAAAAATCGCGTACGCGGTATTCATGACATCCCAGAAGCTACGACACTACTTTCAAGAGTGTTCAATAACAGTACCCTCGGAAGTGCCACTTAACGATATTATAATCAACCGTGACGCAACGGGCCGGATTGCAAAATGGGCCATTGAGCTCCTCCCGTTCGACATAACTTATATGCCACGGCGAGCCATCAAGTCGCAAGTCTTGGCCGACTTCATCGCAGAATGGACGGAGGCCGAACTCCCTAAAGAGTACGACAAATATTCAAATTGGATCATGCATTTCGACGGCTCCAAGATGTTGGCCAGACTGGGGGCTGGCGTCATTTTGATGCCCCCCCACAGGAGACATAGTTCAATACGTACTCCAGATTATGTACACGGACTTCAACAATGCAGCCGAATATGAGGCCCTTTTACATGGTCTTCGGATGGCAGTATCCATGAGCATTCAACGCCTAGAGGTGCGCGGGGACTCGAACCTCTCTATATCCCAAATAAATGGAGACTTCGATGCCAAGGATCCAAAAATGGTAGCTTACCGCAACGCCGTCCTAAAAATGTCAGCTCGGTTCGAGGGGCTTGAATTTCACCATATAGCCGGGAAAATAATTAGGCGGCAGATGTCCTGGCACGGATCGACGCAAAACGCGATGTAGTCCCCCCCCCCCCCCCCAACATCTTCCTGGAAAGGCTGTTCAAGCCATCCGTAGTATGGGAAGGGGAGCCGAACAATAACACCCCGGACCCAACCGCACTGCCCGACACCGAACATTCTGACACAATCGGAGGCTCTGCCAATGAAATAACACCTTCAGCCCACGTAATAATGGCCGTCATCGCCCCGTGGACAGAACCATTCCTCGCCAGGAACTCCCCGAGGACCAAAATGAGGCACGCTGGATAGTGCGGCGATCCAAAGCCTACAGAGTCCACGAGGGAGAGCTTTATAAGAAAAGCACTACCGGAGTCCTTCAAAGGTGCATCTCCGAAGAGGAGGGGCGGAACCTTCTGGCTGAAATTCATGCCGGACTGGGCGGTCATCATGCTGCAGCTCGGTCCCTCGTAGGCAAGGCCTTCCGTACAGGCTTTTATTGGCCGATGGCCCGGGCAGACGCTCAGGACCTAGTCCAACGATGCACCGGTTGCCAGCTCTTTGCAAACCAAAGCAATATGCCACCCACCGCCCTCCGAACCATCCCCATTACTTGGCCCTTCGCGGTCTGGGGGCTTGACATGGTTGGACCCCTTAAAGGCGGAACCCACAAGCAAAAATACTTACTGGTCATGGTGGATAAATTCACTAGATGGATAGAAGTCAAGCCTGTTAAGACTGCCAAATCCGGACCGGTGATAGACTTTATATCCGAGGTCGTACACCGTTATGGCGTTCCCCATAGCATCATCACTGATAACGGCACGAACTTCACGGCTGACGAGGTAAAACTCTGGTGCAAAAACATGGGCATCAAGCTCGACTATGCTTCCGTCTATAACCCACAAACTAACGGCCAGGTCGAACGTGCAAATGGTCTTATCATGAGCGGCATTAAACCCATATTAGTGCGGTCCCTCAAGGAATCTAACACGCACTGGGTAAAGGAGCTCGACTCCGTACTCTGGGGGCTACGGACCACACCGAATCGCACCACTGGATACACACCATTCTTTATGGTGTACGACGCAGAGGTAGTTTTGCCCTGCGACATAATTCATGACTCACCTCGAGTGCGCATGTACGAAGAAAGAGAAGCCGGGCTCGATCGGCAGGACAGCTTAAACGCATTGGAGGAGGAGCATGACGTGGCAAAAGCCCGTTCCGCATTCTATCAACAGCAGGCTCGAAGATACCAAAGCAGAGAAGTACGGGCCAAAAATTACAACGTTGGCGAATTAGTTCTACGACTACCGGACAAGAAAAAGGACAAACTCAAGCCCAAGTGGGAAGGTCCCTTCATAATTGACCAAGTCCTGACTGGTGGAGCGTACCACCTGCGAGATGCATCGGATAACCGACTCGAGCCGAACCCATGGAACGCAGCCCGTCTCCAAAGATTCTATGCCTAGCGCCGGACTCTATATTCGTCTCCTTCCTCTGTCCATTTTTTTAATATATTTTCTGTCTTGCATTTCTCTTCTTATTTTCTCTCTCTCTCATAGCCCTTAGAGGCTCATACAGTGACGCGCCATCCGCGCTCATTAAACCTGGGGGCTTCTTTAAACAGAAGCTTATTCATACGGGCTTCATGCCCAACACATGCGTCACACTTCCGTATGTACCTTTTATTCACCATTATATGCATCGATATGACTTAAGTTTTGGCCAAGCTGGGTTGCCTGGCTCCTGTGCTTACCCCTACGTTCCCGATTGTTCGGCTAGGTGGTAAAGGGAGCACCTCTGCGATTGTTACTGCCGGGTCAGCCGGACGTGTACCTCAGAGTGGGTGAAGCCGAAAGCTAGCGTTCTTAAGGGAATATTCGGTCGGTGAACTAAAGATGATCTTTTTTATTTTTATCTACACACCCCCAGATGTTTTTCCTGCGTTTCTTTTCGCAGCATGGACATGCACCTTAGGGCATGCCTCCCAGGGAAAGGAACCCCTAACGGAACTATTCTCTCTGAAAGATGTTTCTTACTAACCATGTAATATAACATAACTAGTCGGGCACTTGTCTGTTCACGCACTAATGACCCCTACGCCTGGTCTCCATGCATTCCCCGGTTCCTATATAACCGCATGGGAATTCGGACACACTCTGGACCGTCAGGTCCCGAAGCTGAAGCGAAAAGGTCGGCCATGACAAATGATCTACAATCCGGCTAGAAGGCATTATAAATGTCAATTAAATTACATAGTCATCTTGACTGATCGTATTCCTCTTCAATACCATCTAACAGGCTGTCTAATTTACAGTCCTACTGGGAATACTTTGCAGCCAACTCTACTTGGCCGTATACTAAGCTTACAGGGATCTCTTTCCCATCGGGCCCTATAGGACCGACCTCGGCCATGTGGTTGGGGTCAGCCTTTGCGCACCGCGTCTTCACCATGGCCCTGGCCTCCCTAGCGCCTTGACGGCAGGCTGATATCTTCCATAATCGGAAGCGCCGCCGTGCTCCTTTTAGCTTCTCCACAAGCTCTCCAAGACCTTCAGGCATGGAGACGGATGGCCACAGGGCCTGGGCGACGCCTCACATCGCCTGCCGAACTCTATTAAGCAGTTGCGAGAGCTCGGGAAGAAGGTCACCCGTAGAACCGGGCATTTCCTCTGTAGGACGGCCTGTCAGCACACCTACAGACATTGCTTTGTTAATCGACTTCCCCGCCGAACTTTCTTTCAAAAGGTTCGTTCAAGCACTTACTATGCCGCGCCGAAACCGCTGATTCTCCTTCACGGAGTCTGACAGCTGGGCACGAACATCTTTCAGCTCGACGCCCATCTTGGTGTTGGCATCCCGGAGATCGTTCTTCTCCCCCATCACCTTTAACAACACCCTCTCACCAGCCTTTAGCTGGCGTAGGAGGTGTTGCCTTTCCGGATCCAATCCGGCACCATCTGCAATTTCATTCGTCAGATTCGCACCAACGCCGTGCTTAGGAAAATACTTATCTTTGGAAGTGTATATTACTAGAGGGGGCCTCCTTAGGCTCCCCTGCCGCGGCTAGTGCGGCCTCAAGTTGGACTTTGCACTCTTCCAGCTCCTTGGACAGTAGGGAATTCTTTTCTGTAAGAACCTGCATAACAAATGATCCTTAAATCAGTTATTTTAACTGTTTCAAGTCTCGGGGGCTACTGGTATATATATAACTAGGACAATGCCCATGCTTTGCTATGGGAAAGCATAATTTTACGACATAACTTATTGTGTGATTGTGTTTTTTATTTGTCAAAAGGTTGGTAACTATCAAACAAAAATTCTCTCTCTCTCTCTCTCTCGGCCTGATGCTCCACCATCATCCATGAGCTTTGTTCTAGTTCAGACAAGTCCCTGAAAAAGTCCACGTTACCTCATGTCGCATATTATCACATCCAGTAGTGCCCAGTTCGGCATTCTAATTCATATTTCGAGTTCAATGTGATTCAACAGAAGCTAATTAAAAGAAAATGTCATGTTCGAACCATATGAACTACAAAATACAATTTAGATACAAAATATAGAAACAAATTAATATCGATCTACAAATTGACATATCTTCCCTGCACGATGGAATCCCCAACTGCGATAATGAAGTCATGGACGCAGCTGATGCGTTCCTATGTGCCAATTTTAGAGCCATAAGCGCCCCTTCTAATAAATGTGAATGGAAGAGAAAATGATTGATTATTTCTTACCTACGTTGCTACGGATGACAATTCTAGCAGATAAATCAAACAATGATCAAGTGAAATGGATAAAGCTAGCTAATGAAACCTTTAAGAGTGAAAACTATGATATGACCTTTGATATTTGCCTTTTCAGGTTGGCGTAGGTCGGGCACACATTGTCCAGGAGCACCACGAGGGTGGTGTGCTCGATCGGCAAATGCGTCAAGAGCTCGCTGTTGTAAAGCTTGAGCATGGCCGTGGAAATCTTCAGTAGGAAATGATTTCAGCAATATGATCCTGCAACAGCTGTAACAGTACCTATGATTGTGGTTAGATCTTTAATTTCGTGCCATAGTTACTGATAATGAGCCATCCTTTGTAACCCGCAGAAGTATCACTTGACGCCGTCGCATAAAATCCAGGACTGGGTGTTGTAAAGTACAACTTCGTCGTTGGCAGAAGCAAAGCCACATGTTAGTATACATGTATTCTTCAGATTCAGATTTCACAAATACTATCAATCTTTTGAGATTTGATCATGCAAATAGTATCTAGATGCGTACTAAAACTAAAAAAGATTCTGAAATCATCTGACAAAAATACCCAAGCATTACATCTTTTCATCATCCACAATTCAAGATCATCGACTAAACAAACTCTTCTAAAGGATAAGAATTCTATAAAACCAAAGCATCATATTTCTCATAGATCTGAAAGAAGAAGAAAAAGAAAAGACCAACAAGTGCAGATTGGAACGAGAGAATAAGCTCACCTGGACATGATGTCATTGAGCGTGTAGTTGCTCATCTCTAGCTCGACCAGCTGCTGCGTAAGCCATCCGCGATCCAGCAACGCCCCGCCGCCACTGCACGCTCTCCATCGACACCTTATTCTTCTCATGTAGTCTCTTTGTCGCTTGTCATGCAAAATTAGCATCGCGTTCGAGCAGCACGCTCGATGGTGGCTTTTCCTGATCATACCCATGATCTATGTCGCCGCCGCCATGTGATCTTCGACGACGTTGACGCAGCTCTCGTGGTCCTCATGGTGCACCGAGCGCTCACGAGGCGACTCGCCAGCACGTCCATGGCCTTATTTGCGCGGTAGTCCTGCAAGGTGTCGCGTGGATGTGGTGGGCAGAGGCGGCCATGTATGCATCGAGTCCTGCGGGTCGGCGTTTGGAGAGATGTGGCGGAGGGCGACGTCGGCAACTCCGGGGCCATGATCCCCGCGCGCCGCGCTTGGCGAGGTTGAGCTGCACGTGAGGCTGAGTCATCGAGTGTTGTAAGGGCTGAGGCATTCAACTTTTTGCGAGATTAAAGGGGCGAGGAGATTCCGATCAGATCATGTGGAATGCAAAATCGGGAGGGTTGAGTGGATTGCGAGATTAAAGGGTTGAGAGGATCGCGAGATTAAAGGGGCGAGAGGATTGCGATATCAAATTTCCGCCTTGGGAGGAAAGTGATCGATGATTTGCTGGTTTTTTTATCGTCATTGATTAGCTTGCCAAATCATGTGAAATAGGAAATCAGGAGGGTGGAGCGTTCGTAAGGAGGGGTGGAAGAAAAGGTTGGACGAAAGATTTGACGTAAGAGGGAAGAGGGAACCTTACGTTTCTTTTAGGTAGTAGAGATTACCAAAATTTTCTTACCCGTATGTCTTTTACATATTGCTCCGTGGCTCTGGTTAGACCATTTTGAGCGGCACGGAGGTACGCATCTCCCGACTTAAAGGCATCTAACGCCTCTTGGGAGAAACAAGCATCGCGAAGAATTATTCGGCGACGCCTGTGGTTCATGGCACTCTCCACCTCAGAGTTGGTGGCAGACAACCTGTCCACATCCTCCGTCGGAGGAGTGTCCGGTGCGCGCCTTGTGTTCGGCCCCGCTTTCGGGCCAGGCTTTGGAGCCTGGCTGGTGGAGGCGCGATTGGCAGTCTCTCCGAATATAGTTCGGCGAGGTCTCTTTGTCCTGAAGAGGGCACAAGGGTTAATATGCCCTGAAGGTACGACACCTGGGATAAGGGGGTGCGCCATACCTTTGCACTGACGCCCCGGTCCGGACTGCACCTCTTTTCTGCCCACGGGGCCCTGCGGCCCCTCGTTGGCTTGTTGCCGCAGGTTCGGCCACCCGTTTCTGGGAGTCCGGGATTAGCCCTGGATAATCGGCCGTAATGGCCACCAGGGTGTTGTCCTTGCTTAATTGATGGAACACTCCATCAATCAGATCCACCGAAAGCTCCGGATCCTCTTGCGAGTCTGGATCGAGGGACCATCCTGGGTCCTCGGGTTGTGGAGGAGGGCTGTTTATTTCTTTAACAGCCTGGCGCAGTTCCTGCGTCGAAATCACTAAGATTAAATACTTAACAATGGGGATATAAAATAGATGGGCAAGATGTGATCACTCACCCGCTTGGAGGATTGTACATGGAAAATCCACCCTTTAGGTTAACGCGGAGAAAATCCTCCTCTTCTCCCTTGTACAAAGCGGACAAGGTCTTTATTAGAGACGCAGCCGAATCCGGCCCCTTACGGCCGCAGCGGGTGGTGTCATCCTCCCCGTTGAAATCCCACATGGGGTGGCTTCTATACTTTAGCGGCTGCACCCCTCGCATGATGCATGCGGTCATGACCCCGATCATGGTTAGTCTGGAATGAGCAAACAATCTTATCCGGCCCATCAGGTAAACAACATCCCTGTCACTTTCCCTCTGAGGGCTCCGTGGGCGCTAGCTTAGGCGCTTCTTTAAGGGGGCATTATTGAATTCAAGGAGGCCGATCCGGATAGGATCCGGCAGCGGGACGTCTTCTATGTAAAACCATTCCGAGGGCAAGTCTTCGGACGCCTTCTTTAGGGTTTCGGACAGATAGCCGGTCCCGGCGATGTGCCATACTTCGGCTCCGCCCACTTGATACATAGACCCCTTCTTGGAATGGGGCACGAGGCAAAATAGCTCCCTCCACAGTCCGAAATGGGCTTCAACACCCAAGAACAGCTCGTAGAGGGCTACAAAGCCCGCGATATGCAATACTAAGGCAGGCGTGAGATGATGTAGCTGGAGGTCGTAGAACTCCAGCAGCCCCCGGAGAAATGGATGGATGGGAAATCCGAGCCCCCTTATTAAATAAGGGACGAGGCACACCCGCTCTCCTTTGGAGGGATTAGGGGCGCTCTCCGCTTGCCCTCCGCCGTTATAGACGGCAAGACCGGCTCGAACCGGGATCATATAGGCCGGGGGGAGAAATCCCTTGGTCTGGAGCGTCACTAACTCGCTATGCGGGATGGAGCATCTTTCCCAATGTCCAGGCTTATGGCTGGAAGGGTGGGAGGAGGAGTCGCGACGGCTGGCCATGGTGGAATGGATCTTTGTCGAATGCGCTTTGTTGAACATCGCGAAGGGGAAAGTGTGGTTTGGATCTAAATCCTCGTCTCCTTAAATAGGTCAACTTGTTTACGCGGCTAGGGGTGTGAATGTAAAAACACTCAGACCTTTCATATTCGTTTGACACGTGGGAAGCGGCCATTATTGGGCGCAGAAGCCAAGGAGCGCAACATCTACAAGAAACCGAACTTTATTCAACAGGTACATGGGATTTGGAGGAGAACCCGCCTTGCAATGCCGAAGACGATCTGCACGCCGGACTCATCGTCATTGAAGCCTGGTTCAGGGGCTACTGAGGGAGTCCTGGATTAGGGGGTGTTCGGATAGCCGAACTATACCTTCAGCCGGACTCCTGGAGTATGAAGATACAAGATTGAAGACTTCGTCCCGTGTCCGGAAGGGTCTTTCCTTGGCGTGGAAGGCAAGCTTGGCGATACGGATATTCAGATCTCCTACCATTGTAACCGACTCTATGTAACCCTAACCCTATCCGGTGTCTATATATATAAACCGGAGGGTTTTAGTCCGTAGGACAACATACACATCAACAATCATACCATAGGCTAGTTTCTAGGGTTTAGCCTCTCTGATCTCGTGGTAGATCTACTCTTGTACTACCCATATCATCAATATTAATGAAGCAGGACGTAGGGTTTTACCTTCATCGAGAGGGCCCGAACCTGGGTAAAACTTCGTGTCCCTTGCCTTCTGTTACCATCCGACCTAGACGCACAGTTCGGGACCCCCTACCCGAGATCCGCCGGTTTTGACACCGACAAGACCCTCACCGGCATTTCCCCCAAGCTCGCTTCCCCTATGGTGCGTGGTACAGACCACGGAGTCGTCGCCATCGACACCAGCAGCCTTGCTGCTCCGACGCTAACCACATGCTTGACGGATTGCCCGAATCGCGATGCCACCGTCAACAACTTCAAAACTACAGGATCATTCTCGCCCTCTAGAGGCATGTTTTCGACAGTTGCAGCACCGGCTGAGGCTCTGCCAGCCCTTGAGTTGGAGGCATTGAAGCCCAACAGATGTTTGACAGAATGCTCCCATGATGAAGCCAACAAGGTGACCCACGTGGTTGTGTTGGATGCATCTCCGTTGACCACCGCATAGCTCAACCACATCCTCTGCAACACTTCACCTTGTGCTATGCCTTGGGTGTGTGAGGATACTGACGACGAGCAGATTGGGAAAGGTGGTGTCATGCAGCCACTATGGCCACCATGGGCACCGCCAAGTACATGGCAGTTGCGGTTCGTGGAACATACTATTGCAAACTCGACTGAGCTAAAACCATGGCCATATCCATGGATGAGTAAGAGCAGTGGAAGTGGAAGCCGGGACAAGCCACCGTGGGTGCAAAACGCTGTCAGTCTTGGAAAGAGTGACAAGCTTCGGGAGCTCTATGAGAAAAGTGAGTCAAGTTGGAGGTTAACAAAATCTGAAACACCTGGAAACATTGGCAGTTTCGAAGATATTCGGTGTGCAAACAATGTCATGCAATATTCTCCGGTTACTGCTGCATTGTTTCCTGTCTTCCATGGAGTTCACCATTCTTTCCCCCCGACCCTGCTACAAAGAAAGGTGTTCATTTCTTCAAATATCCCAGCTATATGTAGGGCTTAGTTGTGTGAATATGTCAAACCAGAAGCTTGGGTTGACTGAGTTCCCTAAGATAGTTGATTCACAAATGTGGAATCAACCCTTGTTGCATTACATTGCAAGGAGTGTTTTTTCTAGCAGATTTTGAGAAATCAATAGATTTGGATGCTAGTAGAAATTGATGTATTCTTGCGACTGAAAGAAAGAAGGCTGAATTTAAATCTAGAGATCTTGTGCAGGATCTTGGTAGAATAATCAAGGGCTCTGTTGAGCCAGTTCGTGACCTCCTATCTCAGTTTGACTATGCTTTGGGTGCCCTTGGATCTCTAGTATTATATGATGAGTTGATAGCAGATGATACTAATTATTGAAATTACACGATTGAGAAATACAATTTGGACTGCTACCTGCGCCTTGTTTCTGCCATGGTGCGAACATTGAATATTGTTGAAGGAAAAACCGATGGAAACAACCAATGTAGTTTGTTTGCTTTGATGAACAGAGTGTGTACTTCTAGGATGGGACAAGGACTACTTAACAAATGGCTATATGTAAACGAAGTCAATAACAGATTAGATATGGTTCAGGCTTTCACAGAAGATCCAGAGCTTCGTCGGGGTCTTAGGCAACAACTTACATGGATATCTGATCTTGATCGCCTAACACACGCTCTCCGTAAGAAATCAGCCAATCAGCCTATTGTTAAGCTCTACCAGTCCTGCTCTAGAATCTCATACATCAAGGGTGATCTTCAACAATACAATGGCCAATTTTCTAGATTCAGGACAAGGTTCCTTAGCTCTTTCGAAGAGTGGATGACAGAGAATTGGTATGTTCCTTATGTAAGACCAGACATCACAACATCAGAGGGAGGAGATATTCTTCTACAAGGTAGTTGGCATCCATATAAAGTGCAATCAGCTGAGAACTACATGAAGTTTTCTATGGGCAATATTACTCGAGCCTTTCTAGAATTACACATATCTCCTTCGGGGCAACCTAATTATGATCGACATGTACCTTCAGCGCCAGGTATGTTCATGCGATCACAGTTTGGGGTAGCAGTACTTGAGTTTTCTCCAGATGGTTCAGTTTGCCACTTGCCCCTACAGTCCCCTCTATTTGTTCAAACCAACATAATTGAGATTTATTCTCCTTGGATCCAGTGCTCACCTTTTCTGTGGTGGTTTCAATCTGCTACAAGAGCAAGTCATGAGTGGACACCTTGTATCACAATGTTCTCATGCATTTGTAAGCATGTGCGTATGTTCATAGCAGGGCTCAGTTATGAGATGAACCATCAACCTCAAGCAAAAGAAAGGGTGCAACACAACATAGGGTTTGTGCTTGAGTCTTCTCGCCGTCTCTTATCTATCAATTGTCCTGGGGATCTGTACACTGGAGAGCCTAAAGGTTGCACTTGCCAATTTGTTGTCAGTTACACCAGTTGTTTCAGAGGTATCCTGTGCATGGACAAGAATGAGATGTCCCACCCTTCAGTTGTAGCTCCATTTGGCAATGAACTCCTATTTTGTTCCTTCGAGCTGACCATTTGCAAGCATGTGATATTATCCTATGACCCAGGAGGGCCGGCTCTTTTGCTTGATGGGGTTGGAGGTATTCACGAGTTCCGCTTGATCATCATCGGCTTGAGGGCAAGCCGAATTTCAAGGAAGGGAGAGTGTAACACCCCCACTATGGGCTGTCACCCTACAGTCGCAACTTGGGCCTGGGCTACAAGATGGGCCAACCATTGGAGGCTGAGTCGCACATGGGCTACATATGCAGTCGGGAGAGCATGGATGGGGGGAACGGATTGAAACGTCCGAATCTTCTCGTCCTCCTGCTACCTATCTCATCCCTCTGTTGCTGATCCTCACCCCAAATTCCCCTTGTATCTCTTGATTTGTACTCGATATTGGTACTGATCCGAGTGTCCGTCCCATATCCATATTTGGGTCATGACATAGAGATCACTTTTTTTTGAACTTTGGAAGAGAGATCACATTTTTTGTTTGAACTTTGGAAGAGAGATCACATTCGGTACCCTGACAGCTCCTATAAAGGCGCCCTCTGAGCTAACTGGCGCTCACGCGCGGAAGCTCATGGGCTGGCCCAGCTGTGTTTTGGTTAAAAGCATGGCTGGTAGGCCTACAACCGCACCAGACCGAGGTGGAGCTAGCCCCTTGTGTTGAGGGGCTCAAGGCTTAAATTGACAATACATCTATATCTATAATCTATAACAATATAAAAAGACCCAAAGGGGCAGATCCAAATCATCTCGACCGCCAAATCATGTTATCTAGCGGTTCAAATCGCTCCAATGTTGAGCACCAAACATGTTTAATGCTCTAATTACCCATCACTGCCATTGATTATAAACACGTTTTGACTCAACGCTATCCCATGAAATCTGCCATGTAATTAATATCCTACCATTCCCGCGAAAAAACTAATTGATATCTTACCAAATATCAATGTGCAACAGATATATCTTACCTAATATAACGTGCAACTAGTACTCTACCTAATATAAACGTGCATTGCACGTACATTATTACTAGTTGCTCCCAGAAGCCTATCATGGTGGAAACAGTCTGTGTTGAACTTGCTATCTCAATGATGGCTGGCCCGGCGGATCGCTCTAGCGACATGTATGTGGTTACAGCTCCGACGATGAACCACCTTTTATTTGCTGATGACAGCCTGTTGATTTTTAAGTCAAGTCATGATGGGGCAGTTGAAGTATCAAACCTACTGGCAATTTATTGTTTGGCATCAGGACAAAGGATAAACCATGACAAGTCCTCAATCTTTTTCAACAGAGGATGCCCTCAGACGGTACGTGATAGCGTCAAGGATGTATTTCATGTTCAAAATGAATCTCTCAGTGACAGATACCTGGGCATGCCAACTGATGTGGACCACTCAAAAAACGGTACTTTCATATACTTGAGAGACCGAGTTTGGGAGAAGGTGAGGGGATGGATGGAGAAACTATTATCTGCTGTAGGCAAGGAAGTGTTGATCAAGTCAGTACCGCAGGCAATACCTGGATATTCAATGGCATGTTTTCGTCTACCTCGAGGTCTGTACGAGAATGTCACTTCTCTGATTAGACAGTTTTGGTGGGGTAGCAAGTAGGGGAAGCAGAAGCCTTGTTGGGTCTCTTAGGATATGATGACGAAGCCCAAACACTTGGGAGGTCTCGGTTTTCAGGATCTCGAGATTTTTAATCTTGCTCTCTTAGCCAGGCAGGCTTGGCGGATGCTTCATAACCCTACAACTCTCAGCTCTCGAATCCTTAAGGCGGTATATTACCCGGAAACATCTCTCTTTGAGGCTGGATTGGGGTCGCACCCCTCTCAGATTTGGCAAGCGGTTTTGGATGGGAGAGACACGATGGTGCAGGGACTAATCAGGAGAATAGGAGATGGCGAGTCCACAAATATTTGGAATGATAACTGGATTCCTAGGGATAATATAAAGAGGCCGATTACATCATTAATATACCCCAACCGTCCACAAATATTTGGAATGATAACTGGATTCCTAGGGATAATATAAAGAGGCCGATTACATCATTAATACCCCAACCACCTAGGAAAGTGTCTGACCTCATTGATCATACATCTTTTACGTGGAATGCGCAGCTGGTCCGGACCGTATTCATACCGATTGATGCCGAGGCAATCCTGAAAATTCCCCTATGTACAAGGCAGACCGCAGATTTCTGGGCGTGGAATGAAGAGAGAAGGGGTGTCTTTTCTGTCCGCAGTGCATACAGAATGATTCAAACTATGAAACTGAACAGAGAAGCATGGCTGGATGAACAAGAGGGATCATCTCATGTAGGAACGGACAGTTTGGGATGGACAGATTTATGGAGAATTAAGGTTCCTTCGAAGTTGAAAAAATTCCTGTGGCGTTTGGCTCAGCATTCTATACCTACAGCAGCGCTCCTTAATCATCGCCATATGTCATCAACGAGCGCATGCTATTTTTGTGGTGTAGAGGATACGTGGAGGCACACAATGCTTAATTGTTCAGCAGCAAGAAGTACTTGGGCACTGTCTACAGATGCAATTACTGAACAGTTGAGTACAAACGTTGATGATGATGCAAAACGTTGGTTGTTTGCTATGCATGATTCGCTTGCACATGCCGAGTTCATCACCTTTGTAGTGACTCTTTGGGCAGTGTGGGGAGCGCGACGGAAAGCAATATACGAGGACATCTATCAAAGCCCATTTGCTGTCCATAGCTTTGTGCAACATTACCTAGGGGAGCTGCGAGCAATCCAACCCAGGGTGACTCAGGTGCCTGTTTCATCCCCGAACAGGCCAACACAGTGGATCGCGTCGTCTGTTGGGCTAGCAAAATTAAATGTTGACACCGCTGTTGGGAGAGGAGGATCATATGGAGCCGTCGGTGCCATTCGCAGAGATCAAACCGGTATGTTCCTTGGTGCATCAGCAGTGGTTTTCCCAAATATTTCTGAGCCGGCAACTCTTGAACCACTGGCCATCAGGGAGGCGTTGGCCTTAGCAGATGATTTGTACTATAGGAGCATTCAAGTGGCGTCGGATTGCAAAGTGGTAGTGGACGATATACGACAGAAGAACCCAACGCTCTACGGGGCGATCATACATGAAATCATACACTGGAAAACTCTTTTTACTTTCTGTAATATTATCCATGAATTTAGGACCTCGAACGTCGAGGCTCACAAACTCGCGAAGCACGCATTATCCCTAGAGTCTAACCGCCATGTTTGGTTAGGTCAGCCCAATGATCTTCATTTCGTCCCTGTAAACATTGTGACGATTAAATAAAAATCTTCGGAGTTTGCCTAAAAAAATGTATGTGGTTACAGAGATTGTGGAGCTGCCAAAAGAATGACACTCCCGGGTTTGAAAGATTAACCGAAGGTAAAACAAGGCCAGACACGCTATGGCTGCCATTGGTCGTGGACAAGAAAGGACATGTCACCCCCCCCCCCCCCCCCCCCCCCGCGCAAAAAAAACATCTTGGCTGGTGGGCTAGCGACCGTTGCATATTGACCGGTTGGCTGGCGGTCACAGTAATGTATATATATACATATATATTGGTGACCTGTGTAGTTCATATTATTCATGTTCTTTAACAAATAATTGTACTAGAGGCATAAAAAACTCGACAGGTCCAAATACTTTAATCCATCAAATTGTACAATGCAATCGACTAATCTATCATGCGGCTCCGGCTAGTTGCACCTACATGGCGTTTCATGCTAGTAAATCACTCAGGCACGAGGCACATAATGAGGTGCAACTAAAGTTGTCAGAATCGAGATTCTGAATCGGATCGGAGTTCCGTTGGTAGGATCGTGAGTCGTAGAATCATAACTAACAGGATCGTAGAATCTTATATTCTATGAGCAAAATCGTAGAATCGGAGTGGCTACTTTGGATCGTAAGGTGACTTGAGTCGCGATCATGACCCTGTTTTTTTTTCCAATATTCATTCTTAATCCCTTCACATGTTTGTTGATTGTTTGTTTTATGATAACTAACCAGTCTTTCCGGCTGGTCCCTTCACATGTTTGTCGCCTGGTATGCATCCGGCCTGGCAAAGAATAAGAGGCCTCCATTGCGGAGATGGTGTGGGTGGTGCTATCCTGGTGATGTCAAGTGACGAGCAACGCGTGGCGGATGATGGAACACCACATAGTTGGCATCGTCACCCAACGGGGCATGCCACATTGCTCCTTGTGTACTACTTCACGTCGGGCGAGCATGGTTCATCTTGCGCAGCTATGCCCACTGTGTGTGTGTGTGTGTGTGACAACTCCCCCTCTCCCAGGGCAACGTCGGTATTCACTAGACTTGTGCAATCGAGACATCATGACACATGTACTGAAAAAATTAATTGCGTGCAACAAATAATATGCGTATGGGAATCATAAGGTAACATCAATGGACGTAGGATCATAACGAAATATGTAAGGTCACATATAAGTCTTGCACAAGATTTACAATCATCTTTTAAATTGTGCGGGGTTACAAGAATATGGCCAACATGGATGGACTAGTGCTCCACTTGGGTCAAGCAAGGAAGATTTTTGTTTATTAAATATGAAAGTAAAGTAGAGTGAATGACGTGACACATCACAAAGCTCATAGCTCGAGAGAGATGTAGTGAAACCCCCAAAAGTAATCTCCGTAAGATACTTGCATAAAGCAAATTTTGTTTTTCAAACGTTCACTCTATAACATTTGTAACCATGATCTCTCAAAATTCTGTTGTACGAAAGGAAGTGTTAACTCAGACACAAATATGCTTAATCATAATTACAAAAATGTTAGCAATTAAGAAGACTCATGTTTAAAATAGTACTGCAGTATGATCTGAGCCATTCTACCTAGGGAGACGGCCAGCGGCACTAATTAATACAAGCACTATTGTATTTACAATGATGAACACAATCACATTAAAGGCATAATATACAACAAAGGGGAACTGTCGACTTATGCGTCTTTTGGAACGCCGTAGATGTTCAGAACAACCGCCAACCAAAAACCGCACAACACCTAGAAATGATCCGGGCATTGCAAAGCATGCAAGCAGTGTCGTCAGGATGTACAACCCGCCGTACATCAGCTGAGACAATGCAATCTTCATGGGGTTCTTGTCGCTCACCACGGCGGCTATAGCCATGAAGAAGGCTAGCATCATGCTATTCAGTGCCACCCAAAGGAAATGCATTGACACAATGAAGCCTATCCAGTTGCGATTTGTCCGTGAAGCTCTCCCATAGATAAGCAGTATTGTTGCGACCACAGATGTGGTCACGGCAATGGTGTCCAACACCAAGAAGGCGTTGTAGAAACGATCCCCGTCAAGATTTGCCTTTCCATCAGATCCATATGATCCAGGCACGTTGAATGCTGCAGAGAAGGCGATTGTCGCCACGAGTGTGGAGACAATCGCAAGATTTTTCGATGTCATCTCTCACCATTTCATGATATCCTGACCCTTCCATTTCTCTATATGGTCTTGCCTCTCTGGCCTGAACCGTGCTCCAGAAATATACAGTTTCACCACTAGCTTTATCTGCATATTCATAAACAAACATTATGTATATGAACTCCATGTGTATTTGTCTCTTGTTTTCATAGTACCATGAATTATGTCAAGCAAATTACTGGAAAAAATACAACAATAAGCATCTATATTTAGTCATAGAATAGATTGTTCTCTCGGCCTCTGCATCAACGAATCCACACATCTCACTAACTATTTATACTAGATGCATCCCTTAGTATTGTGATGAGGAAGTACTTGCAAGTTAAAATATCTCATAAACATCGGAAATGAAGAGGGTAATTACCATTGAGTAGAAACCAGTTGAATCCTCTATGAGATCAGATGGTGTCCGGCCAGCATTGTTCATCATGTGGGTATGCACCTTCTTACACGCTAACAGCTTGGAGATGACCTTGTGCTCCCCTGCCGCCACCGCCAAATGCAGCGGCGTGTTCCCTTCCTTGTCTTGCATGTTCAGAAGATGTTCCAGCATCCTGTTTTCGATAACATAGGACATGACCGAAGAGTGGCCCTTCATGGCTGCAACATGTACAAAGCTTCTGCCCCGGTTATCGCGAATGTCGGCGCAAGATGGGTATAGTTCCAGCAGCAGGCGGACGGCGGCTACATGGCCCATCCTTGCCGCGGCATGCAGAGCTGAGACGCCGTCGCTGTCCTGCAGATATGCGGTGCTGGGCGGTGAATGTGTTAAGAGCGCTTCGATGATCGAGCAGTCGCCGTCGGATGCGGCGAAATGCAGTGGGCTGCTCTTGTTTGTGTCAAGGTTGCTGGCGAGTGCTGGCCTCCACTGCAAGAGCAAGTCAACCATTTCTGCAGATGAAAGGGTAGTTTGTTACGTTTGCTATGGTTGGAGAATTGTTGAACTGTTGTCAAAGGGTAGGGGATATCAGATGATCTATCTTAGGAATACAGATATTCAGTTGAAAACTTCAAGGAACTGTAATAACACTAAATTCAAAGAGGTTGTTTTGACTTTTGAGAGGTGTTCTGATTTCAGGACTGCCTGAAAGAAAATTCCCCGCAAAGAAAAAGAAAGAAAATTCACAGGATGAGAAAAGTTGGACACGTTTAGGATGGGCAAATGGGTTGCGTTATCTTGTGCACAAATGGAGCAGTTTCATTGGCACGATTTGCCGAATTATACTGTATTTTTTAAACAACATAAAGTTGATCTGCAAGAGTGCAAGGCACCACAAATTTAAAATTCAAGTTGACCTTGTATGTGCACAGATGTCACAACTCCATATGCGTCACACCCAAAATGGTCAACCTCTCACAAACTATAGCATTTCCTCAAAAAAAAAAAACTATAGCAGGCTAACTGTACGAAACTACGAGTTGCCCATTGAACAACGCAACGTGTTCCCTTCCTCTATTTTGACCACAGATGTTGACATGAAGCATGGAATTTTTTTCTGGTGCAATTGAAAAGGGCGAAGAAAACAAACCTGAACTCTGGAGAACGGCGGCGTGCAAGGCATTCTGCGAGCTCGGTCCGGCGGCCGACGCGTCGCCGCGCGAGGCGATGGCTCTCACGGCGTCCACGGACCCGCTCATCACCGCCAGCTACAGAGCCGACACGCCGGCGCCGTCCACCTCCGCGGCGAGCTCCGGCGCCAGCTTCATGAGCCTCTCCACCGCCTCGCGGCCAGGTGCAGCGCCGTGTCCCCGGCGTCGTTCCTGCCGCGGAGGATCCCGCGGAGCGCGTCCTCCTCCACGTTCGCCCGCGCCAGCCGGACGACGGCCTCCGCGGCGTCCGCGTGGCCGGCCCTCGCGGCGCTGTGCAGCGGCGTGTCCAGCGCCCGGTTCACGGAGGACAGGAGGGAGCTGTCGTGGTAGCACACCTCGGCGATGAGCCCTCCGTGGCCCTGCCCGGCGGCGATGTGCAGGAGCGTGTTCCCCTCTCCGGTGACCTCCTGGGTCGTACATGGTCGCCCATGGTGATCAACAACCGCGATACCTTTGGAGTGCGCTGCCGGCGGTGCGTCGCCGCTTCTTCCCGCCAGGAGGCCGGCGACCTCCTGCGGGCGCCCCTGGAACGTGGCGATGTAGAGCCGGGAGCACATGAAGGAGCTTCCATCATCCTTGAAGTCACCGGCTGCTTGTCTGAATTCCATAATATAAGTCGTCTGTCTGTTGAAGTTGGACATAATTCTGGTTTTTGGGGGCTTATATCTGTCCTTATATTCATGGAGGAAATGGGTCATGCTTCACAAGGAGTCGGTCAGAGGAATCCTCTCCGTCCATACCAATACCATTCATTTGACATGTGTAGTATAGCATATCTTCTGTTGAATGGGGTTTACAGGTGGTACTCGAGAGGCCGGCATTGTCAAAGATAACAGTCTACACCATGCTCTCTTTATAAATAAAAAATGATGCCCCGTCTTTTGTACTCCCTCCGTTCCATAATGAGCGTCGAAAAACGTCTTACATTATGAGACGAAGGAGTAGCTTGTGACTACAAACAACTGCACTTTTGTTGGTAAGAGCACGGAGATGAGCGGTTGCAGAGGGGCGCCGGGGGGAGGGCGGTGGGGAGCTGGGGACGGGTGTCGGCGTCCGCGCTGCGTTGCCAGGCGACTGGGGACTGCATGGAGGAGGAGCCGCCCCTGTCCACCCGGGACCGCTGCAACACAATGTGGAGGGCGAGCTCCTCATTGCCCTCGCCGCGCTGCAGCGACTCCCAATCGACGGGGTCGTCATCGCCAGATCCGCCGCCAAACGCCGCGCTGCCGGAGCTCGACATCGATGGGACAGGAAGGGGAGGGGACGAGACCGGGAGAGGAGGATGGAAAGAGTGGAGTGGAGAATTCGAGACTACGTTGACCAGAGTCTATGGTTGTACCACGTGGTGTATATGTGGGGACATGGTGGATTAGCATGGCCCGGTCCGACGTTGCGTACACGTCCTGGCCTCTCATATCCATCTCAGATATGGGTTGCATGGCCTAGACGTTTAGTGATGGGGCGTAAGGTGTCTGGTTGGGTTGCAAAATAATGATCGCTTACTGATCGGACCGTTAGCCTAAACGCGTACAGCTAAAAACAACTGTAGAGCACAAGTCAAGCACTCCAGAGGGAATAAGCATTGCATATGTAGCAATAGTGCACCGACCTACGACCATCTACAATAAAAGATGCAAATTCGGAGATGTAAAACATGAGGTGTAAAATTTTACATCTCTAAAACTGCTTTTTGCATCTTCAAAAAAAGTGCCAACTCCAACAGCTGATGCAAAACGGAGTTGTAAAAGAGCAACTCCAACAGATGATGCAAACTAGAGATGTAAAACCGGCCGCTGGCCGCGTGACTATGTACAAGTAGTCGGCATGAGCGCCGGGGGCCGAGCGCCGGTGGACCGAGCGGCGGCAGCAGGTGCGTCGGCGGCTGAGCGGCGAGAGTCGAGAGGTCGAATGTGGCGGGCGGAGCTCGAATGGCCGGCAACGCGGCTGCGAATCGAGCGGCGGATTGGTCGCGAAGGGGCGATGGCCGTGCGGCGCGAGAAGGTCGAGTCTGGCACTGGAAAAGCGACGGCGATGTGGAGGCAAGTGTATGGCTCGAATCCGACGGCAGCGGGGCGAGCTCAAATCATGCGGCGGCGAGGCGGTGATTCAGTGGCGGGGAAGCGGCCAATTCAGCCGATTTGGAGGCAGGCGACGGCAGAGCAGCGGCGAAACCGGTAGCATGGGCAATGGAGTGGCCGGATTTGGCAGCGGGGCGGCGACGACATGGTGCGGTGGGCGAGTGTGACGGCGGCAGAAGTGCGGCGGGACAGGCTCAAATTGGCAGCTCCTAAATGGCTACGGGGGCGCTGCGGGGTGGGTCAGACCAGCGTCGGCTGTGGCAGAGGAGGTGGCGGGGTCGTCGGAGTCGGCCATAGCCCGGGCGGTGGTGGGCGAGCGGCGAGCCGGAGGCGGCTGGTCACGCCGAAGTGAAATGAACAAAAGTCGGACAGTTGGTGGACGGTTGTGTTTTTACATCTTCTGTAGGTGGAGATGCAAATTTGCACCACAAGGTGTTATAGTTTACATCTTCGGGAGGCACAGATGTAATGTTTTTTTGCATCTACATCATTTGTTGGAGAAGGGTTTTTGAGCCTCGGAAATGTAAAAGTTAGTTATTTTTGCATCTACATCATCTATTAGAGATGCTCTACTAGTCGGCCTTTAAGCCTGCGGTTTTTTCCTTCCTGGAAAATTTTTGATTGACAACTTATTACAAAAATAGGTAAAAGGTGTATTCGCTAAGATTGAAAAAGTTCACATACTAGATCAATAATGTTTGTGCATATGAAATAGAATATTGATAGTGTATTTTTAAAATTAATGTGTAAAAAATACTAATGTAATAAATAGATTCATGCAACAGTTCATGGATTAAACTTTTTTTCATACATGTAAAAATTGTTACATTACTCTGGGAAGAATTTAAAATAAAACAGAAAGGAAATGCATAAATCGAGAACAGAAGAAAGAAAAGGAATGTATTTTTTTTAAAGAACAGAAAATAAGCACAGAACAAATGCAAGGGACAATACAAAGGAAAAAAAGTGACAAAGGAAAAGGAAAAGGAAGACAAAGAAAGGAAAAAAGAAAGAAAAGAAACCGGCAAAAGTAGCTCAAGGTCAGCTACCATTGGCCCAAAATGTAGTCAACAGGTATGCACGTGCATGACTTGAATCTACAAATGACTACTTTCGTCGGAGTGGCTCGGGAGGAACGATAGAGTTTTCGAGCGGAATTTGTGACTTGGGTCCAAGTATGCACTAGCGGAGAGCAAGACGGGTAGTCCTTTTTCGGTTGTAATGTGGAGGTGGCTCCAGTCAGTCATAGGGGCTGATATAAGTGTGTTTGTAACAACATTCCTCTATCTATCAATAAAAAGACACATGATTCTTACGTGTGTTCTTGAAACGAAAAGTATTACACAACTCAATTATCATACCGTCGACCGCCAGTGGTTGTTTTCTTTCAGGAATTTTTTTGATTCATAGATTAATAAAGTAGAAAAATCATATTCATGAAAATTTTAAAATGTTCACATACTAGATAAGTGATGTTGATGTGTATGAAATAAAATATTCATTGTGTATTTGAGAAAACATTAATGTGATTTTTAATGGTTCATAGATTTGTTTTTTTCATACGCATGCATACACATATATGTTTCATTTCTGTAGGAAAAATGTTCAATTTTTTTAAAGGAAAACATAAATGAAGAACAAGATGTGAAAAATGATTTATTAAAAAAATAAGAAAATAAAAAGCAGAACAATGAAATGGAAAATAAATAAGAAATAAGAAGTGACAAAGGAAAAGGAAAAAGAAAAGACAAAGGAAGGAAAAATGGAAAGGAAAGAAGAGAAATTGGCAAATCCTTCTGAACATTGACAAAATGGGCTGACCCCGAGCGCGTTTGAGCGGGAAAATATAAGGTGCTCCCTTCCATGTGGTGCTTCCTATGCTCCAAGTCTAAAACATCAATTTTAATTGTTTCCAAAATTCGGAAAAAAATTGTGAATGTTCACAAGGAATGTGACTACACCCTCTAAAAATTTCTGGTCCAAACTCAAAATGTACATTGAGAAACAAAAATGACAAATTCAGATGTGAATAGTGTCAAATGTTGCTTTTGTCTATTTACGACACTATTCATGCTAGGTTTCACATTTTTGTTTCTCAATGTGCATTTAGAATTTGGACATGAAATTTTAGGAGTTGTAGTCACATTCCTTGTGAATATTAATATTTTTTCCAAATTTTTTTGCAACATTTAAAATTGATTTATTTGAAGTTGGAGCATGGGGAGCACCCCAAGGATTGGAGTACTTGATATTTTCCCGTGTTTGAGCCTATGTTTATGAGCCACCGTTGGGCCAAAATGTGGTCGACAACTATACACGAGGATACATTTGAGAGTCCTCTGGCAACCCATTATTTCATTAAATCTTTTCTTAAGGACATCCAAATACTTTCTAAATCGAATCAGTCTATGAGCAGAAGTACATTGTTGAGGCCATCAAAGTGGGCTACCCCCGCTACCAGAGTATGTGAAAATTAATGCCAATGTTGCTGTGATGAATCAGAACTTTGGTGCAGCTGCAGCGGTATGCCGGGATAACAGAGGAGTGGGGTGCTTCATCTATTATGTTTAGACACATTTTCGACCCTATCACACTTGAGGTTTTGGCAGTAAGGGAGGCATTCACAGTTGCGGAGAATCTATATGTACAAAAGATTCAGGTGGCATATGATTGTAAGAACGTGATGGAAGATGTCAAGCAGGGATCCTCGACGGATCATGGAGCTATTAGTTATACATGAAATCATAGAACAATCTATAGTTTTTCTACTTATATTATACATGAATTTAGAAGCTCAAATTTCGAGGCTCACAATCTCGCTAAGCAAGTGTCATCACTTAGGTTTGGTCATTGTGTCTGGTTAGCGCTATCAGGGGATTTATATTTTATTCTTGTAAATGTTTTGATGATCTGAATAAAGCTTAGCGAGAATGTCTCAAAAAGAAAAGGTATGCATGTGCATGTGTATGACTTGAATCTGTACGAACGACTACTTTCACTAGTGAAGTCGTTCGGAAGGTGTACCCTTGCAAATGTCACTTACTCCCGTCTTCTCTAGTGCTGACAAATGACACACTGCATGTGCTACACTTGTCGCAACCAGGGAGGTTTTGTGGGATTTCTCTCCATGCATGGAATGCACGGGTAAGTTTGTGTCTTTCTTTTTCCTAGATTCCTTTTTACAAATATTTATCTCTTGAATTAGGTGCACAAATCATAAATTGTTAGCACTACTGCAATTTTTGTGTTGAAAGATTTAAAATTAGTTATCATATTGATAGGTTTTGATGAACTTTTTGGACGAAATCCGTGTTTTTAACTAGTACTAATACTTCTCCTTTAAAACTGTACTAACCCGTGCTTTCAAGTAAGCAAACTCGTGCTTCCGCAGGTTGTGTGCTTCACGTGAAACCACAGTTGTGTTTCACCTTTTTGAGGACACATGATTGCAAAAACTGGAGAAAAAAGGAGACAAAAAACCCAGAAAACTAAAAAGACAAAAAATAAAGACCAAGAAAACTAGAAATGAAAAAATAGACATGAAAGAGTAGAAGCATTGTTTGTGCTTGACGCAGACGAACAAATGTGCTTGCAGCGAAAAAACAATTGTGCTTCACTTTTTGTGAAAGTACAGTTGACCTTTCACATGAAAGAGTATAACTATGCTTTACACGAAAACAAAAAATAGAGACAATAAAGAGAAACCCGTAAAAACCAAAACAAAATATCGAAAATCCAAAAAAACAAAGACCAAAGAAAATCATAGAAAAACCTTTCCAATGGGAAAAGTGCCCATCACGTGTTGAATTATAGATGGGCCTAGGCCCTCTGAAAATGTTAGAGGTCCATGTGGGGTGTAAATAGTGGAGGAGAGTGAAGATCCCTTTATAGGGATTCTTTTCTCTTCTACGTGCTATTGAAGCTTGAGAATAGAAGTGATACACGCGCACTCCTTCTCTGATGTCCGCCACACATCACACACACGCCGTGTTTCGGTTACAAGTCGGGTCAAGTTTAGACCTATGTCATGTGTGCTCTTGATTGGAATCGATAATTAGTTACGAGTCATTAGACATGCTACGAATCCAAGGCGTCAGATCATGGACTATTTGCCGACTCGGGCGTGGGTCCAGCCCCACGCTCTCCTATCACGATCGCTTATATATTGAAGGTGTTGGTAACCCTCACCATCATGTAGAACAGGTCACATATGCGTCCTTTCGCTCCTGCTGCCTTCGGCAATCACATCCCATAGACCGCGTGCACGGTCGTAGGGGAGAGCAGGCAACTGGAACCCCTTCCTCTCTGATCGTGCACCAGGAGAAGGGAGGATTAGGTTTTTGGGGCGCGTCTCAAGTGCGACTGCTCGCTGCTATTCACCGGCTTCAACCACGTCCTCGACATCTTCAACATCACCTATATATAGTCAAACCACCGAATCCGAGAAAAGGGCTGTCAAGGATGCTATTGCCGCCATCGTGGGTTTAACATGGCCAAATGATCCGGATCTATTATCATTTTTGTGTGTATTCTATTTTTTTTGCAAAAATGATCCGGATCTATTATCAAAGTTTAGCGGAAGTACAAAGCATCTCAAACATAATAAAAATTACATCAAGATTCTGAGACCACCGAACGACCGCTGCCGTCGTTAGAACGAGCCGACACGCGCCACTGTCGCCGATCCTATACCAGAGCCGGCTTGACCTTGTCCATGACAGCCGGGAAGTCTTCGTGCACGCGCCCTTAAGGAGCAGCGCCCTGGAGCCGCAGTCGTCGTCGTCAAACCCATGAATAGATCTGAAACACCTGACACCAAATCTCACCACATGACGAGAAACCCTAACATCATCATCTCAAGGAGACGGCAGGAATCTACGCCGGAGCATCGTCGATTGCGTATAGATGGGCGAACTCGAGGAGGATCTGAGCCCGAAAAACATACTCGAAGAAGAAGCGATGCCATCCACCCGAGCGCCGCACATGCAAGGACTAAAAAAACCCTAACCTAAACTACTAATCGGAGCGGGGGCATCAGGATTCCCCTCCCCGCCAACAACACGCGTCACATGACGGTGTTGTAGTGCTCCGTTTTAAGAAAAATGTCCGTTGGTTGCCTTCTGCAGAGGGTAAGGGCATCTCTAACACGGACCTTCAAATTGCCCGAAAACGTTCAGACCTATCTGTTAGGACGCTCCAAGCCATCCAAGGTCATCCCACATTTGTCTGCGGACTAGTCCGAATATTTCCCGCAAATCGAAAGCAAATCAAGGGGCTTTGCGGGAGTTCCGATGTCTGCCATGTAGGACTCCGACACCCCCAGCCCACTCAAAATTGAGGCGGAGCCCATGCATTTGGATCGTTCCGCACCGTTTTCACGCCAAAAGCCCCTCTTTGTCCACCGTCTTCGCTTATATCGCCGCCGCTCTCCACCCTAGCGGCTGATAAGGAGACGGCTGGTGACGAGGAACTGATGACAGAGTCAGCGAGGAGGCTCGGATAGCCGGTCTGGCAGGGCAAAATGTCGGTTTTTGCACGGTTTGCCTGATTGAAACTTTTTGTGATCGGACACATGTAAAAACTATGGACATTCACCTGTTTTTTGTTGTGATCGGGCTATGAATACTACACTTTAATTTGCTTAGTTCATATTGCTATGAATTTGAAGTGAATTGTCGGAACTGGACGGACATATAGAGAATGTGATTGAATGGACTCTATATAGAGAACGTTGTATATGATGTACCCGACACACCCAGTCGCTTTTGTTCAGGGCACATTGATTCTATGGCTCAACCTCACACTCCACCGCTACGATCTGTGGTCACATGAGCTGACAACCATGTGTGACAACTTGGGCAAGCTGAGTTACCGGCCAGGCAAACTTGAGCCTGCCAGGAAGAATAGGAACTCCTTCAACGTGGTACCCTACATAGAAAGTCTCGTTCCACTCAGTGCTCGCCCCGCCTTACTCTCATAGTCGTTTGGGCTGGCTTGAAGTATTATTTTCCTTACTTTTGAGTGAACTTGTTCTTTTCCCGCGACAGAGAGATTGCTTTTGTTTCCTATATTGTGTACTAATTTTTGTATGTCATCCACATGCTTGATCCCCCCCCCCCCCCCCCTCTCTCTACGTCCATCTCCCCTACGTTTCTCCACACGCTTAATTTTTTGATTCATACATATTTGTCTCCTCCGCTCTGTTTTTCTCGTCCGTGACCCATCATGATGGGCATCCTCGGTTGGAGTCGAACTCTACTACATCCTTTGACGCCTTCCATATAACTTATCCAATAACTATCGGCTTCAAAGAGAGGAGAAGGTGGGTGGATCACCCATGGAGGCAAAGGAGCAGTAGACGGATTCGTTCCGGGTTAGGTGATCCGGAGGTCAGGGATCGGGGCGACATGAAAGCCCAGGAACCCATTCGTTTCAGGGTGCACCTGAGCATGGCGACCGGTTTCGACTCCGCCTGCGTGAAGGTCTGCAGGTCCTGGTGTTGAACAGGGGCTCCATGTCGGTTGGGGTGCCGTAGAACTCGTCAATGTCGTCCGCGGTGCCGTATTCCAGTAGCAGTCCACGAGTCTGATGCTGTCCGAAGAGCCTGCCGCCCTACAGGTCGAAGGCCACCGTGAGAGAGCGCCGTCGGCCACGCGGGGCGGTCTGTTTTTTCTGCATCAAACGGCTCAGAGCTAGTCCCATGGATTGATAGCGTCAGTCACACGTATGACGGCGGGCGGAGAGTTTTCATTACTAGTAGTTATAGGATCAGTCACACGCACGCACGGTCACGGCGGTAAATCCAATCCTAATCCAACACTGTTTACACCTTGTTTTGTTTTGAAAGAGTAACCTAATCCGAGGCTGCCATGGACACCGTCTTCAAGCCGGAAACCTCATGTGTGTTGTGAATATATTACACACGTATCCCCACAACTACTACTAGCAATCAACCGCAGTGCTTGTTTCTTTTGTCTTCTGTGTTTTTCCGTTCTTCTCCATGTACGCCATCACCATGATGACTTCCAATGGGGCCCTGCAGAAAAGAAATAAGGCGCCGAGTCCCGAGCTGCCGGACGAGCTTCTTTTAGAGGTCATGTCCCGACTGCCCGTCAAGTCTCTTCTTCGCTTCAAGTGCGTCAGCAAGGCCTGGCGCACAACGATATCCGACCCCTCCTTTGTCCAGTTGCATCTCAAGATATCCGCCCGCAGATGGGAGCAGAACCCATCCTTCCTCATCGCCCCGCACACCCTGGACCGCGACATCCAAGGCACTATTTTCCCTGGTAACATCGAGTTCTACCAGTGGCAGCAAGGCGTCTCCGAGGCTCGTCTCGTGCACGACAGGGACTTATTCCGCTTGGTTCGCTTCTTCTCCCACTGTGACGGCCTGGTGCTTGTCCCCACGGGCACCAAGGTGTACCTCTTCAACCCGGCCACTAGGGACGCCCTCACGCTTCCGGAGAGTAGTCACAACAAGGTGCCCAGCTTCATCCACCACCCCGTTGGGTTCGGCCGTCATCCTCGCACTGGCATGTACAAGGTAGTCCGGTCCTTATTCGGTTCGACAGACTGTAAAACTGGGATCGTCAGCATAGGGATGGAGGTGTGTACCGTGGGCGGCCCTGCTCCTCCTCAATGGAGGGAAATCGCAGGGGATCAGCCGTACGCCCCTGTGTCATCGGTGCCCGCTCAATCTGTCAAGGGGGGTGTATACTGGATAGTCGACGATATCAACTTCGAGCCGCGCCCGCGTGGCCTCCTACGCTTCGACTTGGCCGACGAGGCATTCAACCTCATCAGTTTGCCTTCTGATCTGTCGGACCTCGGAGATGACGACAGTGACAATGATGGTGACAATGAACACTTCAACTTGAGTGTGTTGCATGGGGAGTTGTCTCTAACCGGCTATCGCGTCAATGAGCCTAACGACGTGCATCGGCTGGTGGTGGTCTGGGCGCTCATGGAAGACGGGGCAAGCTTCGTGTGGGACCCGCGTTACACGTTGTATGTCATGGAACCGTGCCACCCAATCGCTTTTCTTCCGGGCACGTTGATGCTACGGTTCAATCGCAAGCTCTGCCTCTACGATCTGCAGTCACGTGAGCTGGCAAATGCTTGTGAGTTGAGCAAGATGAGATGCCGGCGTCATGGGTCAACCGAACTTGAGCTTGCTTGGAAGCATGTGTACTTCTGCAACGTCATACCCTACATGGAAAGTCTTGTTCCAGTCGGTGCTCACATGGCCTGACTCTGATAGCTTTTGAGATAGTGAGTTTTTTTTTGCAAAAGAGATATCGCTATTTTTAGCTTTTTTTAGAAACACCTGTAATTGTATTCATACTCATAACTATTGCATGTACAATGATTTGGATCTAAGATAATAATAATAATAATAATACAAAGTAATCCATACAACTAAGAATCTTTATCTAATAATAAAGCAAATTGGGTTTCTTTCGTCCGTCATGGCATTTTTCAGAAAAGTCCATATATTTCAGAGAATTCAACTCGCAGTCTTGTTTTAAGTTAAAATGAATCATTATTTTCATGTTTTACACAAAAGTCCGTGTCTTTTACTGAAATCAACCCGTCGTTCGGATCTAAGTCACACCCGAACCGTTATTTTACATTTTTCGAAACCCCCCCCGGATGTTTTAGGTAATTCATCCGCGGATCATATTTAAGTCAAACAAATGCTTTTTAAAATCATCCATATCTTTTAAACCGTAACTCCGATTTGAACATTTTATATATGAAATTTAATTAGAAAAATATGTAGAATATGAATATGAGATTATTTTTACCTGTTAAGTATTTTTAAATATTATTTTGGAATATATTTGAGTCAAACCAAATGATTTTCTAAATGATTTGTATCTTTTAAACCGTAACTTTGATTTTAACATATTATATATGAAAGTTTATTAGGAAAATGTGTGGAATCCAAATATGATGTTAATTTTACATGTTAAATATTTTTAAAATATTTTTATGGAAGCAAACTTATAATTTATAGCACAAGATTCTTTTTTTCATACCGGCGGTGATCCAGATTGCAAATAAACACCCCACTATGACCATATACTGAAAAGAAAACATCGATAACTACACATGCATACCTCTAAAAAATATCACAGGGGAAAACAACAAATTTCTCATCGCGAGAGTGAGAGAAAGCGAGCGAGAGAGAGAGAGAGAGGGAGAGAGAGACGCCTTAGGATTAACCATATTCAACACACTTTTTTGTTGTTTTGTGTGAACACCGAGGCCATCACCGGCGAGAGTGAGAAGGAGGATAAGTGGCAACACAAATATGATGCCTCGAAAAAAAAAGATGGACCTATTGTGGTCTTGAGTGATGGTTGTTGAGTTAAGAGCGTGTGTTATGTTTTCTCTCCCGTTGCAATGCACGGGCTCTTTTGCTAGTTAAAATGAAATCTCCTGGAAATATCTTCTTCGTGGAATCAATCTCTGCTAGAAGGAATACTCCCAAGACTCTGATAAAGTGCCTGCAGTTGGACTAGAGCAACGATGTTGTCACTCTTTACCCGCAGAGCATTATCAGTAAAGGTTTTTGGAAGCGCCTTGAGTCGCCCATCCAAAAAGAGGGGAAGCCTTGATCGATGAATGCAGTTGGGTCAAGGATGATCGCCTAGAAATGCAGGTCGTCGGATCAAAAAATCTTTATCATGATGCCGATGAAAGATTTCACCTCCACAATGAATCAAACCAACAAAAAAATTCAAACACTAACATAAACTCATCAAATCCTAAAAACCAGATCTTCGAGGAAGTAAAACTCTCTAAATTCATGGTGCCACAAAAAACAATAGTAATTTTATACTCACAAAGCTACTATCACTAGACATTGACAAAGAACACAGAGCTCTCGAAGATCATCCCCCCTCCCAGCGCCTAGGTGAAAGCTGAAGGGAGGGGACATAAATTTATCTGGCGACGGCTGCTGAATGAGCCCTCCTTTTTAGCTAGTAAAAGAAAACGACAGAGATGTCGCTTGGTCGGTACAAGCCCATCTAGCATCTCCGATGATTAATTAAGCGACATGTTTCATGTCTAACTTATGTCGTGAAAGCTTATGCATGTGCTAAGAGCATCTACAGTCAAGCGTCTCAAATCTGTTTCAAACGCACAAGCGAGCGGACCGATCACTGAACGGTAAAAAAAATGATCCATCTGGACGCCTCAAACCGTCCTCAAACGTCCTGGCTGTCCGGTACCCTCATATCGAGCCCAGATATAAGGCGGATAGGGGGCGGCCCGAGCGCACGAGAGTGCATCCGCCACATCATCCCGGCCCACCACTGACCCCACGTCATCCCCACAAAACCCCAATATGTCCCTCTATGAACCCTAGCTCTCACTCCACTCTCCTCTCTCGCTCCATCCCCTCCTCTCCTCTGCCATTTTGACCGAATCCGGTGACATCCGGCAGATGTCTGTAAGTGCATCTAGTGCCCCTTAGTGATTTTGGTGCATTGAAGACTTATAGGTTAAGGGACTAATGCGTTTGTGAGTGTACACAGGTCTATAAGTTTATGAGGAGTTTGATATTTACAGAGAAAGTCGACCCCTAAAAATGAAGTTCTTCGACTGAAGACTTTAAATCTCTGCAGACTTTCTGAAGACTTTGAAAGTGAAGAAATTGGTGTGACCTTGAAGACTTGGTATTCATTCGAGGAACATGAAGCGTGAAGACTTTTGTTTTCGTAGTTTCATTTTCTCTTACTTGAGTCATAGGAAACACCGTACTGTTAAAGGGGGTCGAGGAAATACTAAGGAAAAATTTCCATGTGATGCTCAACTCAAAATCCTACACCTACCAATCCCTTCGAGTGAAGCCATTGGAAATCTCATACAGTCCAGTCATATTCTTCAGCGACAGAGACAAAATTCTTCTGGTCTCTGAGGAATTTGTTCTGACTGAGGAGTTAGGAATTCGCCAGTGCGGATTGCCTACACAGTGAGGAACATGATAGCCCTGAGGATTTTGCTACTCAAAATTCCGACCGTTGCTGTGCTATGCGCCAGCTGTCCCAAAATATCTATCCACCTAACGGTCATATCATTGAAGGGCATTTATGTCTTATCATGTCGGGCTGCTCCCTAGGCTATAAATAGCCGCCCCCTACAACCACTAGTTGGTTGGCTGCTCCGAGAGAAACTAACACTTGTCATTTAAGAGCAACCCATCCTCCGAGGACTTTGAGCAAAAATCATCAAGTGAGGAAAAACCCAAAACCCAAACACCTACAAACCCCAAGTGATTGAGCATCACTGAAGATATTGATCCTGCGTGGATCCGACGCTTGTTACCTTTGAAGACTGTGCTTCTTCCAGACGGTTAGGCGCCAAGGTCTAGAGCATCCAAGAGGAATTGTGGATCACCGAGTGACCAAGTTTGTGAAGGTTCGGAAGTCACCTGAACACTTACCACGAGTGATTGGACAAGGTCTGTGTGACCTTTGTTCAAGGAGAATACGGTGAGGACTGGGTGTCCTGAGCTGCGTGTTCAGGACTGGGTGTCCGGGACTGTGTGTCCTCGAGTTTAAATACTCAGCCGCTCCAACCAGACGTACAACTGAGACAACTGTTGGAACTGGTCTACCAAATCATTGCCTTCACCAAGCTTACTTGTTCTATTCCCTCAACTCGTTCATTTCCTCATAACTGTGTTGTGTGTTTGTTCATATCTGTGTTTGAAGACTTTGACTGAAGACTTTCTCAATTTCCTCAGTTCAATTTCTTCAGTATGTTTGTCTTCATCCTGTGTTATCCTGAGCTTACGCTTCCTGTACTCTGTGCCTGTCTTCATTTCATCATGATGACTATGCTTGTATTTTGTTATGTTTACTTCTGAGTACTCATTCCGCTGCTAGTAGTTCTTCGCTAAGGAATTTCCTCACCGGCAAATTCCTCAGTGAAGAATTTCATAAAAATCGCCTATTCACCCCCCTCCAATCGATATAACGCACTTTCAATTGGTATCAGAGCAAGGTACTCCCTTATTCTGTGTGATTTTGGTTTAACTGCCTAGAGTTTTAGTTATGTCGACCGCATGTATGATCAAGGTCTCTGCTGGGTGTCCTACCTTCGATGGGACGGACTACCCCTACTGGAAGAATAAGATGCGAATGCATCTTGTAGCAATTGATAACAATCTCTAGTATGTTATGGAAAATGGTGTTCCCTCAGTCACACCTTCTCTTAATGCTGCTGACGTGAAGAGATTCAAGCAACTCGACTCTCAAGCAAAGAATATCATATGTGGCCATCTGAGCAAAGGACAGTATGGCAGAGTGAGTGCTTTGGAGACAATGAAGCTTATCGGAGACAGGTTGTTCAAAGTGAATGAAGGAGTCTCAACTCAGCGTGACTCTCGAGTTGATGTTCTTCGCAATCTCTTCAACCGCTTCAAAAGACTCGACAATGAAAATGTTCAACAAACCTTCGATCGCCTCACTGACATCTCAAATGAGCTTCAAGCACTTGGTGCCACTGACATCACCGACCATGAGGTGGTGAAGAAATTGCTGAGATCGCTTGATTCCTCATTTGACACTCTGGCATTAATGATACAGGAACGTGCTGATTACAAGTCACTTGATCCCGCTGATATTCTCGAAAGGCTAAATACTCATGAGTTCCAACTTGCTGAAAAGAGAGATCTCTGGTTCAAGCTATGGCAGAACACGTGCACTGAAGGCCAAGGCCGTATCTGAGTCCGAAGATGAAGACTCTGGTAGCAGCCTTGGTGATCCTGAAGAACTAAGCCAAGATCTGGCTCTGCTTGTGAAGAAGTTCCAAAAGTTCTCAAGACGTGGTCGCCTTGGAAGACCCTCAAGGAGCAGTGATTCTTCATCCAGTGACTACAAGAGGAGGCTCTGCCACAAATGCAAGAAGCCTGGACATTACATTCAAGATTGTCCTCAATGGGAAAAGGAATCAGAGAAGAAGAAATACAAGGATTACAGTTCTGATGATGCGAAGAAAAATAAGAAATCCACAGAATCCTCATCATCAAAATCCTCAAGGCCTTCATATCACAAGAAGAGCAGCTCCAAGAAGGCCAGGGCATTCATTGTCAAGGAAATGGACTCTGAGGCTGAATCTGAAGAAAATGAGGAAGAGGAGTCATCTGAGGAGTCTGAATCCGGAGTGGCGAGCCTAGCTCTCGCTACTGCATTCGTCAGCAAGTCTATCTTCAACAATGAAGAAAATGACCTCACCAACAAGGCTGATGAAGGCGATGATGACTACGCTCCCACCTACTGCTTGAATCTGATGAAAACCTTAAGCCCTGTTATTCTAAACTTGCTAAGATTGCTGTAAAACAATAAAGGGCTTTAGAAAAGGTTCAAAACATGCTAGACAAAAGTGATGATATGTTGGGTGAAGAAATGGATCGCACTAAAGCCTTGACTGAAAATCTTCAGAGACTTCAGACTAGGTTTGACAATCTTCAAGGTCATCATAACACTCTCTTATCCGATCATGAGAAGCTTTCTTATGAATTTCTTCAAAGAAAGCAAGACCTTGAGAAGCTAAGAGTGAGTTATGAAGATCTTCAGAAGGAGCGCGATTCATTACTTGCTCAACAAATCAGCGCTTCTCGGGAAGAATTTGTTCCTCCTTGTTTGAAATGCATTGAACGTGAATCTGCTAATTCTTCACCTGAATGTTCAAATGCTGCTAACGTTTCAAATTCTTCACATGCCTCTGCTATCACTAATTCCTCATCTGAGGACATTGCTAGTATCACTGATGATGCAGGGCTGAAGGAGTTGTACATGACAGGCATGTACAAAAGCCTCAAAGGGCATCAGACTCTTTGTGATGTGCTTAAAAAGCAGATCATCAACAGGAACCCTAGTAAAGAGGGTATTGCCTTTGAGAGGAAACTCAATGCTGATGGTACATATTGGAAGCCTGAGCAGTACCCCAAAACTACATGGGTTGCTGCAAAGGGACCTCCAGTTGATCCATCTAACTTATCTGGATTTGCATGTGAATCTTCTCGTTCTGATGATGAGTCATTTGACTCCAACTATAAACTGTTCAAAATTAGAATGGTGAACTATTTGCTAGATATGTTGGCACTAACTGCAGGAACGGTTCCCCTATGAAGAAAATCTGGGTTCCCAAAAGATGCCTTGAAAATCTTCAGGTGAATGTCATCATGAAGCCACATGTGAAGAATAGGAACCCCAGATCAAATTCTTCATATGAACCAAATTCTTCATATGGATCCAAGTCGTCATACGGACCAAACTCCTCACATGGATCATATTCCTCAAAAGGATCAAAGTCCTCATATGAACATCATCGTGCTAACCCGTATGTTTCGCAGGGAAGATCTAAGGATTATGGATATGTGCATTATTCTTCAAATTATTATGACCATAAGTCCTCGAAGAATTTCTCTGCTTACTCTTATGCTTATTCTAACCCCTCTTATGTGAAACGAAATGGACTGGCTTCTATTCCATCCTTATCGTATGGAGCTCGCAGAATGATGAACTCTTTGCCACCCCTTTAGATGTGGGTGGTGAAGAAAAAGAACTAATCTCTTCTGCAGGGTCAGGTCTCCACACGTACGTAATTGTCTGAAGAATTTGCTGGAGACCTGAGCATGCCTGATTGGACGCAGGCTAATCATGAAGAAATGAACTTTCATTTCTCACGTCCTCATATTGCTTTATCTGTTCTCTTGCTTGATGAAATTGATCTGGTGAATTGATGTCATATTCTTCAGTGATGAAGTATATGAGTTTGTAAGCTGCACTAATTCATCTGCAGGGTGATCAACCCAAAGCCACTGAGTGGGTCCTCGATAGTGGATGTAAAAATCACATGATTGGTGACAAGAGTCTATTGATGGATGCTCCATTATCTCCATCACATCTGAAGCATATCATCTTTGCCGACAAAGGCAAAAGTCGGGTATTGGGTCTAGGTAAGGTTGCGATCACAAAGGATCGACACATGGACAAAGTCATGCTTGTTGAGTCCTTAGGATACAACCTTATGTCTGTCTCAATGCTTTGTGATCTTGATATGGTTGTTGTCTTTGGCAAGTACCGTTGTGTTATGGTTATGGAAGCTGACAATTCCAAAGTCTTCGAAGGCTTTAGGAGAGGAGACCTGTATATTGTTGATTTCTCTACAGGACCACAACCAGCCGTATGTCTACTTGCAAAAGCTTCAGAAGGCTGGCTCTGGCATCGACGACTTGGTCATGCGGGCATGAGGAATTTGCACATGCTTGTGAAGAAGAAGCATGTCATTGGCATCGAGAATGTCAAATTCCTCAAGCATCACCTATGCGGAGCCTGTGAAGCTGGGAAGATGACAAAGGCCAAGCATCCAGCGAAGACTATCATGACCACTACTCGCCCATTTGAATTGCTTCACATGGATCTCTTCGGTCCTAATCATTATTCTGCTGTTTCAAATGATGCATCTCATATGGCTTTGTTATTGTTGATGATTACTCACGTTATACTTGGGTACACCTTGTTACTTACAAACATGAAGTGCAGTAAGTCTTCAAACAATTTTCCTCGAGGGCTTCAACCAACTTTGGTGTGAAGATCAAGCACATCAGAAGTGACAATGGCACTGAGTTCAAGAATTCTGGTCTCGATGACTATCTTAATGAACTTGGTATTACTCATGAGTTATCTACTCCTTACACTCCGCAGCAGAACGGCGTCGTGGAGCGCAAGAACAGGACTCTTGCTGAGATGGCTCGCACTATGCTTGATGAATACAAAATGCCTTGTCGTTTCTGGACTGAGGCAATTGATACTGCGTGCCACATCATCAATAGAGTATATCTTCACAAATTCTTCAAGAAGACTGCCTATGAACTCCTCACTAATAAGAAACCCAATGTAAGTTATTTCAAAGTCTTCGGTGCTAAATGTTGGATTAGAGATCCTCGTCACAACTCAAAATTTGCACCGAAAGGACATGAAGGTTTTATGCTTGGTTACAGAAAGGACTCGCACACCTACAAAGTCTTCAACAACGTTCTTCACAAGGTTGTTGAAACTGTAGATGTGCGGTTCGATGAAACTAATGGGTCGCAAAAAGAGCACCTACCTACTGTGATAGATGAACCAGCACCTGAGGAAACTATCAAGTTCAAGGCTACTGAGGATGTCATTCCTATTGAAGAATCTGCTGAAGAATTCATTCCAGAACATGAAGAACGTCGAGCTAATGCACCTGAAGAAAATACTGAAGAAAATGGTGCTGAAGAGAATGTTGATCAAATTCTTCAACGACAACCAGCTCATCCTCGCATTGCAAAAGAATAGCAAGTTGAAAAGATCATCAATGACATCAAAGCGCCAGGTCCTCTCACATGCTCAAAAGCTTCACATTTATCTAACTGTTGTGGGCACTATGCTTTTGTCTCTATTACAGAGACCACTATGGTAGATGAAGCATTTCTGGAGCCTGGGTGGATTCAAACCATGCAAGAAGAATTACATCAGTTCGAGCTCAACAATGTCTGGGAACTGGTCAAACGTCTAGATCCTCGCAAGCACAATATCATTGGCACAAAGTGGATCTACCGCAACAAGCAAGATGAAAATGGCCTTGTGGTGAGGAATAAGGCACGGCTCGTAGTTCAAGGCTACACACAGGTTGAAGGAATTGATTTCGATGAAACTTTTGCACCTGTTTCTAGACTTGAGGCTATTCGCATATTACTTGCTTATGCTAACCATCATGATATCACTTTATATCAAATGGATGTGAAAAGTGCATTCCTCAATGGTAAGCTTGAGAAAGAAGTATATGTTGCTCAACCCCCAGGTTTTGAAGATCCAAAGAATCCTGGCAAAGTCTTCAGACTCAACAAGGCCCTCTATGGCCTCAAGCAGGCCCCACAGGCGTGGTATGATACCTTGAAGGAATTCTTCATGAAGAAAGGCTTCAAACCCGGTTCACTCGACCCTACTCTTTTCACTAAGTCTTATGATGGTGAATTGTTTGTGTGCCAAATATATGTTGATGATATTATCTTTGGCTATACTGACCAACGTTATAGTGATGAATTTGCCTATATGATGAGTGAAGAATATCAAATGTCTATGATGGGAGAGTTGAAATTCTTCTTAGGTCTTCAAATTCGTCAACAACGCAATGGCATATTCATATCCCAGGAGAAATACCTCAAGGATGTACTGAGGAAATTCGGCATGCAAGATTGCGAAGGCGTCAAAATTCCTATGCCCACAAATGGACATCTGTGCACTGATGAAAATGGTATTGACTTTGATCATAAGGTATACCGCTCCATGATTAGCTCTTTATTATACTTATGTGCATCTAGGCCAGACATAATGCTTAGTGTTTGCATGTGTGCCCGATTTCAATCTATACCGAAGGAATCACACCATAAGGTTGTGAAGCATATTCTTCGATATCTAGCTCACACACCAACACTTGGATTATGGTACCCCAAGGGCTCGGATTTTGATCTCATTGGATATTCTGACTCTGACTATGCTGGTGATCGTGTGGACCGCAAGTCAACATCTGGTACATGTCATTTCCTCGGACGATCTTTGGTTTGTTGAACCTCGAAGAAACAGAACTGCGTATCACTATCTACTGCTGAAGCTGAGTATATTGCCGCTGGTTCTTGCTGTGCTCAATTGCTATGGATGAAGCAAACTCTCAAGGACTACGGCGTCAACATGAAGAATGTGCCTCTCTTCTGTGACAATGAGAGTGCCATCAAGATTGCTCTCAACCCAGTTCAGCACTCAAAAACTAAGCACATTCAGATTCGTCATTAGTTTCTTCGTGATCATGTGTTGAAGGACGACATTTCTATTGAGCATGTGAAGACTGAAGAACAGCTAGCCGATATCTTCACAAAGCCATTGGATGAGAAGAGATTTATCAAGTTGCGGTGTGATCTAAATATCCTAGAATCTTCGAATGTTCTTTGAAAAGGACACTCATCCTAACACTTATGCAAAATTGATGACTTAGATGTGCAACACATGAAGAAACGTTTTTCTTCAAATCAATGAAGAATAACACTCTTAGTGTGAAGAAATTAACGAAGAATTTGATTCTTAGAACCCTACGATAATTGTACGCGGTGTCTGAAATCATCATTCTAATATATATAGCTAATGAAGAAAAACGACGGAAATAGTGAAGACAATGCAAAGTTGAAGAATATGAACAACTGAGGAATTTCAACTTTTGGTGGTGCCGTGACCCACCGTATAAGAATGATGATTTCAGATTATCGTAGGGTTCTGAGAATCAAATTCTTCTACAACATTCACTTATTGCTAATTCTTCAAGTTGATTTTTCTGCTAAGTGAATGTGATCGGACCCTTCCCCTCTATGCTATACTCAACCCAATCTGTTCACAAATTCTTCATATGCGTTCTATTTGAAACTCGTTCAAAATCTTCACTGTGTCCTTCTCAGCTGAAGAAATTGCGAATGAAACTTTAAAACCTATCCTATCTAAATTTTCGGCTTTGCCGCTCAAACCGTTCCGCATCCAACGATACACTTATCCATTCACCCACGATTGCACACGATCTCCACCTCTCAGTACGTGGGTGACACATGTCAAGCGAATGAGAAGGGTCAAGGGCACGTTCGTCCAATTTCTTCGGGCGAACAGTTTTTCACCGTGGCTATAAATACCCCTCCTTCCCTTCCTCACTTCTTTTACTCCGCTCGACCTCTCTCCAGCTCGAGCTTCTCAAACCCTAGCGCCGCCGCTACTTCATCGTCGCCGGTGTGGAAGAGCTTCACTGCCTCGACCTCGTCGCCGCCATACTCGCGCCGTCCGCGGAAATCTTCACTCCGCCACCGCCGTAGCCGTCTTCCTCCGTCGAGTTAGGGCGTGGAAGATCTACACAGACGAACTTCACCTCTCCACTTCACTGTTCATCGTGTTCTTCATCCAGGCGTTCCTCGAAGAAAAGTTTCATACATCTTCAGAGAATTCAATTGTCCAAATTCCTAAACTGAAGAAAATGGCTGACGGTAAGAAGCCACAGAAAGGAGGAAAGAGGCCTGAGGTTAATATAACGTTTGAGATCCTTGATGAAATATATGCTGGGTACTACACACCTCCTGAGGAAACCAAGAATGAGCACAAGGTGCGCATTCATAAGATAGAGAGGAGATGGGCTAGAGAGTGGAGGGAGTACAGATATGTCACTCCCAAGTACATGAAGAAATTCACACTCAATCCTCCATGCCCAAGACCTCCATTGGCACCTGGCCAAATAGCTGATCCCACCAGCCGCAAGCGCGGTGAGGACTATCCTGATGAATGGGCCAAGCGCCAAGCCAAGTTGGCTAAGCAAGCCAGAGAAGCAGTGAGGAAATTCAATGAAGACTCTGTTGCTGCTGCTGCCTCTGCTGAGGCCTCTCCTGTCAAGCCGAAGAAGGCTATGTCAAAGAAGCCTGCGAGCAAGCCAAGTGCTTCACCAACAGTGCCCTAAAGGCCAAGTTCCTCAGCAATGCCCTCACGGCCAGAATCCTCAAAGCCCTCAAGGCCAATTCCTCATGCTGCTCCTCCTCCTTCAAAATCCTCAGCTCCTCCAAAGTCCTCGACTGTTCCGACAAAGTCCTCAGCACCTGTGCATCTTGCCTCGTGCCAAAGGACTGCAGGCATCTCAATTGCCTCAGGAGCTTCAGCTAGTTCCTAAGCTGCACCAACTTCCTCAACAGGACCCTCTCTACTGAAGACAAAGGCCACTATTGGACGAAGTCCTCACCCTAGTCCTCAGAAGAAGCAAGTCGCCTTCCAAGTGCCGTCTGATGAAGACGAAGCTGATGATGATGAACTTGCTAAAATCATCAGAGATAGGCAAGTCAGGGCCGCTATAGCCAAGGGAACAGATGTGCCACTGCTTTTGGATCCAAAGTTGATCCTCGAATACATTGATGTTTGGCACAAGGACCCCAACACTCCCATGCCTGATTTCAGGTTGACTCCTGGCCAAAGTCACATGCTGACCCATTTCATCCAAGAAGAAAAATGGAAATATGAGAAGGCCAGGCAGATCAAGAAAGTGTAAGTGCATCTAGTGCCCCTTAGTGATTTTGGTGTATTGAAGACTTATAGGTTAAAGGACTAATGCGTTTGTGAGTGTACACAGGTCTATAAGTCTATGAGGAGTTTGATATTTACAGAGAAAGTCGACCCCTAAAAATGAAGTTCTTCGACTGAAGACTTTGGATCACTGAAGACTTTCTGAAGACTTTGAAAGTGAAGAAATTGGTGTGACCATCAAGACTTGGTATTCGTTCGAGGAACATGAAGCATGAAGACTTTTGTTTTCGTAGTTTCATTTTCTCTTTCTTGAGTCATAGGAAACACCGTACTGTTAAAGGGGGTCGAGGAAATACTAAGGAAAATTTCCATGTGATGCTCAACTCAAAATCCTACACCTACCAATTCCTTCGAGTGAAGCCATTGGAAATCTCATACAGTCCAGTCATATTCTTCAGTGATAGAGACGAAGTTCTTCTACTCTCTGAGGAATTTGTTCTGACTGAGGAGTTAGGAATTCGCTAGTGCGGATTTCCTACACAGTGAGGAACATGATAGCCCTGAGGATTTTGCTACTCAAAATTCCGACCATTGCTGTGCTATGCGCCAGCTGTCCCAAAATATCTATCCATCTAACGGTCATATCATTGAAGGGCATTTATGTCTTATCATGTCGGACTTCTCCCTAGGCTATAAATAGCCGCCCCCTACAACCACTAGCTGGTTGGCTGCTCTGAGAGAAACTGACACTTGTCATTTGAGAGCAACCCATCCTCTGAGGACTTTGAGCAAAAATCATTGAGTGAGGAAAAACCCAAAACCCAAACACCTACAAACCCCAAGTGATTGAGCATCACTGAAGAGATTGATCCTACGTGGATCCGACGATTGTTACCTTTGAAGACTGTGCTTCTTCCAGACGGTTAGTTGTCATGGTCTAGAGCATCCAAGAGGAATTGTGGATCACCGAGTGACCAAGTGTGCGAAGGTTTGGAAGTCGCCTGAAGACTTACCACGAGTGATTGGACGAGGTCTGTGTGACCTTAGTTCAAGGAGAATACGGTGAGGACTGGGTGTCCTGAGCTACGTGTTTAGGACTCGGTGTCCGGGACTGTGTGTCCTCGAGTTTAAATACTCAGCCGCTCCAACCTGATGTACAACTGAGACAACAGTTGGAACTGGTCTACCAAATCATTGTCTTCACCAAGCTTACTGGTTCTATTTCCTCAACTCTTCCATTTCCTCATAACTGTGTTGTGTGCTTGTTCATATCTGTGCTTGAAGACTTTGACTGAAGACTTTCTCAATTTCCTCAGTTCAATTTCTTCAGTATGTTTGTCTTCATCCTGTGTTATCATGTGCTTACGCTTTTGTACTCTGTGCCTGTCTTCATTTCATCATGATGACTATGCTTGTATTCTGTTATGTTTACTTTTGAGTACTCATTCCCCTGCTAGTAGTTCTTCGCTAAGGAATTTCTTCACCGGCAAATTCCTCAGTGAAGAATTTCATAAAAATCGCCTATTCACCACCCCTCCAGTCGATATAACGCACTTTCAATTGGTATCAGAGCAAGGTACTCCCTTGTTCTGTGTGATTTTGGTTTAACCGCCTGGAGTTTTAGTTATGCCGACCGCAGGTATGATCAAGGTCTCTGTTGGGTGTCCTACCTTCGATGGGACGGACTACCCCTACTGGAAGAATAAGATGCGAATGCATCTTGTAGCAATTGATAACGATCTCTGGTATGTTGTGGAAAATGGTGTTCCCTCAGTCACACCTTCTCTGAATGCTGTTGACGTGAAGAGATTCAAGCAACTCGACTCTCAAGCAAAGAATATCATATGTGGCCATCTGAGCAAAGGACAGTATGGAAGAGTGAGTGCTTTGGAGACAACGAAGCTTATCTGGGACAGGTTGTCCAAAGTGAATGAAGGAGTCTCAACTCAGCGTGACTCTCGAGTTGATGTTCTTCGCAATCTCTTCAACCGCTTCAAAAGACTCGACAATGAAAATGTTCAACAAACCTTCGATCGCCTCACTGACATCTCAAATGAGCTTCAAGCACTTGGTGCCACTGACATCACCGACCATGAGGTGGTGAAGAAATTGCTGAGATCGCTTGATTCCTCATTTGACACTCTGGCATTGATGATACAAGAATGTGCTGATTACAAGTCACTTGATCCCGCTGATATTCTCGAAAGGCTAAATACTCATGAGTTCCAACTTGCTGAAAAGAGAGATCTCTATGGTTCAAGCTATGGCAGAACACGTGCACTGAAGGCCAAGGCCGTATCTGAGTCCGAAGATGAAGACTCTGGTAGCAGCCTTGGTGATCCTGAAGAACTAAGCCAAGATCTGGCTCTGCTTGTGAAGAAGTTCCAAAAGTTCTCAAGACGTGGTCGCCTTGGAAGACCCTCAAGGAGCAGTGATTCTTCATCCAGTGACTACAAGAGGAGGCTCTGCCACAAATGCAAGAAGCCTGGACATTACATTCAAGATTGTCCTCAATGGGAAAAGGAATCAGAGAAGAAGAAATACAAGGATTACAGTTCTGATGATGCGAAGAAAAAAAAGAAATCCACAGAATCCTCATCATCAAAATCCTCAAGGCCTTCATATCACAAGAAGAGCAGCTCCAAGAAGGCCAGGGCATTCATTGGCAAGGAAATGGACTCTGAGGTTGAATCTGAAGAAAATGAGGAAGAGGAGTCATCTGAGGAGTCCGAATCTGGAGTGGCGAGCCTAGCTCTCGCTACTGCATTCGTCAGCAAGCCTATCTTCAAGACTGAAGAAAATAACCTCACCAACAAAGCTGATGAAGGGGATGATGACTACGCTCCCACATATTGCTTCATGGCAAAGGGTGCCAAGGTACTCAAATATACCTCATTTGAATCAAGTGAGAATGAATCTGATGAAAAATCTTAAGCCCAACTATTCTAAACTTGCTAAGATTGCTGTAAAACAACAAAGGGCTTTAGAAAAGGTTCAAAACATGCTAGACAAAAGTGATAATATGTTGGGTGAAGAAATGGATCGCACTAAAGCCTTGACTGAAAATCTTCAGAGATTTCAGACTAGGTTTGACAATCTTCAAAGTCATCATAACACTCTCTTATCCGATCATGAGAAGCTTTCTTATGAATTTCTTCAAAGAAAGCAAGATCTTGAAAAGCTAAGAGTGAGTTATGAAGATCTTCAGAAGGAGCGCGATTCATTACTTGCTCAACAAATCAGCGCATCTCAGGAAGAATTTGTTCCTCCATGCTTGAAGTGCATTGAACGTGAATCCGCTAATTCTTCACCTGAATGTTCAAATTCTTCACATGCCTCTGCTATCACTAATTCCTCATCTGAGGACATTGCTAGTATCACTGACGATGCATGGCTGAAGGAATTGTACACGACAGGCATGTACAAAAGCCTCAAAGGGCATCAGACTCCTTGTGATGTGCTTAAAAAGCAGATCCTCAACAGGAACCCTAGGAAAGAGGGTATTGCCTTTGAGAGGAAACTCAATGCTGATGGTACATATTGGAAGCCTAAGTAGTACCCCAAAACTACATGGGTTGATGCAAAGGGACCTCCAGTTGATCCATCTAACTTATCTAGATTTTCATGTGAATGTCCTCATTCTGATGATGAGTCAATTGACTCCAACTATAAACTGTTTAAAAATTAGAATGGTGAAGTATTTGCTAAATATGTTGGCACTAACTGCAGGAACGGCTCCCCTATGAAGAAAATATGGGTTCCCAAAAGATGCCTTGAAAATCTTCAGGTGAATGTCATCATGACATCACCTATGAAGAATAGGAACCCCAGATCAAATTCTTCATCTGGACCAAACTTCTCACATGGATCATATTCCTCATATGGATCAAAGTCCTCATATGAGCATCATCGTGCTAACTCGTATGTTTCGCAGGGAAGATCTAAGGATTATGGATATGTGCATTATTCTTCAAATTATTATGACCATAAGTCCTCGAAGAATTTCTCTGCTTACTCTTATGCTTATTCTAACCCCTCTTATGTGAAACGAAATGGACTTTCTCGTATGGAGCTCGAAGAATGATGAACTCTTTGCCACCCCTTCATATGTGGGTGGTGAAGAAAAAGAAGTAATCTCTTCTGCAGGGTCAGGTCTCCAGACGTACGTAATCGCCTAAAGAATTTGCTGGAGACCTGAGCATGCCTGATAGGACGCATGTTAATCATGAAGAAATGAACTTTCATTTCTCACGTCCTCATATTGCTTTATCTGTTCTTTTGCTTGATGAAATTGATTTGATGAATTGATGTCATATTCTTCATTGATGAAGTATATGAGTTTGTAAGCTGCACTAATTCATCTGCAGGATGATCAACCCAAAGCCACTGAGTGGGTCCTCGATAGTGGATGTACAAATCACATGACTGGTGACAATAATCTATTGATGGATGCTCCATTATCTCCATCGCATCTGAAGCATATCATCTTTGCTGACAAAGGCAAAAGTCAGGTATTGGGTCTAGGTAAGGCTGCAATCACAAAGGATCGAGACATGGACAAAGTCATGCTTGTTCAGTCCTTAGGATACAACCTTATGTCTGTCTCAATGCTTTGTGATCTTGATATGGTTGTTGTCTTTCGAAAGTACCGTTGTGTTGTGGTTATGGAAGCTGACAATTCCAAAGTCTTCGAAGGCTTTAGGAGAGGAGACCTGTATATTGTTGATTTCTCTACAGGACCACAACCAGCCGTGTGCTTACTTGCCAAAGCTTCAGAAGGCTGGCTCTGGCATCGACGACTTGGTCATGCAGGCATGAGGAATTTGCACACGCTTGCGAAGAAGAAGCATGTCATTGGCATCGAAAATGTCAAATTCCTCAAGGATCACCTATGCGGAGCCTGTGAAGCTGGGAAGATGACGAAGGCCAAGCATCCAGCGAAGACTATCATGACCACCACTCGCCCATTTGAATTGCTTCACATGGATCTCTTTGGTCCTAATCATTATTCTGCTATTTCAAATGAAGCATCTCAATATGGCTTTGTTATTGTTGATGATTATTCTCGCTACACATGGGTACACCTTGTTACTTACTGTTGGGGAACGTAGTAATTTCAAAAAAAATCCTATGCACATGCAAGATCATGGTGATGCATAGCAACGAGAGGGGAGAGTGTTGTCTACGTACCCACGTAGACCAGCAACGGAAGCGTTGACACAACGTAGAGGAAGTAGTCGTACGTCTTCCCGATCCGACCGATCCAAGTACCGAACGTACGACACCTCCGAGTTCTGCACACGTTCAACTCGGTGATGTCCCTCGAGTTCCAATCCAGCAAAACGTTGAGGGAGATTTTCGTCAGCATGACGGCGTGATGACGGTGATGATGTTCTACCGACGCAGGGCTTCGCCTAAGCACCGCTACGATATGACCGACATGGAATATGGTGGAAGGGGGCACCGCACACGGCTAAGGAACGATCACGAAGATCAACTTGTGTGTCATGGGGTGCCCCCTTGCCCCAGTATATAAAGGAGGGAGAGGGGGAGGTGCGGTCGGCCCTAGGGGCGCGCCTGGAGGAGTCCTACTCCCGGTGGGAGTAGGACTCCCCCCTCTTGCCTTGTTGGAAAAGGAAGGGGGAAGGGACAAAGAGGAAAGGGGGGCGCCCCCCCCCCTTCCTTGTCCTATTCGGACTAAGGGGGGAGGGGGCGCGCGGCCTGCCCTGGCCGGCCCTCCTCTTCTCCCTTATGGCCCATGTAGGCCCATTAACCCCCGGGGGGTTCCGATAACCCCCCGGTACTCCGGTAAAATCCCGATTTCACCCGGAACGTTTCCGATATCCAAATATAGGATTCCAATATATCAATCTTTATGTCTTGACCATTTCGAGACTCCTCGTCATGTCCGTGATCACATCCAGGACTCCAAACAACCTTCAGTACATCAAAACACAAAAACCCTAATTACGATCGTCACCGAACTTTAAGCGTGCGGACCCTACGGGTTCGAGAACTATGTAGACATGACCGAGACACGTCTCCGGTCAATAACCAATAGCGGAACCTGGATGCTCATATTGGCTCCTACATATTCTACGAAGATCTTTATCGGTCAGACCGCATAACAACATACATTGTTCCCTTTGTCATCGGTATGTTACTTGCCCGAGATTCGATCGTCGGTATCTTAATACCTAGTTCAATCTCGTTACCGGCAAGTCTCTTTACTCGTTCCGTAATACATCATCCCGCAACTAACTTATTAGTTGCAATGCTTGCAAGGCTTGAGTGATGTGCATTACCGAGAGGGCCCAGAGATACCTCTCCGACAATCGGAGTGACAAATCCTAATCTCGAAATACGCCAACCCAACAAGTACCTTCGGAGACACCTGTAGAGCACCTTTATAATCACCCAGTTATGTTGTGACGTTTGGTAGCACACAAAGTGTTCCTCCGGTAAATGGGAGTTGCATAATCTCATAGTCATAGGAACATGTATAAGTTATGAAGAAAGCAATAGCAACAAACTAAAGATCAAGTGCTAAGCTAACGGAATGGGTCAAGTCAATCACATCATTCTCCTAATGATGTGATCCTCTTAATAAAATGACAACTCATGTATATGGTTAGGAAACATAACCATCTTCGATCAACGAGCTATTCAAGTAGAGGCATACTAGTGACACTATGTTTGTCTATGTATTCACACATGTATTATGTTTCCATTTAATACAATTCTAGCATGAATAAAAAACATTTATCAAGATATAAGGAAATAAGTAGTAACTTTATTATTGCCTCTAGGGCATATTTCCTTCAGTCTCCCACTTGCACTAGAGTCAATAATCTAGTTCACATCGCCATGTGATTTAACATCAATAGTTCACATTACCATGTGATTAATACCCATAGTTCACATTGTCATGTGACCAACACCCAAAGGGTTTACTAGAGTCAATAATCTAGTTCACATCGCTATGTGACTAATACCCAAAGAGTACTAAGGTGTGATCATGTTTTGCTTGTGAGGAAAGTTTAGTCAACGGGTCTGCCACATTCAGATCCGTATGTATTTTGCAAATTTCTATGTCAACAATGCTCTGCACGGAGCTACTCTAGCTAATTGCTCCCACTTTAAATATGTATCCAGATTGAGACTTTGAGTCATCTGGATCAGTGTCAAAACTTGCATTGATGTAACCCTTTACGACGAACCTTTTGTCACCTCCATAATCGAGAAACATATCCTTATTTCACTAAGGATAATTTTGACCAATGTCCAGTGATCTACTCCTAGATCACTATTGTACTCCCTTGCCAAACTCAGGGCAGGGTATACAATAGGTCTGGTACACAGCATGGCATACTTTATAGAACCTATGGCTAAGGCATAGGGAATGACTTTCATTCTCTCTCTATCTTCTGCCGTGGTCGGGTTTTGAGTCTTACTCAACTTCACACCTTGTAACACAGGCAAGAACTCCTTCTTTGACTGTTCCATTTTGAACTACTTCAAAATCTTGTCAAGGTATGTACTCATTGAAAAACTTATCAAGCATCTTGATCTATCTCTATAGATCTTGATGCTCAATATGTAAGCAGCTTCACCGAGGTCTTTCTTTGAAAAACTCCTTTCAAACATTCCTTTATGCTTTGCAGAATAATTCTACATTATCTCCGATCAACAATATGTCATTCACATATACTTATCAGAAATGTTGTAGTGCTCCCACTCACTTTCTTGTAAATACAGGCTTCACCGCAAGTCTGTATAAAACTATATGCTTTGATCAACTTATCAAAGCGTATATTCCAACTCCGAGATGCTTGCACCAGTCCATAGATGGATCGCTGGAGCTTGCATATTTTGTTAGTACCTTTAGGATTGACAAAACCTTCTGGTTGCATCATATACAACTCTTCTTTAATAAATCCATTAAGGAATGCAGTTTTATTTATCCATTTGCCAGATTTCATAAAATGCGGCAATTGCTAACATGATTCGGACAGACTTAAGCATAGATACGAGTGAGAAACTCTCATCGTAGTCAACACCTTGAACTTGTCGAAAACCTTTTTGCGACAATTCTAGCTTTGTAGATAGTAACACTACTATCAGCGTCCGTCTTCCTCTTGAAGATCCATTTAATCTCAATGGCTCGCCGATCAATGGGCAAGTCAATCAAAGTCCATACTTTGTTCTCATATATGGATCTCATCTCAGATTTCATGGCCTCGAGCCATTTTGCGGAATCTGGGCTCATCATCGCTTCCTCATAGTTCATAGGCTCGTCATGGTCAAGTAACATGACCTCCAGAACAGGATTACCGTACCACTCTGGTGCAGATCTCACTCTGGTTTACCTACGAGGTTCGGTAGCAACTTGATCTGAAGTTACATGATCATCATCATTCGCTTCCTCACTAATTGGTGTAGTAGTCACAGGAACATATTTCCGTGATGAACTACTTTCCAATAAGGGAGCAGGTACAGTTACCTCATCAAGTTCTACTTTCCTCCCACTCACTTCTTTCGAGAGAAACTCCTTCTCTAGAAAGGATCCATTCTCAGCAACGAATATCTTGCCTTCGGATCTGTGACAGAAGGTGTACCCAACATTTTCTTTTGGGTATCCTATGAAGACGCACTTCTCCGATTTGGGTTTGAGCTTATCAGGTTGAAACTTTTTCACATAAGCATTGCAACCTCAAACTTTAAGAAACGACAGCTTAGGTTTCTTGCCAAACCATAGTTCATACGGTGTCGTCTCAACGGAGTTAGATGGTGCCCTATTTAACATGAATGTTGTTGTCTCTAATGCATAACCCCAAAATAATAGCGGTAAATCAGTAAGAGACGTCATAGATCGCACCATGTCTAACAAAGCACGGTTACGATGTTCGGACACACCATTACACTGTGGTGTTCCAGGTGGCGTGAGTAGTGAAACTATTTCACATTGTTTTAACTGAAGGCCAAACTCGTAACTCAAATATTTTACTTCTGCGATTATATCGTAGAAACTTTTATTTTGTTACGATGATTCTCCACTTCACTCTGAAATTCTTTGAACTTTTCAAATGTTTCAGACTTGTGTTTCATCAAGTAGATATACTCATATCTGCTCAAATCATCTGTGAAGATCAGAAAATAATGATACCTGCCGCGAGCTTCAATATTCATCGGAGCACATACATCAATATGCTTGATTTCCAACAAATCTGTTGCTTGCTGCATTGTTCCGGAGAACGGAGTCTTAGTCATCTTGCCCATGAGGCATGGTTCGCAAGCATCAACTGATTCATAATCAAGTGATTCCAAAAGTCCATCAGCATGGAGTTTCTTCATGCGCTTTATACCAATATGACCTAAACGGCAATACCACAAATAAGTTGCACTATCATTATTAACTTTGCATCTTTTGGTTTCAATATTATGAATATGTGTATCACTACGATCGAGATCCAACGAACCATTTTCATTGTATGTGTAACCATATAAGGTTTTATTCATGTAAACAGAACAACAATTTATTCTCTTACTTAAATGAATAACCGTATTGCAATAAACATGATCAAATCATATTCATGCTCAACGCAAACACCAAATAACACTTATTTAGGTTCAACACTAATCCCGAAAGTATAGGGAGTGTGCGATGATGATCATATCAATCTTGGAACCATTTCCAATACACATCGTCACTTCACCCTTAACTAGTCTCTGTTCATTCTGCAACTCCCGTTTTGAGTTACTATTCTTAGCAACTGAACTAGTATCAAATACTGAGGGGTTGCTATAAACACTAGTAAAGTACACATCAATAAACATGTATATCAAATATACCTATGTTCATTTTGCCATCCTTCTTATCCGCCAATTACTTGGGGTAGTTCCGCTTCTAGTGACCAGTCCCTTTGCAGTAGAAGCACTCCGTTTCAGACTTAGGTCCAGACTTGGGTTTTTCACTTGACAGCAACTTGCTTGTCGTTCTTCTTGAAGTTCCCCTTTCTTCCCTTTGTCCCTTTACTTGAAACTAGTGGTTTTGTTTACCATCAACACTTGATGCTTTTCTTGATTTCTACCTTCATCAATTTCAGCATCACGAAGAGCTTGGGAATTGTTTCCATTATCCCTTGCATATTATAGTTCATCACGAAGTTCTACTAACTTGGTGATGGTGACTAGAGAATTCTGCCAATCACTATTTTATCTGGAAGATTAACTCCCACTTGATTCAAGCGATTGTAGTACCCAGACAATCTGAGCACATGCTCACTGCTTGAGCTATTATCCTCCATCTTTTAGCTATAGAACTTGTTGGATACTTCATATCTCTCAACTCGGGTATTTGCTTGAAATATTAACTTCAACTCCTGGAACATCTCATATGGTCCATGACGTTCAAAACGTCTTTGAAGTCCCGATTCTAAGTCGTTAAGCATGGTGCACTAAACTATCAAGTAGTCATCATATTGAGCTAGCCAAACGTTTAGAATGTCTGCATCTGCTCCTGCAATAGGTCTATCACCTAGCGGTGCATCAAGGACATAATTCTTCTATGCAGCAATGAGGATAATCCTCAGATCACGGATCCAATCTGCATCATTGCTACTAACATTTTTCAACTTAGTTTTCTCTAGGAACATATAAAAAATAAACGGGGAGCAATATCGCGAGCTATTGATCTACAACATAGATATGCTAATACTACGAGGACTAAGTTCATGATAAATTAAAGTTCAATTAATCATATTACTTAAGAACTCCCACTTAGAAAGACATCCCTCTAATCTTCTAAGTGATCACGTGATCCAAATCAACTAAACCATAACCGATCATCACGTGAAATGGAGTAGCTTTCAATAGTGAACATCAATATGTTGATCATATCTACTATATGATTCACGTTCGACCTTTCGGTCTCAGTGTTCCGAGGCCATATCTGCATATGCTAGGCTCGTCAAGTTTAGCATGAGTATTCTGCGTGTGCAAAACTGGCTTGCACTCGTTGTAGATGGACGTAGAGCTTATCACGCCCGATCATCACGTGGTGTCTGGGCATGACAAACTTTGGCAACGGTGCATACTCAGGGAGAACACTTTTATCTTGAAATTTAGTGAGCGATCATCTTATAATGCTACCGTCAATCAAAGCAAGATAAGATGCATAAAAGATAAACATCACATGCAATCAATATAAGTGATATGATATGGCCATCATCATCTTGTGCTTGTGATCTCCATCTCCGAAGCACCATCATGATCACCATCGTCACCGACGCGACACCTTGATCACCATTGTAGCATCGTTGTCGTCTCGCCAATCTTATGCTTCCACGACTATCGCTACCGCTTAGTGATAAAGTAAAGCATTACAGCGCAATTGCATTGCATATAATAAAGCGACAACCATATGGCTCCTACCAGTTGCCGATAACTCGGTTACAAAACATGATCATCTCATACAATAAAATTTAGCATCATGTCTTGACCATATCACATCACCACATGCCCTGCAAAAACAAGTTAGACGTCCTCTACTTTGTTGTTGCAAGTTTCACGTGGCTGCTACGGGCTTAAGCAAGAACCGTTCTTACCTACGCATCAAAACCACAACGATAGTTTGTCAAGTTGGTGCTGTTTTAACCTTCGCAAGGACCGGGTGTAGCCACACTCGGTTCAACTAAAGTTGGAGAAACTGACACCCGCCAGCCACCTGTGTGCAAAGCACGTCGGTAGAATCAGTCTCGCGTAAGCGTACGCGTAATGTCGGTCCGGGCCGCTTCATCCAACAATACCGCCGAACCAAAGTGTGACATGCTGGTAAGCAGTATGACTTATATCACCCACAACTCACTTGTGTTCTACTCGTGCATATTACATCAACGCATAAAACCTAGGCTCGGATGCCACTGTTGGGGAACGTAGTAATTTCAAAAAAAATTCCTACGCACACGCAAGATCATGGTGATGCATAGCAACCAGAGGGGAGAGTGTTGTCTACGTACCCTCGTAGACCGGCAACGGAACCGTTGACACAACGTAGAGGAAGTAGTTGTACGTCTTCCCGATCCGACCGATCCAAGTACCGAACGTACGACACCTCCGAGTTCTGCACACGTTCAACTCGGTGACGTCCCTCGAGTTCCGATCAGCAAAACCTTGAGGGAGAGTTTCGTCAGCATGACAGCGTGATGATGGTGATGATGTTCTACCGATGCAGGGCTTCGCCTAAGCACCGCTACGATATGACCGACGTGGAATATGGTGGAAGGGGGCACCGCACACGGCTAAGGAACGATCACGAAGATCAACTTGTGTGTCATGGGGTGCCCCCTTGCCCCCGTATATAAAGGAGGGAGAGGGGGAGGTGCGGTCGGCCCTAGGGGTGCGCCTGGAGGAGTCCTACTCCCGGTGGGAGTAGGACTCCCCCCTCTTGACTTGTTGGAAAAGGAAGGGGGAAGGGACAAAGAGGAAAGGGGGGCGCCGCCCCCCCCCCTTCCTTGTCCTATTCGGACTAAGGGGGGAGGGGGCGCGTGGCCTGCCCTGGCCGGCCCTCCTCTTCTCCCTTATGGCCCATGTAGGCCCAATAACCCCCGGGGGGTTCCGATAACCCCCCCGGTACTCCGGTAAAATCCCGATTTCACCCGGAACGTTTCCGATATCCAAATATAGGATTCCAATATATCAATCTTTATGTCTCGACCATTTTGAGACTCCTTGTCATGTCCGTGATCACATCCGGAACTCTAAACAACCTTAGGTACATCAAAACACAAAAACCCTAATTACGATCGTCACCAAACTTTAAGCGTGCGGACCCTACGGGTTCGAGAACTATGTAGACATGACCGAGACACGTCTCCGATCAATAACAAATGGCGGAACCTGGATGCTCATATTGGCTCCTACATATTCTACGAAGATCTTTATCGGTTAGACCGCATAACAACATACGTTGTTCCCTTTGTCATCGGTATGTTACTTGCCCGAGATTCGATTGTCGGTATCTTAATACCTAGTTCAATCTCATTACCGGCAAGTCTCTTTACTCGTTCCGTAATACATCCCGCAGCTAACTTATTAGTTGCAATTCTTGCAAGGCTTGAGTGATGTGCATTACCGAGAGGGCCCAGAGATACCTCTCCGACAATCGGAGTGACAAATCCTAATCTCGAAATACGCCAACCCAACAAGTACCTTCGGAGACACCTGTAGAGCACCTTTATAATCACCCAGTTACGTTGTGATGTTTGGTAGCACACAAAGTGTTCCTCCGGTAAACGGGAGTTGCATAATCTCATAGTCATAGGAACATGTATAAGTTATGAAGAAAGCAATAGCAACAAACTAAACGATCAAGTGCTAAGCTAACAGAATGGGTCAAGTCAATCACATCATTCTCCTAATGATGTGATCCCGTTAATCAAATGACAACTCATGTCTATGGTTAGGAAACATAACCATCTTCGATCAACAAGCTAGTCAAGTAGAGGCATACTAGTGACACTATGTTTGTCTATGTATTCACAGATGTATTATGTTTCCGTTTAATACAATTCTAGCATGAATAATAAACATTTATCATGATATAAGGAAATAAATAATAACTTTATTATTGCCTCTAGGGCATATTTCCTTCACTTACAAACATGAAGTGCAGGAAGTCTTCAAACGATTTTCCTCGAGGGCTTCAACCAACTTTGGTGTGAAGATCAAGAACATCAGAAGTGACAATGGCACTGAGTTCAAGAATTCTGGTCTCGATGACTATCTTGATGAACTTGGTATTACTCACGAGTTATCTGCTCCTTATACTCCTCAGCAGAACGGCGTCGTGGAGCGTAAGAACAGGACTCTTGCTGAGATGGCTCGCACTATGCTTGATGAATACAAAACGCCTCGTCGGTTCTGGACTGAGGCAATTGATACTGCATGCCACATCATCAATAGAGTATATCTTCACAAATTCTTCAAGAAAACTGCCTATGAACTCCTCACTGATAAGAAACCCAATGTAAGTTATTTCAAAGTCTTCGGTGCTAAATGTTGGATTAGAGATCCTCATCACAACTCACAATTTGCACCGAAAGCACATGAAGGTTTTATGCTTGGTTATGGAAAGGACTCGCACACCTACAGAGTCTTCAACAACGTTCTTCACAAGGTTGTTGAAACTGTAGATGTGCGGTTTGATGAAACTAATGGCTCGCAAAGAGAGCACCTACCTATTGTGACAGATGAACCAGCACCTGAGGAAACTATCAAGTTCAAGGCTACTGAGGATGTCATTCCCACTGAAGAATTTTCTGAAGAATTTATTCCAGAACATGAAGAACATCGAGCTAATGCACCTGAAGAAAATGCTGAAGAAAATGGTGCTGAAGAAAACGCTGATCAAATTCTTCAACGGCAACCAGCTCATCCTCGCATTGCAAAAGAAGTGCAAGTTGAAAAGATCATCAATGACATCAAAGCGCCAAGTCCTCTCACACGCTCAAAAGCTTCACATTTGTCTAAATTTTGTGGGCACTATGTTTTGTCTCTATTACAAGGCCCACTAAGGTAGATGAAGCATTTCTGGAGCCTGAGTGGATTCAGGCCATGCAAGAAGAATTACATCAGTTCGAGCTCAACAATGTTTGGGAACTGGTCAAACATCTAGATCCTCGCAAGCACAATATCATCGGCACAAAGTGGATCTACCGCAACAAGCAAGATGAAAATGGCCTTTTGGTGAGGAATAAGGCACGGCTTGTAGCTCAAGGCTACACACAGGTTGAAGGAATTGATTTTGATGAAACTTTTGCACCTGTTGCTAGGCTTGAGGCTATTCGCATATTACTTGCTTATGCTAACCATCATGATATCACTTTATATCAAATGGATGTGAAAAGTGCATTCCTCAATGTTAAGCTTGAGGAAGAAGTATATGTTGCTCAACCCCCAGGTTTTGAAGATCCAAAGAATCCCGACAAAGTCTTCAGACTCAACAAGGCCCTTTATGGCCTCAAGCAGGCCCCACGGGCGTGGTATGATACTTTGAAGAAATTCCTGATGATGAAAGGCTTCAAACCCGGTTTACTCGACCCTACTCTTTTCACTAAATCTTATGATGGTGAATTGTTTATGTGCCAAATATATGTTGATGATATTATCTTTGGCTGTACTGACCAACGTTATAGTGATGAATTTGCCTATATGATGAGTGAAGAATATCAAATGTCTATGATGGGAGAGTTGAAATTCTTCTTAGGTCTTCAAATTCGTCAACAACGCAATGGCATATTCATATCTTAGGAGAAATACCTCAAGGATGTACTGAGGAAATTCGGCATGCAAGATTGCAAAGGCGTCAAAATTCCTATGCCCACAAATGGCCATCTGTGCACTGATGAAAATGGTATTGACTTCGATCAAAAGGTATACCGCTCCATGATTGGTTCTTTATTGTACTTATGTGCATCTAGGCCAGATATAATGCTTAGTGTTTGCATGTGTGCCTGATTTCAAGCTGCACTGAAGGAATCACACCATAAGGTTGTGAAACATATTCTTCGATATCTAGCTCACACACCCACACTTGGATTATGGTACCCCAAGGGCTCGGCTCTTGATCTTATTGGATATTCTAACTTTGACTATGTTGGTGATCGTGTGGACCGCAAGTCAACATCTGGTACATGTCATTTCCTCGGACGATCTTTGGTCTATTGGTCCTCAAAGAAACAAAAATGCGTATCACTATCTACTGCTGAAGCTGAGTACATTGCCGCTGGTTCTTGCTGTGCTCAATTGCTATGGATGAAGCAAACTCTTAAGGACTACGACGTCAACATGAAGAATGTGCCTCTCTTCTGTGACAATGAGAGTGCTATCAAGATTGCTCACAACCCAGTTCAGCACTCGAAGACAAAGCACATTCAGATTCGTCATCGTTTTCTTCATGATCATGTGTTGAAGGGCGACATTTCTATTGAGCATGTGAAGACTGAAGAACAGCTAGCCGATATCTTCACAAAGCCCTTGGATGAGAAGAGATTTAGCGAATGTTCTATGAAAAAGGACACTCATCCTAACACTTATGCAAAATTGATGACTTAGATGTGCAACACATGAAGAAACATTTTTCTTCAATCAATGACGAATAACACTCTTAGTGTGAAGAAATTAATGAAGAATTTGATTCTCAGAACCCTACGATAATTGTACGTGGTGTCTGAAATCATCATTCTTATACGGTGGGTCACGCCACCACCAAAGGTTGAAATTCCTCAATTATTCATATTCTTCAACTTTACATTGTCTTCACTGTTTTCCTCGTTTTTCTTCATTGGCTATATATATATATATATATATATATATATATATATATATATATATATATATATATATATATATATATATAAGTTTATGTCCTCTACAACATTCACTTATTGCTAATTCTTCAAGTTGGTTCTTCTGCTAAGTGAATGTGATCGGACCCTTCCCCCTCTATGCTATACTCAATCTAATCTATTCACAAATTCTTCATGTGTGTTCTATTTGAAACTCGTTTAAAATCTTCACGGTGTCCTTGTCAGCTGAAGAAATTGCGAAAGGAACTTTAAAATCTATCTTATTGAAATTTTCGGATTTGCCGCTCAAACCGTTCCGCATCCCACGTTACACTTATCCACTCACCCACGATCGCACACGATCTCCACCTCTCAGTATGTGGGTGGCACATGTCAAGCGAATGAGAAGAGTCAGGGGCACGTTCGTCCAATTTCTTCGGGCGAGCAGTTTTTCACCGTGGCTATAAATACCCCTCCTTCCCTTCCTCACTTCTTTTACTCCGCTCGATCTCTCTCTCAAGCTCGAGCTTCTCAAACCCTAGCGCCGCCGCTACTTCATCGCCACCGGTGAGGAAGAGCTTCACTGCCTCGACCTCGTCGCCGACATACTCACGCCGACCGCAGAAATCTTCACACCGCCGTCGTCGTAGCCGTCTTCCTCCGCCAAGTTAGGGCGTGGAAGATCTGCGCAGACGAACTTCACATCTCCTTACTCCAGTTCGTCGTGTTCTTCGTCCAGGGTAATTAAAAGTTACTTTTACTACCCTCGTTGATTCGAATGATTATCTTCAAAATCTTCAAAGGTGTTTTTCTTCATAGTTTCACACACTAAATACCTCACAAGTCATCTGTTCTTGATTCGTTTCTCTAAGCATCATTTTTCTTCAAGATTCCTCAATTGTGTGGATCTTCGATCTATACAACTCTGGAACCTAAGACAAAGAACGCTTAGTGAAATTCTTCAAGACTCATCTGGTCAAATTCCTCAAACTTGTTCTTTTGAAAAACCCTCTGAGAACGCATATGACCTCTCCAAATTCCTCGCAACTATACTCTGTTCACAGGTACACATGTCAACTGCTGAATCACTAGGTTCTCATCAACTTAACTCATTTGCAGCGTTCCTCGAAGAAAAGTTGCATACTTCTTTAGAGAATTCAATTGTTCAAATTCCTCAACTGAAGAAAATGGCTGACGGTAAGAAGCCACAGAAGGGAGGAAAGATGCCTGAGGTAAATACAGCATTTGAGATCCCTGATGAAATATATGCTGGGTACTGCACACCTACTGAGGAAATCAAGAATGAGCGCAAAGTGCGCATTCAGAAGATAGAGAGGAGATGGGCAAGAGAATGGAGGGAGTACAGATATGTCACTCCTAAGTATATGAAGAAATTCGCACTCAATCCTCCATGCCCAAGAGCTCCATTGGCACCTGGCCAAATCACTGATCCCACCAGGCTCAAGCGCGATGAGGACTATCCTGATGAATGGGCCAAGCGCCAAGCCAAGTTGGCTAAGCAAGCCAAAGAAGAAGTGATGAAATTCAATGAAGACTCTGCTGCTGCTGCTGCCTCTGCTGAGGCCTTTGCTGTCAAGCCAAAGAAGGCTATGTCAAAGAGGCCTGCGGGCAAGCCAAGTGCTTCACCAACGATGCCCTCAAGGCCAAGTTCCTCAGCAATGCCCTCACGGCCAGAATCCTCAAAGCCCTCACGACCAATTCCTCATGCTGCTCCTGTTCCTCCAAAGTCCTCAGCTCCTCCGCCTAAGCCCTCAGTTGTTCCAACTAAATTCTCAGCACCTGTGCATCTCGCCTCATGCCAAAGGACTGCAGGCATCTCCATTGCCTCAGGTGTCTCATCTAGTTCCTCAGCTGCACCAAGTTCCTCAGCTGGCCCCTCACTGCTGAAGACAAAGGCCACTGCTGGACGAGGTCCTCGCCCAAGTCCTCAAAAGAAACAAGTCGCTTTCCAAGTACGGTCTGAAGAAGACAAAGCTGATGATGATGAACTTGCAGAAATCATCAGATACAGGCAAGTCAGGGCCGCTAGAGCCAAAGGATCAGAGGTGCCACTGCTTTTGGATCCCAAGTTGATCCTTGACTACATTGATGTCTGGCACAAGGACCCCAACACTCCCATGCCTGACTTCAAGCTGACTCCTGGCCAATTTCCAATGCTGACCCACTTCATTCAAGAAGAAAAGTGGAAATTTGAGAAGGCCAGGCAGATCAAGAAATCGCAGTACAAGAAAGAGCGCTATCTGAAGAAAAACATTGTCTCTATGACAACTGAAGAACTTGTCACTATCCAGACTGAGATCAAGAAACTCAGTGATGACTTTGACGCATATCGCGCTGATTGGCTTGGAGCCAAGGTTCGTTTTGTGAAACTTGCGGATAACTTCACTTCCAATGTTGCAGCCCCAACGCAACAGGAAATTCCTCAGGCTGAAGCATCTGCTCAGCCTACTGAAAAAAATGCCAGCACCACTGACGACAATCAGGCTGCTGAAGAAAATGTGAGTTCCAGGGCTGATGACTGCATTCCAGCCGCTGAAGAAATTGCTAGGGCACTCACTAGTGGTGCGCCTGAAGAAAATGAAGAACTCAGGGCAACTGCATCAGTTGTGCCTGAAGAAAATCAACCAGATTCCTCAGCTGCTCCTGCACCAACTTCAACTCAAATCCTTCCATCTGCATCAGATGTGAAGAAGACCAAGGCTGCAGAGCGTGCTGCAGTGAAGAAAAGGAAAGCATCAGTTGCTTCAGATTCTTCAGCTCCGAAGAAAATGAAGCCTATGACAAGTTCATTTGCAAATCCGATTGATGTTGTTCCCATCTCAACCAGGCCATCAAAGGACCTTGTTCCTTTTGATGAAGAATATGTGATCCCCAGCGGATCTGATGAAGAAACTCCTTCTGCTGCTTCGTCTGAACCGTTGGATGAAGAAATTGAAGTGGATGCGATCCCTTCAACACCTATCATCTCCTCGCCTATGCCTCAGTTCACAGCTGAAGAGGCTGGCGTTGAAGAAATGGAAGATGAAGATGTGGACGTTGGCTGCTCCACACCCGTAATCAGTGATGAATTCTGGGAAAGTCAGCATCCAAACTCTCCAATGTTCACCCCTCTACAGCAAATTCCTCAGTCCCCCACACAAACTGTACAAATGGGCTCTGAAGAAACTCATCCCACTGCATCTGTCCATGAGGAAATTCCAGCCACTAGCGCTGAAGAAACTGCTGCTGCTGAACAACCAACGACGCAGACTGCCACTGAGGAGGAACCAGAAATTCCTCAGCCTGAAGAACCTGCGATTGAGATTCCTGAGGTCGTGATGCAACTCACTGACACTCCTCTGCCGAAGCCAAAGGATCCATTCTCACGCAAGCAAAAGTTCAAGGCTGATGATTTCTTCGGCGAGCACGTATTCTTCGAAGATTACAACCCATATAACTCTGCTCGCATTAGGAAGAGGCGTTTCTGGACTGCTAGTCAAGCCAATTTCTATTCCTCAGTGTGTTCAACAAGGAGAAGATCTTCTACCATGAGCATATTCCTCACGTGGATATGGAATCTCTGTCGTGCTTCGCACCAGTCCTCAGTGTTCTTCACGACGCTGGACTGCTAAACTTTTGCTCTGACATCTGCGATTGGAATGAAGAACTGATTCTTCAATTCTATGCAACGCTGCACATCACCGGAGATGCTGAAGATGTGAATTCATGGGTGCTGGACTGGATGTCTGAAAACACTCACTACACTGCACCAGCCTCTGAATTGCTTCGTGCTCTACCACTCAGTCCTCCCCTTGAAGAAGCTCGCTGCATCTACAGTGAACCTGAGCTCACACATCATTACATGCAGGTGCTGATGAAACCTTTGAAGCCAGGTCAAGCACCAAGAACCAAATTCCTCGTGAAGGAATTGCTGTACGTGCCCAGAACTGTCTATCGTATTCTTACGAGGACAATCAGTCCTATCAAAGGCCACGACTCATCTGATGAGGAAATTGTTGGCATCATGAAGAATCTGGTATTCAACATCGTTCATGGCATTCCTGTCAATTATCACGATTTCTTCATGAGGACTATGGCAAATGTTGCACTGTCTCCGTTTGAGCTGAAGCCTTATGCACCTTGGATTATGAGATTCCTCAGGACAAGGTCTTCACTCAACTACAAAGCTGATTTCCAGAATCACCTCAGCTACTTGCCCCCAATTGAAGTCCTCAAGCAGACATATTCCTCAGTTGATGGAAAGGGCAAGGCACCAGCTGTAATAGATGAAGGCATTCGTCCATTGGATGGTCAGTTTCGCAAAGCTGCATCTTATTCCACCAATGATGACTCTGCCACACATGACTCTGCCAATGCACCCAAGTCCACTCCTCAAGCCACTGCTCCGCGCGTGATGACTGACCGTGAACTTCTGCTTAGTCTTCACCAGAAGGTGGATCGAAATCACAAATGGGTTAAGCGTCAGTTTGGTTCACTTCTTCACAACATGACTGCCACACACAATGCAGTGAAGAAAAACCACTACTACCTCCATCAAGTCTTCGGTCGCACCTGGGCAATCCTGTCACATCTGTATGGTGAAGAAGATCTGAAGAAAATGGGTCTCAAAGAAGATTTTGACTGGTCTGCACCTCCACCGAAGAAATTCAAGAAGGTCAAGGTTCCTTCTCTGGTGGCCAGCTCATATTCTTCATCGCGCGACACTGATGAAATGAAGACTTGGACGACACTGCGGCAGGCCCTACTACAACAAACGACCCCAACAACACTGGCGCTCCTTCATCAACTTGATATTCTTCAGGGGCGTTAGTCCTCATATTCGATCCTTTTGGTCATTTGATGACAAAGGGGGAGAATTTTGAGTTAGTCTTCAAGCGGGTCTTTCTATATGGGCGTTTTTTTGTTAAGTTACAACTCTCGTTCTTCTGAGACTTTATTGGATCGAGTTGTAAACTTAAACCCGATGGTGCTCTGATACTTTTGATATGTTTTTCTGCATGCTTATTCCTCATATATGCTAATGCACGCATGCTGAATTACATCAGTCACCATATTTCATCATGCATTTCAAATTCTTCATTGTTATATGTCAAATGCGTGTATGAATTACAAGATATAGGGGGAGATCTCCATGATTCAACTCTTCAAGTGTGCATTGCTTCAAAAGCAAATTCCTCACTATGCACATCTTCAGGGGGAGTTCTTCTATATCTTGCAATCAAATTCCTCAATATCAGTATTTACACTTCATATGTTTATCCCCGTTGAAAACTTAACCTATATTGTCATCAATCACCAAAAAGGGGGAGATTGTAAGTGCATCTAGTGCCCCTTAGTGATTTTGGTGTATTGAAGACTTATAGGTTAAGGGACTAATGCGTTTGTGAGTGTACACAGGTCTATAAGTCTATGAGGAGTTTGATATTTACAGAGAAAGTCGACCCCTAAAAATGAAGTTCTTCGACTGAAGACTTTGGATCCTGAAGACTTTCTGAAGACTTTGAAAGTGAAGAAATTGGTGTGACCTTGAAGACTTGGTATTCATTCGAGGAACATGAAGCGTGAAGACTTTTGTTTTCGTAGTTTCATTTTCTCTTTCTTGAGTCATAGGAAACACCGTACTGTTAAAGGGGGTCGAGGAAATACTAAGGAAAATTTCCATGTGATGCTCAACTCAAAATCCTACACCTACCAATCCCTTCGAGTGAAGCCATTGGAAATCTCATACAGTTCAGTCAATTTCTTCAGTGACAGAGACGAAGTTCTTCTGGTCTCTGAGGAATTTGTTCTGACTGAGGAGTTAGGAATTCGCCAGTGCAGATTTCCTATAGAGTGAGGAACATGATAGCCCCGAGGATTTTGCTACTCAAAATTCCGACCGTTGCTGTGCTATGCGCCAGCTGTCCCAAAATATCTATCCACCTAACGGTCATATCATTGAAGGGCATTTATGTCTTATCATGTCGGGCTGCTCCCTAGGCTATAAATAGCCGCCCCCTACAACCACTAGCTGGTTGGCTGCTCCGAGAGAAACTGACACTTGTCATTTGAGAGCAACCCATCCTCCGAGGACTTTGAGCGAAAATCATCGAGTGAGGAAAAACCCAAAACCCAAACACCTACAAACCCCAAGTGATTGAGCATCACTGAAGATATTGATCCTTCATGGATCCGATGCTTGTTACCTTTGAAGACTGTGCTTCTTCCAGACGGTTAGGCGTCATGGTCTAGAGCATCCAAGAGGAATTGTGGATCACCGAGTGACCAAGTATATGAAGGTTTGGAACTCGCCTGAAGACTTGCCACGAGTGATTGGACGAGGTCTGTGTGACCTTAGTTCAAGGAGAATACGGTGAGGACTGGGTGTCCTGAGCTGCGTGTTCAGGACTGGGTGTCCGGGACTGTGTGTCCTGAGTTTAAATACTCAGCCGCTCCAACCAGACGTACAACTGAGACAGCAGTTGGAACTGGTCTACCAAATCATTGTCTTCACCAAGCTTACTGGTTCTATTTCCTCAACTCTTCCATTTCCTCATAACTGTGTTGTGTGCTTGTTCATATCTGTGCTTGAAGACTTTGACTGAAGACTTTCTCAATTTCCTCAGTTCAATTTCTTCAGTCTGTTTGTCTTCATCCTGTGTTATCCTGTGCTTACGCTTCTGTACTGTGTGCCTGTCTTCATTTCATCATGATGACTATGCTTGTATTCTATTATGTTTACTTTTGAGTACTCATTCCGCTACTAGTAGTTCTTCGCTAAGGAATTTCCTCACCGGCAAATTCTTCGGTGAAGAATTTCATAAAAATCGCCTATTCACCCCCCCCCCCTCTAGTCGATATAACGCACTTTCAGAAAGCGCAATACAAAAAGAAGCGCTATCTGAAGAAAAACGTTGTGTCTATGACAACTGAAGAACTTGTCACTACTCAATCTGAAATCAAGAAACTCAGTGATGAATTTGACGCATACCATGCTGACTGGCTTGGAGCCAAGGTTCGTTTTGTGAAACTTGCGGATAACTTCACTTCCAATGTTGCTCCCCCAACGCAACAGGAAGTTCCTCAGGCTGAAGCATCCGCTCAGCCGACTGAAGAACATGCCAGCACCGCTGATGAAAATCAGGCTGCTGAAGAAAATGTGAGTTCCAGGGCTGATAACTGCATTCCAGCCGCTGAAGAAATTGCCAGGGCATCCACTAATGGTGCACCTGAAGAAACTGAAGAAATCAGGGCAACTGCATCAGTTGTGCCTGAAGAAAATCAACCAAATTCCTCTGCTCCTCCTGCGCCAACACCAACTCCGATTCTTCCATCTGCATCAGATGTGAAGAAGACCAAGGCTGCAGAGCGTGTAGCAGTGAAGAAAAGGAAAGCATCATCTACTTCAGATTCTTCAGCTCCGAAGAAGATGAAGCCTTTGACCAGTTCATTTGCTAATCCCATTGATGTTGTTCCAATCTCAACCATGCCATCAAAGGACATTGTTCCTTTTGGTGAAGAATATGAGATCCCTAGCGGATCTGATGAAGAAAATCATTCTGCTGCTTCGTCAGAGCAGATTGATGAAGAAATTGAAGTGGATACGATCCCTTCAACACCTCTCATCTCCTCGCCCATGCCTCAATTCACAGCTGAAGAGGCTGGCGTTGAAGAAATGGAAGATGAAGATGTGGACGTTGGCTGCTCCACACCCGTAATAAGTGATGAATTCTGGTGAAGTCAGCATCCAAACTCTCCAATGTTCACACCGTTGCAGCAAATACCTCAGTTCCCCGCACAAACTGTTCAAATGGGCTCTGAAGAAACTCACCCCACTTCATATGTACATGAGGAAATTCCAGCCACTAGTGCTGAAGAAACTGTTGCTGCTGAACATCTGAAGACGCAGACTGCCACTGAGGAGGAACCAAAAATTCCTCAGCCTGAAGAACCTGAGATTGCGATTCCTGAGGTCGTGATGCAACTCACTGACATTCCTCTGCCCAAGCCAAAGGATCCATTCTCACGCAAGCAAAAGTTCAAGGCTGATGATTTCTTCGGCGAGCATGTATTCTTCGAAGACTACAAGCCTTATAACTCTGCTCGCATTAGGAAGAGGCGTTTCTGGACTGCTAGTCAAGCCAATTTCTATTTCTCAGTGTTGTTCAACAAAGAGAAAATCTTCTACCATGAGCATATTCCTCACGTGGATATGGAATCTCTGTCGTGCTTTGCACCAGTCCTCAGTGTTCTTCACGATGCTGGACTGTTAAACTTTTGCTCTGACATCTGCGATTGGAATGAAGAACTGATTCTTCAATTTTATGCAACGCTACACATCATAGGAGATTCTGAAGATGTGAATTCATGGGTGCTGGACTGGATGTCTGAAAACACTCACTACACTGCACCAGCTTCTGAATTGCTTCGTGCCTTACCACTCAGTCCTCCCCTTGAAGAAGCTCGTTGCATCTACAGTGAACCTGAGCTTACAAATCACTACACGCAGGTTCTGATGAAACCTTTGAAGCCAGGACAGGCCCCACGAACCAAATTCCTCGTGAAGGAATTACTTTATGTGCCTAGAACTGTCTATTGTATTCTTACGAGGACAATAAGTCCTATCAAAGGCCATGACTCATCTGATGAGGAAATTATTGACATCATGAAGAATCTGGTATTCAACATCGTTCATGGCATTCCTGTCAATTATCACGATTTCTTCATGAGGACTCTGGCAAATGTTGCACTATCTCTGTTTGAGCTGAAGCCTTATGCACCTTGGATTATGAGATTACTCAGGACAAGGTCTTCACTCAACTACAAAGCTGATTTTCAGAATCACCTCAGCTACTTGCCCCCGATTGAAGTTCTCAAGCAGACCTATTCCTTAGTTGATGAAAAGGGCAAGGCACCAGCTGTTATAGATGAAGGCATTCGTCCATTGGATGGACAGTTTCGCAAAGCTACCTCTTATTCCACCAATGATGACTCTGCCACACATGACTCTGCCAATGCACCCAAGTCTACTCCTCAAGCCACAGATCCTTGTGTGATGACTGATCGTGAGCTTCTACTTAGTCTTCACCAGAAGGTGGATCGAAATCATAAATGGGTTAAGAGTCAGTTTGGTTCATTTCTTCACAACATGACTGCTCCACACAATGCAGTGAAGAAAAACCATTACTACCTCCATGAAGTGTTCGGTCGCACCTGGGCCATTCTGTCACATCTGTATGGTGAAGACGATCTGAAGAAAATGGATCTCAAGGAAGATTTTGACTGGTCTGCACCTCCACTGAAGAAATTCAAGAAGGTCAAGGTTCCTTCCTTAATGGCCAGCTCATATTCTTCATCGTGCGACACTGATGAAAATGAAGACTTGGACGACACTGCGGCAGGCCCTACTACGACAAACGACCCCAACAACGCTGGCGCTCCTTCATCCACTTGATATTCTTCAGGGGCGTTAGTCCTCATATTCGATCCTTTTGATCATTTGATGACAAAGGGGGAGAATTTTTGAGTTAGTCTTCAAGCGGGTCTTTCTATATGGGCAATTTTTTTCAAGTTACAACTCTCGTTCTTCTGAGACTTTATTGGATCGAGTTATAAACTTAAACCCGATGGTGCACTGATACTTTTAATATGTTTAACTGCATGCTTATTCCTCATATATGCTAATGCACGCATGCTGAATTATATCAGTCACCATATTTCATCATGCATTTCAAATTCTTCATTGTTATATGTAAAATGCGTGTATAAATTACAAGATATAGGGGGAGATCTTCATGACTTAACTCTTCAAGTGTGCATTGCTTCAAAAGCATACTCCTCACTATGCACATCTTCAGGGGGAGTTCTTCTATATCTTGCACTCAAATTCCTCAATATCAGTATTTACACTTCATATGTTTATCCCCGTTGAAAAATTAACCTATATTGTCATCAATCACCAAAAAGGGGGGGATTGTAAGTGCATCTAGTGCCCTTTAGTGATTTTGGTGCATTGAAGACTTATAGGTTAAGGGACTAATGCGTTTGTGAGTGTACACAGGTCTATAAGTCTATGAGGAGTTTGATATTTACAGAGAAAGTCGACCCCTAAAACTGAAGTTCTTCGACTGAAGATTTTAAGTCTCTGAAGACTTTCTGAAGACTTTGAAAGTGAAGAAATTGGTGTGACCTTGAAGACTTGGTATTAATTCGAGGAACATGAAGCGTGAAGACTTTTATTTTCGTAGTTTCATTTTCTATTACTTGAGTCATAGGAAACACCGTACTGTTAAAGGGGATCGAGGAAATACTAAGGAAATATTTCCATGTGATGCTCAACTCAAAATCCTACACCTACTAATCCCTTCGAGTGAAGCCATTGGAAATCTCATACAGTCCAGTCATATTCTTCAGCGACAGAGACGAAGTTCTTCTGGTCTCTGATGAATTTGTTCTGACTGAGGAGTTAGGAATTCGCCAGTGCGGATTGCCTACACAGTGAGGAACATGATAGCCCTGAGGACTTTGCTCCTCAAAATTCCGACCGTTGTTGTGCTATGCGCCAGCTATCCCAAAATATATATCCATCTAACGGTCATATCATTGAAGGGTATTTATGTCTTATCATGTCGGACTGCTTCATAGGCTATAAATAGCCGTCCCCTACAACCACTAGCTGGTTGGCTGCTCCGAGAGAAACTGACACTTGTCATTTGAGAGCAACCCATCCTCCGAGGACTTTGAGCAAAAATCATCAAGTGAGGAAAAACCCAAAACCCAAACACCTACAAACCCCAAGTGATTGAGCATCACTGAAGAGATTGATCCTGCGTGGATCCGACGCTTGTTACCTTTGAAGACTGTGCTTCTTCCAGACGGTTAGGCGTCATGGTCTAGGGCATCCAAGAGGAATTGTGGATCGCCGAGTGACCAAGTTTGTGAAGGTTCGGAAGTCACCTGAAGACTCACCACGAGTGATTGGACGAGGTCTGCGTGACCTTAGTTCAAGGAGAATACGGTGAGGGCTGGGTGTCCTGAGCTGCATGTTCAGGACTGGGTGTCCGGGACTGTGTGTCCTCGAGTTTAAATACTCAACCGCTCCAACCAGACGTATAACTGAGACAGCAGTTGGAACTGGTCTACCAAATCATTGTCTTCACCAAGCTTACTGGTTCTATTCCCTCAATTCGTTCATTTCCTCATAAATGTGTTATGTGTTTGTTCATATTTGTGTTTGAAGACTTTGACTGAAGACTTTCTTAGTTTAATTTCTTCATGTGTTATCCTGAGCTTACGCTTCCTGTACTCTGTGCCTGTCATCATTTCATCATGATGACTATGCTTGTATTCTGTTGTGTTTACTTTTGAGTACTTATTCCGCTGCTAGTAGTTCTTCGCTAAGGAATTTCCTCACCGGCAAATTCCTCAGTGAAGAATTTCATAAAAATCGCCTATTCATCCCCCTCTAGTCAATATAACGCACTTTCAATGTCGAGCTCTGGTAGCCACTTGGGCTCCAACCTCAACGCCGAGGAGGAGCTGGCCTTCCGTAGTGTGCTGGAGCGGTCCAAGGTAGACATCGGGGCAGCTTCGGATCTGCACTGTCGCGGCTCCTGCGCTGACGTAGGGTGTCGCTGGTTGCCAGCGGAGCCCGACTAGGACGAGCGGCTCCTCACTTGAGTCTATCGCCGGTCGCTGATGACGACAGAGAGGAAGCTCACCAGCTACAGGAGAAGAACGCCAAGGCGCTCCGGCTTGTCATTGAGCAGCCGGAGCACGAGGCGGCGGAGGCAGTGGCGGAGGCGAATTGAGTGGCCAAGCTCAAGTGGGAACAGGACATGGCCGTCCAGCAGATGAAGGGGCTCATCGTCCTCTTCGAATGCTTGTCCGACGACGGTGGCGACCACGGCTCCACCTCCAACGACTCCGATGATCCACCCCCTGTTGCACACGCCTACAGTTGCACCGGCGACTGGAAAGGCAAAGGCCCAGGAAGGAAGCTAGCGACGAAGACCCGCCGTGTCCACCTTTAATTTCAATTTTTTTTAGTAAAGAAGTTTAAACTTGTCGTCGTTTATTTGGATTATCTGAACTTTGGTGATCTTTTTGGTGATCGAAATGTGCATTTCTATGTCTGATTCTATGTCTCTTTAATGATCCTCATAGTTTTATTCATGTTGCATGCTTTAATATAAATATAGGTATTGGATATAAGATACACGGATGTCGACGACGCTTTTTGAGAACTGGCCGGTCAATGCCCCAAACACACCGAACATGTATGCGGACGTTTGAATGGTCGAATTTACGAATCCGGCTGTAGATACCCGAAATGGCAAAAGGGCTACATCCGGCACCTTTGGGCCAAAATACACGCGTCAACTTCTCCTCAAAAGGCTATATTTATGCGACACGTTTGATGATCCGCCATGAAGGAAGGATATCAAATATGGAAGCTCATAGTCATAGCCTAGTTCGTTTTTCCTCTTGGTTCATGCGACTTGATGATTTTTATATGCCTGTAAACATTGCTACGTAAATAAATACAAACCAGCGAGTTCTCAACAATAATAATCTATTCGACCACTTCACTTGCTCTACCGAAATTCTAAGAAAACAAAACTTGCTGTACCAGGAGCGGCACACGGCGGGGGGGCGAGTGTGGGCGAGGTAGGACGGCACGCGGGAGAGCATGAGCCCCAGCAGCTCCGGCGGGAGGTCCGATTTTCGCAATCGTCGCCTTTGGATCTACTATCTCTAAGCCTAGTACAATGCTAATTGTTTAGAAAGACGCTTAAAAAAATAAATCAGTTTTTTCTAAAAAAGAGATGCCTAATTAAATGTCTGTTATGTACGAATAAGCACGAATACTTAAGATTTCATTGTAATTCTTAGTTGTAGAGGTTACTTTGTATTTTTTGGATCTTAGATTCAAATTAGTGTACATGTAACTGTTATGGGTATGAAATGAAATATGTCCCGCTTCGGTACAACCCCCTAGAAAACATATAAAGGGCATTATAGTCTTTTCACAAGGTATGTATGATGCCCACTTGAATATACGCCCTACGTACCCCCTGACTGGGCCGGCCCATGAAGGTTTCCGCAGTATGCAATAGTATGACAGCGATCTAATATCAGACAGGAATGAAAAGAGACCTCACAAAGATTCGAACTCCGCACCTCTAGCCCACAAAGGAAAGTTGCAGACCAATTAACCTGAGAAGCTTTGGTGACAAAATCTGAGCGCGCCCATTAAAGAGCTACTACGCAGAATATGAAAACACGAGCATTTCTGAAACAAAAAATAAAAAATCAAACATTTTTAGAAGTCGTGAATATTTACTTTTTAAAAAATAAAAGGAATTCTGAAATTTCTGAGTTTTGTAAAAACGTGAATGTTTTTAGAGTTCTGAGAAAAATCCAACATGGCATCGTTTTTTAACAATCATAACAAGTTTTAGAGAACAGGGTATTTTTGGAAAACCCTGTACATTTTTAAAATACTAAAGAACTTTTTAAAATGTGAATATTGTTTTGAAATTTCCGAAAAAAGTCACAAACATTTTTAAACGGAAAAAATAAATATGACAATAACAATTAAAAAAAGAAAAAACTAAAACAATGATAAAGAAACACAAAGCAAACTAAAAGGAAAAAAAATAAAACTGGAAACACAGTAAAATAAAAGTAAAAAACTAGAAGGTTCCCAAGTTGGGGTGGGGGTAGTTCGTACGCTATCTGCAGAAATGGCTGACCCAAACTCGTCTCTCGGCCGCTTGCCTTATGCGAAACAGTGGCAATCTGAAGTATTTTGCTGCTTTTCTCAAAGAAAAAACTTTTTTCTTCTCTTCTTTTTTCTACTTTTTTGTTTTCATTCTATTTCTTCATCAATTCTTTTCTATTTTTTACTTTATTATTATTTTTGAAATCTTTATTTTTAAAAAATTGTTTGCAATACCAAAATAGTCATACAACGATGAAATGCATTCAAACCTTGCATGCATGTTTTCCATGGGCATTCCCACCTTGTTGAAAAAGTTGGGTCATTTTAAGATGTTCAAAAACAGACGATATTCAACGGAGGGTGTTCGGGTAAGGCTAGAAGGGTCCATTTGAAAGCACGTTTTTTTTTCGACGTCCCTCAAATGGTCCAAATGCTTTCCACCAGCTTCTGTGACCAGCAATGCATCATGCCAAGTTGTTTGGATTTTTGACAAGTTTTGCATCTTCTGGAGTTTTCTTGGTGACAAGAGCCGATAAAAAGCGTCGCAATGTGTAAACACGTCATAACTTATTAATACCTGACATGAATGTCTCATATGTCTGTAGTATGCCGCTTCAAGAAGTTGGGGTCATTTATCCATAATCCTAAAAAACACCATTTGAAAAGTGTGTGTCACACAAGGCCTCACTGAGCATGTTGCTTTTCCTAATTGATTGCTTTTGTTAATTGCGATTTTGCCATTATCAATCAATATGAACATTTTCCTATGTCCTAACAATTTATTGAAATTGCTCGACAATTTTGAAATTTCAAATTGTGTATGAAAAATTTACAAACTTGATTTTTTTTTCCCAAAAGTGTAACAAAATCTCAACAATTGACGAAAATTGTAAGGCATGCACTTTTTAACAATTCATCATTTTTTTATTAAACGCAAACATTTCTAAATTTGTGAACTAAAAATTCAAAATGCGATATGTTATGAAATTCCAGAGCATTTTTAATTGTAAACCATATATAAAAAAGATCTAGTATTCTAAACAAAATTTCGAATTATTGAACAAGTTCCTAAAAGAAGAATAAAGTTCAAGAAAGAGCAAAATGAATTAACGAAAAAGAGAAGAAAACCCCAAAAAATATAGAACAAAAAATTGCTTATGCCCTACAAAATGAAAACATGTATTCAAAAAATATTCTTAATTTTGGAAAAAAGTTTGTGTTTTCAATGCTCGAAAATTTGAAATAATGTCTGTGTTTGTCAGTACGCGACACATCTTCCATGGACTTGCTGGGATTGAGTCCTTGCGGTCCGAATATCCAATTCTAAGTCTAGGCTCATCTGCACCCTATCAAGAAATAATTCAAAAAAAATCAAATTTTTTTGCACATGGTAGATAATTTGGTTCGTGAGGTGCGCTTCAAATTTTAGAGCATTTGGACATTTGAGTCGCTCTCAGCAAAAAAGACAAATTGGGTCAGAACAGTATACGGACAATACACTATTTAACAGACCCCAAATTTGTCTTTTTTGCCGAGAGCTACTCAGATGTCCAAATGATTTGAAATTCGGACCGGACATCACGCACCAAATTATCTACCATGCCAAAAAAATTGGATTTTTTGAATTTTTTAGTATTTGTTTTGATTTTTTTTATTCAGCGCAGGTGCAGATGCTTCTAGAAGCCAAAACGCCTCACTCCTTGCCGTCCCCTATTTCAACGCGAATAGCCCACCGGACAAAATAAATCACTAAAAAGGAAAGTGGGAGCTCCATCCCTATCACTCCCGGCCTTTACCGGCACAAACAACCAGTACGCCAAATCATCTGACCAACAATAATTTGCATCTGCGCTGTCTCTAGCCGCTGGTCGACCACCGAGGATGATGGAGAGCGCGGGATCGCAGCGTAGGAAGGGAAGAGAGACGGCGGAAGAACTGCTGGCAAGGCTCACTTTGTAGGAAGAGGAGGAGGAGGATTTCGTCTGGGAGGAAGAGCTGCCTGACAGTTTGGAACCTGCGAAGTGGTTGGCGATTGCCCGCGTCCACACGCTGAAATCATTCAGTCCTAATGCCCTCTACGGGGATATGCGGGCGGCCTGGAACCCGGCTAGACCGGTGGTGTGGAGAAAGATCAAGGAAAATCTCTTCACAGCGCAATTTGGATGCCTTGGTGACTGGAATAAGGCCATGCTTGAGGGGCCTTGGTTGTTTAGGGATCAGGCGGTGATCATGGAGGAATATGACGGATTTAGAAACCCTGATTCTTTTAAACTCGACAGGCTGGTTGTTTGGGCTCAGATCCACCGGCTTCCTAATAATTTTCTGATCGAACCAGCAGTGAAAGGGCTAGCCTCCAGAATCGGCGAAGTGGAAGAAGTACAATTGAAGCTGCCTGCAGGTTACTTTGGGGAATTTGTCGGGGTGAAGATAAATATAGATATTAATGCCAAGATCAAGCGTTTCGTCACTGGAAAAAAGGGAGATGAGAGGATCAAATATCAAATTAAGTATGAAAAGTTGCCTATCTTCTGCTACAATTGTGGGGAGTTTGGTCATTGGCATGAGGAGTGCGGAGATGGAGTGCATGATGAGATGTCTTTCGAGTGGGGCGATTTTCTCTTTGCTGATAATGTTCGCTTCAGGCCCTCTGGCCGGGGGAACCCTGCTCCTCAGCGTGGCAGAGGTGGCCCGGGGATGGGCGGTCATGGGAGAGGCCGTGAACAGTATAACCCAGAGCGAAGCTGGCGTTTTAATGCTCAACAGCAGCAGAACCGGGGGACGGCAGGGAACACAGAGGAGGAGAAAGTTGGGACTGAGGATGGAGCGACCCAGGGGTTGATGAGTACGGGGCAGGAGCAGTGTCAGAACTCAAATAAACGCATCTCTGTGGACAACATGGCTAGTATATCAACGAGCGACAGTGTGGAGGGGTCCCAGGATGACACTTTAGCGCTGATTCCTGTTCAGCCTAAAGTTCCCCCTCTCCCACCAGTTTATGTGTCACCAAGGAAGGAAAGGAAAAGGCCAAAGAAAGGGATGGATGAGTCAGGATTGACGGTGGAGACAGGCGAAGCCACCAATATCAATGAAGCACAATCGGTGGGCTCCTTCAAGGGGTACCGCCGGGCGCAATGAGTATCCTGAGTTGGAACTATCGTGGCGCGGGCAACGCTGCGACGATTCGAGAACTTCGCGATTTCGTGAAGGATTTTGCCCCTACCCTGTTATGCATTGTTGAGACACAGATTGAGAGATCTAGGGTAGAAAACTTAGTTGGTGCGATCGGTTATGATAATGGCTATGCTGTAAGTAGTCAAGGTAGAAGTGGTGGACTTGGTATTTTCTGAAATAATCCAATAAAGATTGAGATTCTTGGTTACTCTGTTTACCACATTGATTGCTCTGTGGAAGAACCAGGGAGTGATCGATGGAGAATGATGTTGTTCTATGGGGAAGCTCAAACATCTCTAAGGTTCCAAACGTGGGATATATTAAAAGGGATCAGTTCTTTGAGTGATCTGCCCTGGGTGTGTTTAGGCGATTTTAACGAGGTGCTTCGTCCGGACGAACATGAAGGAGTTGGGGAACGAAGCAATGCACAAATACAAGGCTTCCGTGAGACGGTTGATGTTTGCATGTTAATGGATGTTGGCTATCAGGGGCACTTCTGGACTTATGAGAAGAAAGTGGTGGGAGGAAGTTATACCCGGGTGCGGCTGGATCACGCCTTAGCCTCGGCGGAGTGGAATGAAAGGTTTACAGATGCTCACGTACGGCACCTCACAGCAGCAAATTCAGACCATTGCCCTATTCTGTTGAACTTGCATGCGACGGGACCACGAAGGAGGAAGAGAGAGTTCAAGTATGAATTAATGTGGGAGACACATGAGACATGGGAAAATACGATTACGTCGTGCTGGACTATGGGAGATCCAACGGAGCACATGGAGGAGCTGCGAGCAAAGCTAAGTCGAATCTCTGGTGAGATAGACTCGTGGAACAAGAACACTTTTGGTTCTGTGAGGAAGGAGATAAAAAACTTAAAGACCGAATTAGAACGCCTTCGCAGCGATCCAGCGAGAACGGCTCCGTCTCACATTGAACTGAAAATCAATGAGAAACTTGTGGAGATGTATCACAGGGAGGAGTTGATGTGGAGATAACGCTCCCAGTTGGAGTGGCTTTCGGCTGGGGATAGAAACACACGTTTCTTTCACCTTTGGGCTAGCCAGCGTCGCAAGAGAAACATGATCAAAGCTCTTGCTAACTCATTGGGTGTTCTAACGGAGGATCAAGGTGATTTGAAGGCACTAGTTAATGAGTTTTATCAGAATTTATATACATCGGAAGGTGTTGCAGGTGTAGAGGAGGTACTAGCAAACGTGCCTGTCAAAGTTACTGACCAAATGAATTCTATTCTTCTTGAGCCCTACACCAAAGAGGAAGTTAAAAAGGCGTTATTCCAAATGGGCCCAACTAAGGCACCGGGTGCGGATGGTTTTCCTGCTCATTTCTATCAGCGACACTGGGACATCTGTGGAGATGAAGTAACAAAAGCGGTCCTGAGAATTGTCAGAGGAGAGGAGGATGCTCAGTGTGTGAATGATACAGTCTTGGTGCTTATTCCAAAGGTCCTTAATCCAACTCAACTCTCTCAGTTCCACCCTATAAGCTTATGTAATGTTATCTATAAAATTGCATCCAAGGTTGTTGCTAATAGGCTGAAGATGATTCTACCGGACATTATATCTGAGGAGCAGTCAGCTTTCGTCCCAGGTAGATTAATCACAGATAACATAATATGTGCATATGAGTGCATGCATTTTATGAAGAGGAACAGAGCAAAGAGGAATAATTTTTGTGCGTTGAAGTTGGATATGATGAAAGCCTATGATAGGCTAGAGTGGCCTTATCTTCGAGCTATAATGGAAAAATTGGGTTTTGCACACTCTTGGGTCCAAACAGTTATGGATATGGTGCAATCTGTATCGTTCTCGGTATTATTCAATGGTGAGAAGCTGGAGCAATTTACACCGACTAGAGGTATCCGATAGGGAGATCCAATCTATCCTTATCTTTTCTTAATTGCAGCAGAGGGCCTTTCGTGCCTCTTGAAAACTAGTTCTCAGTCGTCTGTTCTGGAAGGAATCAAGGTGGCCTCGACGGCTCCGTCTGTTAACCACCTCCTTTTTGCTGACGATAGCCTGTTGCTTTTTAAGTCAAGTGTTGAGGGGGCTATGATGGTTTCAAACCTATTGGACAAATATTGCAGTGCTTCGGGTCAGAAGATCAATAATGCTAAATCTTCTATTTTCTTTAGTAGAGGGTGCCCTCAAGGGGTCAGAGAAAGCATCAAACAATGTCTTAATGTGCACAATGAATCCTTGTCTGATAGATATTTGGGTATGCCCAAGATGTTGGACAATCCAAGATGGGTACGTTTAAGTACTTGAGAGACAGGGTGTGGAAAAAAATCAGAGGATGGATGGAGAAGCTTCTGTCAGCATCTGGAAAAGAGGTTCTCATCAAGTTAGTTGCTCAGGCTATACCAGTATATTCAATGGCTTGTTTCAGATTGCCTCGGGGTCTGTGTGAGAACATTACCTCCATAATCAGGCAATTTTGGTGGGGCAGTAAACAAGGTCGAAGGAAACCAGCTTGGGTCTCTTGGGATGTAATGACGAAGCCAAAGTACCTTGGTGGGATGGGTTTCAGAGGCATTGAGATTTTTAACCTATCTCTGCTTGCCCGTCAAGCAGGGAGGCTCCTCGAGTCACCACAATCGTTGAGTGCAAGAATTCTAAAAGCGGTGTACTTTCCAAATGCTGATTTTTTGGAGGCAGAATTGGGTACCCAACCTTCGCAGATATGGCGAGCTATATTGGATGGTAGGGACATACTGAAACAGGGCATCATTAGGAGGATTGGGAATGGTCAAGGAACGAATATATGGGAGACAAACTGGCTCCCCAGGATAGGCCCTCTGCGACCGATTGTCTCACTTTCAGCGAACCCTCCCACGCTGGTAGCTGAACTAATTGATCATACATCAGCAACTTAGCGGGAGGAGGTGATTCGTGCCACTTTCTTACCCATCGATGCGGAGGTAATCATGGGCCTGCCGCTCTGCACAAGGACGGTGGAAGATTTCTGGGCTTGGTCAGGTGAGCGGAACGGCATTTTCTCGGTCAGATCGGCCTATAGAATGATCGTAAACAAGAAAGAGCACCGAGAGAATTGGCTTTATGAGCATGCAGGAGCGTCGGATTTGTAAGAAAGTTCTAAGGCATGGACGTCGTTGTGGCATACTAGGGTTCCATCAAAAGTTAAAGTCTTTTTATGGCGGCTTGCAAGGCATTCGATGCCGACGACGGATCTTCTCCAACACCGTAATATGTCCACTACTCATTTATGCGCCCTGTGTGGGTGTGAGGATTCATGGAGGCATGCCCTGCTGAATTGCACTATGTCAAGATGCATATGGACCTTAGCTGAAAATTCCTTGACGAAAGCAATGAGCCAGAACGAGGATCCTAATGCAAAAAACTGGATATTTGCAATGAATGATATACTATCCCAGAAAGATTTCGTGCTGCTGGTAGTAACGTTATGGGCTGTATGGAAAGCAAGACGAAAGGCAATATATGAAGGAGTTTTTCAGAGTCCACAAGCAACATACCAGTTTATCCAGTCCTACTTAGCGGACTTGAAAACTACCGAGGAACCAGCTGCAGGTAGCGCAAGGACTCACCGGGCCAGCCGATCGCAATGGATCCCCCCTCCAGAGAACTTTTACAAAATAAACGTTGATGCTGCAGTTGCAAACAATCGAGGACGAGGAGTTGCTGCTGCTATTTGCAGAGATCAAGATGGCACTTTCCAGGGGGCATCGGCTATAGTTTTTAAGGGAGTTTGTGATCCTCAAACTCTAGAAGCTCTGGCTGTACGGGAAGCTTTAGCTATTGCTGACGATCTTAATCTTCGACGAGTATTTGTGGCGTCAGACTACATGGTGGTTTTGGATGATCTCAAGCAAGGAAACAAAGCAAGATATGGTGCTGTTTTACATGAAATCATAGACCATAGCTCTTCTTTCTTAGCGTGTAATTTTGTTCATGAGTTTAGGAGCTCGAATTTTGAGGCTCACAATTTAGCGAAGTATGTTTTGAGATTATGGGTGGGCCGCCATGTTTGGTTAGGACACCCCGGCGATCTCTCTTTTGTACCTACAAACATTGGGTCCGGTTAAATAAAACTTCGCGAGATTGTCTTAAAAAAAAACAATAATTTGCATAGCCGCATAGGTATCGTATATGATCATTTGCACAGATCAAATCCAAATATTTCAAAATAAAAATGATCGGTAGCATATTTTCTCGGGGGTAACGGAAAATCCCGTTTTGACTCGTTTCCGAAAAATTCGTCCGAGAAAAAAACCTAGTTACAGTACATCAATTCTATTTGATGGTATATGGCGGTGCATATGCGCCACCAAAGTTTGTTTGTCACGCTGGCTGGCAACACGTTCACTATCCATTGAGGTTCTGTGTTCGATCCTTATTAGTAGCCTCTATTATTTTTTGATTTCCGGTAACTCGCTACAGGACACACTCACTAATGGGCCGGCCCATGGCAGACTTTCTCTGGATTGTCTTTAATTTTAAGCACGACCAACGTACTTTTAAGAAAGATTATCCTACCCTTTATTATGAAGGGGTATCAACAGATCTCATCTGTTGATGTGTTTAGAGGGTGTACATGATACACTCACTAATGGGCCAGCCCATGGCGGACTTTCTCTGGGTTGTCTTTAATTTTAAGCGCGACCGACGTACTTCTAAGAAATACTATCCTACCCTTTATTATGAAGGGATATCGACAAATCTCATCCGTTGATGTGTTTAGAGAGTATTGTATGGAAGCGGAAGTGAAATAACAAATATTTCTTTCAAAAAGCTAAAAAAGGCAATCGCTTTTTTGTAGAAAAAAACTCACTGAAAAGAACAGGAAAATGGAAGTATCTCAAAGCTATCAGAGTCAGGCCGGGTGAGCACTGACTGGAACAAGACTTTCTGTATAGGGTATCACGTCGAAGAAGAGCATACTGTTCCAAGCAGGCTCAAGTTCACCTGAGCCATGACTCCGGTATCTTAGCCAGCTGATGAAGTCACAAACATTTGTCAGCTTACGTGACCGCAGGTCGTAGCTGCAGAGCTTGCCATAGAACCATAGCAACAATGTGCCCGGAAGAAAAGCGATTGGGTGGCACGGGTCCATGCCATTCAATGTTATGGCCCCGCTAACACTTCACTCGAATTCACCAAGAGATACAAGATTTGACTAGCAGAAGTAGGGTTCTAGGGAAGGAAATGGGGATAAGGGGAAGTGCCGCCGCCGTCCAGTGTCTAGTTTCTCCCCCCCCCCCCCCCCCCGGCACCCAGGCCGAGGGCACAGTACTTAACCCTTCCTGTCGGTGTTCCATTCTGGGCCTGTATAGCGCTTGTTGGGCTGGGCCTGGCGACGCGGTCGTTCCAGCCCAGTCGCCTTGGTCGTGGCGGTGTCATCCTGGTCTTCTGCTGTTGGGGCCTGAGGGCCATGGGCCGTAACATCCCTCCCTCCTTCAGACACAGCTTGTCCCCAAGCTGGAGCATTCGGGAAATGTTGCTGTAGCTCGATGTGGTCCTCCCAGGTTGCAAATTCCGCCGATTGGTCCGTCCAGCGAACAAGGACCTGTGGAACTCCGGAAGTGCCTCGCTGCACCATTCTGCTGTCCAGAACCTCCTCGGGAACGGGACTTGTCGCTGCTGCTGCTGGAAGTTGCTGGTGGACTTGCTCCGTTGGTGGAAGGGCTTGCCGCAGCTGCGAGACGTGGAAGACCGGGTGCACAGTGCTGGTAGGTGGAAGCTGGAGCTTGTATGCAACCGCACCAATGCGCTGCAACACCTTGGACTCCGGCAGCCCATGCAATTTGTAGATGTTAGCCACGAAAGCTTGAGCAACTTGGAAGGCTGTGAAAGGATGTGACATGGCGATGAAATGGGCGTACTGTGAAAATTTGTCGACGACCACGAGAATGGAGTTGTATCCTGATGACCGAGGCAACCCATCGACAAAATCCAATGACACCATCTGCCAAGCTTGAGTGGGAACCGATAGTGGCTCGAGGAGACCTGGGTACCGAACTCGCTCAGGCTTCACTTGTTTGCAGGTCTGGCATGCGTCCACAAAGAGCTTGATGTGGTGCTTGAGTCCCGGCCATGTAAACAGTCGCCGCACTCTGCGGTACGTGGCGTTGAAACCCGAGTGACCACCGATCGCTCCGGTGTGGAGGGCCTCGAGAATCTGCTTCTGTAATGCCACATTGTCACCCAACCAAACCCGACCGTGCTGCTTGATAACCCCCTGGCTGAGTTGAAAACCATCCTGCTTTCCTGGCGCTGTGGCCAGCCGAGCGAGCAAAAGTTGCGCTGCCGGGTCTTCAGCATAGCCTTTTTGCACCTCCTCCAGCCAGGTCGGTACTGCTGATGTAATGGTGGCGAGGTCCCCCTGCGGGACAGGCGGCCGGCGCGATAAGGCATCAGCGGCACGGTTATCCACTCATTTTTTGTAGATGATGCGATAGCGGAGCCCGAGCAGCTTGGCCATGATCTTCTGCTGCCATGGTGTCGCTAGTCGCTGGTCCTCCAAGTGAATGAGACTGCACTGGTCTGTGTGTACTATGAATTCGTCATTCTGGAGATACGCACGCCAGTGGTCTACCGCCAAGAGAATGGCCAGGCCTTCCTTTTCATAGGTGGAGAGCATGTGATTGCATGGTCCCAATGCGCGACTGAGGAAGCCAATCGGGTGCTTCTCTTGTGAGAGAACTGCGCCAATTCCTTGGTCACAAGCATCAGTTTCCAGCTCGAATGTTTTAGTGAAATCCGGTAGGGCGAGCACCGGGGCTGTGACCAGAGCCTGTTGGAGTTCTCTGAATGATGCCTCTTCGAGTTGAGTCCACCTGAACACCACATTCTTCTTCAAGAGATCTGTGAGGGGGCGACTGATGATTGCAAATCCTCGGACGAACCTCCGATAATGGCCCGCAAGGCCCAAGAAACCACGCACCTCTTTCACACAAGTGGGTGCTGGCCAAGTCTGAACCGCGCTGATGTTTCTGTTATCCGTCCGCACCCCTTCCCCGCTGATTTCATGTCCCAGATATAAGAGCCTGGGGCGAGCAAAGAAGCATTTGCTTCGCTTGAGCTTGAACTGATGCTCCTCGAGGCGCTGGAACACTTGGCGCAGCAGGGTCACATGTGTCTTCTTGTCTTTGTTGTGCACTAAGATATCATCGATGAACACGAGGACTCCATGGCGCAGTAAGGGTGACAGTACTGTGTGCATCCCACCCTGAAAAGTAGCTGGTCCTCCCGTCAAGCCGTATGACAGCACCTTGAACTCGAAATGCCCATGATGTGTTTTGAAAGCTGTTTTGTGGGCATCTTCCGGTTTCATGCAAATCTGATGATAGCCAGAGCGCAAGTCGAGAGTGGTGAACCAGCATGACCCTGCCAGCTCGTTGAGAAGTTCTTCAATCATTGGTAAGGGAAACCTATTCTTGATTGTGATTGCGTTGAGGTGCCGGTAATCAATGCAGAATCGCCAAGTCAAGTCTTTCTTCTGCACCAATAGGACCGGTGACGCAAACGGACTGGAGCTTGGCTGAATTATCCCTTGAGCTAACATCTCAGTGACTTGCCGTTCCACCTCATCTTTTTGGGCCGGGCTATGCCGATAGGGTCGTATGTTGACTGGTCGAGCTCCCGGCACCAAGGGAATGGAATGATCAAACGAGCGTTGTGGTGGCAGCCCTTTGGGTTCCTCGAACAGTGCGCCATACTGTTCCAAGAGTTCAGTCACTTCCGGAGGAATTGGAGGATCGTTCGTGTCTTCTGCCACTGTACACAGTTTGACCACTCTGGCCACCGCTGTCTGTTGCAGTAATTCGTGTAGTTCCACTCCCGAGATCATCTGACACCGAGTGATATCTGCTCGAGCCCCACAGAGTTGCACTTATCGTCCATCATGCTGAAACGCCATGGTCTTCTCCAGCCAGTGTACCTTCATTGGGCTATGGTGAGCCAGCCAGTCAATCCCAAGAATTACATCATAACTGCCCAGTGGAAGAACTCTGAGATTGGTGGTGAACTCGACCCCCTGCGAATTCCACTTGCACGCTGGGATCTCTTGGTCAGACTACAGAATACCGCCATTTGCCACCCACACAGATAGAGCACGATGAGCAGGCTTAACTCCTTGGAAGTGAGTGGCCAGGGCAGCGCTCATGAAGCTGTGGGATGAACTGGAATCCACCAGCATGAGGACCTCCTTGCCTTGCACCCAGCCATGTAAGCGCATGGTTGTTGGCGCTTCCGCACCATCTACTGCTGCCTGCGAGAGCACGCAACAGTCAGCTTCACTTGGTGTGGACTCTGTGGATGGTGTTGGTTGTGCCGGCCCTTGCAACATCTCGATCAGCTCTTCCACTATATGAAGTTGCACCGTTGGCGCGCAACGATGTTCACGGCTCCAGCGCTCGCTGCAAGTGAAACAGAGCCCTTTGGCGCGACGGTAGGCCCGAAGGGTGGCCAGATTGTCGTCGTTCGGTGGAGTACGAGTCGTCTCCGGTGGGCGTGACTCTGATGCAGTACCCCCTTGCCGAGCGATTGCTGATGGTGGTGGGGGTAAGGGCAGGGCCATACGAGGGATTGCCCGGCCCCCTTGAGAGCTTGGCGGCAGCGCGGGGTGGCGCCTCTCGTCCTGCCGAAGAGCCTCCACGACTTCTTCCTGCAAACACGCGAGATCCACAGCAGTATCCAATGTTTGGGGTAGATGTAAAACAACTGCAGCACGTATATCACGTTGCAATCCATCCATGAATTGGGTGACAAAAAATGTAGGATCCCAAGAGCTATGATGAGCTAATAGGTTATGCATCAACTGAGTGAATTGCTCTGCGTATTCTGTGACAGTGCCTGTTTGTCGCAAGCGATTGAACTGGCGCAACAAATTCTGAAACTCTCCCCTACCAAACTGTGCACAAATAATAGATGCAAACTCCCCCCACTCCTGGTAATGCAAATGGGCTTGCAACGACTGCAGCCATGACAGTGCGCTGTCGGTGAAATACATTGCCGCACAACTAACCCATGTGTCCGCACTCAAGGTGCACACCCAAAAATATGCCTCACATTTGAGACGCCAGGCACGCGGATTGGATCCATCGAACAATGGAAAATCAAACCGCGGCGGTGGTGGCAATCTGAAGTACCCACGATCCCCAGCAAATGACTGCTCGCCATGGTGATAGAAATCGGACGTACCAGTGGCCGGAGGTACTCGCGGGGTGCGGATCTCCCCTGACGATTTCCCTCGAAGATCAGTGAAAACGCCATGGCCATCGGGCCCGTGACTGGTGTCACCACGAGCTGAGATGTCGACGGTGCGCAGATGAGGTGCGTCGGCCGTCGGTGGTGGCAATCGGGGCCGCGATCCATCCGCGATGTGAGGTAGGAGCGGCGGAAGCTCGCTGAGCCGCGGAGGAGGAGGTGGTGGAGCAGTCGCCGTGGCCCTGTCCACCGGCGGTGGGAGCGTGGCCTTGTCGATCTGAGTCCGCAAGTGACCCACCTCCGATCGGATCTGCTCCACGGACTGCTCGATCTGGGGCCGCCATCCTTGCAGCTCGTGGACGACGGGGTGGATGTCCACGATCTTGGTTGTGAGGGCCGCGATTGCCGCGGTCAGATCCGCGATCGCCTTGGTGTGCTCCTCCATCGTCGCGGCCTTGCCCTTTCTTGTCTGGATGATGGATGGAAATCTCCCCGCCAGATTGGGGAGGGTGAAGAAAAAAATTGGTTGGATCTGGTGGCTCTGATACCAATTGTTATGGCCCCGCTAACACTTCACTCGAATTCACCAAGAGATACAAGATTTGACTAGCAGAAGTAGGGTTCTAGGGGAAGGAAATGGGGATAAGGGGAAGTGCCGCCGCCGTCCAGTGTCTAGTTTCTCCCCCCCCCCCTCCGCACCCAGGGCGAGGGCGCAGTACTTAACCCTTCCTGACGGTGTTCCATTCTGGGCCTGTATAGCGCTTGTTGGGCTGGGCCTGGCGACGCGGTCGTTCCAGCCCAGTCGCCTTGGTCGTGGCGGTGTCATCCTGGTCTTCTGCTGTTGGGGCCTGAGGGCCATGGGCCGTAACATTCAACGTGTGACGCCGTTCCCACACGAAGCTTGCCTCATCTTCCACGAGCGCCCAGACCACCACCAGCAGTGGCGGAGCCACCTCCCGGCTACCCGGGGCAGCTGCCTGGGCTCAGCCATGCACTCTAGTTTGAATAATAGCAGTAAATGGAGAGCTAATCATCATATTATAGAGGCAAACAACTGATAGACAGCAGCCATGTGTACTTTGCCCCGGCTCGCCGGCCGAGCTGGCTCCGCCACTGACCACCAGTCGATGCCCGTATCTAGGCTCTCTATCGCGATAAGCGGTTAGACACAACTCTCCCTGCAACACACTCAACTTGAAGCGTTTATCAACGTTGTTGTCATCGTCTTCGGGGTCCGACGGATCAGAAGGCAAATGGATGTGGCTCAACGCCTCATCGTCCAAGCCGAAGCGGAGGAGGCAACGCGGGTGCGGCTCCAGGCTGGTATAGTTGTCGACGTGGACGATCCAGTACACACCCCCATTGACAGATTGCGCGGTCACCCATGGATCGGCTGTGTACCGTCGATCCGCCATGATTTCCCTCCATTGAGGAGGAGCAGGGTCGCCCACGGTGCACACCTCCACCCTGTTGTAGAGCTCATCATCTCTCAAACGAAGGAAGAACTGGACTACCTTGTACATGCCACTGCGAAGATCACGGCCAAACCCAATGGGGCGGAGGGAAGGGGGCACAATGCCGTGGCTGCTCTCCGGCAGCGTGACGACGTCCCTGGTGGCGGGGTTGAAGAGGTACGCCGTGGTGTCTGTGGGGACAAGCACCAAGCCGTCACAATGGGGGAACAAGAGAACCAAGTTGAAGTAGTCAGTACAGTCCCTGCTGTGCACGAGCCAAGCCTCGGAGGTGCCTTGCTGCCACTGGAAGAACCCGATGTCTCCTTTGCCGTCGTCATCCAGGCTGTGCCGGGTGATGAGGAAGGGTGGGTTCTGCTCCCATCTGCAGGCGGCGGACATCTTGAGGTGCTGTCGGACGAAGGAGGGGTCGGATATGGTTGCGCGCCAGGCCTTGCTGATGCACTTAAAACGGAGGAGAGACTTGACCGGCAGTCGGGTCAGGATCTCTGAAACGAGCTCGTCCGGCAGCTCGGGAGTCGGCGCCTCATTGCTTTTTTTCTGCTCATTGGAAGTCGTCATGGCGTAAGTGGAGAAGGAAGCAAAAACACTGCGATGTACGTACGTACTAGAGCTCGGGATTGCTAGTAGTTGTGGGTATACGTGTGTGTATATATACACAAACAACATACCTGAGGTTTCCCACTTGAAGACGGTGTCCCTGGCAGCCTCCGATTAGACTTACACCCTTTTTTGAAACACAAACCAAGGTTACACGGTGTTGGATTTGGATCGGATTTACGTGTGCGTAGCGCAGGATAAGTCTGTCAGTGCGGCGGTGACCGTGTGTGCCTGTGCATGACTTTTTCTCTACCACATGTGTGGAAACATAAACTAGCAAGGGAAACTCTCCACCTCAGGTGACTGATCCTATTAATCCACCGGACCAGCTCTGAGCCATTGATTTGTTCTCCATCCCACGATCCGCGTGACTCTTCTTTCTCTTTTTCCATGGCCCCGTTAATGACAACCATGAATCAGCACACCCATCTGCCCGTTCCATAAACATTATGTACCTCCTTCCGAGTTCCTTCCCTAAACCTAATTCTCCATGGTTGCCGCCGCCGCTGGAGCCGAGACCTGTTGCCCGTGGTGTGCGAGTCATGTGGTATTGGTGTGGGCATACACCAGTTTCGTCCTGGAAAAGGACGAAGACACCGGTGACATGTAGACATCGCCCTTGGGAGTTGGGAACAAGAACTCCAGAATCTTAAGCGGCGGGAGTCGGTTTGGCTGGCAGCGTCGTACTTCAACTATTTTGCGGAGGACCATAGGTCTCTGTCGTAGTGCTAAATCCGATAGTAAGATAGGTATGAGAATTAGTAGTTAATAATTTTGATAGGGTTCTCTTCTAGTCTTTGAAAAATTCCTTAATTGAGGGGTACACAATTACTTTTCTGGAACAGCAAATAAGCAGGAAAGGAAAATAAAATAAAAAATGAAGAGAATTTAAATCTGGCTCGAAGTACTTACAACAGTATTTGTTGCACATGCTATAGTAATAAGGATGCTTAAAACAACTGAAATTGTACATAACATGAAATCACGAACTTTATTGTAACCCGGCTCCATGAGTTTCCTTTCTTTCAGATGTATGTATCTAGCTATATATGCACGAATAAACATCCAGACTATAGGATCTTATCAAACCTAATGTGTGAAGTACACTTTATAAGTTTCTGCACAAATTTCTGAAGTCTACGTAGATATTGTTGCACCTCGGTCGATATTTGATCTTTTAATTAAACATAATCAAACATTTCCTACAATGTGAATTCTTTGTACAAGCTTCACTGCTCATACTTATGTTTCTTTTAATTTCTGTTACCTACAGAAATGTCTGGACACCATCAAAAGTGATTGCTCGTCTTGGCAAAGAAATAAATGATGAAAGCTCCTACCTTTATTGGGCAGACAAGGTAGGACGCTTTTGACAGTTCTTCGTTATTTTTCAAATTATCAGAAAGTCTAAAGGCATGTGTTTGTGTAAATGCTGATCATATTTAAGAAGTTTGTAAATAACTATGTTTGGTAAACAGGGAGATAAACTAGGGTTTCTTGTTAAGAATTTTGTTGAGTTTGATTCTCATATTGGTATTGTTTTACCAGAAAAAAATCTTTATCGTATTGAGTCTTATGATTTTACCCAGAAATAGGAATCATTCCTGAACCAAACTTTTCTTTTGTCGGAAGTGCTGGGTCACAGTTGATATGACCGCGACTAATGTTAGTGTTGTTGATGATCGCAAAATAGTACCGCATGTCAGTGGGTTAAAGGAACTATTTTCTGTTACAAGAAAACAAGACGTTGGTTTATTTGATCTTTATGCCAACGAGGAGAAAAAGAAGTCCCTGGACGTGCATGTATTGAAGGGGGGAAATTGCATGCGAGGTAAATTACTAACTCAAGACAGGAGATATACATGCAATATTGACCAGGCTCAGTTTGGCAAGGAAATACCAACGTGCATTAATTCCTTAGAAGTAAAGGCAACCTATGCTAATGGAAGGAATCATGTAAGATCTGATTTGTTTGCATCGGTCAACAAGATAAAAAGAAGAGATATCTTTCTGTTTATTCCGCTCCCACGCAAGTTAAAGTATATCAATTACATGAGGTGTACAAGCAGAATTAGACATGCTAAGCTTGAGAGGATGCGGGTGGGGTCCACCTTCCCGAGGAGAAGTTGTACGAACCAAAATATGGAGTCCTAGTTTGTTATACGGTACTAGGTGATCAAGGCTGCCGGATACAGTTAAATCTTTGATTAGTTTAAATAGGAGAGAGAGTCGTTTCAATCTAGAGTTGTTAGGCCAGTTTTGTTATTTGTGTGTTGGTTATAAAAAGGGTCGGACACCCGTATCAAGATTTGAAGGGATCTTTAGAAAACATCTGTGTTGCAATTTCTCTTCGTGAAAATTATTTTGCGTGTGAGTACCTTCGTCGAGATTGGTTTCTCGTGCTGGGCCGCAAGGTTCAAACCCTCTACTTCGTGTACATCGCGTGTGCGGGCGAGAGGTTGCTACTACTAAAGGTGGAGTGTCATGAAAGATCGGGCCGCAACAACAGACCGGATCTCACCACGAGGTTCTGTCCATAACAACAGTTTAGTAGATGTAAGCATGGTACAGTTGTTGGCTGGCTGTTACACTTGTTGGGTTGTCCTTCACTTTATTCCATCGAGAATATGTTTCACACTGGGTTGGTTTTTCTGGGTTGAAATTCATAACTTTCAAGAACTATTTGTGCAAAGACTGAAGTTGCAAAGTGTTGACTCGTTAAAATCGACCAGAACAATATTCCTGTGTAGTGCCCAACATTGACAGATGGAACGCTCGGAGACATGCTGTTTTGTCATGCAGCTCACAATCCTGGTCTTATTATCGACATTGTACAAGGTAAGTTCCAGTTTATTTGATATTCTTAATTTGTGTTCATTTTCAAATGCTTGAATGGTTTTGCAGATATAAGGCTGATAAATGGTGAAGCCATTCATGCAAGCCCAAGGAAGACAGGGGTCATAATTCTTGGTGGAGCCGTTCCAAAGCATCACATATGCAATGCAAATATGTTTCGCAATGGTGCAAATTATGCAGTCTATATCAACAGAGCTCAAGAGTTTGATGGAAGCGACCCAGGAGCACGGCCAGATGAAGCAGTTTCATGGGGAAAGATCAAAGGTTCAGCAAAGCTTGTAAAGGTATATATAGATGTTCACAAGTTTGAGATAATTTTGTTTTGTGTTGTTTTGTGTTTTGCATACTAGTACTAGGTAAAATGTTCCTTAGGTATATGGTATAATGATCATGATGCACCTGCTCATGTGTTTTGCAATTTGTTTATAGAAAATTGCATGCATCATCCTGAGCTGGCTTATAATATTTAGACCATCTTGATTTATCATTTTCCCATGTACACTGTAGAATAATATTGCAGCCTATGAGTTTATGGTACAGGTGATTTTAAGGGACATAATTGTGCTGTATAATGGTGTCATACATCATATTTGATGATCATCATTATTGTAATCTAACATTCCAGCTTTTAGAAATCCAGGTCCACTGTGATGCGACTATTGCGTTCCCATTACTCGTAGCCGCAACATTTGCACGTGGATCTCATAGTGGAAATTCAACCAGCTGAATTTCTGGCAGCCAACCAAGAGCCTCAAAATGATTTTTTTTCTTATTGATCTCAAATCATGTGTCTGGACTCTTTGGAGGATAACATGGAAGGTTTTTGTCAGATGCTGACCACAGTTACTGATTCCTTTTGTATGTTTTGTAATGAGATTATATATGGATTGCCAACATATAAGGAAATATTTGGAAATGGACGACTGAGTCTGGAAAAACTGCGAATTTATAAGGAAAGTATCTGGTGAGGATCCTTTGATCTTTCAAGACTGGGGACTTGAAAAAGTGGGCAGGCTTACAGCATTGGGTCAACAAAATAAAGTTGTTTGGTTGAATCAGTTTGTTGGTTGATCCCTCGTACAAACGGGTGGGAAGTTTGTAAATAGAGATCGCGATACAGTATTATGAAAATACTTGCAAATGCTATAGTCCCTATTACATCGCAGTTCGTTAACCTGCGTCTGGGTTGCCGCAGCTGAAGCAGAATGACCAACCACGCCTCACCAACTCAACATTGTTGTAGCCTTCAGTTCCGCTGAAGGCTATTCTGCATTTTCAACACAAAATAGCATCGCCATACAGCTTTCCTATGTACAACATTTCTTGCTTCAATAAAGTTACACCATTTCTCGAAGAGAATGAATAAAACTAGACGAAGAGGGGTCAACAAGATCCTCAATGAGAAAAATGGAAGTTACATCAAGTCATGTTCCTCTTTTTCATTTATATCGTGATCATCTCTTAAACATCCGGTGAAGAGACATAAGCAACCCCCCGAGGACTTATTCGGTTTGCAGTTTTCCTAGAGGATTCTTACAAGATTTTGATCCTCAAGATTTTTTCATCTGTGTAGAATTTGTTTCAGAGGAACAGAGGTACATGATTCCAGATCTATATTGACCTCAATCCCGAGGGGGAGCATTACTAAGAGCTCGTGGAATTTTCTAAAGATTTGAGTGGGCATCTCATTCTAACCATTTACTTTTCCTACTCGTGTGATTTGGAAATCCTATAAACTGAACGAGCCCTCAAAGAATAATGGCTAGAGGCATGCTCCCCACAAGATAGGTTATCAAATCGTTGTTTCACCGTCGAACAACCAGAAAGGAAAACAAGAGCATGAAAGGAAACCGAACAAGTTTGGGAATTTCATAAAATGTTTGTGTTTTAAAAAATTGTTCATAAATTAAAAAAATGCCTGCCTTTTAAAAAATATTCAGAAATTACAAAAACTGTTCACATTTTCCAAAAAAACTCTATCTTTTATTAAAAAAATCGTATTTTCCAGAAAAATCGAAATTGAAAAGTACCATCTAAAAAGTCGTGGCCTCCCCTTTGGGCCTTGATGTTTTTGCTGTGGGAGACGGGAAGCTTAAGCTTGAGGCCAAGCCCAGCAAACAGGACAGCCACCGCCTGCGGAAGCCGCCGCCACGCCACGCCGTGAAACTGTACAGGCCAGCCGGAATCCGACGGCGCCTCTCCCTCTCCCTCCACCGCGCCGAGCTCCCCACAAAACACCGTCCCGGACGCACGCCTCTCCAAGTCCGCCGGCCCCCGACGCCCTCTCCGACGAGTAGGCCAGGCCTCTCTCCACCACGCCGCGCCGGATCCCCGCCGCCGCCGACCTCCTTCGCCTCTCCCCTCCCCTCCGCCGCCATGCTTCTGGGCGCTAAGGTGGTACCCCGCGACAAGGTGAGTTCCCTTGCATCCCCTGCCTTCCACTTCTTAGCCTGCGCACCGCACGGGATTTGATTTCATTTGATTTTGATTTTACTCCCCTTTACTTTTCTAGAAGCAGCAAGGAGGCGGCGAGGAGGCGGAGATGGGAGGTGACGGGATGAGGGCAAGTGAGGTTGTTAGCAAGGAGATGGAGGGCGTCCGTGCCATCGTGCTCAAGCCGTCCGAGTCCCTCGACGAGTCGCGGTTCACCAAAATCGCCGGCGCCGACTTCAACGACGCCGGCCTCGGCCTCGACGGCCTTCTTGGCTCGCTCGCCTCCACGGGCTTCCAGGCGTCCAACCTCGGCGACGCCATCGACGTCGTCAATCAGATGGTATGCCCGCCTTTTCCCTTTCTCCCTCAGCCGCGAGCTTTGCCCTTTTCAGCATGGGATTAGTTCGCAGATACTCCAGCACCGGAGTAATTTATTTCGCCATTTGGAGCACTTAGATAGCTGGATATATATCGTTTCGATGCCAGGGTGAAGCTGGTAAGTGTTTTTTCTTCCCCAAAGTAAATCTTTTAGATGTATCTGAACAGTCTAGCTGAATGTGTGTGCGTCTCCTATTTAATCCAAGTGCTTTGCATTAAATTAGCTGGAGATTATCTATATGAAGGAATGCCTGTCATATCACTATGCATGCTTCCGAAAATTAAGTACTCGTTTCCAGAATTTCTGCCGATTTTCGCTACTCCTTACATTCTACTGACACTTCCTCCACTGTAATAATTTTCTACAATGAAGTTAGATTGGAGCTTGTCGCATGAGAAGCCAAGCGAGGACTGTGATGAAGCTGAACTTGACCCGAAATACAGAGAATCTGTCAGGTGCAAGATATTTCTTGGTTTTACTTCAAACCTTGTTTCTTCCGGTATACGGGATGTTATACGGTTTCTGGCTCAGCATCACATGGTAAGTGCTCCAACTTGTGTCACGTTTGCAAATCTGAAAGGAAAACAACTTTAAATATCATTTTAAGAACCTGTGTTTGTTCCAGTCAATTACTAACTTCACTAACTGCATTGCCATTATTGATATTTTCCACAAAATTCTTCAGGTGGATGTTATTGTTACGACAGCTGGGGGTATAGAGGAAGACCTCATAAAATGCCTCGCACCAACTTACCGAGGTGAATTTTCTTTACCTGGGGCACTTCTACGGTCAAAAGGACTTAACCGGATAGGAAATCTGTTGGTGCCCAATGATAACTATTGCAAGTTTGAAAACTGGATCATGCCACTCTTTGACCAGATGCTACAAGAACAATCTGCTGAGGTAATCATTCCTCTTGGCTTAAACACAGCTGGTAATAATCTGTTTTAGTTTTCCTTCGGTATGTCCCTAGTTACCGAAATCCCCTGATACTGTGGATTATGGCTACCCTTCCTTGTACGTGTCATGGGCCCATTATAGTGCACATGGAAGCTTCTGATGCATAAATTAGCTGCAAAGTTGGTAATTTGCAGGGGATGCATGAATAGGAGAGTACATTAATTATATCTTGTATTTAGCGAAACTAGTAGTGATATAATTTTGATAGGGTTGTCTTCTAATCTTTGAAAATTTCCTTAATTGAAGGGTACACAATTACTTTTCTGGAACAGCAAATAAGCAGACACTATTTGTTTCACATGCTATAGTAAGGATGCTTAAAACAACTGAAATTCTACATAACATGAAGTCACGAACTTTATTGTAACCCGGCCCCATGAGTTTCCTTTCTTTCAGATGTATGCATCTAGCAGTATATGCAGGAATAAAACATCCAGACTACAGAATCTTGTCAAACCTAATGTGTGAAGTACACTTTATAGGTTTCTGCACAAGTTGCTGAAGTCTACGCAGATATTGTTGCAGCTCGGTTGATATTTGATTGTTTAATTAAAGATAATCCAGCATTTCCTACAATGTGAGTTCTTTCTACAAGCTTCACTGCTGACCATACTTATGTTTCTTTTAACTTCTTGTTACCTATAGAATGTCTGGACACCATCAAAAGTGATTGCTCGTCTTGGCAAAGAAATAAATGATGAAAGCTCCTACCTTTACTGGGCATACAAGGTAGTATGCTTTTGAAAGTTCTTCGTTATTTTTCAAATTATCAAAAAGTCTGCAAGCATGTGTTTGTGTAAATGCTGATCATATTTAGGAAGCCTGTAAATAACTATGTTTGCTAAACAGGGAGATAAACTAGGGTTTCTTAAGAATTTTGTTGAGTTTGATTCTCATATTGGTTTTACTAGTACAAATGCCCGTGCGTTGCACCGGGCGGTAAAATGGACATAACATGCTTCATGTGTCACTGTGCATCATTTTTTTATATCCATATTAATACATGTTGATAATATGGTTAAACGTGGGAATTTCCTTATTTTTAATAAAAGTTGACGCTTTAGAGAAAAGCCCGTGTGTTGCAACGGGTATGAAATAAATTCCGGGGTTTGCTTGATATTCAAGAGTTTATCTATCATGGTGAAATACCTCTATCTCTCAATCTTTTAAATTCTTTCTCGTCTTATCATGAATTCATATTTTATACTTGACCACTTCAATGATAAGACGACCCATTAGATAGTAAAGAGCCTGCTTCATGTCTCATTGTGCATCATTTATTATAATCATTTTAAATACATGTTGATAATATGGTTAAACGCCTTATTTTTAATAAAAGTTAATGGTTTAGCAAAAGAGCCCGTGCGTTGCAACGAGTATGAAATAAATTCCGGGGTTTATCTATCATGGTGAAATACTGAGCTCTATCTCTCAATCTGTTATATTCTTCCTTGTCTTATCATGAATTCATACATGGCCACTTCAAAGATAAGACGATCCATAAGATAGTAAAGAGTTTACAATGCTTTGGTGCTCACATTGACTACACCAACACGGCTACTTCCCTTACACCATCATCAGGGCTCGAATAAGATCAAGATTAGGACATGCAGAGTTGCGGGTGAGATGATATGACGGAGGACATGGTCGGTGTAGCCATGACCACATGCTTCTCTCTCTCCCCCCTCCCCCTCTCCCTGTCTCCCTGTCTTCCTCCCTCTCCCCCTCTCTGGATGCACCATTGTTGTACTCGCTCAACTCTTCGTCGCTCCCTCCTCTCTATCTATCCATGTCTCCCTCCCTCTCCCCCTCTCTCTGGATGCACCATTGTTGTACTCGCTCAACTCTTCGTCGCTCCCTCCTCTCTATCTTATCAACGGCATGAGGAACATCGAGACTCTAGGGATATATTGATGATCAAATAGTCCATAGGTGAGCCCCAAATATGTTTTCCCTTAAGAAATAGTATTTCTTTTCAATATTTTTTTGAACAAATCTTCCCAATATTTCAGTCACACATCTTTAAGTACTGAAACTACTAATGTATTCATAATTAAGATTAAGATATGGTAGGCTTAAACAGCAGCCAAGTAAATTGTATGCTAGCAGAGATCGACATCTAGCTCTACGCAAAAAAAATCAACATCTAGCAGCACTGACATCGCATCGTTTAAGAAAAGCAGTAGCAACAGGCACTCAATCCCACCAAGAATTCCCTTTCCACCACTCAGTTCTTATCTTCTCCATACATCCACCCAGCGATCTGCCTCCATCTTCCTTCTCATGCGCCCAACAGCCACCACCCAACACCACCGGCAGTCGACCAGCACCAACGTTGCAACAGGAGAAAAAACTTCAACCCAGTAAGCATGACGTAAGACCACCTTGCACACACAGTCTCCATTCTCTATTTCAACATGGCATCCCACCCGTGTCGCGACTTATATTCTCTGTCCCCCCATGCGTGTGTTATGTAGTTGCAATGAATGACAACACATTAAGAGCTAAAGTGATGAAGATTACAAATCTTATTTGCTCATACATTTTTTGTTTTGAAAGCTCCTAGTGCATATTAGATCTGTTCAAATGAGCGTCCCAGTATAATCATTAGAGAATAAGAGAGTAATATAAATTTGCACCAAAGCTTACTAACATAGCCATGGAAAACAACCATATATCAGCCGTTGCATCAAGAAAGAAGTATTGAACTGGCCATGAGACATGATAAAAATATGGAGGTTGTTAATAATATATTCAAATTATATTCCTCTATATATTCATTTTCCATCTCGTTTGAATATCACAGATTGAAGAGGCAACCCTACCTCAACTTAGAAAAGAACCTGACCACCTGATATTATCAAGCACACTTCTCAAGGAATCAGTCTCAGTCTGGTGCTTGAAGAATTCTTCATGTTTTTTTCTGGAAGTTAGTCTTTTCGCCCTTTTTTTGCCGAGTAGGATACTGAAGAATGTGGTTTTGATCCTTTTGTTGCTGCTTCAGAGGTGCTAGTGGTACTCCTTGAACCTTTTTTTGTGGGAAGCTACTCATTGACCTGATATGATTTCAGATTAAAGCAAGATGAGCTAGGAGCCTAAGACCTGACAGACACCTTCTTTCTACCACTCAACTAAGAATTCGGCATTTCTCTATAAATAATCAAAAGATATACATTAATCAACATCAATTGAACATAAACATCAACTGTGCTCAATTCGGAAGATGTATGAAAATAACTAAATTTACCTTGGCAAAGTACCATACATCAGATGGAGACTTGATCAGAGCAGGCCGTGGTTCCAAGCTTTCGGCTGTGGCCGGCGAGAGCAACGGTATGGGGGCAGGAACTTGAGGGACATGCAGAAACCTTGCGCACCCTCACCAAAGTCGCGCACTTGCTGCGTATTGGAAACAACGTCGCTGCTGATGTTGTCCACAGTGACGAACCTCTTCCACCATGTAGATGGCGATGCCTCAGGGTGGACGTACTGAGCGGAATTTACAAATAAAGTTAAACCTCCATTTCAAAACACCCGATTCAGAACATTTTGCTTTCTTTATGAAGGTCGGGTTTCAAAATCCTCAACAATGATTGATTAAGTGTTATCATCCATTTTCTGCAATAAAAAAGTTAAACCTCACACTGTTAGTTTGTTGAAACTACATTGCAAATTGTGTGAAGGTGTAATTAGTAAAGCTTCAATCAAACAGTGAATCAAACAACATGTATTAATCTTGACATAAACTATCTATTGATTTGGAAAAGCTAATTATAAATGCACACGAGTGAGGCACTCTTGCTCAATTGATCTACCAGCTTCAGCCTCCTCCTCTGCTGCCATCTTCCATCCTTTAATCTCCTCTTTAACAGCTTTTACGTCGTCCATCATTAGTTCTCAACCTGAAGAATGCATCAAAAAAAGTTATGAGTTTCGCACATTACAGAACTATAAGGATGGCTTGACTGAATTAATCAAAAAAAAGTTATGTCTAGTGTTTTGACAAAGTTATGAGTTTCGTACACAAAGAATTAAGAAGTGCATGATTTATTAACAAAGTAGCAACAACATGATTTATTAATCATAAATAGGAATTTTCAGGTTTCAATTTGATAGGGCACAATTAACAAATTAGCATTGTGCAGCACACTTTTAGAACTACAATGAAAGCTATTCAACGCCATTTCAACTGCTGTCTTCTAAGGATATTTCCCTTTTATGGATGTAGGAAATAACGGGCACACACTATTGGCTTTACTACGTTTCATTCACTCTGCTGAATTTTGGCTGTTGTGTCGTAGCATGGTTCAGTTTAGACTGAATTTTGGCTACTGTGCAGTAGCATGGTTTAGTTTAGACGCTTGACCAAAACAACTCCAAATCAATATTGAGTAGTTTGAACCACATACCTTGGCTACACAGGCGGACGTAATTCCGGCGAAGTCGGCAGTACGCAGAAATTCAGAATCGGCATGCCCACAACAACATAATACAAAATATATGATGCAGGCAAGATGCTGCTGCAGCTGAAGCTGGCAAGAGAAAATAACTCTTATGAATTAGTGAAGTAAACACATATCACTCAGCCATGCTAAACCATTCACAGAGAACAAACTCTTAGCTAGACTGATAAACTGAAGCAATCAGCCAATTACGACTGAACCAGTTTCAGTCACCAGCAACATATGGCTCTATTACATAGTGTTATCTGGTACTACAAGAGAAGTAATTGTAAGTTTAGCAAGTTTCTTTTGCGAGGATTGACGGGTCAAAAAAGTCGCTGAATATAACTGGCCAGACATCCACTAAGTTGGTTCAACACAAATCGATACACTTTGGTGGCTCAAAATCATGCTTATCTGCAGACAAAAACCAGCATGTGTAGCATACTTTCGACCTGCACTCCAGAACCGAATATTCATGCTCACCCAATCAGATTCAATCCAGATCAAGATGCATATGGTTCTACTCCATACTATTATCTCGTACAAGAGCGAGGTAATTATGAGTTTAGCTTAGCAAGGTTCTTTGCGAGGATTGAAAAGTCAACAAGGCTCCTGAATATAATTCGCTAGACATTCCTTCACTTAACCAAGTAAGTTTGTTTAACACAAATCGATCTAGTAGACGTGCTCATGGCGGTTAAAAATTATGCTTATTCTGCAGACAAAAGCAAGCTTGTGTGGCATATTTTTTACCTGGATTGTAGAACCGAATAATTCATGCTCATCCAATCAGATTCAATTGAGAATTCGAGATCAAGATGCACAGGGCCTATCTATACGATCCACGGCAACTAAAATCGTCTCATCCTTGGCGACGAATAATTAGGAAGGATCAGGGACCGTACGGGAGCACGAGCAACCACAGTAGCCACTCACGGGCTCGCCAACAAGGCAGGGGACAGAAAAATAACTGAAACAGGGGTTAAGGGGATAGCTAAAAAATAAGGCCTGAACAATGTCGGCTTATTGATATTGATATAATATAATTCGTTGAGCAAACAGCAAAGTACATATATACCACAGTACAAAATTAAGTATTGTCACTTATTTCAGGCAGGCTAAACTAAAGTCGCCATTAATTCTTGCAAATCTGCTTGGACTGAAAATCCTGGAACAGCAGAACTGTTATTTGACGATATCTTCATAATCATTATGCTGACTTGCACAAACTTAATACCTTTGGAAAGCTATCAACAGCCTCTAAAACTTTCACCACATAAAACTACAAAGCTATTTCATAACTGAAGAAAGAACAGAGTCGCATACAGAGCCAGGGGACAGAATTATATGTAAAACATGGTATTCCATCCAGTGAATATCAAGGAGATACATACCTCTGGTCTAGCCGAGGCAGGCTACAATGGACAGCTGGACGGATGTTCTTGTTCCTCCGGCGAACTCGGCGGCGACATTGGACGTTTCGTTGAAAATTACAATTTGGACGGGCTTTGATGGAGCTTATGGTACAACAACGCAACCTGAAGGAGATTCTGGCCGAGGACCCCTCCTTCTTATAGCAGGCGACTGAAATCCGGGTCGGGCACTCCATTGCTTGGTGTTGGACAAGGACACGACCTCCAATTGTCCATCCAAATCACGGGAGAAAAACGTCGGAGATTGAGAAGGATACGACGGAGGAGGCCGGAGAGGACTGGCGGCGGCGGACAGCCACCAGCGCCAGTGCCTCCGCCTCCCCGTACCCAGCTGCACCACCTCCTCGGTCTCCATCTCCGCCGCCGGCCCCGCCAGCCGCTACGACTTCGAGCCACTGCTCGCCTACCTCTCCGGCCCCTCCTCCGTCTCCACGCTCACCTCGCCGTCTCCTCCGCCCTCTGTGCCAGCCCCCGAGCGCCGCCTCGCCGCATCCTACTCCGCCGTACCGTCGCACCTCGTACGAGTGGCACACTCTGCTCCGAGGCCTCGCCGCCAGTGACGCATCCCTGCCGCTCACCTTCGCGCTGCTCCCTTTCCTCCAGCGCCACCGCCTCTGCTTCCCGCTCGACCTGCTCCTCTCCTCGCTCTCCGTCTCCGGGCGCCTGCTCCCGTACTCGCTGATGCTCTCCTTCCCGCCCTCCCCGCTCCTGCTCCACCCCTCAACTTCTCCTGCTCCGCCGCGGCTGGAAAGGAAAGGGAGTGTGTGGATAAGATGAAATAGAGGAGGAATCACGGCTTGAATTCTTACAAATACAGGGTGTCTTTTGTAAAATAACGAAACGTTTTCCACATCCACTTAAAGACGGACTGCGGGTTCAATTACTAAAACATACAGGGACCTTTTTGCAAAAAGGCCGATGACGGACGACCAGAAGCGATCGCTGGTTTATTAGTAGGGAAAGATTACCATAAAAAATTCTTTACCGTATTGAGTATCATGATTTTACCCAGAAATAGTAATCATTCCTGAACCAAACTTTTATTTTGTGTGAAGTGGTTGGTCACAGTTTAGGAGATGTAGCATGGTAGAGTTGCTGGCTGGCTGTTACACTTGTTGGGTTGTCCTTCACTTTATTCCATGGAGAATATGCTTAACACTGGGTTGTTTTTTCTGTGTTGAAATTCTTACTTTCAAGAACTATTTGTGCAAAGGCTGAAGTTGCAAAGTGCTGACTCGTTAAAATCGACCAGAACAATATTCCTGTATACTGCCCAGCATTGACTGATGGATCACTTGGAGACATGCTGTTTTGTCATGCAGTTCGCAATCCTGGTCTTATTATCGACATTGTACAAGGTAAGTTCCACTTTATTTGATATCCTTACTTTGTGTTTGTTTTCAAATGCTTGAATGGTTTGCAGATATAAGGCTGATAAATGGTGAAGCCATTCATGCAAGCCCAAGGAAGACGGGGGCCATAATTCTTGGTGGAGGCCTTCCAAAGCATCACATATGCAATGCAAATATGTTTCGCAATGGTGCAGATTATGCAGTCTATATCAACACAGCTCAAGAGTTTGATGGAAGCGACTCAGGAGCACACCCAGATGAAGCAGTTTCATGGGGAAAGATCAAAGGTTCAGCAAAGCCTGTAAAGGTATATATAGATGTTCACAAGTTTGAGATATTTTTGTTTTGTGTTTTGCATACCAGTACTAGGTAATATTTTCCTTAGGTATTAGGGTATAATGATCATGATGCACCTGCTTATGTGTCCTGCAATTGGTTTATACTCCCTACCTTCCTAAATATAAGTCTTTTTAGCCATTTCAAATGGACTACAACATACGAATGTATGTAGACATATTTTAGAGTATAGATTCACTTGTTTTGCTTCGTATGTAGTCACTTGTTGGAATCTGTAGAAAGACTTATATTTGGGAACGGAGGGAGTAGAAAATTGCATGCATGATCCTGAGCTTGCTTATAATATCTAGACCATCTTGATTTATCATTTTCCCATGTACACTGTAGAATTATATTGCAGCCTATGAGTTTATGGCAGTACGAGTGATTTCAAGAGACGTACTTTTGCTATGCAATGGTGTCATACATCATATTTGATGATCATCATTATTGTAATCTAACATTCCAGCTTTTGGAAATCCAGGTTCACTGTGATGCTACTATCGCTTTCCCATTACTTGTAGCCGCAACATTTGCACGGAGGTCTCGTAGTGCAAATTCAACCAACTGAATTTCTGGCTGTGAACCAAGGGCCTGAAATTTATTTTTTATTGATCTCCAACCATTTGTCCGGGCTCTTTGGAGGATAACATAGAAGGTTTTTTGTCAGATGCCGGCCACGATTACTGGTTCCTTTTGCTCGATGTACACCTGAGATTGTAATACCAAATGTATGCTTTGTAATGAGATTGTGTAAGAGGAAATGGGCTATTGAGTCGTTCCTCTCTTTATCTGACTCTGGAAAAAACTGCGACTTTACAAGCAAAGTACCTGGTGAGGATCATTTGGTTTTGTAAGACGGGGGACTTGAAAAAGTGGAAAGGCTTACAGCATTGGGCCAACAAAATAAAGTTGTTTGGTTGAATCAGTTTGTTGCTTGATCCCTCGTACAAACCGGGTGAGAAATTCTTGCTAAAATTGTAAATAGAGATCGTGATACGGTATTATGAAAATTCTTGCAAATGCTATGGTCCCTATTACATCACGGTTCGTTGACCAGCGTCTGCGTTGCCACAGCTGAAGCAGAATGACCGACCACCCCTCACCAAGTCAACATTGTTGTACCCTTCAGTTCTGCTGAAGGTTATTTTGCATTTTCAACACAAAATAGCATTGCCATATAGCTTTCCTATGTCCAGCATTTTCTGCGCCATCTCATCCGCAACCATCTTGCACGAGCATGACATCTGCAAGTAGACACAACAGCGAATGCCAAGCAGACGAGATGCTCCCCCCCCCCCCCCCCCCCCCCCCCCTCCTACATTATGTCGAGCGCCCAATGTGCATTCTCTCGAAGAGGGGTCAAGAAGGTCCTCAATGAGAAAATTGGAAGTTACATCAAGTCGTATTCCTCTTTTTCATTTATATCATGATCATCTCTTAAACATCCGGTGAAGAGACATAATTAACCAGCTGAGTGCTTGTTCGGTTTGTGGTTTTCCTAGAGGATTCTTACAAGATTTTGATCCTCGGGAATTTTTCATCTGTGTAGAATTTGTTTCACAGAACATAGGTACAAGATTTCAGAGGATTGTGTCTATATTGACCTCATTCCTTGCAGGATTATTTTGTTCATTCCCGAGGAGCATTCTTAGCATTATTACGTGAGACCTCATGGAAATTTTCTAAGGATTTGAATTGGAATCTCATTCTAACCATTTGCTTTTCCTACCGAAATCCTGTAAACCGAATGAGCCGTCAAATAATAATGGCTAGAGACACGTACAGTCCTCACAATGACAGGTTATCAAATCGTTCTTGCATCGTCGAACAAACGGAAAGAAGAACAAGAGCACGAAAGGAAACCAAACAAGTTTGGGAATTTCATAAAATGTTTGTGTTTTCAAAATTTGTTCATAAATTAAAAAATGCTCGCCTTTAAAAAATGTTCAGAAATTACAAAAACTGTTCGCATTTTCCAAAAAACACTATCTTTTATAAAAAAATCGTATTTTCTAGAAAAATCGAAATTTAAAAGTACCATCTAAAAAAGACTGCTACACGACACAGTGCATCGGTCGTGACCGTGAGCGTTAAATGGGCGGCCCAGTCGTGGCCTCCCCTTTGGGCCTTGATGTTTTTGCTCAGGAAGGGTGACGGGAAGCTTAAGCTTGAGGCCCAGCCCAGCAAACAGGACAGCGGAAGCCGCCACGCCACGCCGTGAAACTGTACAGGCCAGCCGGAATCCGAGGCGGGCGACGGGCAAGGAAGGAGGACGTACGTGTTGTGCCTGTGTTTAAGTTAGGGAAAAGTCTAAAAAAAACCTGAATTCGTATTCGAAGTCTGAATCAAACCTTAAACTCCCAATCCCTGAAATTGCCACCCTGTACTTTATAATCCCGGCTTATCCCGGCTGATTTGTGCGAGTACTCGTTTGTGTTGAGCGGGTTTGCGTATGTGGCAGATTTGGGACGGGAAATACTCACCAGCTGGACTGACCACGGGCCCTACCATCGCAGCTCTTAAACCTCCTCACCAAACTGCTGCCTCCCTTGACGGTTCCCCTTCCTGTCCCTTCTCCTTCCCCTTCCTGTGCGGCGGCAATGGTGATCGGGGACTGATATCGAGGATAGCAAGACGATCGCAACGGCTGGTGGAAACATCGGTAATCCTCATCCATGTCTTGCATTCTTTTGGTAGTTGCATCTGCCGCCAATCACAGGCTCTAGTTAGGGTTGTGAGCTCTGAAATTTTTAGGTTTGTAGGTCTTTCTGTTTGTGCGAAAAAGTTGGATTTGATCTTCAATTTAGTTTGGATTAGTTGTATTCCTCGTTGATTGTTGGAAAAAATTTGTGGCAATGCAGGCTAGGGTTTGTGTTGTGACCATGGATCCAAGTGAGAAATTGACTGTGCGGTTTCATTTTGGTGGGCAATTTGTTCGAATTGGGCCAAATTTGGATTATGTTGGTGGGGATGAGGCAATGTCAGAGTTAGAGAGGGACAAAGTATCCCTACCTGAGGTCAAAGGCTTTCTTGGTGATCACGTAACTTGTAAAGGAAGTATGAAAATTTACTTTCTATTGCCTGGTAAAGAACTAGTGAATGGCTTGTTATTTCTCTCTGATGATGTTGGTTGTATGAAGATGTCAGAATACACTATTGATGGTGGAGTAGCTGAGGTTTATGTGGAATATTTTGGGGAGCAGGATAATCAAAGTGGCAGTGAAGACAGTGTTAGTGACTTTGAGGATGAGATAGGTATTGATGCTGATGAAGAAAGTGATACTGCACCTGACTGTATTATAACTGCAGAAGATGATCATGTGCTTGTACCAAATTAGAGAGGAGTGATAACTGAAATACTTAGTAGCCCTACAAAACATAAGTTTCTAAAGAAACAGAGGGATGATATAGGGCAATGCTCTCAAGTGAATGTGTGCGCAGATCTCATATCCGGCAGCTCTCAGGTACTAGATCCTGCATCACAAGGTGGTACTGCTGCTGCAATCACTATAGCAGGAACTCAACAGCCAACAATCCAACAAGTATAAGAAGAGGCAGTACATGATGACAGTGGTTCTGAAGATTCAGATAGCGATGCTGATGATACTGACTATGTGGCAGGTAGTGATGACAGTGGATTGGATGAAGAATATGTGGAACTAAGGGAACAAGCAAATGCCTTTAAGAAGAAAATCAGAGCCTCTAAGAGGTGGGTTGAAAGTAATCCTTCAGGTGCTGTTCCAATTGATCTAGTGGCAAATGTGGAAGAAGTGATAGGAGAAGATTACTTCGACTCAGATGATGAGGACTACTCATATGATGATCAAACAAATGATGATGGCCATATTGTTAGGAGGAAGAGCCAATTCATCAGGTATAACCCAAAGACAGAGATTCCTACTTTCTGTTTAGGGATGGTGTTCAGGAGCAAGAATCAGATGAAAAAAGCACTAATAAAATATGGACTGCTCACAAAAAGAAGTATTATTTTCATGAAGTCAGAGGATGAAAGGATTAGGGCCAAGTGTGGTTGGCCAGGATGTCCATGGCTCATTTATGGAGCAAAGACAAGCAGGTGTTCCAGATTTCAGGTTTTGACATATGAGAGTGAACATATGTGTGCTCCAAACAGGGACAATCACCTTGTAACTGCTAAAGTGATTGCTAGAAGATATGAGGATATCTTAAGGGCCAACCCCACTTGGAAGATTGACAACATTAAGGCCACTGTTTTGAAGGATTTCTTTGCTGATGTATCAACATCAAAGTGCAAGGCTGCAAAGAAGATAGTGTCACAGAAGCTATTAGAAGGGATGAAAGAGGAGTACACTAAGGTCTTTGACTACCAGCTAGAATTGCTGAGAAGCAATCCTGGCAGTACCATACTTGTTGGATTGGATCCTGAATATATGGACCAAAATATATTCCAGAGATTCTATGTGTGTTTCAATGCTATGAAAAAGGGTTTTAAAGCATGTAGAAGGGTGATTGGCCTTGATGGTTGCTTCTTTAAAGGAGCATGTCAAGGTGAGCTCCTTTGTGCTGTTGGTAGGGATGCTAACAACCAAATGTACCCAATTGCTTGGGCAATAGTAGAGCAAGAAACAACAAAAAGTTGGGAATGGTTTATTGGACTTCTTATCAAAGACTTGGACATAAACAATCAAGGTGAAGGCTGGGTGTTCATTTCTGATCAACAAAAGGTAATTTATGATCTTTATGACCATGTTGTTAATTATTGTTGTTTGGTCGCCTCGACGGAGCACGACCTAGTCTACTTATTTTATAGCATACTTTAGTCATGATGTCTGGTCGCCTCGACGGAGCACGACCTAGTCTACTTATTTTATAGCATTTTTTAGTCATGATGTTTGGTCGCCTCGACAGAGCACGACCTGGTGTACTTATTTTATAGCACATTTCTTTATCAATTTATGAGTGGTAGTATGGTTTAATTTGCATACAATTATCATGTAGGGTTTAAGCAGCAGCATGCAAGATTATCTGCCAAAGGCACAACACATGATGTGTGCTAGACACATATATGCTAACTGGAGAAAAAACATAGAGAGCATGCTCTACAGAAGAAGTTTTGGGCTATAGCAAAGGCTGCAAACAGAGAAGATTTCATGTATAGAAAAGCAAAGTTAGCTCAAGACACACCTGAAGGGGCAATGGACATAATGAAAACAGAGCCTAAGCATTGGGCAAGAGCTTTTTTCCTTGTTGGTTCACTATGTGACTCAGTGGACAATAACCTCTGTGAGTCATTCAACAATGCAATCATTGAGGCCAGATTCTATTCTTGCATATCTATGTTGGAAAAGGTTAGACAGAAAATGACAAAGAGGGTACAAGAAAACAGAGAAAAATCTGAGAAGTGGACTAACAATCCAATTTGCCCAAATATCTTTAAAAAGCTTAAGGTGAGCATCAAATTGACTCAATTTTGTGACGTGCTCTGGAATGGGAAAGAGGGATTTGAGGTTAAGCATGTCAGTGGAAGAGGAAGGACCTATACAGTAAATTTAAAGAAGAGGACATGCTCTTGTGGGTACTTACAGCTTGCAGGCCTACCTTGCTGCCATGCTATAAGTGCTATATATAAGTCTAGTAGAAGAATTGAAGATTTTATTGAAAAGTGTTACTTAGTTGAGCAGTTCAAGAAAATATATGAGCATTGTTTGCAACCAGTTGAAGGTGAGGAAAGGTGGCCTATTTCTCAGAATCCCAGACCACAAGCTCCAGGATATGTTAGCATGCCTGGTAGGCCTAGGAAGAATGACAGGAGGAGGGAAGAAGGAGAAGCACCAAAAGGAAATAAGATGTCAAAACATGGGATTAAGATAACTTGCAGTATGTGTGGCAGCAAAGGCCACAATAAGACAGGTTGCCACAAAAATGCAGAAAAAGGGAAGAAAAAGAATGCCTTTTTGAAGAAAACAGGGAGGAAAATGAAGGAAACTGAGGTATATAATTCTGCAGATTTATCATTAATTATGCATTTCTTGTAATGATTATGCATTTCCTTTCTTATGCATTTTTCATATATTAAGGCATTGTTTTTTCCAACAGCAAGCACACACTGATGCTCAGATCAGAGCAAGACAACAGGATAACTGCAAAGGAAAAGCAACTGGCCAAGCAAGTGGAGAGAAGAGGGAGATTCCTAAAAAACATAATTTGCAAGCCAAGAAAAAAGCAAAGAAGTGATCCTGCTAGACTTGTGATTTCTGGTCATGTTAGTATGTCAGTATTGTTAAACTGGTCATCTGTCCTGTTTGGTTGAACTTATGGTTTAGTCCTTTTGGTTGAACTACTGGTGTATGCACTATTATTTGTGTTGAACTTGACCTGGATGCACTGATCGTGTACGAACTTATCTTGGTAATGTGATGTTTGGTACTCTGCCACTTCTCTTTAAATCTGTGCCATGACCTGCTATTGTTTGCTACTCTAAATCTGTCAAATTCTAAAGAAGAAAAGGCTGGCACATAGCTACTGTGAGCTATTTGAATTCTGCCAAAAAAATTACAGAGCAGCTCAAATTTCAAAGAAGAAAAGGCTGGCACATAGCTACTGTGAGCTATCTGAATTCTGCCAAAAAAAATTAAACAATCCAATCAAAAGGACACAAAATTTAAAGTGCCCAAGCAACTGGAGAGAAGAGGAAAATTTGCACTCATAATCATCACAAATATTTGAAAGTGCACAAAAGGAATTAATATCACTGGCAGATGACACAAATGTACTCTACAAAACATGGATCCTGCCATTACATCATCCAACCATTACATTGATCCTCTACCTAGCAGAAATCTTGCAAATAGACCAACAACTACACTGTTACACTGTTATACATTGCACTTCTCTCCATCCTTTTAGACCTAGCCAATATTCCTTTAATTTCTTCATTCTTCTCATGAATTTGTTGTGCCAGTACAGCCTCTGCTCCACTTCTCCTTCCCTGTTCTAGCCATGCCATCGGTCTGAATCAAAATAGACAACAGTTCCAAACAATAAAAAATGGGAAATCTCAAAAAGGAATGAAGAAATTCAGTTTAAAGGAGGAAGATGAGGATCTTACAATCCTGAGCATGCAGCAATAGTATCTTCTTCCAGGATTTTTGTTGCTCCAGGAAATCCAACGGGCTGCCTTTTTCGGCGGCTTGCAGTAGCATGGCCTCGACGACTGGTATGCCATCGGGTCCTCTCGATAGGGCACCGGCGACCTGGATGGTGCCCTACGACGGCGCCCTCCGTCTGAGTACGATGAACCAGAGGACGACGCCATTGGCGATTGCTCTGTCGTCGCCCGCCTCCCCTCCCCTCCTCGAACACTAATTTCTTTCCCCACCGAGCGGCCCAGGCATTCTTTTTCTTCACGGCCCAGACAACGGCCCAGATTGGCGATTGCAGCGATCCAGCAGGGCCCGACGTCAGTCCTACGTGGGGTCTTATTCCAAGTTTCCAACCCAATCCGTCACATGCCAGCAGTCCCGAAGCGCAAATGAAGTTTTAGCACAAATCAGCCGGGATAAGCCGGGATTATAAAGTACAGGGTGACAATTTCAGGGATTGGGAGTTTAAGGTTTGATTCAGACTTGGAATACGAATTCAGGGTTTTTTAGACTTTTTCCTTTAAGTTAGGTGGGGATTCCATCCAATAATGCTAAGGTAAATGTTTGGATGCGGTGCGCCGGTCCAACTTTCGGCCGGTTTGCACGCCACGCTGGCAAAACGCGCCCCGCCTTTTTTCAGCGTCTTCATCCCCTACCTTCAGCCTTACGCGCCCGCATCCTTCTCTCTCCCTCCCCTCCCCCCTCCCCCATCGGACAGCGACTGGGCCACCATGAGCTACATCGCCGGCGGGCAGGCGCTCCCTCGCCGGCCACCATGGCCAGATCCATCCCTTATCTATAGCCTGCACACGCGCGTATCCCCTCCCCCCTCCTCCCTCCTCCCGGGTTGCGTTTGGGCCACCACAAGCTCCATCGCCGGTGGCTAGACGCTCCCTCGTCGGCCGCCATGGCTGCCTGCCACCATGCCCTGCAACCGTCACCTAGAAAAGCTTCAACAACCGTTGAAAAAAGCTTCAACCATGGACATAGAAAGCTTCAACGGCACTGCACAACAAGGGGAAGTTGCAACCGTAGTTGAATTTTGCTACTACCGGCAAAGCTTTTTGCTACATCCATCAGGCAGAGATGCGACCTCGTGAGGACGACAATGATGTTTTTGCTGCAACCATAGCAGGATTTTGCTACTACCGTTGGAGTTTTTTGCTACATCTATTCAAATGGCGTTGATTGACTCGCGTCGGCCGCCATGGCTGCCTGCCGCCATGCCCGGATCCTCCCGCGTATACAAGTGTTGCAACAGTGACTTAGAAAAGCTTCAACAGCCGTTGAAAAGAGCTTCAACCATGGACATAGCTTCAATGGCACTGCACAACAAGGGGAAGCTGCAACCGTAGTTGGATTTTGCTACTACCGGCAAAGCTTTTTGCTACATCCATCAGGCAGAGCTGCGACCTCGTGAGGACGACAATGATGTTTTTGCTGCAACCGTAGCAGGATTTTGCTACTACCGTTGGAGTTTTTTGCTACATCCATTCAAATGGCGTTGATTGACTCGCGGTCGGCCGCCATGGCTGCCTGCCGCCATGCCCAGATCCTCCCGCGTATACAAGTGTTGCAACCGTCACCTAGAAAAGCTTCAACGGTCGTTGAAAAAAGCTTCAACCATGGACATAGAAAGCTTCAATGGCACTTCACAACAAGGGGAAGCTGCAACCGTAGTTGAATTTTGCTACTACCGGCAAAGCTTTTTGCTACATCCATCAGGTAGAGCTGCGACCTCGTGAGGACGACAATGATATTTTTGCTGCAACCGTAGCAGGATTTTGCTACTACCATTGGAGTTTTTTGCTACAGCCATTCAAATGGCGTTGATTGACTCGCGGCTGGCGGCGACGTATTTTCCTGCAGCAAGCATCAATGGCGAGGGCAGCGGAGCTACAACCGTCGTCGTCAAGAGCTGCAACAGCAGGTGGAGCAGTTGCATGGTTCGAGGCGACAACAAGACTGGGAGGGTGGGGGACCGGTGACAAGGATGGCCGACAAGGGCGGGATCCAACGGGCGACGAGGAAGACCGGCGAGGGTGTGGACTGACGACGGGGACGACCACCGGAGGGGACAGGAGGCGCGGTGCCATGCTCCCCGAGCGGGAGACGCGGATCCAGGCCGACTGCCCGAGGAAGAAGAAGTTGGGGGTGATCTGTTTTTTTTTGCCTGGATCCAACGGCTGCGTGGCTCAAATCCGATGGCCTGGGCTGGACCGGCCGAAACGCTCGGCCGGTGCGCCGACGCCTATAAGCGCCCTAATGCTAAACATACACTCTTCCCCTGATTTTCATGGGAGTGGGCCCCTCCTCCCCCTTAGGGCATCTCCAAAAGTTGTGAGATAGGTGTTGGTAAATTTGCCACCTAGGACATAGTGATGATGTGGCATGTATTAAATATGGAGAGAGAGCAAAGTTGTATGTAGATTAACCAACAACCTTTGCACATGCTCCAAGGTGAAATAGAGAGCAATCACATTTATTGTCTCACCATCTATTGGATAGTTTACATACAACCTATTGGAGTAGTTGTATGATAGCTTGTTGGTTGATGACCTGGATATTGTACTAACAAAACTAACATACAACCTGTTGGAGATGCCCTTAACCTCCAATCATAACCCATCTGTTTGTAAAACTCATGTAAACCGATGTATGTGTAGCATTCCATCGAGTGAGAGACGAGCCACCCGTCCGTGTAAACTACTAGCTAGTCTTGGCTGCCACGAGGTGGGTGTACGTGTTGATTCGTGGTTGTTGCGATTAACCGGACCGTGCATGGAAAAAGAATAAAGAGTTATACGGATCGTGGGATGAAGAACAAATCAACGGTTCAAAGCTGGTTCGATGGATTGATACAATCAGGCACAACCACATCCGCCCCCTCCTTGGTCCGACCGGCACCTTAAGATATCCGCCTGTAGATGGAAGCAGAACCCATCCTTTTTCATCACCCGACACTGCCTGGATCGCGACATCAAATGATACATTGAGTTATAGCAGTGGCAGCAAGGCGCCTCTGAGGCTTGGCTCGTGCACAGTAGGGACGAGTTTCACTTCGCTTGCTTCTTCCCCCCATTGTGAAGGCCTGGTGCTTGTCCCCACAGACACCAAGGCGAACCTTTTCCCCCCTTCCCAACGCATCATTGGGTTAGGCCGTGATCTTCGTTGTGGCATGTACAAGGTGGTCTAGTTCTTCATTCGTTTGAGAGACAATAAATTCTACAACGGGGTGGAGGTGTGCACCGTGGGTGACCATGTTCCTCCTTGATGGAGAGAAATCACGGCGGATCGGTGGCACCACGCCTATCCATGGGTGACCGCGCAATCTGTGAATGGGGGTGTGTACTGGATCGCCGACATCGATACCAGCCTGGAGCCGCACCCACGCCGCCTCCTCCGCTTCGACTTGGATGATGAGGCGTTGAGCGTCATCCATTTGCCTTCTGATCTGTCGGACCTCGGGATCGATGGCGGCAACAAAGATGTTGAACACTTGAACTTGAGTGTGTTGCATGAGGAGTTGTGTCTAACCAGTTACAGCGTCAATGAGACTAGTGACGTGCATCGGCTAGTGATGGTCTGGTCGCTGGTGGAAGACGGGGCCAGCTCTGTGTGGGAACCGCGGTACACGTAGCATGGGATGGGCCCGTGCCAGCCAATCGCTCTTCTTCCGGGCATGCTAATGCTACGGTCCAATGTCATGCACTGCCTGTACGATCTGCAGACACGTGAGCTGACAAATGCTTGTGAATTGAATAGGCTGAGATACCAACGTCATGGGTTAGTTGAACTTGAGCCTGCTTGGAAGGATGTGTACTTCTTCAACCTTATACCTTACACGGAAAGTCTTTTTCCAGTCGGCACTCACCGGGCCTCAACTTCTCCTCGTGCGGAGGAAATTAAATATGGAAGCTCATAGCATAGGTTAGTTCATTTTTCTCTTTGGTTCATGCGACCAGATGATTTTTGTAAATACAGACCAACGAGTTCTGAAAAATAATAATCTATCAAGCACTTTACTTGCTCCGACAGAAATTTTGAAAATCTAAAAATCAGAATAAAGCGATCATCGCTTGCGTCGAACCAGTTTGTGTGTTTTGTTTATTTTTATCATCTGTGCTTTGATCGCCACTCGACGAGGCAGAGTCATGCGGATGGCCACCGTCTCTCTAAACTACTACGAACTATATTTTTATTAAACACATTCAACTGCGCATCCGGGGCGTGCTCTCGTGCAGTCCACATCAGATTAGCTAGAGACAAAAAAAATCGGCGGTTTGACCTTTGCTGCCCCAACGCGTTGTTTGCTTTGTCCAGAAGAAAACGAGAGAGGAGGAAATCGCACCCACCCGTTCTCCCTCGGCGCACGCTAGGGTTGCTGCCGCCACTGCCTCGCCCCATCGGCCCATGCCCAGGTCCTCCGACGCCAACCACCGAAGAAGGAAGCAAACTCGACATCCAATCGTCCAGACCTTCTCTCGACCCAGGCAAGTCGCCTCCTTTCTTCCCCTTCCCTCAGCCCCGACCCCTCTCTGCCGCCTCGTTTCCTACCCCTTTCTCTTCTCAATCTGAATCCATGGAGATAGCCAGTAGGGAGGACGAGTATGTGTTGGAGGGCGCTGCCGGCGGCGCCAAAAGTAGCTCAACAAGAACCACCGTCATGCGGAGGCATGACACTATCGACACGGATCCGCTTCGTCTGCGCCGGCAAGGGCCAACCGTTCCAGATCCGACCAGGTACGATGCATCCTACCTTTTCCAACTGCCGAATACTTCTCTAAATCATGGTGGGCACTGCCCATGGAGGTTCATATGAATCAATTTACTTTGAGCAGTGCAGTGTCACAATAGCAGCTCTCCCTTTTTTCCTTGCATGTTTTATAATCTGCATATTTTGTTGTAATGGCTGCAGTAAGGAGTAAGGCAGTAACAGAGTTGAATCACTCAATATATGCTGCCATAGGGCATGTATTAGACTGTTAGTTGATGCAGGGGAGTTGCAGCAATAACAGGTGTTCACTTAGATTCGAAACTCTGAATTTTACTGATTCCTGTCTTAGCCCTCTAATCCCTTGATAGATTTGTGCCTAGCCACCTGAACTTTTTCTGGCGAGTTTACTGATTTGGACATCAATTTCGAGCTTTCTTGGGAATGTTTAGAAGTCTCAAAATCAGCCTGGGTCACATGCAGCAGTAAAAACGCAACAAATATAACATTATGCAGTGAGTTGTTGCTTTTTGAGCAGAATATCAAACTATCAGCTTAAGTTAGCGAGAGCAATATATCAGGCGTTCAAGAGCCTCATTCACAAGGTATAGCCGAATACCAATCGGTGACAAGCAGATGTCAAGACGCAAGATTAAATGGTGGATATAAAAGTAGTTTCAACAGACTGTGCAGAGAGTTCACTTTGCAGATGGTAAACTGTAGATTTCCTGCTTCATCCCCCCTCCGTAAATTAGAGGGAAGGTTTTTAACAAAGTAGCTCTAGCTTTGATCTACAAGACCAGGATCGATGCCACGCCAAACGCACAAGGCTGAATTGATTACACCACAACTATGCAAAGCTGTCTTATATTCGACCTGGTATGACAATGCATGATGTATTTTGATCAGAAACTCATAGACCATGTAGCATGCTTGGCTCTAGGTATGGATTATCCTTTATTTGAAACTCATGATGCCAGAAATCCACAAAAAATAATCAGTTTTTGGATGGAAAGCGATACTACAGGAAGACATCGTTCTAATTAACTTAATTGTATATGAAGCTTTGAGAAATTTACAATGAACAGAAGGCCTTTGCGACGCTGTAGAATCATTATAAGAATTCTACAATGGTATAAGACAGTTTAGCAGCTGAAGCAGAGGTTCAAGTAGACCTAGATTCTGACGAATGCAATGTCACAAACAGAACCTAAATTACTAATCATATGCCATGCCATGTTTCAACCAAATTGAACGTAATCATATTACCATAATAGAGTTTTGGGCTCACAGAAGAAATAAAAGAAATCATGATGACACATGGTAGGAATCTGCACACCTTCCTTTGGATCTCCTCTTTCTTGTCATTGATGGATAGTGGCTTTTGCTCGCAGGGCAAGTTGCTGCTTGTTATAAACCAGAGCATTGATGTCCGCTTCCAGCTGCTGGGCCATGGGCTCCTCCATCTGCTCCGCAAGCTCATGATCCGCGATTTCCTTCTGAAGCTGCGTGAGAGAAACAGAAATGCAACATTCACAATGCAGTGATTGTTCCTGGTTCTAGAAAATATTGCAAGGAATTTTTGCTACGTATGAACCAAGAAATGCGGCATTTAGATATGTGAGCAACCATCTATAAAGTACTGTGTGTACCGAACTATTAATGAAATTATCATCTTCTAACCTCCCTATTTTGCAGATTTTGTATGCTCCCCACCCGGGTTGAACAGCTGCATCCACCTGTTGTTATGGTAGTGGAATCCCTCCAATTATATCAAGAAATATAGTTCTTCGTTTATCTGATAGGGATCCTAATTGTAGCACCCTAGCCTGGACTTCTCAAGGGTGAACATACTGATGGATGGAAACCAACCTAATGATTGATGGTGTTATCATCAGGAGGCAGTGGACTAGCGGTGGCGTGATTCAAAAGTAAGTTCAGATAGCCTCTGATACTGGATTCTTCTTTTGAATCTAAAATATCAGTCTGTGTTGTATACAATCTATTGGATTAGAAATAGTTAACTATCACATGATTTTGATTGCACACTGTCTCATGGACGTAACAATATTGGGTACTTAGGTTGGTCAATATAACTCATTCTGGCATTTTATTGACTATAACCATTAATTATGATTCATTTCGATCCTATTTATACGAAACTTATGTTGTACTTAGATTAGGTAGTCATCTGTTGTTCTCATGTCATGTAGCATACTGACTGTGCTTCTTTTCTTTTGCATAGCTATTGCTGATTCTGCATTTGAGGATTTCATGAAGCCAAGCGATCCTCTTGTGCTCTGAGGAGCTCTGATGTATACAGGCATCTGGTATGATCGCATGCCTAATTCATACATAGGAGTTAGTATTGTAACTATTAAGTAGCTCAATAATCTGTTTGCAATAAAATAAGTTGTTATATACGATGGAGAAGTACTGAATCTCTTAAAGCATAAAGCCATAAAAATCAGCATGCACTGAGGCCCAAGCACAAAGTAAAAATGTTCTAATTTCAAAAGATTAATTTAGTTTTGGTAGGGGTGCGTAGGTATAAACAATGAACCATCTTTTCCAAAAAAATAAACCCTGGACCATTCTGCATCCAGTATATTGACATATTAGTTGCTCTCTTGTTTCTGAACATTTTTGAACGAGCTGAGAAGTACTCAAAACCTTAAGGCATAAAGTCATGAACATCCTAGGCACAGAATAATCATGCAGTGAAGATACTTTATTACAAACCATGTATGATATGACACCAACACCAAATCCTTGAAGCAGTCGTCCCATGTAGAGAAGTGATGAGTCATGTGGATTAAACATCGATTAGCAAGCATGAAGCTCGTATCGTCGCGAGAAGAGAAATGGCAGAAAATAAGCTTGGGAAACATGTGGGTGCATCATGCCATACATTCGTGAAGGAGATGGCGAGCCAACCGATGATGTTCTGAATCGCCACCATCGTTAATGACTGAAAATTCAGTAGGCATGTCCATAGTATAAAAGATTAAAACTTTAGTGTAGTCAAGAATTAATTTGTTGCAGCTTGCAAGCATATGACATGAACAAAATAATGAACCTTTTCAGAAAAAGTCTTCACCTACACATTGTCTGCAACACCAATTTCTCTTCTCTGATTATCGTATCAAATGCCACACGCAACTAATTAAATAACTCATGAGATTTGAGACTAATACAAGCTCAACTCTTAATTTTCATTCGGAGGGAGGGAGGGGTCAAGATTTTCTCACCCCTTTCTGTCCAATGTGCTCGGCCATCCGGCCGCTGGCGATGGCCCCGACCATGGCGCTAACTTGGACAGCGAGCCGAACACCAAGAACTGACGTGCAGGCACGAAGTTACTCAACATCTTTAGTCCAAGAAGAAGTCGAAACAGAGCAAGCATAGAGGCTCCAGGCACTACCTTCTCATAGTTTTCAATTTTTTTACTTATGTTTTCAATTTTTTTTATAAATTACTTTCAGTTCAATCTGCTTCTCATGATTTCTGCAATCTTCAAATTCAACTTGTGTTAGAGGCTTTAGTTCTTACAACATATGATACTCGCTTGATCATCATGTACATTGTATAAACATAAAGTGATGCACTGAATGCACTATGCTCTTGTCCATTGTTATTGTGTTTATTTCCTATCGGTTAAGATCAATATATAACTCTCAAAGTTTTAACCATGGGTGTTGGAGGAGATAGATCAGGCAGAACTACAACCTGAGGTTGTGCAGGTTTACGGATACGTCTTGCCAAGGTTATATTATTTTAGGCTTTGGCGAATAAAAAAATATAGTAGGTAAATAAAGCTCAGTTCGCCACTCAAATAATTATGAATACCAATGCAGTAAAGGTATGATGTATGCTTTCAAATAACATTATATAATTCTTTGGTAACATCACTGAAAACTATTGAATTGTGTTCTCTAATTTATTATAGTTAGCTTTGTTTCAGATTGGGTGTTAATAGAAAACATATCCATGCATTGATGGATTCACATTTGAAGGGAAACTGCTGAAAATGAAAGGCGACATATTCGATAGTTTTTTCTCTCATTATTCACAATCTGAACTAGGTTCGGAAGACAAAATCTGGAGCCTTACTTTGAATGTCCAAGGAGGTGGAAGCACCAACAATGCCCTCAACAGAGCTGCTCGATCAATTGGATCTGAATCCAAGGATGACATCCAACAAAAGGTACCCAACTTCCTTTATTGCTTTAACCATACTAGAGTAGCTGTATATGGTGCACTTGGCAGGGATATTATCAAGGAATTCCAAGATGATGGCTGCATTTTGCATTGAAATTGGGAGGTGGGGCTCAAAAGATACAGCGGTTACTGGCGGCGGCGGCGGCGAAGACTAGCCCGGGATCTGGGACAATGGATGCATTGAGCACGAGGTGAAGATAAGCCACTCCATCCACGGTCACTATTTTGTTCATTCTTTTTTTGGGGATGATTTCAGTACTCTATCAATGTGATGTTAGAGCCAAGATGCATGTGTCACTTGTTTCATCAAGTAACTTTAAATTTTGTTCATGATGATCTCAAATCCCTGGTTTCTCCTGGCTACTTGCTGCTTAATATGCCTATTATGCAATAACATTGCATACTATAATAAGTAAAGGACTTTTATAACTACAAAACGTTTGTATTTTAGCAATAGGCAAGAACGATCCTTACTTCACTTTAATTATATACATGCATGCATTAAAATGACTAATTTTCTTTTCATGTGCACTCCTACCTCTAATTACATGCATATATGCACTAAAAGACGAAAAGCTGATGTCATGCTAGATTTCCCCCTATTTCAAACTTTAAAATGTTTTGTAGCTCAGACCGTCGGTCCGATTGAAAAACCATTTTCACATAAAAGATTTGTCGCAATGAGACCTTCAAAAGTAGATCCCATGTTGATATGTTCCGACGACTTTTTTTTGGGTCAAAAGTTATCACGCCCATGCTAAATAAGTTACCACGTCTGTGGTATATAAGTTACCATCTTGTTTATATAGAAATTGCCAGGCCATAAAAATGGGGTATATCAGGACCGAGTTATCAGGATCGAGACACATAAGTTATCAGGTCTTCGATGATGAGTTACTAAGTGATTCACACAAAAAAGTTAACGGGGGATATTTCATCAACCCCCCCCCTCCATGCCAAAGTTATCAGGACCGAGGTACATAAGTTATCAAGTCAGCGATGTGTGAGTTACCGTGCTATTCACATAAACGTTACCAGGAGAATATTTCATCAACCACCCCTGCCCTTCCCCTACTGGAGGAAAAGTTACGAGGACCTGGGTACATAAGTTATCAGGTCTGCGATTAGTGAGTTGCCATGCCATTAACATTAAAGTTACCATGGGTACATTTTATCACTCGCTCGCCAAAGTTATCAGGACCGAGGCACAAATGTTATCAGAACTACCATGCTATTCACGCAAAAGTTACCTGGGGGTATTTCATCAACCCCTCCCCCCCCCCCAATGTCCAAGTTATCAAGACCGAGGTACATAAGTTATCAGGTCTCAATATGTGAGTTACCATGCTATTCACATAAAAGTTACCAGGGGATATTTCATCAACCCCCCTCCCCCCGGCCAAAGTAATTAGGACCAGTGTACAAAAGTTGCCAGGTCTATGACGTGTAAGCTACCATGCTATTCACAAGAAAGTTACCAGGAGTATATTTCATCAACCTCCCCCCCCCCCCCCCCCCCCCCCCCCCCGCCTCCTCCGAGGTAGTGGTGTTGGGGAACGTAGTAATTTCAAAAAAATTCCTACGCACACGCAAGATCATGGTGATGCATAGCAACGAGGGGAGAGTGTGATCTACGTACCTTGTAGATCGACAACGGAAGCGTTGACGCAATGTAGAGGAAGTAGTCGTACGTCTTCCTGATCCGACCGATCCAAGCACGGTTACTCCGGCACCTCCGAGTTCTTGGCACACGTTCAGCTCGATGACGATCCCCGGGCTTCGATCCAGCAAAGCGTCGGGGAGGAGTTCCGTCAGCATGACGGCGTGGTGACGATCTTGATGTTCTACCGTCGTAGGGCTTCGCCTAAGCACTGCAACAATATGACCGAGGTGGAATATGGTGGAGGGGCACCGCACACGGCTAAGGAACGATCATGAAGATCAACTTGTGTGTCCATGGGGTGCCCCTTGCCTCAGTATATAAAGGATGGAGGAGGAGGAGGCCAGCCAAGGCTTGGTGCGGCCAGGATGTGGAGTCCTACTAGGACTCCAAGTCCTAGTAGGAGTCCACCAAGAGGGGAGGAAGGGAGAAGGAAGTGGAGGAGAAGGAAAGGTGGCCGACCCCCTTTTCCCTAGTCCAATTCGGACTAGAGGGGGGGGGCGCAGCAGCCCCTTGGCCCTTTCTCCTCTTCCCACTAAAGCCCATCAAGGCCCATTGCTTCTCCCGTAACTACCCGGTACTCCAAAAAATACCCAAATCACTCGGAACCTTTCCGATGTCCGAATATAGTCGTCCAATATATCGATCTTTACGTCTCGACCATTTCGAGACTCCTCGTCATGTCCCCGATCTCATCTGGGACTCCGAACTCCTTCGGTACATCAAAACTCATAAACTCATAATATAACTGTCATCGAAACCTTAAGCGTGCGGACCCTACGGTTCGAGAACAATGTAGACATGACCGAGACACGTCTCCGGTCAATAACCAATAGCGGGACCTGGATGCCCATATTGGCTCCTACATATTCTACGAAGATCTTTATCGGTCAGACCGCATAGCAACATACGTTGTTCCCTTTGTCATCTGTATGTTACTTGCCCGAGATTCGATCGTCGGTATCCAATACCTAGTTCAATCTCGTTACCGGCAAGTCTCTTTACTCGTTCCGTAATACATCATCCCGCAACTAACTCATTAGTTGCAATGCTTGCAAGGCTTAAGTGATGTGCATTACCGAGAGGGCCCAGAGATACCTCTCCGACATTCGGAGTGACAAATCCTAATTTCGAAATATGCCAACCCAACATGTACCTTTGGAGACACCTGTAGAGCTCCTTTATAATCACCCAGTTACGTTGTGACGTTTGGTAGCACACAAAGTGTTCCTCCGGAAAACGGGAGTTGCATAATCTCATAGTCATAGGAACATGTATAAGTCATGAAGAAAGCAATAGCAACATACTAAACGATCGGGTGCTAAGCTAATGAAATGGGTCATGTCAATCAGATCATTCAACTAATGATGTGATCCCATTAATCAAATAACAACTCTTTGTCCATGGTTAGGAAACATAACCATCTTTGATTAACGAGCTAGTCAAGTAGAGGCATACTAGTGACACTCTGTTTGTCTATGTATTCACACATGTATTATGTTTCCGGTTAATACAATTCTAGCATGAATAATAAACATTTATCATGATATAAGGAAATAAATAATAACTTTATTATTGCCTCTAGGGCATATTTCCTTTAGTCTCCCACTTGCACTAGAGTCAGTAATCTAGATCACATCGCCATGTGATTTAACATCAATAGTTCACATCTTTATGTGATTGGTTCACATCTCCATGTGACTAACACCCAAAGGGTTTACTAGATTCAATAATCTAGTTCACATCGCTATGTGATTAAGACCCAAAAAGTGATCATGTTTTGCTTGTGAGAGAAGTTTAGTCAACGGGTCTGCCACATTCAGATCCGCATGTATTTTGCAAATTTCTATGTCAACAAAGTTCTGCATGGAGCTACTCTAGCTAATTGCTCCCACTTTCAATATGTATCCAGATTGAGACTTAGAGTCATCTGGATCAGTGTCAAAACTTGCATCGACGTAACCCTTTACGACGAACCTTTTGTCACCTCCATAATCGAGAAACATATCCTTATTCTAGTAAGGATAATTTTGACCGCTGTCCAGTGATCTACTCCTAGATCACTATTGTACTCCCATGCCAATCAGTGTAGGGTATACAATAGATCTGGTACACAGCATGGCATACTTTATAGAACCTATGACTGAGGCATAGGGAATGACTTTCATTCTCTTTCTATCTTCTGCCGTGGTCGGGCTTTGAGTCTTACTCAATTTCACACCTTATGACACAGGCAAGAACTCTTTATTTGACTGTTCCATTTTGAACTACTTCAAAATCTTGTCAAGGTATGTACTCATTGAAAAAACTTATCAAGCGTCTTGATCTATCTCTATAGATCTTGATGCTTAATATGTAAGCAGCTTCTTCGAGGTCTTTGTTTGAAAAAACTCCTTTCAAACACTCCTTTATGCTTTGCAGAATAATTCTACATTATTTCCGATCAACAATATGTCATTCACATATACTTATCAGAAATGTTGTAGTGCTCCCACTCACTTTCTTGTAAATATAGGCTTCACCGCAAGTCTGTATAAAACTATATCCTTTGATCAACTTATCAAAGCGTATATTCCGACTCCGAGATGCTTGCACCAGTCCATAGATGGATCGCTAGAGCTTGCATATTTTGTTAGCACCTTTAGGATTGACAAAACCTTCTGGTTGCATCATATACAACTCTTCTTTAATAAATCCATTAAGGAATGCAATTTTGTTTATCCATTTGCCAGATTTCATAAAATGCGACAATAGCTAACATGATTCGGACAGACTTAAGCATAGATACGAGTGAGAAACTCTCATCGTAGTCAACACCTTGAACTTGTCGAAAACCTTTTGCGACAATTCTAGCTTTGTAGATAGTAACACTAGTATCAGCGTCCGTCTTCCTCTTGAAGATCCATTTATTTTCTATGGCTTGCCGATCATCGGGCAAGTCAACCAAAGTCCACACTTTGTTCTCATACATGGATCCCATCTCATATTTCATGGCCTCAAGCCATTTCTCGGAATTTGGGCTCATCATCGCTTCCTCATAGTTCGTAGGTTCGTCATGGTCAAGTAACATGACCTCCAGAACAGGATTACCGTACCACTTTGGTGCGGATCTCAATCTGGTTTACCTATGAGGTTCGGTAGTAACTTGATCTGAAGTTACATGATCATCATCATTAGCTTCCTCACTAATTGGTGTAGGAGTCATAGGAACAGATTTCTGTGATGAACTACTTTCCAATAAGGGAGCAGGTACAGTTACCTCATCAAGTTCTACTTTCCACCCACTCACTTCTTTCGAGAGAAACTCCTTCTCTAGAAAAACTCCGAATTTAGCAACAAAAGTCTTGCCTTCGGATTTGTGATAGAAGGTGTACCCAACAGTCTCCTTTGGGTATCCTATGAAGACATATTTCTCCGATTTGGGTTTGAGCTTATTAGGATGAAACTTTTTCATATAAGCATCACAACCCCAAACTTTAAGAAATGACAACTTTGGTTTCTTGCCAAACCACAGTTCAGATTGTGTCGTCTCAACGGACTTAGATGGTGCCCTATTTAACGTGAATGCAGCTGTCTCTAATGCATAACCCCAAAACGATAGTGGTAGATCGGTAAGAGACATCATAGATCGCACCATATCTAATAAAGTACGGTTATGACATTCGGACACACCATTATGTTGTGGTGTTCCAGGTGGCATGAGTTTGTGAAACTATTCCACATTGTTTTAATTGAAGACCAAACTCGTAACTCAAATATTTTACTTCTGCGATCATATCGTAGAAACTTTCATTTTTGTTACGATGATTCTCCACTTCACTCTGAATTTCTTTGAACTTTTCAAATGTTTCATACCTTTGTTTCATCAAGTAGATATACTCATATCTTCTAAAATCATCTGTGAAGATCAGAAAATAATGATACCTATCGCGAGCCTCAATATTCATCGGACCACATACATCAGTATGTATGATTTCCAACAAATCTGTTGCTCGCTCCATTGTTCCGAAGAACAGAGTCTTAGTCATCTTGCCCATGAGGCATGGTTCGCAAGCATCAATTGATTCATAATCAAGTGATTCCAAAAGCCCATCAGCATGGAGTTTCTTCATGCGCTTTACACCAATATGACCTTAACGGCAGTGCTACAAATAAGTTGCACTATCATTATTAACTTTGCATCTTTTGGTTTCAATATTATGATTATGTGTATCACTACGATCGAGATCCAACGAACTATTTTCATTGGGTGTGTAACCATATAAGGTTTTATTCATGTAAATAGAACAACAATTCATTCTCTTACTTAAATGAATAACCATATTACAATAAACATGATCAAATCATATTCATGCTCAACGTAAACACCAAATAACACTTATTTAGGTTCAACACTAATCCCCTATTTATAGGGAGTGTGCGATGATGATCATATCAGTCTTGGAACCACTTCCAACACACATCGTCACTTCACCCTTAACTAGTCTCTGTTTATTCTGCAACTCCCGTTTCGAGTTACTAATCTTAGCAACTGAACTAGAATCAAATACTGAGGGGTTGCTATAAACACTAGTAAAGTACACATCAATAACATGTATATCAAATATACTTATGTTCACTTTGCCATCCTTCTTATCTACCAATCACTTGGGGTAGTTCCGCTTCCAGTGACCAGTCCCTTTGCAGTAGAAGCACTTAGTCTCAGGCTTAGGATCAGACTTAGGCTTCTTCACTTGAGCAGCAACTTGCTTGCTGTTCTTTTTGAAGTTCCCCTTCTTCCCTCTGCCCTTTTCTTGAAACTAGTGGTCTTGTCTACCATCAACACTTGATGTTTTTCTCGATTTCTACCTTCATCAATTTCCGCATTACGAAGAGCTTGGGAATCGTTTCCGTTATCCCTTGCATATCATAGTTCATCACGAAGTTCTACTAACTTGGTGATGGTGACTAGAGAATTCTGTCAATCACTATCTTATCTGGAAGATTAACTCCCACTTGATTCAAGTGATTGTAGTACTCAGACAATCTAGGCACATGCTCACTAGTTGAGCGATTCTCCTCCATCTTTTAGCTATAGAACTTGTTGGAGACTTCATATTTCTCAACTCGGGTATTTGCTTGAAATATTAACTTCAACTCCTGGAACATCTCATATGGTCCATGACGTTCAAAATGTCTTTAAAGTCCCGATTCTAAGCCATTAAGCATGGTGCACTAAACTATCAAGTAGTCATCATATTGAGCTAGCCAAACGTTCATAATGTCTGCATCTGCTCCTGCAATAGGTCTGTCACCTAGCGGTGCATCAAGGACATAATTCTTCTGTGCAGCAATGAGGATAAACCTCAGATCACGGATCCAATCCGCATCATTGCTACTAACATCTTTCAACACAATTTTCTCTAGGAACATATCAAAATAAACACAGGGAAGCAACAACGCGAGCTATTGATCTACAACATAATTTGCAAAATACTACCAGGACTAAGTTCATGATAAATTTAAGTTCAATTAATCATATTACTTAAGAACTCCCACTTAGATAGACATCCCTCTAATCCTCTAAGTGATCACGTGATCCAAATCAACTAAACCATGTCCGATCATCACGTGAGATGGAGTAGTTTCATTGGTGAACATCACTATGTTGATCATATCTACTATATGATTCACGCTCGACCTTTCGGTCTCCGTGTTCCGAGGCCATATCTGTATATTCTTGGCTCGTCAAGTATAACCTGAGTATTCCGCGTGTGCAACTGTTTTGCACCTGTTGTATTTGAACGTAGAGCCTATCACACCCGATCATCACGTGGTGTCTCAGCACGAAGAACTTTCGCAACGGTGCATACTCAGGGAGAACACTTCTTGATAATTAGTGAGAGATCATCTTAAAATGCTACCGTCAAACTAAGCAAAATAAGATGTATAAAAGATAAACATCATATGCAATCAAAATATGTGACATGATATGGCCATCATCATCTTGTGCCTTTGATCTCCATCTCCAAAGTACTGTCATGATCTCTATCGTCACCAGCATGACACCATGATCTCCATCATCTTGATCTATATCAATGTGTCGTCACACGGTCGTCTAGCCAACTATTGCTCTTGCAACTATTGCTATCATATAGCGATAAAGTAAAGCAATTATTTAGCGCTTGCATCTTATGCAATAGAGAGACATCCATAAGGCTTTTGCCAGTTGCCGATAACTTCAACAAAACATGATCATCTCATACAACAACTTATATCTCATCACGTTTTGACCATATCACATCACAACATGCCCTGCAAAAACAAGTTAGACGTCCTCTACTTTGTTGTTGCAAGTTTTACGTGGCTACTACGGGCTTAAGCAAGAACCAATCTTACCTACGCATCAAAACCACAACGATAGTTTGTCAAGTTGGTGCTGTTTTAACCTTCGCAAGGACCGGGCGTAGCCACACTCGGTTCAACTAAAGTTGCAGAAACTGTCACCCGCAAGCCACCTATGTGCAAAGCACGTCGGGAGAACTGGTCTCGCGTAAGCGTACGCGTATGTCGGTCCAGGCCGCTTCATCCAACAATACCGCCGAACCAAAGTATGACATGCTGGTAAGCAGTATGACTTATATCGCCCACAACTCACTTGTGTTCTACTCATGCATATAATATCAACACATAAAACCTAGGCTCGGATGCCACTGTTGGGGAACGTAGTAATTTCAAAAAAAAATCCTACGCACACGCAAGATCATGGTGATGCATAGCAACGAGGGGAGAGTGTGATCTACGTACCTTGTAGATCGACAATGGAAGCATTGACGCAACATAGAGGAAGTAGTCGTACGTCTTCCCGATCCGACCGATCCAAGGACCGTTACTCCGGCACTTCCGAGTTCTTGGCACACGTTCAGCTCGATGACGATCCCCGGGCTTCGATCCAGCAAAGCGTCGGGGAGGAGTTCTGTCAGCACGACGGCGTGGTGACGATCTTGATGTTCTACCGTCGTAGGGCTTCGCCTAAGCACTGCAACAATATGACTGAGGTGGAATATGGTGGAGGGGGCACCGCACACGGCTAAGGAACGATCATGAAGATCAACTTGTGTGTCCATGGGGTGCCCCTTGCCTCAGTATATAAAGGATGGAGGAGGAGGAGGCCGGCCAAGGCTTGGTGCGGCCAGGATGTGGAGTCCTACTAGGACTCCAAGTCCTAGTAGGAGTCCACAAAGAGGGGAGGAAGGGAGAAGGAAGTGGAGGAGAAGGAAAGGTGGCCAGCCCCCTTTTCCCTAGTCCAATTCGGACTAGAGGGGGGGGGGGCAGCAGCCCCTTGGCCCTTTCTCCTCTTCCCACTAAAGCCCATCAAGACCCATTGCTTCTCCCGTAACTACCCGGTACTCCGAAAAATACCCGAATCACTCGGAACCTTTTCGATGTCCGAATATAGTCGTCCAATATATTGATATTTACATCTCGACCATTTCGAGACTCCTCGTCATGTCCCCGATCTCATCCGGGACTCCGAACTCCTTCGGTACATCAAAACTCATAAACTCATAATATAACTGTCATCGAAACCTTAAGCGTGCGGACCCTACGGTTCGAGAACAATGTAGACACGACCGAGACACGTCTCCGGTCAATAACCAATAGCGGGACCTGGATGCCCATATTGGCTCCTACATATTCTACGAAGATCTTTATCGGTCAGACCGCATAACAACATACATTGTTCCCTTTGTCATCGGTATGTTACTTGCCCGAGATTCGATCGTCGGTATCCAATACCTAGTTCAATCTCATTACCGGCAAGTCTCTTTACTCGTTCCGTAATACATCATCCCGCAACTAACTCATTAGTTGCAATGCTTGCAAGGCTTAAGTGATGTGCATTACCGAGAGGGCCCAGAGATACCTCTCCGATATTCGGAGTGAAAATCCTAATCTCGAAATACGCCAACCCAACATGTACCTTTGGAGACACCTATAGAGCTCCTTTATAATCACCCAGTTACGTTGTGACGTTTACTAGCACACAAAGTGTTCCTCCGACAAACAGGAGTTGCATAATCTCATAGTCATAGGAACATGTGTAAGTCATGAAGAAAGCAATAGCAACATACTAAACGATCGGGTGCTAAGCTAATGAAATGGGTCATGTCAATCAGATCATTCAACTAATGATGTGATCCCGTTAATCAAATAACAACTCTTTGTCCATGGTTAGGAAACATAACCATCTTTGATTAACGAGCTAGTCAAGTAGAGGCATACTAGTGACACTCTGTTTGTCTATGTATTCACACATGTATTATGTTTCGGTTAATACAATTCTAGCATGAATAATAAACATTTATCATGATATAAGGAAATAAACAATAACTTTATTATTAATTCTAGGGCATATTTCCTTTAAGTGGAGGGAGCGGCCTCGCACCTTCTTGATCGCGGGCGGAAACTCCTCTTTGACGGCGAGACGGTGGCGGTGGCGTGTGCATGCGGCCGTACCGGCTGCGTGGCGGGGACGCCAACTCCTCCTTGACTCGGCATCCAATCTAGATGTCGCGGTGGTGCCGGGGTGAGGCTGGCTCCTCCTTCACGTGGCGTCTGACCTGGACGCCATGATTGTGCCGGGGCGAGGCCGACTCCTCCTTCACAGGTCGGAGCAGGGACGTCGGCTCGTACTTCACGCGGTGGCGTGCGTGGGGACAATAGCTCCTCCTTCACACGCGTCAGCGATGGCTGCGACGGGCCCATGTAATGGAGCGACTGCTCCGTCATTATCTCAACCGAGAGAGCAGCCAATGGAATTAAATAGCAACTCAAATCAAGATGTTCAACAAAGCTCCCAAAATCAATATATTCACCAAATAACTTCTAAAATTCAAAGGGGTGAATGGACGAGCGTTGTTGGTTCATCGATTCACTAGGTTCGGGTAAAAAATAGTACGTAAGTGCGAAAAAATGGGAAACGGAAATAAGTTGTTTGTGTGCAAACGTAGAAGAGTAAACCAGTTAAATAGCATATTTGGTTTCATTATTTCAAGAGAAAGAATGTAGGTCAGGTGGCTCACATGCTGAGTAATCTACCTAAGAGGTACACGATTCGATTCCTGCTCGTCACAATAGTTTTTGCACTTCAATCAAAGTACGCGAGAAAAACAGAGAAAAGAATATCAAATCAGATCAGAGCTAAGCACATAACAGCATTAGGTCGGATGGTTAGCTTGAGGATAGCACGCTCAAGAGGTGGAAGGTTCGAATCCAACGGCAGGATCACTTTTTTGAGAAAAAAAATAAAAGCGAGCGACAAGGAGGTGAAGCCCTGGAGCATCGTTCGGATCTATTGCCAAGGTCCGAACGTTCGCTCGTTACTTTTGTCGATAAGTAAAATGGAAGGGGTGCCTCCCACCTGGCACCGCCCAGCTTCCTCTCAGGCGGCGCCACCGGATGGCGCCCCAACCACTAGTTTAGCTTCAATCTTCTGAAACTAGTGGCTTTCACCTCGCCTGGCTCCCTGCCACCGCCAGCTCGAAACCTCAAATCATCGGTGGGAAAATCCAAGTGGGAGACCATGGACCGTCCACCGACTCTGTCGTCGCCATGTCCAACGGTGGCAACGGCGCTACCGTCGTCCCATCTCTCATGTTGTACATCCCCGATTCGAGCTCCGTCATGGTAGCGTCCCTGGCCCTTGGGCCGAGCCTTGGACGCTCGCTCATAAAGTAGATGCAATCTTCTCTAGCGCCGATGCCGCTGGCCGGGAGTGACTCGGAGCATCCCTCGCTGGCGAAGAGGGTGCGTCCCATGAGCGTGTCAACCTCCCTCCACCGTCCACGACCATCGCCCAGGTCCAGGTCGAAAGCCTCGAAGACCTCAAACTGTGATGGCAAACACGTCTGTCGACGACGACAGGTCATGTGGTTGATCGCGTGTTCGACCATGAGCAGGCGGTCACCGGAGGAGACCAGGTAGACTTCACGTACGCGCTTGTAGCCCTCGTCGACTCTTGTTGGCGGCGTGCTGCTACGTATGCATTGGACTGATTCTCCGGTGGCCATGTCGAGGGCATGGAGCTCGTAGCTGCGGCACTGCACTTCCGACGCACGCACGTAAAGCTTCCCTTTGAAGTGTGCCATGTCGACGGCGCGTCCGGGGAATTCAGGAGGGGGCGCCCACGCCATGCGCATTGGTCCGCCATGAGTGTAGATGCTGACGTTATTGCTCTTGTGCAAACGCCTGATAAGAACGGCGACGAGGTCATCGGACACGACCACCTTGCGGATGCTATCGGCGACAAGGCGGGTGATCTGTCGAGGGGCAGTCGTGTCCCCGGAGGAGCGAGGCTGCACTAGTAAGAAGTCGCTGAACTGGAGGTGGGCATAGAGGTACTCGGGCTCGATGTGCTGAGGGGTCATGTCGCCGGAGTGAGGGTCCATCAGGGGAGCACGCCCCGTCGCGGCGCACCAGGAACAGCAGGCGGCCTGTGGAGACCCGGCGGACGACGTGGGCTTCTGGGACGGGCAGACGGTCAAGCGCACCCTCGGCCAGGTCGAGGAAGGCGCCGTTGCGGAGGCCGGCCCACGGGAGCAGCGGCGGCGGCGGTGGCTGCGTCCGCGCGCTGGAGCGCCAGGAGCGGCACACGACGCGAACGCGGGCGTGCTCGAGGTAGGACGGCAAGCGCGAGAGCACGTCGCCCAAAAGCTCGGGCGGGAGGTCCGGCCACCCGATCGTCGCCATCGTCGTCTTGGATCTCTCGTCTACGTACAATTCTCGTGTTGGCCCCCGCCGCGTGTTCCATTCTTTATAGCTACATACATCTCGTCGGGCTTCCGGATGACAACACAACACACACGACTCGAGTCGGATTCCAACCGCACCACCAGCCTGAGACTCGGAATCGGAAAGGGTTCAGCCGACACGTTTCAGGGCCTAATTTCGGTCAGGGAAGAGTTCGTATGTGCTCATTGGGCTAAAATGCACGTGTAGGCCCAGAAATCCATAAATTGGGGTTTTGTGCTCTTTTTGGTTGTTGTTTCCTATCATTTATCATGGGTCGCGCTAACTGCCACACGTGTGGCGTGGACGGGAACCCGCCCGCACGCCTCGTGTGGCATGGACGGGAACCCGCCCGCACGACCCCGTCCGCACGCATGAAAGCGCGGCCCGCACGTCCGCTGTGTGGCAACCCCGCCCGCACTGCCTCGTCCAGGCCAGACGACCCGCTGCCCGCACGACCCAGCCGTTCCCGGCCTCGTCCCCTCTCTCGCCTGCCGCCCTCGTCCCCCGCCTATCGAACCCCGACCTCCGTCGCCGGCCATCTCTGGTTGCCATGGCAACCAGGGCAGATCCGTAGTGCGCTCCCACCGCAAACCACACCCCTTATCTCCCCCACCCCATCCCACCCCACCATCCCCCACTCCAACAACGCCCTCCAAAGACGACCAGCTAAAAGCAGGTGAATCTCCCTCCCTACTGCTTCTCATCCTTCTTTCTGGGCAGAAAATTGCAAAATTACCGACGAAGTTGGCAACTAGATCCATCCTACAGCGGTAAAACACTACATAAAGTTGTGTGTCTTCACAATTGCCAAGCAGAATTCACTAGATCTACCATGTAATACGCTAGAGATAACCGTAAGTTCTCACCAGATTGATGCACGTAGTTGGTAAATGAATGGATGTGCAGGAATCCATAAAAAGGAAGAGAAAATTGAGAAATTTGGAGTAATGGGGGGTGTGAAAATTAATTGCCATTGGTGTCTAACGTCAATTGCCACCTATCATTGTCGTCAACTGCCACCATGTCAACTTATTGCTTGCCATCCTATTGTAGAGGCTGATGCCATCGAATCAAACGGATAGCTAGCACCCAGATTTTAGAAAAGATAGTGGATGTGCATGTCCTACTAGCCATGATATGTTGGTTGCCTACGCATGAAAATGTGATAACACTGACGTGTTAACTTCTACATGCAAGCAGCACAATGATAAATTTTTTTTTGGATTGTTGATGCCTTCTTGTTCATCCAGTGATTGAGAACACATCGGGAAGAAGCGAGACACGGAAAGAATGAATCGCGAAGATGGCACTGATGCTTGGGGTTCTCAAAGGCCAGAAACGCTCCCTTTGGATGCATCAGAGTACAGTCAGCTCATCTCTGCGGGGCCGTTGCTGCCACTACTAGAACAGTATGCAGGCGTAGGTATGATGCGTGCTAAACAATGAAGAGAACAGTTGCCATATTCGCGACGATGAAGATGACATTCTACTTATGTCGTGCACTGTCATTTTTTATGCAGGTTCTTATGACCAGAACACTCTTAGGGGTCCCCCATGGCAAGTTCAGTCACAAGGCGCTAACACTGACAAATGTACTGGCAGCCAACTTCAACTAGCTAGTATGGCTAATCAAGGTAATGCAAAACGAAAAAAGAGCACGTACTGCTGTGGACATGAAAAATGAACATGAAAAAAAGATGGCAAAAGGACTCACGAGTTATCACGGGTGAAAAATGCAGAGACTTCATGCAGCACGTGGCATCAGGCAGCACCCGTGTACCTGCCATCGATGTCGTACACAGGTGAGTCCATAAAAATAGTGAAGTTGCGGATGCTCAGTTAGCACAAGGAGCATAGTTGACAACTACAAGTTGCCATGACTGGACATCTACAATTGCCATGGATTAAAAACAACACTTGTCATCCGTGGACAACTGTTGTTGCCATCCCTGCACACCTGCAGATACCATGGAGGAACAGCTGCAGTTGCCATGTCGTGGGAACTGCAGTTGCCATGTCGTGGGAACTGCAGTTGCCATCTAGGAACAACTACGGTTGCCATACCGATGCAACTACGGTTGCCATACCGATGCAACTTCAGTTGCCATGCAAGCAAAAACTGTGGTTGCCACGTAAGGGGAAACTGCAGTTGCCGTGCTAGCACGAACTGCATTTGCCACGAATTGACCATCCACTACTATGCTTACAGGTTATTACACTGGCGGTGACCCGGCAAACGTCTCCTGGCAAGCTTCACAAATTGCAGGTGGAGCACGTCATTATGGTGTCACAGACCACACAAGATGGTCAAATACAGCACAACAAGGTAAAAGGAAAAATCTGAACAAAAAAAACAGTGCTACATTTGCTATTTGTAGTTATTTGTAGGCAAAACAATAGTTGCCATGTTTGTTGAACGGTAGCTGCCATGACTGGACAGCTACAGCTGTCGTACATGTCCATGCGTAGACTCACGGCTTGCTGTCTGAAATGATGTCATGCCAAATCACTCGAAGATGGTGTGATCCGTTGCGATACACATGTTATCCAACACAAAAATCTTACTCTCGTACTTGTTTTTTCCTATTACAGAACCTACAACTACAATGCACAGCGGCGCAGGAACATCTACTGCGGGGAGCTCTGAACGCACGGAAGACGCATTCCACCAGCCAGCAGACAATCATGCCACAAACAATTTCGAGTCAGAGTCAGGAATGGCAATCATTCCAGCAATGCCGGCAAGCACCCCTTTGAACACAAGCATTGGCAACACTCAGGTGGATGGGACTGCCGCTGATACTGAAGTGAATGATGAAACTGACAACGAAGCACAAGGGGATGAAGATGGTGGGCAATCAGAGATCGTGGTACCTCAGCCACCGTACATTGGGCAGAGATTTGAATCATTCGAAGCAGCAAAGGAATACTACCAGACATATGCAAAGTTTCATGGATTTGCAGTCAACACCGAGTACCATAGAAAAATTAAGAAAACTAACGAGTACAGCAGAGGTGAGATGAGGTGCCACAAGGCGCGGAGGAACAAGAAGGGGAAAGGCGATGCGCCTGTCGTTCCGGAACGAAAGAGAGGTATCATTATCAAGACTGAGTGCCCTGTCCGGTGTAAGCTAAACGTAGATGGAGCATAGTGGGTGGTCAATGAATATTTTGACGAGCACAACCACCAACTTATAAAGAAGTTCGACCTGGTGAAATTTCTGACCGCCCATAGAGGGTTTACCCCCGTCGAAAGGCAATTCGTAAAGCTGCTACATGATTGTAACATCGGTCCATCAAGAATGGTGCAGATACTATCTCTCATCCACAGCAAAAAGGGGACTCTGAGTAGCATGCCGTACATACCAGCTGACGTCACAAACCTACAGGCCAGCTACCGTAGAGAGAGCAAGTTGGCAGACATAGAGGCCACAATTGCCTACTTCGATGCGAAAGCCAAGGAAGATCCAGATTTCTTCTACAGGATAAGGTTGGACGATGAGGACCGTGTCAGGAACATGTATTGGGTGGATGGTGCTGCAAGGAGAGCCTACAAACATTTCCGAGATTGCATTTCATTTGACGCGGCGTACCTCACCAATATGTACAAGATGCCATGCGCTCCGTTCATAGGAATAAATAACCACAATCAGTCGTTGCAGTTCGGCTGCGGGCTCGTCCGGAATGAAGACACGGATGGATACGTTTGGCTGTTCAAGACCTTCTTGGAGTGAATGGATGGACTTGCTCCGATGAACATAATAACAGACCAAGATTTCAGCATGCGTGCAGGCATAGAGGAGGTCTTTCCGTTGGCAGTGCACAGGCACTGCATGTGGCACATTATAAAGAAGGCTGAGGAGACGCTAGGACCGTTCTTTGCTGACCGTCCAGAGCTTCACAAGGCATTCGAGCTGTGCGTGGACCACAGCTTGACGGTGGAGGAGTTTGAAAGGAGCTGGATGGCCATGACTGAAACACATCAAGTCCAAGACAACGAGACTCTTGTTAGCCTGTGGGAGAAGCGAATGTACTGGGTGCCGGCCTACTTCATGTAGTGCTTCTTCCCCTTTCTGCAGACTACGCAGCGCAGCGAGGGGTTCAATGCTGTTTTGAAGCGGTACGTCAGCCCTGGTAACTCATTGCTACAATTTGCCAAGCAGTACACAGCTTTGCAACAAAAAATTCTGGGATCTGAGCTACAGCAAGAAGCGACCACGGCACTAAAGCAGCCAAAATTGCTAACGTATTTACCGATAGAGAGGCAAATGAGCAAGATATACAGCAACAAGATCTTTAACAAGTAAGTCAGTTGCGTTACCGTCTTATTTGCAGAAAAAGCACCAAGTCAGTAGGTGCCTTATAGAGTGCAATGCAGTTGCCATGATATGTAGTTACCATGTTTAATGAAATGCTGTTTGCCATGCTTACTCAGCTGCACGTTGCCATGTTCAATGAAAATTATGTTTTGCCATGCTTGCTCGGGTGCATTTTCCTTGCTGAATGAAGTGCAGTTGCCATGTTTAATGCACTGTGCTTCTATTGGGGCATGTTGGCATGAAAATGCCAATGTCAACTGGAAAAAATGTTATATTGCCGACACATATGCTGAAATGCAGTTGCCATGTTTAATAAAATGCATCTGCCATGTTTGTTGAAATGCAATTGCCATGTTTACTCAACTGTAGATGCCATGTTTAAATAAAAGGGCAGTTGCCATGTTTTATGCAATGTGCTTCCATTGGGGAATGTTGGTGTGGAAAAATGACGATGTCCAGTTGAAAATGTACTACAGTTGCCATGTCTAGTGTACTACAGTTGCCATGTCTAGTGTACTGCATTTGCCATGTCTAGTGTACTGCATTTGCCATGTTCAACGTACTATATTTGCCATGTTCAATGAACTATGTTTGCCATGTTCAAACAAAATGTATTTCTATTTCCATGACAACATAAGGTGGTACAAGAAAAGAACGCACGATAGTTTAACAGAAAACACATAAAACTTGCAGATTCCAGGAAGAAATAAAGCGTGCCAGCATGTTCACGGCTTTCCAGGTGGACGAACATACGTTCAAGGTGTGTTCTATTTTGGGCATGTCAGATTCAGAACCTGAAGACCTAGACAAAGGAAGGAACTACTTCGTCAAAGCCTCGATAGGCGAAGGCGAGTACTACTGCCAATGCTGCAAGTTCGAACGGGACGACATTGTGTACTGTCACATACTAAAAGTAATGGACATGAACGCTGTGACACGGATGCCCTGCCATTTCATAAGGCGGCGATGGACTTGGGACGCTGACGACGCGTTGGCGCCGCAGACAACACACGCAGTTCTGGCTGTGCATGACGAGAGACCTGAGTCAACCATGGAAGCCGTGAGGCACGTTGTGCTGACAAAGAACTATGCTGAGCTAATTGATGAAGCGTGCAAGAGTGATGAGACAGCGAGAGTCGCAGAAAAACACAGGAAGGCACTGAAAAGAGAGCTTGATGAGATCAAGAAGAGGAAAGCTAAGGAAGCCTTACACCGGTTCCCCCGCACATCAAGTGTGCCTTCATCCATGGGGCCATCATCTGAAAACTCGGAGATGGGATCTGGAACAGCAAGCACACAGACCCAGGTCAGGAACCCACCCCGTTCCATCACAAAGGGTCGTCCAAGAGAGATAAGGTATAAGTCGAGATTAGAGATCCAAGCAAAACACAAGAAAACGAAGAAACGGGCGGGCAATCCATGAGCAAAAATTGGGGCGATGTGACATGGTCCTTGTGGACGTTTTGTTTTGTACCCTACATGATGAAATTTTTTTTAAAAAAAATTGGGAGAATGACTCTTGAGGGGCATCAGAAGTGGAAAGAAAATTCATTAAATGGATAAATGCAGTTGCCATGTTATGGGTACTTAATCTGCCATGTTATGTGTAGTTAATCTGCCATATTATGTGTAGTTAGTCTGCCATGCTATTTTATACTAAATATGCCATGCTATTTTATACTAAATATGCCATGCTAGTTGTACTGGATCTGCCATTTTAGTTGTACTGGATCTGTCATGTTAGTTGTACTGTATATGCCATGTTAATTATGCTGGATCTGCCATGTTGTTTGTACTGTATCTGCCATGTTAGTTGTACTAAAAATATGCCATGGTATTCCTGATGACTCTGCATGGCATATATTTCCATGACAATACGACGCGGTTTAGAGACACATAGTGTGTTGTGTGCAATGTATGGGAAACAAGTTGGAAAAAGCGTAACGTGCATAAACGGCAGCAAAGGTTGTGGCTACATGATCAACCTACCCATGCTAGCCGGTGCAGTTAACGATGAAAAAAAAGAAGCAAAACAGCCAAAATGAAAAACGACGATGACTTTCACTACCCATGTCTGATGAACTACATTTGCCATCTTTTTTAAAACATCGTAGACGCATTCGAAACAGCAAACCGGTGCTAGAAACCATGAAACCATTGTAATAATGACAAACATAAAAACATATCTGCTGTAACACCTAAAATAGGTTCATGTCCACACATATATTACAGAAGCTATTCAAATGTCGTTCACACACCACCACTACATAATTAGGCTACGCGGGGTTGCAGTCATAACATAGCACACAAACATAGTTTTCAACGAGAAACAAAGAGATAGTACCTTACATTCCTCGGCAATAGAATGTAAGGTATCCATCAGGTGTGTAACGCCACGTGATCACTTGTACTTCTTGATGACTTTCTTGACAGCTTCCTCCACGAAATCGCGTGCTCCGGACCGCTTGTTGAAATCTTCATTCGTCAACCAGTTCCATGTGTAGATTTTCCGGAGCTCAATGACCGTTGCAGCTGTGATAGGGGGGACAATTCTGCCTTCCCACTTTGCAAAGTATTCCAGCGCGTGAAAGCCACAGTCCGTCCTGCATGAGGAAAAGAGTCAGGTGAACACGCAAAAAGGACAGTTGTAACAAAGATAGACTTCAATTCAGATGTGACAACAAAAGAGGGGTTGGATTGATGTAAATGGAACATGAAGGAAGGAAGAAATTACGTGTTCCCTTGCTTCGCAGACGCCACATACTCAGTCGGGAAATGCCTGATCTGGACCTTTGAATGTTCGTAGTGATGGTTCCATGTCTCTTTGAGGTTGTTAATGAAGAATTCGGCATGCGTAGTAAGGTCTGCATCAGCTTTCGAACGGATTGAATCAAGCACCTCAAAACGTTGGTTCTTCAGGTCAAGACAGATCGCATGGTGGTGACCACACTTGTCGTGTGGGTCATGTGGTGCAACCTCCTGGAACATGGGGAACATGACCTGCATTTAGAAGTGAAGAAATGAGAAGCAGAGTTCACATAAAGAACAGCAGATGGACAAAAAAATTAGAATCACGTAGAATGTTTGGTTATGGGTGGGGGTAGTTGAAAGAAAGTTGGCGTCCATGTGTGAACAAAATGTGTTGTGTATTTTACTATCAAGTTGCCACATAGTTTGCACGGGATGCAAAAATCAAGAAGTCGGTGTGCACGGCAGCTGTTGCCACATGAAAACATCTGCCACATAAACACAAAGTGCAGATGATGGCAAAAAACCACACCATGTGAAAAAACATGGCAGACAGGGAAGGAGTACTCATATATTTCTTTAGTGTGAGCTTGAATTCACCGTGTTGAGCAAAGTTCTTCCTCAGGATTTTGTGGTGGAACTCACCATCCCATATTTTGCAGGTCACACTGTAATGCATGATTATCTTGTCGGCACACACATCGGTGTGATTGTTGATGTAGTCGATCCCGCATGCAACTACATTTGTCGACATTTTACCGTTTGGCCTCACGGACTCGGCAAGATCACCCAGCTCGACGTATGTCGCTCCGCATTGAATGACTTTGGTTCTGTCCAAACATAAGCTGTATGAAAACGATATGACATGGAATAATCATGCCTACTAAGTAAAAAAATATATGAAAGAACTAAAACGTAAGCGGATCGTGTATAGAAAGTACGAAGAAGATGAATGGTAAAAAAGGGGCAAAGCAAAATGAGAGATTATGGGGTGTGGTCATTTACGCTTTCAGCTCCTTCATGTGCTTGCTGCTGGCCCTCGCATTTCCAAACCGCTTGACGATATCGTACAGCTGGGTCTGTTCCTTAGTGGCCCTGAATTCGGGCTCGTAGTCTTCCGCGGGAGGTGGGTGAACTACCCTCTGCTGCCTCACAGAACCAGGGGTGGCACTCCTAATGGTATCCTAAGATATCGTATCTGCAGGCACGTTGGAACTTGATTGCCCTTGCCCTCGTGAGGACCTCCTCTACAATGCTGCCTCCTCAATCACGCGGTAAGTTTCGTCAAGGGACGGTGAAATCTCCTCAGGGGTGGCTCCAATGATAAAAAAAATGGGTTAGGATACCTAGGAAATCGAAAACAGATGGTTTGCGAGAAGATAGGGTGCATGATGTGAGATGTAGGTAGAAAAAGTGGGGCAGTTTCCATGTGTGGTCCAACTACAGTGGCCATGTCATAGCAACTACAATTGCCATGTAGTTGCACTGTAGTTGCCACCTAGTTGAACTATAGTTGCCATGTCACAGCAACTACAGTTGCCATGTTGTGTCAACTCCACTTGCCATATGATTGCCTTATGAAAAATGCAACATGGAAACAAAAAATGCAGGTGACATGGCGTGGCAAATCCAGTTGCCATGTGTAATGCACTGTGTTTGCCATGTGACAGCAACTACAGTTGCCATGTTGAATCAACTTCAGTTGCCACGTGGTTGCCCAAATGTCAAATGCAGCATGGCAGCAAAAACAAAAATGTAGGTGACATGGTGCATCAAATCCAGATGCCATGCCATCACATGTCAGTTGCCATCAAAAAGTGAGAACCCCCCGAAAAAATATGTTTCGGACAAAAGTCAAACTACAAAAGATGTATACAAGAAAAATCATAAGGGCATGGCAAGTGTACCTTGCACAATCGGCTTTGCGAACTTGACAGCCTTCCTGCCCTCGACCATTGGCTGCGCCATCATTGCGGGCATGCCTCCTGGGAAAGCAAAGGCAACTGGCATAAGATCTTGCACCACCGGTTGATCTTGACTGATGCCAAGGCTGAAGCTCGGTGGGGTAAAGGCCATTGGGTGCCTCTCATTCTTACTGGCCGGACCACGAACGACTTGCGGGGCAAATCCAAGGGTGAAAGTTCAACAAACATATCTGAATCGGCCGCTACAGAATGATCGGCCTTATTTGCAGGGCGGGGCGTGTTGTCAGCGGTATCAGCCGCAGCTTTCATGACAATCTTCTTGTTTGGGCTATAGGGGACACCGACATTGACTGGGAGCCTGGAAGTGCGCAGATTTATGCTGGGGATTTTCACTGCGGGTAAAGGCGCAGTCTGCTCCGGGTGTTCACCTGTGTCGCTCGTGCCCGGCTTGACACCTGCATCAGTTGTGCTTCGGTCTTCCGGTTTCTCCGTCACATTGCTTTTGGCAGGTGGCGGGAACAGTGTGGACGCAGGAACAAAACCAGACTCGTCTCTCCTGCTCCGGGCTACAGCCGGTGCGTTCGGTATGTCTGTTGGTTGCTTGCGGGGGCTACAACGCCTAGGTGGTAGACTAGCACGCGAAACAGTCGCCTTAGCAGTATCTGCACCGTCAGGAGCTGGAGCTGTTGTGCCAGGACTCTCACCTATAGATGGCATGTCCTTGTGAACTGCCGCCTCAGCCGCTTCTGTCGTGGACGCAGGAGTGCCACCGCGCACGCGCTTGGATTCAGTGTCAGATGAGCGGGAATCTTTCTTGCCTAGCTTCGTCTCGGGAGCGTCCACTTCAACGCTTGCTGATGGGGTGGCATGGCTCACAGCAGCATTCTTCATTGCCAGAAGAGTTGGCAGTATTTCAGCTGTCCTGGCAGATACCGACTCGTCACTCCCCGATGTATGGATGCATGTTGTTCTAGCCTGCACATCTGCAGCCGGCGGAGATGGTCAGCCACTTGCATCAGAGTTGGTGGGAGCGGTCAACGGTGCAGCAGTAGTATTGTCGCCTGGTGCCTCGTGTACATCTGAGTTGCCCCCTGTTGACAACTTTGAATGCAGGCGTTCGAGCGGGTCCTTACTGATATGCTTGGACCCACGCGTAGTAGTCTTCTTCACCCTGCAAAAAAACGAAGCACATGAAAAAGGTATTTAAAAAATGAAACAAAATTATGTTTGCCTTGGTATAAAATCTTAAAAAAATGGAAAACAGGTGGAAAAGCTGGTAATTGCCATGTAAGGGGAACATGAGTTGCCATGCGTCATAGTTAGCAGTTGCCATCCAGCAGCAGTTGCCATGTTAGCAACCTTGAATAATGATAAAAATGTTTGATCTGCCTAGGGGTGGGATGAGCTCACAAGCCAACGGTAAAAAGATGGCAGTTGCCATTAGGTGCATTAAAGTTACCATTTTGGCCTACATTCCACTTGCCATGTGAAAACAAATAGGAGTTGCCACACGCTTAGAAAGGAAAGAAAGAACCATTTGGTAAAAACAGCGGTTGCCACGTGTGGGGGCGATGACAGAAGACAATGTGACAAGCTAAACGAATGCATTGGAAAATCAAGGAAATATAGCGCTATGTCAATGAAAGCGGATGAAAAAACCTACTTCCTGACTGCCTTCCTCAGGTCTGGCAACACGACAGGATCCCCGTTGTTGGTTGTCATCGTGCGAGGAGATGTCCTGGTGGAAGTGGTGTCACCGGCAATGGGGGCACCTTTGTTCAACCGAGCAGAAACACGGGTTGGCGTTGGCGCCTGTTTCTTTGTAACTGCTCATCCACCAGTTGTCGGCTCGCTGCACGTATGAGATGGAGTGAAGAAAAAGGTGGCAATTGTCAGTCAGCAATCTCGTTGTCGCGTTTGACAGAACACAAGTGCAAAAAATAGGATGAGTCTGTTCGAAGAAAATAGACAAAGCAAAAAACTAAGATGAAAGTCGAACCTCTTCCTGGCAGCTACAGGGTCGGTCCTAGACCTCTTGGCAGCAGAACCCTGCCCAACACCCTCTGGAGCCATCCCCCTCTTTGATGGCAAAACCCCCTCGCCTCTCACAGCCGTGTGTTGTTTGACTTTATCCGGTTGGGGGACATCTGTTGCATCCTTGCCCTTGTTACCACCTGCGCGAACTTCAGCATGTTCATCATCATCGGTGTCCTCTTGCACATTATCCATAACATTGTCGTCATCCTTGCTGAGACCAGCGTCTCCACCTAGTTCATCTTGTGTGTCAGCAGGCTCCTGGGAACTGTTGTAGTCATACCGGCCACGGCAACCGGTTGGCCGGTGTGTACGTTCTGGGACAAATGAAGTGAATTACCTCGCAACCGCATCGCTGTCAGAGTCACTGAGGGACATCCACCCCTCAACCAACTTCCCGAGCAAGCCGGTCATTCCAGATGCAAACTGCCCTATTAGCTGCTCAACAGGTGCCCTCGCCTGTACACGAAACAAAAAGGCAGCAATGACCACCCCGTATTGCAATCACTTGCACGGCATCAAAAAATACTCCATGGCAAACCATAGATGTAGATCTTTTTGATTACCTCGGCAGAGCAAGACGGAGCTGAGTGCACGTCCATCCACTTCCCAAAGTTTTGAGGCCCCCCAAACACGCTGTGGTCTATAGCATGCTTGGCCATCAGCTGGAGAGAACAAAAAAAATAGCTACGATATAAGAGAGAGAATGATGAACACTGACTAGCAGTTCATGTTTTGCAAAAAAGTAGAACTAACCTGTAGTTTTCCATATTTGCTATCAGTTACCCTGTCTGCAGCAAGCACAGCCTTGACAGCATCGATAGTCCACGCAGAAACAGCAAACTTGTGCGCAGATGGCGGGCCTCCTGTCCCAGTGAAATCCACGATGGACAGATCAAGGTAGTCGACGTACATGAGCTGATGTACAACAATTTTAAAAAGAAAGAAAAATCAGTTGCGATCATGGTATTTTGCGAAAAAAATAGGATAATATATGTTCCTACGATCATCAAGTTGAGGTGCATGAAAAAGAGAAAAAAGAAGAAGTTGCCATCTGTATGTGCTAGTTGCCATCATAGTGTGATGGCAGTTGCCATCATAGTATGATGGCAATTGCCATATTGTCATGATGGCAGTTGCCATCATAGTATGATGGCAGTTGCCACATAATCAACATGGCAGTTGCCATCTTGTTATGATCAGGTTGCCATGCATGAATAAAAAGGTGTTAAAAAGAGTGTTCACAAAAAGGACCGATAAAAAAATACCATTAAATGCAGTCGACAACCCTTCTGGTACACCTTGCTTGCGAATGCATCATGCAGGAAGTCGGCAATGAATTTACACCAATTCATGTTCTTCACATCTTTCAGTTTCGCCTGCACCGCACAAAATTCAGGACAATGAGTTGTCGCGTCAGAAATCCAATGGAAAAAACATCAGAAAACACTGGCAGTGACTAGCTTGCACATGACATCGGAGCAAAAAAATTGAAGGAAAAATAATGTAGTAAAGATATATCACTCATCAAGATGGGGAAGAATTTGTTGCTTGGGCGAAGAGAAGTGGTCGACGCGAAAACGGCTGAGATGAGGTACATGAGTAGCTTCATCTTGAAAACATCTCCATGCGTCGTCATGGCCTCCAGCGAATCTGCCACTGCAGACGTGTTCGGCATGGATTCCAGCCCAGGAAACAAACGGGGGAACAGCGCTTCCTCGATCTCATTGCTGGCCTCGTACGGGACTTTGATATGTCCACGAGGCACACCCAAAGTGCAGAACACGGATTCCTTGTTCAGCGGTAGTCTTCCGCGTCCCGGAATCACGAATTCCCTGGAGGCGGGGTCGTAGATCTCACCAAGCCAATCGCATACAGGGTTGACAAGGTCCGTGCACCAGACAGCCATCATAGACTGCATACCCATCTCAGCAGCAGCCCCCTTCTGATCATCGCTGAATTTGTCAGTCAACGCAGTCAGTCGTTCTTGGGAGGCTCTGTTGCGAATACGTTTCTTCTTCTGCAAAAAACAGACATAAAGTGATCAGTTGTTGCCATGTTTTTGCAAAAAAAAAGATCAGTTGTTGCCGCGTTTTGCAATGTAAAGAAATTTTAGTTCGTGTCAGACGACTGCAAGCTCAAGGTGTCAACCATTAACATACAGCAGGAGGAAGGGGGATGTATGAACATTTACCTCATCACCCTCTTTTCTCCGCCCAGTTGCCCAATTACGCTGTGGTGGATCCATGAAATCATCATCGTCGTTTTGACGATCGCCACGAGCCATTCTGCTGAGATGGGAACAGACCAAATTGTCATGGTGGAAATGTAAATGCAAAGAGGTCAGCAAAAACTTGCCACATGCAAAGCATATGTATGGCATCTGATACATTTGATATGCAAATTCGGTTGCCACATTATGCAACCAATCTGCCACACTGTCTTACATGCAGAATGGCAACAGACAGTGTGTTCACACTCTATTTGCCACATGAATATACTATCCAGGTGGCAACAGGCACACTTTATGTGCACAGTGGTTGCCATCCAGCGCAGTTGGCTCGTGAATGTACATTGACTACCGATTGTGGCAACTATCATAGTGTGGTTACTATCACATATCATTCGGAAAAACACTGGCCGCAATGAAAATAGCATGATTGTGGCACCTAACACAGGAATTCAGCAAATCTTAGTTGCCACACGAAGAAAGAGCGTGTGTGTGGCAACTATCACATTACTTCAGCAAAATTATTTGCCACATGGAAGAGCGTGTGTGTGGCAACTATCATAGTCATTGAATGAAAAATAGTTGCCATGTGAGAAAGCTTACATGTGGCAACTAACACAGTCATTTCAGTAATTTGTTGCCGCAAGGGGAAACACGTTTGTGGCAACTATCAAATTTGTTCAGGGAGTTAATGTAACTATCAAGTTCGCCTCATACTGCATTTTCAAAACCAAACTAATTAGATCTAGGGTTCAATAGCAACTACTTCGACTTCAAATTCATCCTCAAAATTCTCCCACGAACTGACTGCAAACACAAAATCGAACCAACGCGCACCAAAAACAACCCGGGAGACACCTGCTCAATCCATAGGCAAGACTAGTGCGTGCCTCCGAACAGGCAGAACCACGCCGACGATGCCGCCGCCGCGCCCGCGACGAAACTGACCAGTGCAACCAAAAGCGGCTAGCAGACGACTTCGGCGTCGGCGGGAACGCCGACGCATCGATGAATCGCCTGAATCTCTACGAATCTCGATCGAGGAATCGAACAGGGAGGGAAGGGGAGGAAATGCAGGAAGGGATTGCGAGGGTTGCAGCGAGCAGTACCTTCAACCCGCAGGCGCTCCGGCGAGCACCACCGACGGTCCCGAACACCGTCGATTCTTCCGCCTCCGCCGTCGCCTTCTCCCCTCGCCTTCTCCTTAGATGGTTTGAAATGCGAGTGGGTTCTGCCAGTAACTGCGGTGCGGGTGAGTAAATGGAAGCGCGAGGGAGAGGGGGCAGAGGCGTGGGGCGTGTTTGACGTCAACCGCGGTCGACGCGTGGCGTGCGGGTGCATTGCAGTTCCACCGCACGACTCAGATGGCAACCGCTGACCGCGGGGTGGCAACCAACGTGCGGGCGAACCTCCTCGCACACCGCACACGCGCCTCGTCCTACGTGGCGCAAAAAACCGCCCAGTTTGTTCCAAGATTCGTGCACAGACCTGCCAACGGTGATGCTTGCGTGTGGTCGGGGTGGTGAAGGCCCACACGTGTGGGCGTTAACATTTCCGTTTATCATTCGTGAATATTTTTCGTATTTATGAACATTTTTTGTAGTTTGAGGACATACTTTAAATTCATGAGTATTTTCTTAAATTTATGAACATACTTAAATTCATAAATAGTTTTTCATATTCCACGTCCGTCCACGGTTCCCATTCCCGAGCCAGATAGCCCAGTATGTTTGCCTCTCCTCCGATGCATGCATGGGGACCCCGACGCGCATCGTCGACGAAACATGGATGCAGAGGTCGATCGATATATCTGCCGGAACCTCATGCAGAGGAATAGGCGCACATCAGCAGTGCACGCCTACTTCCGCTGTGTATTCACCCACCAAAAGCCACTTATACTACTAGTATCTTGGACGCCGACGCATCTTGTCAAAGGTGTTGGAAATTGAACCATGGAAGGAGGCGGAAGCAGTAGAGCTACCACAACCTACTCTGATTGATGAGACTGGACAAGCACACGAGGCCGGCTTGTGCCTTTTCTTCCACCTTCGTTGTTGCAAAGGTGGCCGGGCTGAATTGTTGTGGCTCATACTATAAGGCCTTCCACTATGTACTGAATTGTTGTGGCTGAATTGTTGTGACTGATACTAGTCGATTCCTAGTCCATTAAAATATAGCTGGCTGGGCAGCGATGCCCTGAATATATTATTTGGCACCGGTCTCACAATGTGTGTTCGCAGCCTTGGAAAAAGCGGGACCCAAGAGGCTAATAAAATACTCAACCATCCATCAACTACTTGCTTTACGCGAGTGTTTTTGGTCTGCTTCACTTTCTTTAGTGGGCCAGGGAGCTAATTGTTTACTGCTTTGTGGGAGCAGCTACTTGCTCCGATTCCCAGAATCTTTTTTATGGCACCGGCTGAACAATGGAAGACACTAGTGCCAAATGAAGCAAAAGTGTATTTGGCATCACTTTTGGCCTACATAGTGGAGGGCCTAACCACTTCACCATGCGCTGCTGCTACTGCTGCCATCTCCATGGATCACGGGCCGCTTTTCAGTTATGGCGCACTAGTGCTAGCTGCAGTGCCTCGCCGGCCACCCGCCCCCTCACCGCCGGCCCCGCTCGTGTTGCACTTGCACTGGACCAGTGTGTCGCATGTATACCTGGCCATACCTTGGGCCAGGCCTAGCCAAGCCCGACGCAAAAAAACCAGGCCCGAGGCCGGCACGACCAGGCCGTCGGGCCTGTTTTCTGGGCCTGAGCCCGGCTCAAACACGTAAAAGCCCGTCGGGCTACGGGCCAGCCCGGCCCGTCTTTCAGAAAAACGCGAAAACAATAGGCCTGGCCCGGCCTTCAGGCTCAAAATCTAGGCCCGAGCCCGGCCCGGGAGCGGCGTCGGGTCGGGCTTTTTCGGGCCGGGCTTCCCATGGCCAGGACTAGTCGCATGGAACTGCGCGAGGAGGCCCTGACTCGGAACTCAGAAGGGTTCAGGTGACACCTTTCAGAGCCTAATTTCAGTCAGGGAAGCGTTTGTATGGGCTCATGCATACGGAGGACTGAACACCATTGGGCTAAAATGCACGTGTAGGCCCAGCATCTCAATGTGGATTAGGGAAAGCTGAACGTCACCAGAAACCCATAGAATGGGGATTTGTACTCTTTTTTGTTTTTTCTTTACCATTTTTCATTCACGAATATTTTTCATATTTATGAACATGTTTTGTAGTTTGGGGACATACTTTAAATCCATGAGTATTTTCTTAAATTTATGAACCTATTTAAGTTCATAAATATTTTTCCATATTTGCAAACAAATGTTAAGTTCAAAAAAAATATACATGAACATATTTATCTTCTTTTGAAAAAAAATATTTTATTTAACTCATGAATAATTTTTATAATTCATGAATTATTTTCAAATTAATGAACATTATTTCAGTTTCTGAGTGTTTTGTAAAAATATTGAAATTAAAAAAACGAATTAATTGAAAACATTCAAAGTGGTTTAAGACTGGAAACCGGATGAAATGAAATGAAATGAAATGAAATTGGTTGAAAAACTGAACGTGAAAAAAAATCACCAACACAAATGCATGGGCCGGACGGCCACCCGTGTATGTGTCTCTAGGCGCAAAGTCGGGCGCCTGTTTTGGACGGGCAGTGCTCCGTCCACGGTTCCTATTCCCGGGCCAGACCGTCCACGGTTCCTGTGCCTCTCTGCATCTGCATGAATCCCTGCCTCGTCTACCCGCCAAAAGCTAGGCGATGGGTCACACCCTTCACTCCGGCCCCGCCTACGATGCATCGTCGACGAAACATGGAAGCAGAGGTCGATCGATATAGCTACATGTGAAGGAACAGGCGCACATCTTGGACGCCGACGCATGGTGTCAAAGGGGTTGGAAATCGAACCATGGAAGGAGGCCGGAGAGCTACCACAACCTACTCTGGAGGTGTTTGGTTTAGGAAAGGAAACGCAAACGCAATCGCAATCAGATAGCAGCGTCACTGTAAACGGTATCGACCAAAATCGCAATTTGTTTGGTTACTTCAACTGCAACGTTAATCAATACCGGGAGATGTTAGTTCACAAAGATCGTCGCTTGCCTTCCCGTGCACCTGTCGAAGAAATCTCCTGAGCGCCTCCTCCCCGAGCATGTTTCCGCCGTGGGCGCCGGCGTACATCTGGAACACGTCGCTGATTTGACGCCGGCTGGAACCCAAGGAAGCAGTACACCTTGGATGTCGTCATGGCCTAGCTGCACATACGTATTGGCGTATTGCCTTCGTCGTGTACACGCTACTGAATGCTTGTCTAGGTCGATGTTGTAGCTGGTTGCCTGAGGGGGCTTGCCGGTTTTGGTGCGGAAGAATGCCTGGGCGGTCGGGCGCGCGAGGCTGCGAGCAACGCTCCGTAGCGCTCGTCGGGCACGAGGGCGAAGATGGAGTTGAGTACAAGGCGGGCACTTTTGTCGGCAGCGGGATTGAAGCTCGTGGCATGGCGGGTTGGGGAAGAGGACGAACAAATCGACGGCGAGAGGAGAGAGACGACCGTACCGTTATTCCATTACGCCGGGTACCTAACGTAATCAACTTTGAATAGGGTGGGAATCGATGCCAGAGTTATCCGATTACGGAGCGACCTAAACAAACACGATTTAGCGCTATCCGTTACCACCGTTATCGAATCACGTTACAAAAGCGTGAACCAAACACCTCCTCTGATTGATCGACGAGACGGGACAAGCACACGAGGCCTCCTTGTGCCTTTTCTACCACTTTTGCTGATGCAAAGGTGGCCGGCCTGCTCGGGCTGAATCACTGTGGCTGATCTATATAACCACTTCACTGTGCGCTGCTACTGCTGCTGCCGTCTCTCGCCATGGATCACGGGCCGCTTTTCAGTTAAGGCGCACCAGTGCTAGCTGCAGTGCATCGCCGGTCACCGCCTGCTCCGCTCGCGTTGCACAGGACCAGTCCGCGAGGTGGCCTCCTCCCCCTGCATCTGCATGGTGTGTAGGGGCGCATCGTGTGTGTGTGGAGTATGTACGTACAGTACAATCCACCTACATGCTCAACTCCAAATTGCCCGAAACATATGATATTCTCCCAATAGGTACTCCCGGCATAACGTCTTACGTTTTGCTTAAGGGTGGGTATTATGTTAGAAAATGTGGTACACATCCGGTAACTTTTGGGCAGAATGAACGTGTTAACCCGACTTCGCCCAATGCAAAGAGAATAAGAAGGCCAGAAGGAATCTGTGTGCTCCCTCCGTTCCAATGGAGCGGGGAGGGGCATCGTGTGGTAGAGTTACCGTTGGCCCACTGGAGGCTTGACCCACCACACCGGAGCACAATTAACATGGAGCATGAAAATTTGTCGAAATGAAAAGCTTGGAGATGGAAATGTCGCCCATTCCATTCCATTCCAATCACTGAAAACAAATAGAACGAGTGTAGCAGATGATTGCAATGATAATTCTGCTCTGGTTGCCCCATGCATGCATGTTAGATTTTGCAATGATCATTCCTCCGGTTAGATCTTTTACAGGGACGAGGTGGATTGGGAGGATCTTGCTATTGAGTGATTGCTGACGCTAGGCCCGTACAGAGCACTAGTAGCTAACGAACAAGGAACTAATTAATGCATGCGTCGATTGCCAGCCGTGTCAACCGGATCTGCCAAAGTGCAGGGGTCCACGCTTATCATGGCGCCGCAAAGCTTGGAATAACAGGAGCGCTCACGTACGTAAAAAGATCAACAGATATTTCATGCTTCTTTCGTGCTCCTCCGCCGGTGAGAAGGCAACATTACTTTGCTCCAGAGTCATTCCAGCTTTTACTGTTGGATCCGCAGAGGCAGGTCCATTCAAGGGATGATGAGGTGATGGGAATCATGTGCTGCTGCGTAGGAGCAGGATACAACGGTACAGTGTATAATGTATTCCTCCTACAGTATGCGTTTGCGAAAGCACCAACCGTAAGCTCCAGCGGAACAAGTCGTCCGATCTTGCCAACAACTTTTTCATACTTGCACACGCACTTTTAAGTTGGACTTTTCAGATGCGTTTCTAGGTTGTTTATTGGTGTGCGTTATCCAATGACCAGCGAGCAGACACGGTAGATTAAGTCAAAGACACGCAGCAGAGGACAAAACCGTTTCCCTTCACCATGAGCTGAGCTGCATGCGTGCTGCTGACAAGGAAAGCTACTGCTCGGCCGTACCGCACGTTGCGCAGTGTCTCGAGGAACTGGCCGGCAGCGACGATCAACGAGTGTTGCCGCGGTCCTGCCTGCGCGCATGTCGCCGTGCCTGTGCGGCTGTGCCCCAACGTCGACTGCACTGCACCACACCTCACCGGACTGCAGTGGCGTCGCGCGCACTCGCCTGACCCTGAGCAGCAGGGGCCGGGGCCGCCGTCGGCGTCTCCTATCTGCATCGGTTGAGGCGCCGCCTCGTTCGCTTTGTTCAGTCTTGAGTGCTTTTCTTTTCGCCAAGTCAGTCTTCACTTCATGGGATACGTATACATCAGAGCGGGACTGTGTAGTGTATTGCCTTTGTATACGAATTCCGACTTTCGGTATTTCATATACCATAGAACAATAAACAAACAATATATTATTTATTTTCAATAAAATATAAAAATAAATATATTTTTTAAAAAAATAAAAAATATTTTAATGACTGTCACAATAATTTTTTGGTGACTTTTTCGAAGATTCACAAAACACATATTACTCTGACTGTCTCAGTTTACGAGTTTGTCCATTTCAATTATTTCAGAGCATATTTCAAAACTTGAGTTCAGCTCTTCCAATTATTTTAGGAACATATTTTACTTTTCAAATGATTCCGGAGAAGATTTCACAATTTCAAATACGAATTCAACGTTTTCTATATTTTTAGGACATATTACATCATTTCAGTTGAGTTCATCCCTTTCAATTACTTCAGACCATGTTTCACTTTTTCAAATAATATGTTCAATTGTTTCGGAGAAAATTTCACCGTTTCAAAAAATGATTTCACTTATTCCAGATAAATTTTCATATTCAATAAATGACTTCATCCATTTAAATTATTTGAGAAAATATTTCACGTAAAAAATATTTCAGTTGACTCTTCCAAATGATTTCACTTACTCACAAAAAGAATTCCCTATTTCAGAAAACGAGCTCATCCATTTAAATTATTTCAGTTTCAAATATTCCAATTTCAGAAATTTTGAATTATATTTCACTAATAAAAAAGGCAATTTCAACTTTCAATTTCATAACATATTTCACTTTTAATCATATGAGAACATGTTTAACTGTATTAAAATTTTGAGTTTAGTTATTTCAGAAACAAATAATTGCACTAATTTCATTCATTCTAAAAAGTGAACCATTTCAAGAAAATAGTTTCCATCAGCTTAAAATTTAAAATATCTAGTTTCATATATTTTTTGTCACTTTGAGAACCTGCATTTCACTTTGAGAACATGCATTTAATAACCATGAACCTGCACATGAATTCCACATTCATCAATTTCATAAACCAATGTTCAAAGATCTCTCAAACCACGAATATCTCAAACATGTGAATTTCTGTATCAAATCTCACTGTTTCAGTACCATTTCACACAAATTCTAACAAATCAATTTCTGATGGTGGCCTAGAAGGGCCGGAGCCGGAGAGGAGCAAAAAATCAGGGAGGACAGGCTCACCGGCGCGAGGAGATGTGGGCAACGACTCCTGGGTAGCACGATGCCATGTAGCTCAAGGAGGAGCACCACCAGTGGAAGAAATATCCAGCCGGTAGGGTCAGAGGAGGTTCGACAAGATGGAGGGGCGATACCCAAGTTGAGATACATGACATGGGCACGTGGATTACATTTTACTAAAAAAAACATGGGCCATGTGGGTGTTTGATTGTGATCCATCGAATAAAAATGGTAGCTAAAGTAAAAGAAGAGTTACTCATCAACTCTTGAAAACATTGGGAGTGTATGTGCCTTCAGTGGATTGAGAACTCTAATTCCGAGTGCATTTTACTATTGTCTTCGGCCAAATGTTAAAACCGTCCACCATGTTATAAGAACTTATCCAAAACAAAACAAGAGGTATTTGCAAATTTTCATGCGGATAAAAAAATGTCTGGCATGTTCCAGTAATTTATTTATCTACTAGTATGAGAATATTTGGTGTTTGCCTCGGAAAATGAAAATTTCAAACGAATCGCAACACTAGATAGTTGTTCGTCAACGTTGACTTATAGCAAAAAAATAAATCTCACGGAGCTAATAATTGAGAATTATAGCAATACTGAAAAGCAATTCTTTAGAGAGTGCAAACATGCCTCGGCAGGGAAACCAATATAGGATTACAGTTGCAAAAGATGACATCGACGCACGAAAATACAAATCCGTGATCGGCCTCGCACCATAATCCGGCAGTAGGGATATTCTAATCAGAGCAAGCAATCCTCATCATGCACAAGACACCATAAGCAGACCACAGTATTCCTCCTCCAAATGAAGCCAGAAAAAGTGTAACCAAAGTAAATATGACGATTCAAGCTCCAGGCAACTGAAAGCTCCCTCCGACCCCGAGCCACCGCGGGACGCCGGAGGACGGCGTCGCATCGTGTCAAAGTGTTGGAGGTCGCTGGGGACGGTGATGAGGCAGCTAGCACGCACAGTGGCCACTCCGGGTGATCCCCAACACAAGCGGACGAGCGAGAGGACGCCGGATCGAGCCTTTTTTCCTCGGGCGGGTGGCCTGGCCGGGCAGCCGTTGCCAGGCTCTGCAGTGACTGCTAACCACTTCACTGTGCGACGCTGTAGCTCTCGCTGTGGATCGCGGGCCGCTTTGCAGTGCTCGCTGCAGTGCACCGCCGGCCCGCTCGCGTTGAACTTGGACCAGTGCGGTGCATGGAACTACGCGGCCTCTAGCTCTGGACCACTCGCTCCGATCCAGCGGCGCGCCATGGGTGTTGGTGTCGACCACATCAATAATTGTGCTACTATTACGTGCGTGTGCCCGCGCGGCGGCGCTGCCGGCGCATCTATCTACCGTCTTCCTGTTACAGCGAGTCCACCCGAGTCGCCGGAGCACGGAGCTGGATGAAATGTCAAAAACAAAAAAACTTGGGGATGGTGGAAATGGTGTCCATTCACTGAAGGCATCGGGAGAAGGATTGTACTACTACTGAATTCTGCCCCCATGTTAGATTTTGCAATGGTCATTTTGGAGCGGCTGCGCCCCCGGTTAGATCTTTTATTCAGACGAGGTGGATTAGGAGCATCTTTGTGACTGATTGCTTTGCTACTAGGTCCGTACTACTGAGTAGAGAGGAGTAGTTAACGAACAAACGAACTAAATAATGCCTCGATTGCCGGCCTTCTCAACTGCATCTGCAAAGTGCAGAGGGCTTGCAGTGGTCAGTAAGTCAGTGGTCCACGTTTATCATGGCGCCGCAAAAGCTGAAATGACAGAAATGTTCGTGTAAAAAGATCATCAGATTTCCATGTTTCCTTAGTGCTCCGGTGAAAACAAAACGCTACAATGTTCACACGCCGAGATGACCGGAAGCATGCGTTGCTGAGTAGGAGTGACACAGTGCATTCCTGATTCCTCCTACGGTGGCTGTTTGCGAAAGCACCAAACATAAGACTCCAGGGGAACAATCTGTTTGATCTTGGCAACACTTGTTATGGGTCGGATGGAGTAGCTGACGAACAAGGAACTAATCAATGCGTCGATTGCCAGCCGTGTCAACTGGATCTGCCGAAGCGCAGAGGGCCGGCTCCCTGCGGTCGCCGGACGGCCGGTCAGGGGTCCACGCTTATCATGGCGCCGCAACGCTGGAACAACAGGAGCACTCGCGTAAAAAGATCGACGGATCTTTCATGGTTCTTGTGTGCTCCTCCGGTGAAAACGCAACATTACTTTGCTCCAGAGTCATGCGTTCCGTCTGGTTTTTCCCGTTGGATCCGCAGAGGCAGGTCCATTCATGGGAAGCATGTGTTGCTTTTTCCCGTTGGATCCGCAGAGGCAGGTCCATTCATGGGAAGCATGTGCTGCTTTTTCCCGTTGGATCCGCAGAGGCAGGTCCATTCATGGGACGCATGTGTTGCTGAGTGGGAGAGATACTATACGGTACAGTGTATTCCTCCTACAGTACAGTGTCGAACCATAAGCTCCAGTCCGGGCGAACAATTCGATCTCGCCAGCAAGTTTTTCATTCTTGCCCACGCACTCCTTTTAACTTGTGTTTGTTGGTGGAGTTGCCACCCAACGATCAGCGAGCAGACACGCGGTGGATTCAGTCAAAGACACACAGCGAGCACGGGACAGATCCGTTTCCGTTCACTAGGAGCTGCACGGTGCTGACAGGAAAGCTACTACTCGGCCAAATAGTAGTACTGTACAGTACACGGAGCTGCCGGTTTTGGGCAGTCTCGCCCTGAACCGGCAGCGAAGATCGACGAGTGGCGCAGGTGGAACTGCAGTCGCGTCGCGTACCCTCTCCTGACCCAGAGGAGGAACAGGGGCCAATGCTACGTTACTGCTCTGTCTCAAAGAAACCAAGAGTGGACGGCTGTTAGAGAAGTGACTTCATCCATTTCAGTTCTTTCAGACATATTTCATAGTTTCTAAATCCTCGGGTTCATGCCTTTCAGTTATTTAACAACATAGTTCCCCCTTTTTTGAAAAAAAAACAAGTTCAGTTGTTTCAGAGAAGATTTCGATGTTCTATTTTTTTCACTTATTCCAGAAAGGATTTCATTTTTTTAAAGACTTCATCCATTTCAGAACAAATGTAACTTTTTTTCTTCAAAAAATGAGTTATGTTATTTCAGAGAAGATTTCATCGTTCCAAAAAATTATTCAGTCACTCAAGAAAATATTTCACTGTTTTAGGAAATGTTTTCATCCATGCCAGCTATTTCACAGCCTATTTTTCATAGTTTCAAAATTGAGCTTATCCCTTTCAGTTATTTAACAACAAATTTTACTTCTTGGAAAAATAAGTTCAGTTGTTTCGGGATTATTTTATTGTTCCAAAAAATCTTTGCACTTATTCCATACTATTATATTTCATACTTCAAAAAATGACTACATCAATTTCAATTACTTACTTCAGAACATATTTCACTTTTTTCAAAAAAGAGGTCAGTCATTTAAAGAGAAGATTCCACTGTTCCATAAAATGAATTCACTTACTTCAGAACAGATTTCACTTTTTCCAGAAAACGAGGTCAGTCATTTAAGAGAAGATTCCACTGTTGCATAAAATGAATTCACTTACTAAAGAAACTATTTCACTTTTTTCAAAACATGAGGTCAGTCATTTAAGAGAAGATTCCACTGTTGCATAAAATGAATTCACTTACTAAAGAAACTATTTCACTTTTTTCAAAACATGAGGTCAGTCATTTAAGAGAAGATTCCACTGTTCCACAAAATGAATTCACTTACTCAAGAAAATACTTCACTTTTTGAAAGAAAATGTGTTCATCCATTCAGTACTTTCAGAACATATTTCAAAGTTTCAAAAAAAGTTTAAAAGAGTTTTTTTACTTTAGAGAAGATTTAACCATTCTAAAAAAAGATTTCACTTACTGAAGAAAAGATTTCACTATTGATAAAACGAGTTCACCTATTTTAATTATATCTTAATAAATTAATATTTCACTAATAATAATAAAAACGAGATTTCAACTTTGATTTCATAACATATTTCAGTTTCAATTATTTTAGAACATATTTCACTGTTATGTAATTTGAGTTAAGTTATTTTAGAACACATACTTGCACTTATTCATTTCCAAAAAATGAAAACAAATGTTTCAATTCATCTCAGTTTTATTTTCAGTTTCAAAACATGGGTTTCAGAACCACAAACCTGGTGGTGCGTCTTGTATAGTCAGAGGGCGTGTCGAGGTGTGTCTCCTGTGGATCTCGGGGGGTTCTATCGGTGTTTGTCTTCGATGGATCCCCGTGGATCCCATCTTCGTTCGTATGTGTTCATGTGACTACTGGTTGGATCATTTCGATTTTACGCTTCTTTTAATCAGCGGCGGTTGCTATTCGGGTGAGATGTTCCTTCATGGCCTTGGCACGATAATTTCCGGTTGTTATTATTATAATATAAAGTTTGTCTGGCTCCGGTGATGGAGGGACAGCTGCGACGGTGCGCCTTTGGATCGCTCGAGTGTTTATAGTGGTGGTTAGGTGGTGTGCGGACATTTGTGTAATTTTTATTACTTCCGGTGCTTTTTGTGCGTCCTGGGCGGCATCGCCTCGTCTCGTGTTAAAACGGTAGGGACGCCGAAGACCTAGCTAGCACGCGCGCACAGTCACCGCCCCAGGTAATCGCCAGCACAAGCGGACGAGCGAGGCGACGCCGGGTCGAGCCTTTTCCCCTCGGGCGGGTGGCCTGGCCGGGCAGCCGTTGCCGGCCGGCTCTGCGGTGACTGCTAACCACTTCACTGTGCGCCGCTGTAGCTCTCGCTGCAGTGCACCGCCGGCCTCGTCGCTCGCTCGCGCTGGACCAGCGCAGTGCATGGAACTGTGCGAGCCTTTCAGGCGATGCCGATCTAGCGAGCCTCTACTCCTCTAGCTGGACCACTCGCTCCGATCCAGCGGGCGCGCCATGGGTGTTGGTGCAGAGGACATCAATAATTCCGCTCCTACGTGCGTGTGCCGTCGCGCCGGCGCTGGAGCTGGCGCTCAACTCGCCGGCCGGAACACGGAGTAGGGATCACCCAAAGCAATGGGAGAAGGAGAAGGGACAAGCGAGTGTGCCGGATTGCAGAGATCGTCCTGGACGTAGTACAGTATTACTCCGGCTGCAGATGGTCTATTAGTAAATTCTGCCCCGGGTGTTAGATTTTGCAATGATCATTCTGGAGCGGCCGCAGATGGTCGCAATGATCGTTGTGGATCGGGAGGATCTTGCGAGTGCTTGATTGGGGTCGCTAGAGCAGGAGGGCAGCTCACGAATATCTAACTCATTAATGCGTCGAGGGATCTACGAGCCATGGGTCCACGTTTATCAGGGCGCCGGAAGAGTTCAAGACTGACGTAAAAATGACGGAGCTACTCCTGCTGCTATGAATCTGACGAGGCAAAAAATATCGCCTGATCTCTGTGTTTCCTCTTGTGCCCCAGTGAAAACAGAAGGTCCTAGTACTGGAGTAAAAATGTGCAAGCATGACAGATTGATGACTGCATGGCTTCGCGCAAGAGCCTCGATGCATCGATCGGCGACACAACGTTCGGACCGCAGGCGTTTGCGGTGCGTTAACCAAGGATCAACGAGCGCACAAACGACACACCGGGTCGAGCCACACAGCAGGGGACAAAACCGCGGGCCAGTCCACAGAGCAACAGGACGGAGCCGCTTTGTGCCAGGTGCATGGCGGGCTGCGTGCGTGCCGCTGACAAGGAAAGCTACCACTCGGCCAGCCAGGTAGTACGGCCAGCGCCCGGTGCGGTCAGCGCGAGGAGGAACCGGCCGACCGACGTCCCCGAGCGAGCGCCACCACGTTGCGCAGCCCGGCGAAGCACTGCGGCCGCGCCAGAGCCCAGCGATGCTAGCAGAGAAAGATCGCAGTTGCGGTTGCAGGCTGCAGTGGCCGGCGCCGTGGTGTGGTGGTGGTCACCGCGCTCCGCTGGGTGCCCGTGCCCCGGCGTGTCCTCTACTGCGCCGAACTGCAGTCGCCCTCCCCTGAGGGGCAGGAGCCGGGGCGCCTGGGATATATCCTATCTGCGTCGGGCGCGGCGCCGCTTCGCTCAGTCGCTCCACGGAGGAGGGCACGTTGCCAACGGCCGGCCTTGCCCATGTTCACGTCCTCATCATGACGAGCCCAGTGGTTGATGCCGCCATACCGGCCTCTGCTTCTATCGCTCTTCAACGCCAACGAATGAAGCCACGCACTCTTCCTTCAAGCCTCAGTTTATGGATCTTCTACTAATCAACAACTTTGGCAGGGAAAGAAAACCATGGGGCTGTTTGGTTCTAGACCTAATGCCACACTTTGCCATACAATGTTAGCCTCAGTTCAAAAAAAGAGTCATAAGTTGGCACGCCTAAAGAAATTTTGCCATATTTTTTGAGTATATGTGATGTGGGATCCTGATGTGGCTTGAACCAAACACCCACTCAAGTTGGTCAAACTTGCCTAACCTTAGATGTGGCAACCTTAGGCAAACTTAATCTCAAACCAAACAACCCCTATATACACATCCAACACGATAAATTGACAAGTGCTCAACGAACCAGTGCTCATCCTAAGATTTTAGGGGCCGGGTGAAATTAAAACTTGAGGTCTTTTACAGCATCTACAGCTCCACAAACAATACTCCAACGAGCTTGAAGCACTCTGAATGGGCTCTCCACATCCTTCCTAGCTGCTTCCTGCATTATTGCAGAGTGATTTTGTTTGTGACCTTGTGGTTTGGATACGGTCTTCAAACGCCGGCCATTGAGCAAAAAATGTCATCAACGAGATAGTATCCCATGTTGTAGTCACGGAACAGTGATTCCCCCATTACAAAGCCTCCTGAACACAGGAGATTGTTGAAGCACGTTGATGCCGTTATGAGAACCCGACATTTCAAAGAAAGCATGCCAAATTCTTTAAGTCGTGTGATGCCATTGCTTCCAGTATGATGATGACCTCTTTGGTGTGAGCTTAATACATTTCATGCAAACCTTTGGGGCAGTTTTTTCATTGCCAATGCATGCAATCAATTGATCTAAGCATTCATGTAAACCCTCTTGCCTCTTCAATAGAAAACAACTTCTCCATGCCCTACGCATTTGGTTCACTCAGATACTCTGCTCCAAACAACCGCACCACAACGCGGGCAAATCTGACAGTAGTCTCCAGGCATTTTCTCTCCCCCATCCGGACCATCTCACCAACGACATCAGCGGCACTATCAAGTGCAAGCATCCTCATAGCAGTAGTGCATTCTGCTTAGCAGATAAAGAAAGTTGGCTGCAACAATCCGTTGTGAGCTTGAAGTAGTCATCGTGTGCATGCACTCCCTCCACAACATGTAAAAACAATGGTTTGCGCCTATGAAAACGGCGATGAAACCATGCGGCTACCGGGAAAGTTGGGTCCGGAGCAAAGTAGTGCTTGTATAGTAGCCGCGCTCCGGAGACCCTATCCCGATTGACCACGCTTCTCCTTGTCACTGAGCCCTTGAAGTTGAGAATATACTCCACCTGCCGATCCATTTCCTCTTGCATGCTCATAAGCATGATCATGTCCACTTCTTCGTCACAATCCGACAACTCGAAGAACTCATCTTCAATCTATTTATCAAGCTTCATTGGTCCATACTCCTCGTCCGATGAAGCATCAGAATCCATCGTTTTCCCTACGAAGAAATCACAAAAAACCAGGCCGGACAATATGTCGAACACATAGAGCGCAAGGGGTAGCCCGAAAGTTGCCGGACGTACCACGGTGGTGTCCGGGCCGGCGACGATGTTCGTGGCGGCGAGCACAATAGAGAGGACTGCAGTGCGAGTGCTGGCGGCGCTGAGGCTCGCAATGGCGCCAAAGCAAGGGTCAGGACGGAGCTACAAGGCGTCCGGCGCAGACGAGGAAGAAGAGACGAGAGAGCAAATGGAATCGGTAGATCGAGGGGTGGATTTGGTGCAATTTGTGGTGGTGTCGGGGTGTTGGGTCCGACGTGGCGTACACACATGATTGCGTCAGGGCCTGACCAAATGCGCCCTACAATTGGGCTGGATATGAGGGGTGTCGGTCAACCCGGATGTTTGATTCCTGTTTAGGGCACCCATTTGGATCGGATTTTTTGACCGGTCAGTGATCGGGATCGTTCGGCGGGGAAAGGGAGGGCGGGGGGAGATAGATGATTTCCCATCCTTTTCAAGTCAGAGGCGGCGCTAGGGGTATTCTTGGGTCTTCACGTGAATACCCTTAATTTTTACAAAACAGTATTGATTTTGGCAAAATAGTAACAATTTTCAAAAAACAACAATGATTTTGGCAAAATAAATACACATGAATATCCAGTTGCAAATTCCTGGAGCCGCCACTATTTCAAGTGCATCTGCCAAGGTGCAGAGGGCTAGCGGCGGTCAATCAGGGATCCATGTCTACCATGGCGCTTCAAAGCTGGAAGAACAGAAATGTTTGTGTGAAAAGATCATCAGATTTACATGTTTCCTTTGTGCTCGGGTGAAAACGACACTACAATATTCATGCCGGGACTACTCTGTGGCCGACACTCGATGCATGATTTGCAGACGACTCTTGATCAAGCGGCTGTGCAACACTTACTCCCACCGATGCATTGTTCGATCCATAGTGTCGTTCAAACATCGGCCAGCCAGCGTCGTCCCTGAAGCAGCGCTCCATTCATGCGCCGAGATGATGGGAAGCATGTGTTGCTGAGGTAGGAGCGATACAGTGCATTCCTCCTACGGTAGCTGATTGCGAAAGCACTCCAGGGAAACAATTTGATCTTGGCAACATATTTTCGTTCCTTTTACTACTTCCTTCATCCCGTGATATAAAAGCGTTTTCGACACAGCATTGGTGTTGAAAACACTCTTATATTATGAGATGGATGAGTAATTGTTCGTTGACTGTGTTATCCAACGATCAAGGAGCACGCAACGAACACATCGAGTGAAGACATAGAGCACAGGACAAAACCGCTTCGTATATGTACTACTAATATTTTCTTTTGGGCAAGTTCGTGTGCGCATGATGAGCTTTCTGCGTGCTGCCGACAAAGCAGCCAAATAGACTTGCAGTTGCGCAGCTTTGCAAGAGCCCAGCGATGTGAAATAGACTTGCAGTTGCAGTCCCGCCCTCAACTGGCTGGCAGCGACGATCCACGGATGGCACCGCCGTGGTGGTCTTGTGGTCACCTGCCCACGTCGTCTCCTCCTGCGCCGCAGTGCGCAGATATGTTACGCTCTGCGTCTGTGGTCGTGCCCGTGCCCCAACGTCTCGTGTACCACACCCAACTGCAGTTGCGCTCCCTGACCCTGACGAGCAGGGGCGGGTCCGGGTCCGGAGCCGCCATTGGCACCGCCTGTCACTTTCTGCGTACTCCCTTCGTTTTAAAATATAGTGCTTTTTTTATTTCCGTGTTTCAACTTTAATCATAAATTGAATCAACGAGACCGGCTGTGCTGGAAGCAAAAACTATACCAGTGAATTTGTATTCAAAAAAAGTTTTTAATTATATAAATTTTTTTTCGCCGCAGTCGGTCTTGTTTGTTAAATTTATGGTTAAAATTAGACCTCAGGAAACGCGGGCATACTATGTTTTGGAATGGAGAGAGTACAAATTTGCCACTCATCATGTCGTACTACCCTTGATATTCGCTCCCCGCGTCCGGGTTTTTAGGCTCTCTCACGTTTTGAGCTAAAATTTAACTATATATTTGCGCAATAAAATTTTGTTTATATGTAAAAAATAGTACGAAATTTTCATTTGAATACTAATTCAACAGCACAATGTGTACGACATATCACTTATATCCTGCAAATCAAATCTACAGACAAAGTTTAAGCCAATAAATCTGAACTGATGTAGTACCGCATACCGGCAGCTAGGCGCCCTTCGTTCAGTCTAAGTGTGGACTCATCTAATCAGTAACCTTGGAAGAAGAAAAGAAACCTATATGTTCCTCCAAGACAAAACAATATTAATCAGCTAGTGCTATCCTAATCAACATCTTCTCAAATTTTTCCAATAGTGAATGGCTTAAAAAGGGATTATTGCTATTCTTCATTTTTGTGTGTGTTGGGGACAAGACTCCTATTATTCTTCGCTTGTCTAAATCATTGTTGAGCTCTAATCGCTTGTTAGAGCGAGGGAAAAGCATCGGTAGATGTGGCATCAAGACCTGAGATGGAGGTGGCTACAACACGGAGCGACCATGGTGGTGAAGGCAGGGCTGGAGGGTTTGTGATGCGATGGGGCGCACTAACGCCACAACAAAACCCATGCCCCACTTTCAATATTAGAAGGATAGCAGGGGAAGAAGATTGTCATGGTATGGCTCTGTGGCAAGATGGTAGCACCACGAACGCGAGAAGAATCCGATGGACAAGGTCGAAGGAGGTTCGACAAGAGTGACGACACCCAAGGTGAAGTAAGACATGGAGCTAGCACATGTTGGATTCTAAGGGAATGGCCAATGCATAGCCCCAGGGGTGATGCTCTGTAGGCCATGTAGGATCAGATGTCAGGAAATGTAGGTTTGAATGGAGCAGCGAGATTCCCTGCAGGATGCGGGTGCTTAGGGAGAAAAAATGTGTCCGGTGCATAAAGCTAAAAAGGTTGGAGTGAAGATTAGAGATGCATGTGTAGTGGGAGTCTTTATTTTCTATTTTTTGTTGAGACCCACTAATGGTAGCTTGCATTGGGAATAAAAAATCAATGTAGATGCCTCAAGCTACTTTTTAGCATGGGGCATCTATATTCATATGCCACCATTGTACGTGCCCTAATGCAGCAGATGAAAAAAAGCAATAAAAATAAAAGAGGAATTGGCCAACTATTACTACAAAACATTGGGAGTGTCTATATCTCGGCTCATTGAGAAATAACTAATTGTAAATCAATTTTACACATATATTCAAACATTTTTTTTGAAATAATACACCATATTAACAAAATACTAGGTTGGCTTTTGAATTCAAATAAAAAATGTTCACCATGCACCATGTTTCAGTAATTTGTTTATCTAGTTTGAAATTTTATTGTGTACTGTGTATTAGAAAATCTAAAATTCTAGGAAACTAACCACTGAGGATTAGCTAAATTGACACGTGACCCGTCACTAGCGCACCAAACACGTAATCTCCTCGGCGGAAATAAAGGGCGGCTAAGGTTATTCGTTAGGGTCGCTGCCACCGCTTCCCCTCACCTCTGAATGCCTTCCCGCGCCGGTGATGTGGAGGAAACCCCACTCTAGGTTGTCTATGTAGTCTTTGGTTTCCATAACTCTTCTTATGGTTAACTCTATGTGTCTGGCTGGCAGTAGTGAGGCAATAGCACCATGGACAACGAGGAATAGGTTCTCCCCCGTAATGCCCTTGTTCTCACGATGTCATTTGCCATCGGCTTAGGCATGTGGAGGTTGAGTCAAGACTGGATATTTTGTCTCGTTTTTGTCGGTGCCCTACGGATGGTATGATGTGGTGATATTTTTTTTCTTGCGGTCACTTCTCTGTTCGATGTAGCTCGACCAGTTGGGGCTTCGTCGGGAACTTGTAAGATTTATGTCCACCTCCTTTGCCTGGCAGGAGTTGACAGTATCTTCTGAGCCTCCTTCTTGTCGGCTTCTCCGGAATGACGATATGCCCAACGCGATCGTCGGTGTTGCCGCCGATGGATGCACAATGAACACATCGATGATTTCGTCAAGGATTTGAGTGTATTATTTTATTCTTATATCAAAGCGGTCAGCATCATAATACAAAACACCATCAGCTGACCAGACCACACTAATTTTTCTACAAATTACTCACTCTGTCCCATAATATAACACCTTATTGCATCCAATATGTGGGGTGGAGGGAGTTAAAAAGACATCTAACCAAAGCACATATCGCAATTCAAGCCCCAAGTAATCTAAAAGCCCCCACCAGTAAGTTCAAAACATAGAAGCGCCCCCCTCCGATCACTGTCTAGGTGAGTCGGGAACGCCGGATGGCGCGAGCGCATTCCTATGCTGGGCATGGAACCAGGGACGCCGAAGCTAGCTAGCATGCACACATACACGTGGCCACCGCTCCACGTATGATCCCCAACTTTACCTGGCCATGGGTTACCCGGCCCGGCCGGCCCAACCCGGTGTTGCCCGCGGGCCAGGCCTGGGCCTGAGTTTTGAGCCCGAAGCACACGTCGGGCTGGGCCTGGGCTTGGCATTTTCGCGTTTTAAGAAAGGGGCCCGGCACACGGCCTAAGGCCGAGCGGGCTTTATCACTTTTGGGCTGGGCTTGGGCCCAAAAACTAGGCCTGACGGACGGACTGGGCCGAGCTTGGGCTTAGCTTTACTGCCTCGGACTTTGGTAAGCCCGGCCCGGCCCGGCAGATGGCCGGGTATATCTCCAACACACAAGCTGACGAACGAGACGACGCCGGGTCGAGCCTTTTCCTCTAGCAGATGCAGGGTGGCCGTTGACGGCCGGCTGGCTGACCTGCTGGGACTGCTAACCACTTCACTGTACGCTGCTACTACAGCGATCGCTGTGGATAATTGGATCATGGATCGCTTTCCGGTGCTGCAGTGCAACGCCGGCCTCGTCGCCCGCCCGCTCGCGTTGGACCAGTGCAGTGCGTGGAACTACGCGAGCCCTTGGGGCGATCCCAATCTAGCGGCCTCTAGTTTAGCTGGACCACTCGCTCTGATCCAGCGGCGCGCCATGGGTGTAGGTGTCGACCGCATCAATAATTGTGCTACTATTACGTGCGTGTGCCCGCGCGGCGGCGCTGCCGGCCGGCACATCCACGGAGCTCACCGGAAAAATGGAGCCGGTGAAATGTCAACGGAGAAAACTTGTGGGCGGTGGAAACGCTGTCCATCCATTCACTGAAAGCAATGGGAGAAGGAACCAGCGAGTGTGCCAGGATTGTATAATGATCGCCCTGGACGTTCTGCATCCCATGTTAGATTTGGCAATGATCATTCTCGACTGGCTGCCAATGGTGCAGGCCTCCGGTTAGATCATTTACTGAGACGAGGTGGATTGGGTGGATCTTGGCGACTGATTGCTGTGCTAGGTCCGTGCGTGTACTGAGTACTCGTAGATCAGAGTAGGTACGTACAACGAACTAATTAATACGTACTCGTGGATCTGTCAAAATGCAGAAGGCCCGCAGCGGTCGGTCATGGGTCCACGCTGATCAGGGCACCGCGAGAGTCCAAAACTTACGTAACAGAGCTACTCTTATGAATCTGATGAGGAAAAATATCATCGCCGCGATATGAACGCCCCCTGGCATCGCTTCGGCTCGTCACCCGAGGTCTAATCCGGCTGGCGTCCCCTACCCTAGCCCATTCACCTCCTTCCTCTTTGTGCTGCCACCGAGCCGGTCCGCCTCCCCTCCCCCCCTCTCCCATGCCCTCCGGCATCACCATGGTCCGGTACAAGATCACAACGTACGCTATACTCACACCGGAGCGCCGGAGGCAGATCACGGAGTAGATCCATGCGAGGCGTCTGGCCCTGTTAGACTCTGTATATACTGGGCCTCATTTGTAATTATGTTGTACATCACTATATAATGAAAAGGTCATCCCACGTTTGGAGGCGTGCCACAAACCCTAAAACCCTTGTCTAATATGGTATCCGACCTAACGATCTAATGTCTTCCGCTCCGCCTCCGCCGCCAGCCGCCGCCGCCGCCTAAAGCGCCGCCGGCACCGCGGTTTCCTTCCCCGCCCTTCTGCCGTCGGCCCCCATCCACATGGATCACTCGTTCCTCCCGCCGTCCCTCGCGCGTCTCCTCAACGTCGGGACTGCGCCCTACATGGCGGATGGATCGCTCGGCCCTCTGCAGACTCAATCGGCGGGGTCTCTCTTCGCCGTCCCGGTGTCTTCGCTGTACGCCGGCGTCTCCTCTTCATCGCCTGCTGCTTCGGCCCGGTCCCAGCAACCGTCGCCGCCGTCGGCTGCCGTGCACTCCCTTGTGCCCGCGCCGCCACCACCTACCGCGTCGCACCAGCTGCGTGCGATCGCGCCTGCTCCGGCTGCCTCCATCTACACCGCAGCCGGCCCTACTGTTGCCGATGCCGCCCATGCCAATCACGGCGGCTACCCCCTGTACGCGGCGCCGTACGGCCCGTCGCTATCTGTGCGTCCTTCCTATGGTGCGTACCCTGGCCAGGGCGCATACCCGGCTCCGCCGCCCTATGGGGCGCCCTACCCGTATGGCTCCTCGCACCCGTACGCACCGGCTGCGGCGCCATCTGCACCAATGCCCTCTCCGACTCCATACGTGGATGCCGAAGCTGCTCTGGCCGCGATCTCCTCGCCGCCGTTTTTGTTCTCGCACCTCCTTCCGGTGAAGCTTAAACCGGACAATTATCTACATTGGCGTGTGCAGGTGCTTCCTCTCCTTCGCAGCCATTACTTGGAGGGATTCATCAACGGTACACTGCCATGTCCACCGCCACATCATCCGATGTTCCGGGCGTGGATCGCTCAGGACCAAGCCATCCTCTCAGCCATCCAGTCTTCTCTGGGTGAGGGTGTTGCTGGCCTCGTCCTCTTTGCTTCGTCCTCTCATGAGGTGTGGGACATCCTGGAGTCGAGTTTCTCGTCTCAGTCTACTGCTCAATCCATGGCCATCCGTGCCAAGCTTGGTGAAACTCGCAAGGACAATGGTACGGTGACCTCCTTCTACAACAAGATCAAGAAGTTGGCTGACACTCTTGCTTCCATTGGAGAGCCCCTTCATGACAGCGAGTTCACATCCTTCATCCTAGCCGGCCTCGACAGCGACTACGACTCGCTTGCCGAGGTGATTAATGAACGCAAGGAGCCTCTTCGTCCTCAGGAACTCTACAGCCGTCTCTTGTCAACGGAGCAACGGCTCAACGCGCGCCGCCCCGACGTCTCCATCGACTCCTCCATCAACGCCGTGTACCGCGGCAAAGGCGGTGGCCGTGGCCCCTCTGCAGCTTCCTCGGGCGGAGGGGGCAAGTCCGGTGGGGGTGCGCCCTCGGCACAACAGCAGCAGGCCCCGCGTTTCGGTGCCCCGGTAGTCGTCGTTGACGGCCGCGCCTGCGCCTGCTGTACCATCTGTGGTGCGGCTCAGCCATGTCAGCTTTGTGGCCTACCTCGCCATGTCTCCTCTCGTTGTCATCGCCGGTTCAAGACGGACTTCCTTGGCCTAGGCAATAATGGCAAGGGCAACGAGCGTCAAGTTAACATGGTGCAACAGGGTCACACCCCTTCTTATCCTGTTGATCCTTCTTGGTACATGGATACTGGAGCAACCATGCACGTCACGAACGAGCTGGGCAAGCTAACTGTCCAGCAGCCTTACCGTGGGCATGACAAGGTTCACACAGCTAACGGGGCAGGTATGCACATTTCGCATGTTGGTCAGGCATCACTTCTCACAAACACCTCTAGGACATTGCATCTTAGAAATGTTCTTCGTGTTCCCACAGTTGCACGTAATTTACTCTCTGTTCCTAAACTTACACAGGATAATAATGTTTTCTGTGAGTTTCACCCGTTTCATCTCTTTGTTAAGGATCGTGCCACGAGGAACATACTTCTTAGAGGTCGCTACCGCCATGGTCTATATGCTCTTGATGCCCCCACTGATGTTCCCACTCCTGCTGCTGCGTTCCAAGTCTTCAGTGGCGTTCGTGTGTCTCCATCACTATGGCACTCTCGTCTTGGTCACCCAGCATCTCCCATTGTTCGCCATGTCCTCCATCGTCATGAGCTACCGTCCGAGTATAGTAATAAAGATGCCGTTGTCTGTGATGCTTGCCAGCAAGGCAAGAGTCATCAGTTACCTTTTTCTGCTTCTACACATATAGTCAAAACTCCTCTTGAGCTTGTGTTTTCAGACGTATGGGGTCCTGCCCAGCTGTCCGTTAGTGGGCACGAATATTATGTCAGTTTCATTGATGCTTATAGTCGCTTTACCTGGATTTATCTTCTTAAGCATAAGTCTGATGTGTTTAATGTGTTTTTACAATTTCAAGCACATGTTGAGAGACTCCTAGATCATAAAATCATTCATGTACAGTCAGACTGGGGGGGGGGGTGAATACTGCAACCTCGGTACTTTCTTTGAAAACTTGGAATTGCTCATCGTGTTTCTTGCCCACATACACATCAGCAGAATGGTTCAGCTGAATGTAAGCATCGTCATATTGTTGAAACTGATTTAACCTTGCTTACTCATGCCTCTGTCCCGTTTCGTTTTTGGAGCGATGCTTTTACTACAGCCTGTTTTCTTATAAATAGGCTTCCTTCGCGGCTCCTTCATATGAAAACTCCCCTTGAACTCTTGCTTGGTCAGACTCCTGATTACACGTTTCTTAAAGTGTTTGGTTGTGCGTGTTGGCCGCATCTCCGTCCGTATAATAATCGCAAGCTTGAGTTCCGATCAAAGAAGTGTGTCTTTCTGGGATATAGTTCTGTTCACAAAGGGTATAAGTGCCTTCATGTCCCGTCCAATCGTGTGTATATCTCCCGGGATGTTGTTTTTGATGAGCACGTTTTTCCCTTTGCTGCTCTTCCCTCACCTAACACAAGCTCCACACTGCCAGTGCACCCATCCACTATATTGCCTGATCAATTTGTAGATGCTGCACATTCGCCCTCTTTGTTGTCTAACCATGGTGCAGGGATTGGGAGATGTGCGTGGCTTGAGCTCCTGGATGAGGTTGACACTCCGCCTCCCTCGTCCCCGATGGCTACGTCATCACCACCCGCTCATGTCGATCGGCTGGCTTCGTGCATGTCCCATGCAACGAGCCCGCCTGTGTCCGTGACCGCGGCTGCTGCACCGCGCGTCACCACTCCGGCCCAGCTGCCGCTTCTGCTGACTAGCGCGTCGGCCCAGCAGGTCGTTCCGTCTACGCCGGCGTCCTCGCCATCGACGCCTGGGCCGTCACCTGCACCGATGCATGGGCCGTCCCCGCCTGGGAGTCCCCCGTCATCGACGCCTGGGCCGTCTTCGCCTGGGAGTTCTGCGTCATCCTCGTCGCCTGTGCGGCACCTGTCCCGCTCGTCTGGATTGGCGTCGCCCTCGAGCGGGTCGGCGTCTCCTGCTGTGTCTTCCTCGTCACCACCACCGACTGCATCAGCCTCTGCCATGACGGATGCGGCGTTCACCTCATCATCCTCACCATCGGTTTCGCCACCTGCTCCGCCCCCGGTGTTGCGTCCTCATACACGCAGCCAAAGTGGTGTGTTTTGTCCTAAGGAACGCAAGGATGGCACGGTGGCCTGGCTTGCGACTTGCATGGCGCAGGTGCAGTCCGCCCCTACTACTGAGCCTCGGCATTTTCAGGCTGCCTTGAGTATCCCTCACTGGCGTACCGCGATGGAACAAGAATACCACGCTCTTCTTAAGAATGACACGTGGCGACTGGTTCCTCCGAAGGCTGGTGTCAACATCATTGACTCAAAATGGGTCTTCAAGGTAAAGAAACATGCTGATGGTTCTATCGAGAGATACAAGGTTCGACTGGTTGCTCGAGGATTCAGACAACGCCTTGGCCTTGATTATGAGGACACCTTCAGTCCCGTGGTCAAACCGACCACGATTCGGCTTCTGCTCTCACTGGCAATTACCCGTGGATGGTCTCTTTGTCAGCTTGATGTTCAGAATGCTTTCCTTCATGGTGTTCTTGAGGAGGAGGTTTACATGCGTCAGCCTCCCGGTTTTGTTGATCCAGCTCGTCCGCAGCATCTCTGTCGTCTTGTTAAGGCACTCTATGGTCTGAAGCAGGCTCCGCGCGCTTGGCATGCGCGTCTTGGCACCACTCTTCGGGCTCATGGATTTTTTCCCTCTCTGGCCGATACCTCGTTATTTCTTCTTCAGCGACCTACAGTTACTATGTACCTACTGGTCTATGTTGACGATATCATCGTGGTCAGTTCCTCAGACTATGCTGCGGATCGCTTGGTTTCTGCTTTGAGTGCTGACTTTGCGGTTAAGGATCTTGGGCAGCTTCACTATTTTCTTGGCCTTGAAGTATTGTCCTCTGGTTCTGGCTTGACTCTCACTCAGTATAAGTATTCTCTTGATATTCTTCGGAGGTCTGGTATGCTCCAGTGCAAGCCAGGTACTACACCTATGTCCTCCACTGACCGGCTATCTGCTCTCGATGGTTCTCTCCTCCCTGCTGATGAGGCTACTGAGTATCGCAGTATTGTTGGTGGCTTGCAGTACTTGACTATCACTCGTCCTGATATCTCCTATGCGGTCAACCGGGTCTGCCAGTTTCTTCATGCTCCTCGAGACTCTCACTGGGCTGCAGTTAAGCGCATTCTGCGTTACATCCGGTCCACTTCTTCTTATGGCTTGCATCTGCAACCGGCCCCCTCTGGCGTTCTCTCTGCGTTCTCTGATGCAGACTGGGCTGGGAGTCCGGATGACAGACGATCAACGGGGGGATATGCCGTCTTCCTTGGTTCGAACTTGATCGCCTGGAGTGCTCGTAAACAAGCAACGGTGTCTCGCAGTAGCACTGAAGCTGAGTACAAAGCAGTTGCAAATGCCACAACAGAGCTTATTTGGATACAGTTTTTGCTCAAAGAGTTGAAGGTTCCTCAGAAGCAGCCGTCGGTGCTTTGGTGTGATAACATTGGGGCGACGTATTTGTCTTCAAATCCAGTTTTTCATGCTCGCACCAAACACATTGAAGTTGATTACCACTTTGTCAGGGAACGTGTTGCCCAGAAACTGCTTCTTATCAAGTTCATCTCCTCGAAAGATCAACTTGCTGACATCTTCACGAAGCCACTGCCTCTTCCTCAGTTTGAAGGGTGTAGGCGCAATCTCAACCTAGTGAATTCTTCGGAGCACGGTTAAGATTGAGGAAGGGTGTTAGACTCTGTATATACTGGGCCCCACTTGTAATTATGTTGTACATCACTATATAATGAAAAGGTCACCCCACGTTTGGAGGTGTGCCACAAACCCTAAAACCCTTGTCTAATAGGCCCGAATCGCTGTCGGGGTGCCTTCGGATTCGACGGAGCCGGAGGAGGAGGGAGAGCAGCTACCAGAGCCGATGGAGGTGGGGGATCCGGAGGAGGTAGAGTAGCCTGCTCCGGGGTTCAGCATGGCGGAGGCGGAGTTCACCATTGCCCAAGCCACGGAGATGGAGGAGCGGCAGGCCATCCTGAAGTCCATTCAGGATGAGGCCTATGTGGAGGCCAACTGACAGTTCCTCCGGTAGGAACAGGCGGCATCCGACGCGCTCTTCGCCGAACTAGATGCGAAGATAGAGGAGGAGGAGACCGGAGCAGAGCAGCCGGAGGCGCCGGAGCTGCAGCTGTCGCCCATGTACCTATAGCCGGGCACGGACATTGTGGACATCTCCGACGCAGAGTAAATAGATCATCTACGTAGTTTGTATGCTTTTGTATGAATTTAAGAATCTAGTATGAGTTGTCCGGTTTCGGTTGTGTTAATTTAAGAAGTGTCCGATCACTGTTTGCGGATGCGTCTGTTTAAGGGGTTATATTTGTCATATGCTCTAGTAGATGCCCTTAATGATGTGTTATCCAACGATCAAGCAGCACACGGACGACACACGGGGCCAAGCCACATAGCAGAGGACAAAACCGCGAGCCAAGCCACACAGCACAGGACGGAAAGCGCTTTCTACGTACTACGTACGTGCATGAGGAGCTACGCTGCGTGCTGCTGACAAGGAAAGCTACCACTCGGCCAGGTGCGCGCCGGGTGGGGCGGCCAGCGGGAGGAACCGACCGCGGCCGAGCCGGTACTACACAACCACGTTGCGCAGCACAGCACTGCACTGCGAGCAGAGCCCAGCGATGCCAGCAGAAAAAGGCCATCCTCCTCCTCCTGCGCGGCCGGCGGTGCCCCCACGTCTCCTGTGTGACTGCACTGAACTGCAGTCGCCCTCTCCCTCCCTCCCCTCCCCTCCCCTGAGGAGCAGCAGCCGGGGCCGCTGAGATATCGGACATCTGCATCGGGCGCGGCGCCGCCTAGCTCCACGGCTGGCAATGGGCCATTCATGGCGCCATACCGCATCCTGTTCGATCAGTCACCACGCCAACAAAACCACCACGCCCTTCAATCCTCACTACTGCTGCTAACCAGCAACTTTGGAAGGAAAAAGAAAACGAACCATTGCAAATCCTCTGCCCGGGCAGTAATAATCAACAGGTTCTCCAAGAAACCAGGATTGGTGGCTCCACGGATAAAGAAAATTCTCTATCATAGCCAAGGAAGGTGCGGGGGAATGCCAGGCGACTAGAATGTCACGGTGAGACACGTTCCATCTACTGTTTTTTTTTTTGCAATTATCTATTGTTCATTATCTGCCAGGTGGCAATATAAAGAGCTCGAGATGATACGCGCGCGTTGCAGCGGGAATTCGATGCAGTGGTTTCCTATGAGATTTGATGGTGTGAAATTACAGTATTGTTTTTTCGGGTGAAATTTTGGTATTCTGATTAGCCATGTAAGAATTGGAACTCAAGCACATATATGATTTAATATATTTGATTATTATTACATGGTTGCCGAAAGAAATTGTTTCATAGAAGTATAGCATGCAAGATGCATGTTAAGGCGAGTCTTTTCTCATAGCATAGTGGCGTAGTGAGTTTGCTTATTTGCGCGCCGAGAGAGTTATATTTAGTGGGGCATGCTTGGTGGCATGATGAGATGGCATAGTTGCATGTCAAGATGATTAAGTTAGTGAAGATCAACTATTTAGATACCAATGGTAATAAACTTTTCAACCAGGTCCATGAATCACCCAGCGATGATTACAAACACTGAAGCGAGTCGAATGCATGCCACCGTTATCTCCTCTCCCTTGCTGAAGTGGGGCACACCTTATTGTTGTATACAATCGTGACGTCGCTGTACTGAGACTTTATAAGACCAGTGCATTACAACAGTAACTGTCACTTAGGAAGAAAAAACGTAGACCACCAAGGATCAAATCTGCAGACACACGATAAAAGACAAACGAAAAATGCATCCAACCGGATTCACTGAAGACCAGACACACCACCACATGCCCTCCAACGATGCTAAACGCACAATCAAGATGGGGATCGAGCGTGTGAGGCATTATTCCTACTAGGGTACATAGGGGAATATCTGGTGCACCTAGTGCACCGAACTCTTTGTAGCACATTTTACATGTTTAGGAAATTCTGAAAATTAATTAGCACATTCATACAATATCAATGTTGTCAAGAAATTTCAAATTGAAATCCAAAACATAGCCCGGGAAACAAAAATGACAAATTCGATGCTGAATAATACTCCAACATAAGTTGGCTTTAGATTTGGCCCATAATCACATTGATATCAAATTTGTCATTCTCATATCTCGAGCAATGTTTTGACTTTTGGTATGAAATTTTGTGACGGTATACATTGATGTTGCGTCAATGTGCTAGATTTTTCAAACATTTCAAAATATACTACGCCATCCGATGCACCGGTAGCACCACAAGGATGAGAGCACCGGATACATTCCCAGGATAGATCACAGCCGTCACATAGACCCAACCAAGATGCTAAAACTCTTCATGTTCAACCTGACCCAACCAAGATGCTAAAACTCTTCATGTTCAACCGAACAAATTTAGTACAACTGAATGTTCACCGTGAAAAGAAAAGAAATTTCACCTAAAAAATGTAACATTGTGTCAATGAACTGGAAATTAGTTTTCTTTTATGGAAATCAGTTGACCGTTGGTCAAATTCACAAATACTCCAGTGCAAAAGTACAGTGTTATTTCAGATAAAAAACAAACCGTCGCATTGCAAAAATAGGCATCCAGTGCAAAAGTAGAGTGTTTGCGATAAGAGCTGAATTATTATGAGATGAAAACCAACTTGAAAGCCAGTGTAGTGCTGCAGTAGCAGAGGATCACATCGACGCAAGAAAAAGACAAACGCCATGATCAATCAACTCACACAATAATAATCTAGCATCCCAGTACGGCTATTCTAATCAGATCAATCATCATCATCATGTACAACACCATCATCAAATCAGATCCAACGGACCACACCAATCCTCCTCCAGATGAAGACAAAAAAGCAGTTAACCAAAGCACAAATCACAGTTCAATCAAGCCCCAAGTACCTAAAAAAGCTCTCTGCAATTCCGATCACTGGCTGGCGGCGCCGCCGCCATCAGAGACGGCGGGCGAGTCGGAGACGCCGGAGGACTCGTCCATGGACGACCCGTGCGACGGCGACGACGCCTGCGGGTCCCCGCACGCGCGGACCTCGTCGATCATCCTCACCACGTACCCGACCTTGGGCCGCTGGTCGGGCGCGCTCGCCGCGCAGCTCAGGGCCAGCTGCAGCATCGCCACCATCTCCTCCTCGATGCCCTTGTCCTTCATCAGCTCCAGGTCGAACACCTCCGACGTCCACTCCTCCCGCACCACCGACTGCACCCACCGCGGCAGCTCCGCCACCACGCCGCCGTTGGGCAGCTCGCTGCCCGGGCACCGCCCCGTCAGCAGCTCCAGCAGCACCACCCCGAGCGCGTACACGTCGCCCTTCTGCGACGCCCACGGCCGCGACGCCGGCGCCGGCGCCTCGGGCGCGCGGTACCCCGCCGAGCTCGCCGCCGGCGACGACGTGCCCAGCTGCGCCAGCCCGCAGTCCGCGAGGCGCGCCTCGCCCGACCTGTCGAGCAGGATGTTGGTGCTCTTGATGTTGCCGTGCGCCAGCTTGGGCGTCAGCCCGCCGCGCCGGCTCGCGTGGTGGATGTAGGCGAGGCCCCGCGCGGCGCCCGCCGCGATGCGCATGCGCGCCGCCCAGTCCAGCGGCGTCCGGCCCGGCCCTCGGTTACCTGCGACGACAGACGGAGGTTCCCACCTTCAGTTTCTCAGCAGCAGAAGCAGCAAGTGTTCGACGGAGTTAATGGCGAAGAATTGAGCGGAGCGGAGGACTTGCCGTGGAGGAGGGAGAAGAGGCTGCCGTTGGGCATGAACTCGTAGACGAGCAGCTTCTCGTCGCGGGCGTAGTAGTAGGCGTTGAGCGGCACAACGTTGGGGTGGCGGAGGCGGCCGAGCACGGCCATGTGGTGCTCGAAGTCCTTCTTGGTCGACGCCGCCGCGGGCGCCGCGTCGCGGAGCCGCTTCACGGCCACGACGCTGCCGTCGTCGAGCACCGCCTTGTACGCAGTGCCGCAGCCGCCTTTGCCGAGCATCTCCGCGGACGCGCGCAGCAGCTCCTCCAGTTCGAACCGCCTCACGCCGGCGTCCTCGAGAAACACCATCTTTCCTCGCTCGTACGTGCCACCGGCCGCCGCGACCACGCCTGCAGCGCCGTACGGGCTGGAGGAGTAGACGATCTTCTCCCCCTCGCGGTGGCGCCTGTCGCTCCGCCGCCCGGAGAGGCGCGGCCAGAAGTAGCAGAAGAGCAGCCCGGCGACGAGCCCGACCACGGCGAAGTCCGCGGCCACAATTGCTGCCACGACCCCGCGGCTCATCTTCCCCTTGCCATCCGGCGGCTTCGACGAGGGCGACGACGCCGCCATGGCCGCAGCGGGAGGGCACGGGGACGCGTTCTGCACCTCCTGCTTGCACGGCGGCAGCGGCGCGCCGCACAGGCCGGCGTTCCCGCCGAACGCGCCCGCCGGAAACCCCGCCATGGCCACCGGAATCCTCCCCGAGAGGAGATTGTTGGACACGTTGAGATCCTGCAGCCTCGGCTGCGCAATGCCGTCGACCCCGCCGGTGAGGCGGTTGGAGTCGAGCCTGAGCGTGAGCAGCCGGTCGAGCCGGGCCAGCTCGGGCGGCACGACGCCGGACAGGTTGTTGTAGGAGAGGTCGAGCCGGTAGAGCCGGTAGAGCTTGCCGAGCGAGGGCGGGATGGCGCCGGAGAGCGCGTTGCGGGAGAGGAAGAGCAGCTTGAGCCCGAGCAGCGGCGAGAGGTCCGGGACGGCGCCGGAGAGCTGGTTCCCCTTGAGACTCAGCACGCGGAGGCCGTCGAGCCGGGCCAGCGCCGGGAGCGCGTCTGCGCCGGACAGACCGAGCCCCTCGAGCACCAGCCGCGTCACGCGCCCGCCCGCGCACGTCACCCCGCGCCAGCCGCACGGGGACGGGCTGGCGGACGCGTTCCAGCTCGCGAGCGCGCCGGAGCGGTCCGCGGCGAGGCGGAAGTCGGCGAGCGCGGCGGCGTCGCCCTCCGGCGAGCCGGCATTGGCGCCGCAGGCAAGCAAGGCGGTGAGCAGCAGCAGCAGCACCGGGGTGGTGCTGTCGCTGGGACGAAGCATGGCGGTTTGGCTGGTCGCCGCGGGCGGTGCGAGGAGCAGAAGTGGCAAGGAGGACAGCGGCGAGACGAGGGGGGGCTGGTTCTTCCTGTCTGTCTGGTCTCTGGCGCCACGCTCTGCCGCGCCTTTTTCTCCACCTCCGGCGCTCCTCCGCTTTCAACAGCTTTATCGCACAGTAAAGGTGCCACGCTGCAGTGGGTGTCAGTCAGTGGCCACCACCAGTGCGCGCGCGGGCACCACCAGTGCACCGCTGTGGCACTGCATGCACTGCTAGGCTCGTGTGGTGTGGTGATCGGTCGACGGGAGGCAGAGGAGCACGTACGGGCAGGCGGCAGCAAGGGGACGACCGACGTGTCCGTTGGTCCGTGGGGCTGGGGACGGACGGTGTGGTCGTTGGGGGTTTTCGGTTCATGGGGACATGTCAGTGAGCAACGGACGGAGGTGGTAATAATAGGTACAACTCCACCGCGCGATCCTATCCTGTCCGACCCTGTTCGTTTGGGGTAAAACGGACAAAGGAGGTGGTCCAGCTCACGACGGCCTGAACCTATCCTGTCTGTGTTGTGTGCGGGCAGACCCATTTCAAGCGCAAATTTGCGCCGGGTTTGGGTCGCGGCGGACACCAAACGGACGCGTGCTCGTCCGCGTTGGGGCCGCGTGGCAGGCGGCCACCTACCTCCCATCCGCCCACATCAATGTGCACGAGCGGGCGGCCCCACCTGTCATTCGCACGTCGAACGGTCGCCGTCCTTCTTTAAGTGGGAAGCATGGACGGGTCGTCGTCCACACTGCCCCACGCCACCCCGTGGCCTCCTCGAAACTCGACAGCGCAGAAACCCTAGCCGAAGCCCTCGAGCTCGCCGGCCGCCCACCCCTCCGTGGGGTTCTGGAACGGCAAGGGCAAGCACGACCGTGAGGCCGACTCCTCCTCGGGGCGCCGCCGCGGCTCCGTGAAGAAGAAGGAGCCCGCGTCACCGCCGCGCTCCTCCCGTCGAGCCCCCGTCCCGGCCCCCTTCACCATCAACCCTAGGCCCGCCGGTGAGCGCGACGGGCAGTACCTCGCGGCGGACGTGTGCCGGAGGTACTGAGAGACGAGGACGCCGGTCCCATGGAGTGACGTCCACCTCCCCAACGGATGGCACCTCAGCGTCGACCGGGTCCCGATCCCTCCTGTGCCGGCGAGCGGCCGCGCGCGCCGCGATGAGATCGAGCGCCGCCGCCGCCTCCTCCCGAACGACCTGTTCTACGACGACAGGTACGGCCCGGATTCCGACCTCTGGGACATGTGGCTCCAGGACGAACACGACACGCGCCGCGCGTCATACTTCGCCGGCACGGTGTCAGGGCCGCGGCGGCCACGTCGAGAGGTGCGCGCGCGTACGCGCGTGCGCGGCGTCACGCCCACGCCGTCGCCTTCTCCGTCGCCCCCTCCACCTCCTCGCATGTCAGCGGAGGAGGAGGCCCGTCTCCTCAAGCGTGTCATGGACGACTCCATGTACACGCACGACGAACGGCAGTGGGACGCCCTGGAGGAGGCCATGGCCCTCTCTGCCGCCGGGGACGTCGCCTTCCTGGAGCTGCAGATGGTGGCCCTGGAGGAGGAGAGGAGGGAGGACCCGCCGGCCGCGTTCCAGCAGCTGCTGGGCAAGGGGTGGGGCTGGTCCTGCACTGTTCCGGAGATGGCCGCCGGCGTGGGCGTGAACTGGTGCCCCACTCCGCCGCGGTCACCGGAGTGGGAGGCGTCGCCACGGGGGGAGGTGGTGCAGGCACCTCCGGCCGTCCAGCCCGACCCCGTCCACCACGCACCTCCGGCCCACCTGTGGATGCCGCCGGCCTATGTCGACCTCGTCAGCAACGACGACGACACTGGCGGCCAGTGAAGACAGCGACGGCCACGGCACCGACGGGCGCGGCAGGAGCGCGCGGGAGGCGGAGGCGTTTTTTTATTTTGTTTTATATGTTAATTATGAAAACTGGGCCTTTTAAGTGGCTGGGGAAACTGGGCCGTTTTGTGGCTGTTCCCTATATATGTTTTATGTTTTTTTTAAATGTTTTTATTTAGTTTTTTAGTTATTTCATTCTATTTTTTTTTTATTCACGTCCATCCCGGACACGATTTGGGGTGCGGCCGCGCGGTGCGTGCACGCACGACCCATCTGACAAAGACGAACACGGACGAACCCATCAACACCTCAAAGGAACAAAATCCGGTCAATCCAAACGTCCGTTTAAAGTCGTGCGGTGGAGTTGGCCTAAAAGCCGTGGAGCGAATTGTCGTAGTGGGAGGGAGTGAGTAATAATTGTTGCATGGATTGGCGTGCCTGCCCTCCCTTTACGGCGTGCATCGGGATGTGGGAAAGGCGGAGCCTGTTTGGGCTAAACTAACCAACCAAGCAATGGGCCATGGGCCATGGCGCCATGGCCATGGGCTACAGGTTCATCATCATCATGGCGCCAACAAGAAAACAAGAAGGAGCGGCGCGGGCTGCCTGCAGATGCCGCCGGCGAGGTGACTTGGCGGAGTAATTAGCTTGCAAACTTTGGTTGAAAACTACTACTCCCTCCAGAATTTGGAACGAAGGGAGTAGTACTAATGGTTTTTATAGCTGACAATTGTTAGTTATAGGCAGCGTTGGATCATCAACAGATTACGGAGGGAACGGGGAAGCAAAGATGAAGCAAGTAGCTGCAGAATTCAGCATTTGGTGTTCATTTTTCTTCCCTGATTGCTCAAGTTTCAGTCTTTTAGAGACAAACATGCTGCGCTACAGCACTCTGAGTGACTGAAGGGCTTGGGCTGAGACCAAGCCTAGTCATTACATGGGCCGGAGCCAGCAGGTTAACTTTCTCTTCTGAAATATGAGGTCGGCCCATTTGCTAAAATAAAAATCATCACATCCGCGTACAACATTAGACCTCCATTTGCAAAATGCCGCTAAAACACGCACTGGCCTAGACCCTGATGCTCCCTCGGCTGACTTCGCTTTTCCCCCTCACTCCTCGGCCGAGACCCATGCCGCCTCGCTTTTTTCTCCGCTACCACACTCTGAGTCAAGTCAGTGACTGGAAGTTTTGGGCCGAGGCCAGCCTAGTCGTTCATGTGCGAGAAAGAGACTGTGAACTCCCATAATTCCCTTTAAGCGAAGAACACTTGCCGAAGCCAGCCCAGAGTAGAGCTCCGATGCGTTGCTAATTGAGAATAAAGTGTTGTTTTACCCGCAAAAAAGAGAGTGGTGCTTTTCCTCTCCAAAGATAAAATGCTTGCTACAACACTGCGCATGGCTAAAGGATCTTCACATCATTTATTAAAATATACTTTGAAAAAACCATGATTTTCAGAAAATGCTTCTTGAATTTAGAAAATAACGTTAAAATTTGGAAAACTTAGCAATTTTTTTAAAATAATATCCTTGAATTATATTTTTTTGAAAAGTGTTCATCAAATTTAAAATATGTTCATAAATTTTTTAGGAAATAACCATGATTATTTAAAGGTAATTTTTATAAACATTAAAGGTAGAAGTAATACAACAAAAAACAAGAGAGGAGAAAAATAAATGAAAAAGGGAAAAAAGTAAATTCAGTATAAAAACATAAAATAAAAAATTTATATGCTACAAAAGGATCAAGAATAGTGTGCAAATCGCAGAAATCGCTCACCCTCTCGTGATATGGGCCAGCCCAACTCAATGGCGTTTGTTGGTTCAAGTGATTTTATTTTTTCAAACTGAAGGTTAGGATATTCCAATGAGACTTTCTACTTTGTTGATATTTGTGTAGCATACTTTTTTTCAAACATCATGGCTTATGACACATTGGGATTGGAAAATGCCTCTTATTCATTCTCCAGGTTAAGACCCAGAATGACAAAATTATGTTTTATCTCCATCTAGAGCGACGAAAGTTCTGCCATAATGGTAAAGTCCGCTAGAAATTCAATGGGAAGGGTAACCATTGACCTATTATAGTTACCCCCCCCCCCCCCCCCTCCCCCAAAAAAAGAAAAGGGGGCACACTCAGTTTTAGCAATGGGTTGGAACTAAGTAAAGAAGTGTGTGTGTGTGTGGGGGGGGGGGGGGGGGTTGTACTCGTCTACTCTTTCCAATGTGAGATGATGTTTCTGTTTACGAGATATCTTTGGTGACTTCATTGATCTTTAATCTCCACGACTTTAGTATACATAGGAATTGTATGAGTATACACGTACTGGTGTTGCGTATATTTGTCTAAAAGTTGTACTCAATTTCTTTTATCAAAATAATACAATCTTTTCATTTTTGCAGGAAATCAAAAGAATACATTCTATTAGACTGAAAAGCCAAAAAAACTAATCTATACTTCAGTTTGCTCCTTAATTAGCACACATTTTTTCTTAAGATATATATGTGTGACTTGCGAGTTTTGCGCCAGTAAATAACATATTATTCAAGACGGTTCAAAATGTATACTGAGTGGTTTAACCAACATCAAAAAGACCATGGGTAAGTAAGACTAGTATGGCTTCTGGGCTAACCGAATATCCTAGAATCCAATCATGTGAAATCAAACAACAAAAGTAGAAAAAAACCAACCAAATCCTCCAAAAATCATACATTTTTTAATCAAAGGAGCCCTAGATTATGAAAAAGCATATGGTAGAATAATAGAGTTTCTTCTAAAAATGATGAGATATAAAGATTTGGTCCAGAGTGGATGACTCTTGCCCCGTTCCCTATTAAGTAAAGGACATGTGAGATGATTTACTCCAAGGAAGTGAGCGTGGCGAAGCGCTGAGAAAACGCACCTACTACCTCCCACAACAACATAAGGCATTAGGTGAGGGGCGCAGATTCTCTACCTTGCCATGGGCAAGGCAGGGAGCTACAATGCTCTACCTTTGTCTGAGAGACATTGGATCAAAAGTTGGCAGTCGAGATCGGGGCAAAGACTGTAGCAAATGCACTATAGCGAATGCACTGTTTAATGTTCCTATTCAGATCACTGTTTCGGTTACTGTAGCAACTGTACTGTTGCATCAGATCTGGGCGGTCCGTTCTCGACCCAACAGACAAAAGAAGAGGAAAGGCAGAGGTACTGTAGCTCTCTGCCTTGCCCATGGCAAATTAGAGAATCCACAACCTCAGGTGAGATCCCCAATGTCCAAGATATTCTTGAAGAGTTCGAGCCTGGAATTATGTAATGCCCACATGAGACATTTTCAAGGGGGTACCACATGAGTGGTGTTCTACCTCCCATGCTAATGGCCAAGACGGATCACTAATCACACAAGCAAAATAGGATACCATCCATCATCATTTCACTTCTTTCATGTTGCGAAGGCCGACTAGGGAGCTTTACTTCAACTGGCCAGGCATGGTTTTCAAGGAGTGTGACCTTGAGTCAATCACATACGCCTTCCCAGGGGAGGATTTCCTTCTTGTCATCCATGATTTTCCTAGTGGGAAGGTTCCGGGCCCTAATGGTTTCATTGGTGCTTTTTTGAAATCTTATTGGCAAACTATCAAGCATGACGTCATGAGAGTTATTCACCTGTTCGAAAACCTTCATTATGAGAACTTTCGTTGGCTAAATTTAGAAAATGTGGTGGTCCTTAGCAAGAAGGATGGTGTTGAGTGCATCTCTGACTTTTGACCTATTAGCCTGAATCATGCAATTGCAAAGATCATCACCAAGATTCCCACTTCTAGACAAGCCCCATTCATTAACCAACTCATTTTGAACATGCCAAAGCACATTCGCCAAGAAAAGAGCTTACATGACAATTACCTATACGTCAGAAACTTCGCCTGGAAGATGAAACACACCAGAAACCCCACCTTACTCGTCAAACTTGACATTCGAAAAGCATTTGACTTGGTCTGGTGGGACTATGTGCTTGATTTTCTCCAGATAATAGGATTCCCATCAAAGTAGAGAGATTGTATCACGTCCCTCTGTCCACTGCTACTTTGCGAGTTCACCTTAATGGCATTCTAGGGGCATGGGAAATGGCTCCATCAAGGCGATTGCCTGCTGTTGCTGTTGTTCGTCTTTGCTATTGACCCTTCAAAGCAGCTTCTTGACATGGCAACGTCCAATGCGATTTCCACCGCCTTCGGAGGAAGAAAGCCATGCTTCTAGACATTTCTGTGATGCGACGATCTTTTTGGCTCTGATCAAAGAAGACATTGACAACTTGGTAGGGCTGCTAAGAAACTTCAGCGAGATCTGTAGGCTTGAGACCAATGCGCAGAAGAGCATTGTCGCGCCTATCCGTTGTGAGGGAACAACCTCCCTGAGCTCATGGAGGACTTTAGGCATCCACTACAAGCTTCCAGATGCGCTATCTGGGGCTGCCCCTAACTATTCAGAGACTACATGGGTTGCACCTCCTGTTCCTCACAGACAAGTAGCGAACAAGATGGTTGGTGGATTATGAAAGCTTATTACTATTGCTGGTCGTGGCGCTCTTGTGAAACCGGTCGTCACGGCCCAAGAAATATACCACATGATTGCTCTCATCCTTCCTAAGGGAACGACCAAAGCAATCGCCAAACTTCAAAGATCGTTCTTGCGTCCTGCTTTGGACAAGGTCTCCGGTGGGAAATGCAAAGCCAAATGGGGGCTCGTTTGCCTCCCAACTCCCCTTGGTGGATTAGGGATCCTTAATATCGAAAAATTTGCGAGGGCGCTATGACTTCGATGGCCTTGGCTAGAGTGGACCGACCCGAGTCGGTCTTGGGTGAGTTTGGGAATGTCATGTGACGCGGATGGTATGAACCTTTTATACAAGTGCACCAACATTGTGGTTAGGGATGGAAATAAGGCCAAATTTCAGCATGCCTCGTGGCTCAATGGCGTGAAGCCGAAAGAAATTGCTCCCTCAATCTTTGCGTTGTTCAAGCTAAAGAACGGAACTGTTACACTTGTGGGTGATGAATGGATAAGCCAGATGGACATTTCAATGGAGCTGAATGTGCAGAAGCTCATGGAGTTCTTTCTCCCTAGGGGAGCTCCTTAGTGAGGTGCATTTAGACGACGACATGCCTGAAGCCATAAATGAAAGCTAACCATCTTCGGAGCCTACTTGTCGGTGTCCGCTTACAAGGCACAGTTTGATGACATTGCCTCGTCCACCTTTAAGCCGATGGTGTCGAGCAATTGGGCGCCTCCTATGATCATTTTTTTGCTTGGCTTATCTTGCAAAAGAAAATCCGGACAGCTTACCGCCTTCAACGCCGAGGTTGGCCGAACTGCAGCCTCTTACAAGCTTTGCAATAGAGCCTTGGAAACTATTGCACACCTTATGTTCCAGTGTCACTTCTCCATGCACATTTGGACCATGCTAGGAGATTGGCTTGGTCTTCACAATCTCTCCTATGTCGATTGTCATAACTTTCATGATGTCAAAATTGGCGGTTCGCTGTCATCCATGTCAATGGTCACCGGAGGAAGGCTCTCGCCTCCCTCATGATGCTCACGTCTTGGGAAATTGGAACGAGAGAAATGCGTGGGTGTTTCGGAACATTTATGCCTCACCAATGACTATCTTTGCCAACATCAAGTGCTAGGCAGTGTGCTGTGGGCGAAGCACTTGAGAATGGCCTTGCCGCGAGAGTAATCCCTTCCATGTATTTGTCGCGCCCTCATTCAAGTGGTGTACTTTATTAACGTACATCGGTACATGGAGTTTCTGTACTCAGGTGCATATGCACCCAAGTGAACAGTAAAATCAGAAGAAAAAATATATAATAATTTTAAATATTTTTTTTGCCAGAAACATTGATGAATGTTTTAAGAACAAATAAATTCTCGTGCTGAAGAAATATTCGTGGAGGTCCAGGCAAAACATACAAAAATGATGTTCTTAAAGGGCAATTTTTAAAAGCTTTTTGGGACATCGATCTTTTTTCCAGATGTCCACGAATGTTTTTCATCTCTAAACTTTGCATGTTGATAAAACATTCAACAATGTTTGTCAGGAATTCATTTTTGACTTTTCCCTGTTTTTTCTAATGCACCCAGGAGCAGAGCAACACTTCCGTTCATAAACCTTCTTTTGATTCAACGAAATGAAGCAAAGCTTTTACCCATGTATCAAGAGAAAGAAACTGCTGTCAAGAAAAATATAGGAGAGTTTGATCACTCAGGCAGACAACACAAGTTTTTTTCTCATAAAAAAACAACCTTGAACTATCTCGACACATGACACATTACTTATCAGACGTTAATATTATCTCAGCTTATTCATTTGACTTCATATCCGCAAGCTATTCCCATGCACCGGCATTCAACTCAAACTCCCAAGCTAACTGGGAAAAGAATATAGAAGATTCACTACTTCTTTTCTTATCCATGAGTACAGATTAATTATAATTGCTGTACATTCGTTCTAAATACAACATGGTTGAAACCATAGAGCATTTACGGTTATACAGCTAACGGTACAATTTTCAGGCATGTGCAGCAGCTAAGCAATACAATGTATATAAAAAGCCACTATGCTAGGGGGAGAAGCCACACTGGAGGATTAGGGCTACCCCTGACATAGTATCCTACTGCCCCAATCCTATGAACCCCGCCCACGGCTGCGGATAAGCTTTCATCTTCCCTGTAGTACACGGAATCACCATCAGCGTTGGAGCTTGTCAGGAACACCAGGTCAGTGCTGAGAAGGACCTCCTTCTGTGCTAAGCGGCGATGGTAGGAGTAGTAGATGTGGTTTCTCTTCACACCGCCGCGCCTGTCTGCTGACACATGCACCGCCTTGGAGCTGTTTGGACCCAGGAATAGGGCAAAGTCACCCAAGCTCATCACCTCTGTCCATTTGTGTGTGCCATGTGCCATCCCCTCGCTGGTGTCGATGTCAACAAGTTCGAACACTTTGAAGAAAGGTCTGAGGTTGGGTGACCATGGGGACCTCACCGCCGTCGCAAGCTTGCCGTGTAGCTCAAAAATGTAGCTGGCATCCACCCGGTTGGCCCAGACACTGGGGGGCTGCTGGTGCTCGACAGTGACCACTAGCCGATCAACGGCTGTGACCACGGGCGCACCATCTTCATCAGCACCGATCTCAAACTTGACAAGTTCCCATCTGTCCCGTGTGAGACCATAGAGCTTACCGTTGCAAAAGGCGATGTCTGCAAGCTCCATGGTGTAGCTTACATGTCCTTTTGTTGTCCACCCACCGTTCGGACACCCAACCCTGCAGAGCGCGATGCCGTGATTGTCGGTGATGGCAGCAATGATACAGTCACTTGAGGTGGGTGGTTTGGAGAAGATGATTTTCCAAATGATGATCTGGCCAAGGCGGCCTGGGCAAACGATCCCCTTCTGTTTCTCGGAGAGCGCAACCTCAACACTGGAGAAAATGTTCAAGATCCTGAACGGTGGTGGTTCGAATGATGCAACCCAGCCACCACCATGACAGCCGACGAACCAGTTGCCGATGAAATCGCTCGGGAGCGAGATGCACAGGATCTTGCTGTCCTCAGGACAGTAGAGGCGCTTCGTTGTGTCACGGTCGCGTGGTGAGAGGAGCAGCCACGGGAGTTCAGGCAGCGCGGGGTGCCGCGAAGCTGCAGTGCACCACGATCTGCAGACGGCAGCAAAGCGCACGCGGCTGCAGTGACTGGGGACCTTGTTGTAGATGACGTCAAGGGGATCATCGGGAAACGTGGAAGACCAGCATTGTACTGCCGTTGCATCACTATCATGAACAATGAACTCAACTGAGTCCTTGTACTCCAGAAATTCCTTCCACTGCTTGCCAATGCTTAGCTGGTAAAATAACAAGGAAGATGCTTAAGACTGGATGATCCAGACAGAAACAACTTAATAAACACGCACACAGACCACCAACCAACACTCAGTATATACTAATATCCCCTCTGTTGATTAATGTGCAGTGTTTTTGGACTTTGCACAAAGACAGGTGATAAAACTGACCTCTGATGATTGCCTTACAAGAATGAAGGAGTATTTTGCATGGGTGATATTGCTAATGAATAGGTGCATGCGAGAGAGAAAGGATCATGCTGAGTAAAATACTTCATTTGTCCTACATACATTTATCAAATAAGCTTCAAAAATAGTATGCCTTGCATCCAGGGGCAGATCCAGCCCAGCAGGCCGCCCAGGCCCCATTGTATGCTGTACAATTGGTACAGTATTTTGCTACAGCACAAAGGATTTGGGCCTCATGCCCCCCCCCCCCCCCCCCCGGCCTGGGCCTAGATCCGACACTGGTTGCATCATTCAATCGAGTATAAAAATGCCATGAGATTATCAGATTTTAGGATACTGTTGCAGCACAATTGTAAGAACTACGAAAAATGCTAAACAAAAAGGAAAACCAAATGCTTACACAAGGATTTAACATAAACATACTTCAAAACAATGCGCCAAGAAACGAATAAATGTAGCAATTTCATTAGAAAAAGAAGTTAAAATAATCCCAACCATACAAGACAACACGCTATTTTGGTTGAAATAATGAAACCTTTACCTAGGACAATTTAGGTTGGAAACCACAAACATAGATGCATACTATAACCAAAGATGTCAATCCTTTGAGGTTTAAGTTTCTTCGACAATGTTCTGCCACTCAAAGTACCGCTATGTCTTTCGAGGAATATAAGTTTCTTCAATTGCGTTGAACTCTTCATATAACCATATAAGAGCATTTCAAGTTACACAATGACATTTGGCACAAGCACAACTGTACTAGGCTCCATACAGGTACAGCCATGTCATCCTTGTTTATATACCAGGATCACAGTATTATACTATCTTATACTCCCTCCGTCCCAAAATAAGTGGCTCAACTTTGTACTAACTTCAGTACAAAGTTGTACTAAGCTTGAGACACTAATTTTAAGACGGAAGGTGTAGTATTTGACAAACTTTCAGTCTATGATATAGCATACCACGTGGCTGTTGCCTGAAATGAAACAAACAATTTCATAGTATGCACTACAGGACTTTTACCTGAGCAGCTTCGTTAGTAGCATCTTTAATCCATATAGCTATTGTTTCCTGCTTCCCACACACGCTAAGGACCGCTCCACAAATTTCATTACCATATTCGAATTGTCCACCAATCAATGCCAGTAGCTAAACATGATATTTGTCAAAAGGAGTCAGGATGGATTTACAGAAACAGTAATTGTATAAAACGAATGATGCGAAAGATGCTTACTGTATCCAACCACAATGGCTGCGATTTCCCTTCGCCACAACTGATGGTCCATGCACCTCCATTAGCACATATGGGGCCTTCGCATTTCGGCTCAATCTTATTCTTGAAGCAATGGAGGTCAGCTCCCACACCCAATTTACTAGGGTGGAGGATATTATTGTAAAGGCTGAAAGACCACCCAACTCAATTGTTAGCCAAAGGGATATATGAAGTAAACGCAAAAGGTGGAAATACAGTAAAGAATGGAACAAATTATTAAAGCAAACATAACCAGATTTCTGAAGCAGAATTTTTTACCCTGAAACAAACCGCACTGTGAGTAATGACAGACATTATCATCTGGTAGAAGATAACCCAGGGAGTCAGTCAATGGACAGTACTCAGTTCAGCTTAATTAAAATAACTGGTCGATTTTCAGACATCCCTGTTTGCGGGAGGCTGAAATCTGGTCACAAACTAGAGCCAGAGAGCATTTTAGTCCTAGACTCGAGCATCAGATCAGCAGTCTTGTGTTGGATTAAGGCGAGCTGCTCGCAGGGCATCTAAATCTAAATTTACAGTCATCATACATCATTGACAAGGAACCAACAGATTGGGGACTAACGAGGGTTTGGGAGGAGGTGAGGGTGGGGGAAGAAAAGACCTCAAGAAGTCGTCGACGGTGGAGAAGGTGTGGACGGTGTTCCCCCGGCCGGCGGAATCCTCCTGCGGGTTGCCGTTGCCGATCCAGAAAGCCCAGGTGGGCTCCACCGGCTGGGGCGCGGCGGAGTCGCCGTCGGCACCGGCGGCGGCGCCTGCGATCTCTCCCTTCTCCATCTCCTCCGCGTCGCCGGGCGCGCGCACCGTGTCGGTGCCCTCGGCCATGCCGGTGGCGGCGATGGGAACAAGCGCCGCCGCCGCGTGGTGGCGTCAGCTGCGTCGACTAGTCGCCGAATGGACGAGTGCGCAGAGAGCTGTATTTTTTGTGATTCTGTCACTGCACAGGTAGCAAGTGTTTTTTTCCTCTAATATACTGTAAAACACACAGAAAAAGACTATGTTTTCTTCTTCTTCTCTTTTAGTACCAAATTGCACAGGAACGACTTTTTTTTTCTTTTTTTCGGAAAGAATAAGATCTATTATAAAAATTCAGCAGAACTACAAATTCCTCAAACATAATAAAAATTACATTGAGATCCATGGATCATCAAACGACCATTGTCGCCGTCAGAACGAGCCGCCGTTGTCGCCGCTCCCGTACCGGAGCCGGCCCCGACCTTGTCGAGGGAAGTCTTCGTGCACGTGCCCCTAAGGACCAACGCACTGGAGCCATAGTGGTCGTCGTTGAATCCTTGAATCAATCTGAAAAACCTGACACCAATATCGCCGTTGTGTACGCACAGCGAGAAACCTTAACCTCACCGCCCCAAGGAGCTGGTATGAATCTACGTCGGAGGGCCGTCTAATCCATCCCAATGGACAAATTTGAGGAAGATTGGAGTCCAGAAGACAGACTTAAAGAAGGAGCGCCGCCCCTACGAGGACTAAAATCCTACCTATCTATTAGCAGGAGTCAAGACACCAGGATTCTCTTCCCCGCCACCGGCCATCGGTCACCGGAGCGGTGGGCGGAGGGGAGATGAATCCATGTCTCGCCGGCGAAGATTGAGGGGAGGAAGGTTTTTCCAAGTTGTTTTGGTCATTCTTTCCTTTCAAACCATGTTTATTACCCAAATTATTAAGTGTTCATACAACCATTTTCAACCTACTCAATTGAATCAACCAACACATCTTTGGTTGTACCCAATTAGAACATTTCCGATAGCTCGTGTAGAACATTTTCGTAAATTTCAAAATTCATCTTGTAGGATGTCTGTATAGTTTAGAGGAAGTCCGCTGACTACTTTTCGTAGTTCTTATAAACATCTTATCCGAAAAATATATTTTTATTTGTCATCAAACAAGATTTTTAGAGCATCTGCAGCCGGGCACCCCAAACCCTTCACAACCATCCGGGCAGACTGCCCGGGCCCTGACCGGCCATGAAATTTTGATCCAGCCGGACGCCTCAAACGCTCGGACTGACCGACACCCCACATATCCAGCCCAAATATAGGGCGGATATGGGGGCACACCGCCACGTCGGATCCGGCCCATGCTGGCTTATCCGACCCACTTATATTTCTCCCCATTCGCCCATCGGATCAAACCCTAGCCACTTCGTTTCACTCCCCTCCACCATCCAAGCTCACCTCCGGCAATTTTCGGCCGTCTTCGGCATGGCGGGTGTCGGTGTCAAAACCGGCGGATCTCGGGTAGGGGGTCTCAAACTGTGCGTCTAAGGCGGATGGTAACAGGAGGTAGGAGACACGATGTTTTACCCAGGTTCGGACTCTCTTGATGGAGGTAAAACCCTACGTCCTGCTTGATTAATATTGATGATATGGGTAGTACAAAAGTAGATCTACCACGAGATCAGAGAGGCTAAACCCTAGAAGCTAGCCTATGGTATGATTGTATGTTGTCCTACAGACTAAAACCCTCCGGTTTATATAGACACCGGAGAGGTTAGGGTTACACAAGGTTGGTTACAAAGGAGGAGATACACATATCCGTATTGCCTAGCTTGCCTTTCACGCCAAGTAGAGTCCCATCCGGACACGAGACGAAGTCTTCAATCCTGTATCTTCATAGTCTAACAGTCCGGCCAATGGATATAGTCCGGCTATCCGGAGACCCCCTAATCCAGGACTCCCACAGTAGCCCCTGAACCAGGCTTTCAATGACGATGAGTCCGGCGCGTAGTATTGTCTTCGGCATTGCAAGGCGGGTTCCTCCTCCGAATATACCACGGAAGAATTTGAATATAAGGATTGTGTCCGACCCTGCAAAATAAGTTCCACATACCACCATATAGAGAATAATATTTCCACAAATCCAATTTGCTGACTTGTTTTGGCAACACGACATTACGTCACGGCCCGGTGATTATTCGAACCGTTTCCTTTAACTAGCCCCGCACATAACGCGAGGCAGTTTTTTGACACGTCTTGTCAAAGCAGAGATCGTGTCCCCCTAATTACGGGATTCTCATTAATATAGTCGTGGGTAACCCAACCGTGTCTAGGACCCCTAGATTATAGGCAAGTCCCAAACGGCTACGGAGAGGACGCTTGATATTCACCCTCTTTATAAAGGGGCAATGCCTTTACTTTTTTCCCTCCCGTGCTCAATCGAATCCTTCCCCCACCTCGAGTTCTAACACCCAAAGCCCATGTCAGGTGCTTCGGACCTTCAATCATGTCCGGATCTAGCCTTCAAGGCCGGTGGATGCCCTCCTCCGTTACGGAAGAGGATATCAAGAAGTTGAGGGAGGCCAAATACCTGACCGCCGAGGTTTCGCATCGGCTACCTTCCCGAGGGCAGGTCGTCCCTACTCCTGAACCCAACGAGAACGTTGTGTTCATCTCCCACTTCCTCCGAGGTCTAGGCCTCACCCTGGATCCCTTTGTTAGGGGTTTGATGTTCTATTACGGGCTAGATTTCCACGATCTAGCCCCGGACTCCTTTCTCCACATCTCGACATTCATTATCGTGTGTGAGGCCTTCCTCCGCATTACCCCTCACTTCGGCCTATGGATCAAGACCTTTGACGTGAAGCCGAAGATGGTCGAGGGGCAGTATGCAGCGTGCGGAGGCGCATTAATAAGCAAGATAGCAGGAGCTCCGTGGCCCAAAGGTTCCTTTCTAGAGGTGTCCGGATTATGGCAACAGGAGTGGTTTTACATCACAACTTTCAGAAGTGCCAAGTGGGTGGCTGCCCCTGCTTTCCGCTCGGGCCCTCCACCACAACTGATGTCATGGATTAGCAGAGGACTGAGCTGGGGTCCAGCCAAGGACGTGCCTATACTGCAGAGCCGCATTCGCGATCTCTTCGAAGGAGATTTCAGTCTGGTTATTGTGGCGCAAGTCCTGCTGGTTCATCGAGTCCAACCTTGCAAACGTTGGCCCCTCCGCATGTGGGAGTTCAACCCAGAAGGGTCGCGTACTATTCAGAATTTCCTCGGCCTGACGCACGAGGAGATGTACAAATCATTCCTCGGACCCGAAATAGAGTCTCCGGATACTACCGAGGACGTGGGCCTGAGGAGCAACCGTACCGCCGACCAAGTAAGTAATCCTTTAGCCGAACACACCGTCTTTTATTTACCATGACGTCATTCTAAGAAGTCGCTCTTTGACCAGGACTGGCTAACAAAGGCGAAGATGATTCGGTATTCGACCCCCCTTCCTGAGGGTTTGGAGAATCCGGTACTGGAAAAGATGCTCGAGCTAGCACCCTGCCCGAAGCCCTCAAAGGAAGATAAAAGGGGGAATTGAAGGAAATATGCCCTAGAGGCAATAATAAAGTTATTATTTATTTCCTTATATCATGATAAATGTTTATTATTCATGCTAGAATTGTATTAACTGGAAACATAATACATGTGTGAATACATAGACAAACAGAGTGTCACTAGTATGCCTCTACCTGACTAGCTCGTTGAATCAAAGATGGTTATGTTTCCTAACCATAGACATGAGTTGTCATTTGATTAACGGGATCACATCATTAGGAGAATGATGTGATTGACTTGACCCATTCCGTTAGCTTAGCACTTGATCGTTTAGTTTGTTGCTATTGCTTTCTTCATGACTTATACATGTTCCTATGACTATGAGATTATGCAACTCCCGTTTACCAGAGGAATACTTTGTGTGCTACCAAACGTCACAACGTAACTGGGTGATTATAAAGGTGCTCTACAGGTGTCTCCGAAGGTACTTGTTGGGTTAGCGTATTTCGAGATTAGGATTTGTCACTCCGATTGTCGGAGAGGTATCTCTGGGCCCTCTCAGTAATGCACATCACCTAAAGCCTTGCAAGCATTGCAACTAATGAGTTAGTTGCGAGATGATGTATTATAGAACGAGTAAAGAGACTTGCCGGTAACGAGATTGAACTAGGCATTGAGATACCGACGATCGAATCTCAGGTAAGTAACATACCGATGACAAAGGGAACAACGTATGTTGTTATGCAGTTTGACCGATAAAGATCTTCGTAGAATATGTGGGAGCCAATATGAGCATCCAGGTTCCGCTATTGGTTATTGACCGGAGACGTGTCTCGGTCATGTCTACATTATTCTCGAACCCGTAGGGTTCGCACGCTTAAGGTTTCGATGACAGCTATATTATGAGTTTATGAGTTTTGATGTATCGAAGGAGTTCGGAGTCCCGGATGAGATCGGGGACATGATGAGGAGTCTCGAAATGGTCGAGACGTAAAGATCGATATATATTGGACGACTATATTCGGACATCGGAAAGGTTCCGAGTGGTTCGGGTATTTTTTGGAGTACCGGAGAGTTACGGGAATTCGCCGGGGAGTATATGGGCCTTATTGGGCCATACGGGAATAGAGGAGAGAGGCCAAAAGGAAGGAGGCGCCCCCCCCCTCTGGTCCGAATTGGACAAGGGGTGCAGCCCCCTTTTCCTTGTTCCTCTCCCCCTCTTTCCTTCTCTCCTACTCCAACAAGGGAAGGAGGAGTCCTACTCCCGGTGGGAGTAGGACTCCCCCCTTGGCGCGCCCTCCTCCTAGGCCGGCCGCCTCCCCCCTTGCTCCTTTATATACGGGGGCAGGGGCACCCCATAGACACAACAATTGATCATTGATCTCTTAGCCGTGTGCGGTGCCCCCTTCCACCATAATCCTCGGTAATATTGTAGCGGTGCTTAGGCGAAGCCCTGCGACGGTAGAACATCAAGATCATCACCACACCGTCGTGCTGACAGAACTCTTCCCCGACATTCTGCTGGATCGGAGTCCGGGGATCGTCATCGAGCTGAACGTGTGCTAGAACTCGGAGGTGTCGTAGTTTCGGTGCTTGATCGGTCGAGCAGTGAAGACGTACGACTACATCAACCGTGTTGTGCTAACGCTTCCGCTTTCGGTCTACGAGCGTACATAGACAACACTCTCCTCTCTTGTTGCTATGCATCACCATGATCTTGCGTTTGCGTAGGAATTTTTTTGAAATTACTACGTTCCCCAACAGTGGTATCAGAGCCTGGTTTTATGCGTTGATGTTATGCACGAGTAGAACACAAGTGAGTTGTGGGTGATATAAGTCATACTGCTTACCAGCATGTCACACTTTGGTTCGGTGGTATTGTTGGATGAAGCGGTCCGGACCGACATTACGCGTACGCTTACGCGAGACTGGTTTTATCGCCGTGCTATGCACACAGGTGACTAGCGGGTGTCAGTTTCTCCAACTTTAGTTGAACCAAGTGTGGCTACGCCCGGTCCTTGCGAAGGTTAAAACAGCACCAACTTGACAAACTATCATTGTGGTTTTGATGCGTAGGTAAGAACGGTTCTTGCTCAGCCCGTAGCAGCCACGTAAAACTTGCAACAACAAAGTAGAGGATGTCTAACTTGTTTTTGCAGGGCATGTTGTGATGTGATATGGTCAAGACGTGATGAGATATAAGTTGTTGTATGAGATGATCATGTTTTGTTGAAGTTATCGGCAACTGGCAAAAGCCTTATGGTTATCTCTCTATTGCATAAGATGCAAGCGCCAAATAATTGCTTTACTTTATCGCTATGCGATAGCAATAGTTGCAAGAGCAATTGTTGGCGAGACAACCATGTGACGACACATTGATATAGATCAAGATGATGGAGATCATGGTGTCATGCCGGTGACGATGGAGATCATGACGATGCTTTGGAGATGGAGATCAAAGGCACAAGATGATGATGGCCATATCATGTCACATATTATGATTGCATGTGATGTTTATCTTTTATACATCTTATTTTGCTTAGTTCGGCGGTAGCTTTATAAGATAATCTCTCACTAAATTATCAAGGTATAAGTGTTCTCCCTGAGTATGCACCGTTGCGAAAGTTCTTCATGCTGAGACACCACGTGATGATCGGGTGTGATAGGCTCTACGTTCAAATACAATGGGTGCAAAACAGTTGCACACGCGGAATACTCAGGTTAAACTTGACGAGCCTAGCATATAATAGATATGGCCTCGGAACATGGAGACCGAAAGGTCGAGCGTTGAATCATATAGTAGATATGATCAACATAGTGATGTTCACCATTGAAACTACTCCATCTCACGTGATGATCGGACATGGTTTAGTTGATATGGATCACGTGATCACTTAGAAGATTAGAGGGATGTCTGTCTAAGTGGGAGTTCTTAAGTAATATGATTAATTGAACTTTAATTTATCATGAACTTAGTCATGGTAGTATTAGCATATCTATGTTGTAGATCAATAGCTCGCGATGTTGCTCCCAGTTTATTGTGTTCCTAGAGAAAAATTATGTTGAAAAATGTTAGTAGCAATGATGCGGATTGGATCCGTGATCTGAGGATTATCCTCATTGCTGCACAAAGGAATTATGTCTTTGATGCACCGCTAGGTGACAGACCTATTGCAGGAGCAGATGCAGACGTTATGAACGTTTGGCTAGCTCAATATGATGACTACTTGATAGTTTAGTGCACCATGCTTAACAGCTTAGAATCGGGATTTCAAAGACGTTTTGAACATCATGGACCATATGAGATGTTTCAGGAGTTGAAATTAATATTTCAAGCAAATACCCGAGTTGAGAGATATGAAGTCTCCAACAAGTTCTATAGCTAAAAGATGGAGGAGAATAGCTCAAGCAGTGAGCATGTGCTCAGATTGTCTGGGTACTACAATCACTTGAATCAAGTGGGAGTTAATCTTCCAGATAAGTTAGTGATTGACAGAATTCTCTAGTCACAATCACCAAGTGAGTAGAACTTCGTGATGAACTATAGTATGCAAGGGATGACGAAAATGATTCCTGAGCTTTTCATTATGATGAAATCGATGAAGGTAGAAGTCAAGAAAGAGAATCAAGTGTTGATGGTAGACAAGACCACTAGTTTCAAGAAAAGGGCAAAGGGAAGAAGGGGAACTTCAAGAAGAACGGCAAGCAAGTTGCTGCTCAAGTGAAGAAGCCCAAGTCTGGTCCTAAGCCTGAGACTAAGTGCTTCTACTGCAAAAGGGATTGGTCACTGGAAGCGGAACTGCCCCAAGTTTTGGCGGATAAGAAGGATGGCAAAGTGAACAAAGGTATATTTGATATACAGATTATTGATGTGTATTTTACCACGTGTTCGTAGCAACCCCTCGATATTTGATACTGGTTCAGTTGCTAAGAGTAGTAACTCGAAACGGGAGTTGCAGAATGAATAGAGACTAGTTAAGGGTGAAATGACGATGTGTGTTGGAAGTGGTTCCAAGATTGATATGATCATCATCGCACAGTCCCTATACTTTTGGGATTAGTGTTGAACCTAAATAAGTGTTATTTAGTGTTTGCATTGAGCATGAATATGATTTGATCATGTTTATTGCAATACGGTTATTCATGTAAGAGAATAAATTGTTGTTATGTTTACATATATGGTTACACACCCAATGAAAATGGTTCGTTGGATCTCGATCGTAGTGATACACATATTCATAATATTGAAACCAAAAGATGCAAAGTTAATAATGATAGTGCAACTTATTTGTGGCACTGCCGTTTAGGTCATATTGGTGTAAAGCGCATGAAGAAACTCCATGCTGATGGACTTTTGGAATCAGTTGATTATGAATCAGTTGATGCTTGCGAACCATGCCTCATGAGCAATATGACTAAGACTCCGTTTTCCGGAACAATGGAGCGAGCAATAGATTTGTTGGAAATCATACATACTGATGTGTGTGGTCCGATGAATATTGAGGCTCGCGGAAGGTATCATTATTTTCTGATCTTCACAGATGATCTGAGCAGATATGAGTATATCTACTTGATGAAACACAAGTCTGAAACATTTGAAAAGTTCAAAGAATTTCAGAGTGAAGTGGAGAATCATCGTAACAAAAATAAAAGTTTATATGATATGATTGCAGAAGTAAAATATTTGAGTTACGAGTTTGGCCTTCAGTTAAAACAATGTGAAATAGTTTCACTACTCACGCCACCTAGAACACCACAGTGTAATGGTGTGTCCGAACGTCATAATCATACTTTATTAGATATGGTGCGATCTATGATGTCTCTTACCGATCTACCACTATCGTTTTGGGGTTATGCATTAGAGACAGCTGCATTCACGTTAAATAGGGCACCATCTAAATCCGTTGAGACGACACTATATGAACTATGGTTTGGCAAGAAACCTAAGCTGTCGTTTCTTAAAGTTTGAGGTTGCAATGCTTATGTGAAAAAGTTTCAACCTGATAAGCTCTAACCCAAATCGGAGAAGTGCGTCTTCATAGGATACCCAAAAGAAAATGTTGGGTACACCTTCTATCACAGATCCGAAGGCAATATATTCGTTGCTTGAATGGATCCTTTCTAGAAAGGAGTTTCTCTCGAAAGAAGTGAGTGGGAGGAAAGTAGAACTTGATGAGGTAACTGTACCTGCTCCCTTATTGGAAAGTAGTTCATCACAGAAATCTGTTCCTGTGACTACTACACCGATTAGTGAGGAAGCTAATGATGATGATCATGTAACTTTAGATCAAGTTACTACCGAACCTTGTAGGTAAACCAGAGTGAGATCCGCACCAGAGTGGTACGGTAATCCTGTTCTGGAGGTCATGTTACTTGACCATGACGAGCCTACGAACTATGAGGAAGCGATGATGAGCCCAAATTCCGCGAAATGGCTTGAGGCCATGAAAGCTGAGATGAGATCCATGTATGAGAACAAAGTATGGACTTTGATTGACTTGTCCAATGATCGGCGAGCCATTGAGATTAAATGGATCTTCAAGAGGAAGACGGACGCTGATAGTAGTGTTACTATCTACAAAGCTAGAATTGTTGCAAAAAGGTTTTTGACAAGTTCAAGGTGTTGACTATGATGAGAGTTTCTCACTCGTATCTATGCTTAAGTCTGTCCGAATCATGTTAGCAATTGCCGCATTTTATGAAATCTGGCAAATGGATAAACAAAACTGCATTCTTTAATGGATTTATTAAAGAAGAGTTGTATATGATGCAACTAGAAGGTTTTGTCAATCCTAAAGGTACTAACAAAATATGCAAGCTCTAGCAATCCATCTATGGACTGGTGCAAGCATCTCGGAGTTGGAATATACGCTTTGATAAGTTGATCAAATAATATAGTTTTATACAGACTTGCGGTGAAGCCTATGTTTACAAGAAAGTGAGTGGGAGCACTACATCATTTCTGATAAGTATATGTGAATGACATATTGTTGATCGGAGATAATGTAGAATTATTCTGCAAAGCATAAAGGAATGTTTGAAAGGATTTTTTTCAAAGAAAGACCTCGGTGAAGCTGCTTACATATTGAGCATCAAGATCTATAGAGATAGATCAATACGCTTGATAAGTTTTTTCAATGAGTACATACCTTGACAAGATTTTAAAGTAGTTCAAAATGGAACAGTCAAAGAAGGAGTTCTTGCCTGTGTTACAAGGTGTGAAGTTGAGTAAAACTCAAAACCCGACCACGACAGAAGATAGAGAGAGAATGAAAGTCATTCCCTATGCCTCAGCCATAGGTTCTATAAAGTATGCCATGTTTTGTACCAGACCTATTGTATACCCTGCCCTGAGTTTGGAAAGGGAGTACAATAGTGATCTAGGAGTAGATCACTGGACATTGGTCAAAATTATCCTTAGTGGAATAAGGATATGTTTTTCGATTATGGAGGTGACAAAAGGTTCGTCGTAAAGGGTTACGTCGATGCAAATTTTGACACTGATCCAGATGACTCTAAATCTCAATCTGGATACATATTGAAAGTGGGAGCAATTAGCTAGAGTAGCTCTGTGCAGAGCATTGTTGACATAGAAATTTGCAAAATACTTACGGATCTGAATGTGGCAGACCCGTTGACTAAAATTCTCTCACAAGCAAAACATGATCACACCTTAGTACTCTTTGGGTGTTAATCACATAGCGATGTGAACTAGATTATTGACTCTAGTAAACCCTTTGGGTGTTGGTCACATGTCGATGTGAACTATGTGTGTTAATCACATGGTGATGTGAACTATTGGTATTAAATCACATGGCGATGTGAACTAGATTATTGACTCTAGTGCAAGTGGGAGACTGAAGGAAATATGCCTTAGAGGCAATAATAAAGTTATTATTTATTTCCTTATATCATGATAAATGTTTATTATTGATGCTAGAATTGTATTAACTGGAAACATAATACATGTGTGAATACATAGACAAACAGAGTGTCACTAGTATGCCTCTACCTGACTAGCTCGTTGAATCAAAGATGGTTATGTTTCCTAACCATAGACATGAGTTGTCATTTGATTAACGGGATCATATCATTAGGAGAATGATGTGATTGACTTGACCCATTCCGTTAGCTTAGCACTTGATCGTTTAGTTTGTTGCTATTGCTTTCTTCATGACTTATACATGTTCCTATGACTATGAGATTATGCAACTCCCGTTTACCAGAGAAACACTTTATGTGCTACCAAACGTCACAACATAACTGGGTGATTATAAAGGTGCTCTACAGGTGTCTCCGAAGGTACTTGTTGGGCTGGCGTATTTTGAGATTAGGATTTGTCACTCCGATTGTTGGAGAGGTGTCTCTGGGCCCTCTCGGTAATGCACATCACCTAAAGCCTTGCAAGCATTGCAACTAATGAGTTAGTTGCGAGATGATGTATTACGGAACGAGTAAAGAGACTTGCCGGTAACGAGATTGAACTAGGTATTGAGATACCGACGATCGAATCTCGGGCAAGTAACATACCGATGACAAAGGGAACAACGTATGTTGTTATGCGGTTTGAACGATAAAGATCTTCGTAAAATATGTGGGAGCCAATATGAGCATCCATGTTCCGCTATTGGTTATTGACCGGAGACGTGTCTCGGTCATGTCTACATTGTTCTCGAACCCGTAGGGTCCGCACGCTTAAGGTTTCAATGACAGCTATATTATGAGTTTATGAGTTTTGATGTACGAAGGAGTTCAGAGTCCCGAATGAGATCGAGGACATGACGAGGAGTCTCGAAATGGTCGAGACGTAAAGATCGATATATATTGGACGACTATATTCGGACATCGGAAAGGTTCCGAGTGGTTCGGGTATTTTTTGGAGTACCGGAGAGTTACGGGAATTCGCCGGGGAGTATATGGGCCTTATTGGGCCATACGGGAATAGAGGAGAGAGGCCAAAAGGAAGGAGGCGCCCCCCCCTCTGGTCCGAATTGGACAAGGGGTGCAGCCCCCTTTTCCTTGTTCCTCTCCCCCTCTTTCCTTCTCTCCTACTCCAACAAGGGAAGGAGGAGTCCTACTCCCGGTGGGAGTAGGACTCCCCCCTTGGCGCGCCCTCCTCCTAGGCCGGCCGCCTCCCCCCTTGCTCCTTTATATACGGGGGCAGGGGGCACCCCATAGACACAACAATTAATCATTGATCTCTTAGCCGTGTGCGGTGCCCTCTTCCACCATAGTTCTCGATAATATTGTAGCGGTGCTTAGGCGAAGCCCTGCGACGGTAGAACATCAAGATCGTCACCACGCCGTCGTGCTGACGGAACTCTTCCCCGACATTCTGCTGGATCGGAGTCCGGGGATCGTCATCGAGCTGAACGTGTGCTAGAACTCGGAGGTGTCGTAGTTTCGGTGCTTGATCGGTCGGGCCGTGAAGACGTACGACTACATCAACTGCGTTGTGCTAACGTTTCTACTTTCGGTCTACGAGGGTACATAGACAACACTCTCCTCTCTTGTTGCTATGCATCACCATGATCTTGCGTGTGCGTAGGAATTTTTTTGAAATTACTACGTTCCCCAACAGGAATAATGAGGTCGAAAGCGGGCCCCCATCGCTACCAATTCCAACCGAGGGAATGAGCACCTCCATGAAGGAGGATAACCAAGGAGAAGAATCCGACCTTCTCTCGCTTTGGGGAAGGAAGAGGACTGCCTCTGAAGATCCGGAAACCGAGGCTTCCAAACGGGAGAAGAAGTCTCCACTAGAGGGTCCTGCCTTGGAGGATGCTTTTGCTGCACAAAGTCCGCGCGGGGATCAGCCCTCCAACGAGCTGTAAGTAATCAGAAAGTACTTTAATAGTGGAGATATACTACCTTACCTCTGAGGAAAATAACCGAAGCATTTATCTTGCAGTTCGGATCTTAGCCCTTCTCAGCAGAGCTCGTTTTCGGGGGATCTTCTTCCGGAGATGATGGAGAGTGAAATGCCTCCCCCGGACTCCCCGCTCAAGAAGCGGGCGACCTTGAAGTGTCGTCGCGGAGGGCATCTCCGGATCCGGTGAGACCAGAAGATAATCCTATAGTCACCCGAAGTCCCCAGCGTCTGGCTCTTGAAGAAAGCAAACAAAAGAGTCCGGCACCGTCTGGTATGCGGTCGGACGTACTGAGGGAGCTGTTGGAGCGAGCGGCCATCTCAGAAGAACACCGTACGTTGATGAGTACAGTGATGGAAAGAATTTCGTCCGCCGAAAGCGGATTGCATGGAGCCTTTATGAGTCTACTGACGGGCTTTGAGGTACGTGAAACGATATACTTTTTGATAGTACCGCACATTTTTAGGTGTGCCTTGTGTAGATAGTAGCCCCTGAGACTGTGGTCGTCAACGAGAACGGCGACGAACAGAGGATCGTAGTCCCAGGTAATAATCATACCGCTTTATGTGCAGGTGATGGGAGCTCCGGTGACTGGCCGGACTAATGAGTTTGCCGAACTAAAGCGGCAACTGGATGCGGCAGATGCCGACATCGAGCTTGTTAACAAGTGGCTTGATGAGGCACAGGGTAAGTAATGTTTTTCCGGTCAACATCACATAGTAAGAGCAGCATGATGTCAGTATCTTTAATATGTTGTGACTGCAGATGGAGCTGCTACCGTGGAGACCCTTCGGGAGGAACTTGCCCGAGCCAAGGAACAAGCAAGAGTTAGTAATGTGGCTGCTTTGAAGGCGGTCGAAGAGTTAAGAGCCGAGAAGGCCGCGCATTGCGAAAGCAAAGAGAAGATTGCCAAGATGGCCGTAGAATTAAAAGACACTGCCGACCGTTGCCAGTTCCTTGAAAAAGAGAACCGAGTGAAGGCAGCGGATGTTGAAAAGGCCACGATGGTGACCAAAGACACTCGCTCTGCTATGAGGGCGAAGAAGGAGGAGCTACGCGAAGCCGGGGATATTGCGGCTGGGAAGCCCTTTCTGCTGCAGAGGAAGTTCGGAGATCCGCGGTATGCCCCTCTGGATCGGCTGTGGAGTTCGGCAGACGCATATATGGACTTGGCGGCAAGCGCTGTCGATGCGGTCGAATACTTCCGAGATCAGACAGATCGTGAAGTGGACAAGCTGTTCTGGTCGCAATTTAATGTTCCAGAGCATCCGCTTACCTTGACTGATCAACTAGCCGAATGGGCCGAACTTAATAGGTTGTCTGGATTTGTGGCCGGAGAAGCTGAAGCCGAACAGCTATTTCAGCTTAGTGCAACAGTTCCTTGGTGCGGTGCCGTGCATCAATGCGATGAAGAGGTCGGCGTGCATACAAGGCTCGCGGATGGCCTTTGCCCATGTCAAGGCATACTGGGCAGAGATGGATGCTACCACTATTGCGGCGCAAGGTTCGGCCATAGGCCGAGTAGCTGCCGAGCACTATTTTGAAGAGGTTCTTGAGGGTGCTCGTTTGATAGAGTCCCAGTGCTCGAAGAATATTATGTTTGAGTGACATGTATTCCCATTGTAAGCACAACGTTTTTATGAAATGTAGTAAGGCTGTATTTATACTTTTGCCAGAAAGTAATATGACGCCTCCTGTGCGGCCATTTATGTATATATGTATATAACCTGAAAGATTGCAGTCATCGGCTTCAACCCCCACGCATATAATGCGGAGGTGTTCGCAGAAAACGTGTGTTCACACTTAACCCAACTTCTTGGTCCTATTAAGGAGGTGATAGCGCAGCGAACGAGGCAACCGGACTATGATGCTTTAACACTTTCACTTAGCCATAGGAGTTTGACGGTGGGGCTACTATATAGCCCCTGGTGGCTCCGCACTCTCCCAAACTCGGGGTGCGTATATGCCTGGTCGGGAAACGGCCCTTCGTTAAAGCGGAGAAATTCTAACATTCTGATAGGTCATCGAGTGGTTGACCAGTCTCGCGCTATATCATGACAGTCCGTTTTCGGCTTTCTCTACTGAGGTGCTCGTCCGGGCGAACCAGGGCACAATCGCAGTAGTTCCCCTGGTGCTGCCTTAGCCGATAGAACGGAACGTAAGGCACCAAAACATAGGAGCCGGGCAAACCCAACATTTGACCAAAGACATGATTCGGAGCTGATGCATATAAGGCCAAACTCGCGACGCCGAACACTCCCTAAGGTATTCGGTCTTTATGGTATAAACCGGGCCTAAATAGTGCCCTTTGTAAGAAGCCCCTTGTGTCCAGGTACGGGTGTTTATTCTGATGTGGCCACATGCCAAGACATCAGCATCCTTCTCAATTGTATTTGAGAATCCGAGGGATGTGAATCAACAAGAGACAATAAAAAAGGTTTATGCAGGGTCTTAATCTAAAAAGAATCCTTGGAGCGGGTCCCTGCTGCACGTCTGCGCCTGTGTCTCCGTTGTGCCATATCCTGGACGGGTGTAGCATGATGGTCATCTGTAAAAGAGAGGAACTTAGGTGAAAAGTTGTTGTGCAGAAAGGTAGTTTTTGAAGAAACCATGTATAATTAAAGATGAGTAAAAATTGCCACTTGTCTGCGCGCGTTGAGCCCCTTGTATTTGTAATAGGGGTGTGTCCATCAATCCGGTATGAATTACATATGTTGGGGAACGTAGTAATTTCAAAAAAATTCCTACGCACACGCAAGATCATGGTGATGCACAACAACGAGAGGGGAGAGTGTTGTCTACGTACCCTCGTAGACCGGAAGCGGAAGCGTTATAACAACGCGGTTGATGTAGTCGTATGTCTTCACGGCCCGACCGATCAAGCACCGAAACTACGGCACCTCCGAGTTTTTGCACACGTTCATCTCGATGACGATCCCCGGACTCCGATCCAGCAAAGTGTCGGGGATGAGTTCCGTCAGCACGACGGCGTGGTGACGATCTTGATGTTCTACCGTCGCAGGGCTTCGCCTAAGCACCGCTACAATATTATCGAGGATTATGGTGGAGGGGGCACCGCACACGGCTAAGAGATCAATGATCAGTTGTTGTGTTTCTGGGGTGCCCCCCTACCCCCATATATAAAGGAGTGGAGGAGGGGGCCGGCCAAGGAGGGTGGCGCGCCCAAGGGGGGTAGTCCAACTCCCAGCGGGAGTAGGACTCCCCTTTTTCCTATTAGGAGTAGGAGAGGGAAGGAAGATGAAGGAGGGAGGAAGGAAAGGGGGGCCCGGCCCCCCTCCCAATTCGGATTGGGCTTGGGGGGCGCGCCCCCTCCCTTGCTCCTTTCCCCTCCTTTCCACTAAGGCCCAATAAGGCCCATATACCTCCCGGGGGGTTCCGATAACCTCTCGGTGATCCGGTATTGTCCCAATCTTACCCGGAACCTTTCCGGTGTCCAAATATAGTCGTCCAATATATCGATCTTTATGTCTCGACCATTTCGAGACTCCTCGTCAAGTCCGTGATCACATCCGGGATTGCGAACAACCTTCGGTACATCAAAATATATAAACTCATAATGAAACTGTCATCGTAACGTTAAGCGTGCGGACCCTACGGGTTCGAGAACAATGTAGACATGACCGAGACACGTCTCCGGTCAATAACCAATAGCGGAACCTGGATGCTCATATTGGCTCCTACATATTCTACGAAGATCTTTATCGGTCAGACCGCATAACAACATACGTTGTTCCCTTTGTCATCGGTATGTTACTTGCCCGAGATTCGATCGTCGGTATCTCAATACCTAGTTCAATCTCGTTACCGGCAAGTCTCTTTACTCGTTCCGTAATACATCATCTTGCAACTAACTTATTAGTTGCATTGCTTGCAAGGCTTAAGTGATGTGTATTACCGAGAGGGCCCAGAGATACCTCTCCGACAATCGGAGCGACAAATCCTAATCTCGAAATACGCCAACCCAACATGTACCTTGGAGACACCTGTAGAGCACCTTTATAATCACCCAGTTACGTTGTGACGTTTGGTAGCACACAAAGTGTTCCTCCGGTAAACGGGAGTTGCATAATCTCATAGTCATAGGAACATGTATAAGTCATGAAGAAAGCAATAGCAACATACTAAACGATCGGGTGCTAAGCTAATGGAATGGGTCATGTCAATCACATCATTCTCCTAATGATGTGATCCCGTTAATAAAATGACAATTCATGTCTATGGTTAGGAAACATAACCATCTTTGATCAACAAGCTAGTCAAGTAGAGGCATACTAGTGACACTCTGTTTGTCTATGTATTCACACATGTATTATGTTTCCGGTTAATACAATTCTAGCATGAATAATAAACATTTATCATGATATAAGGAAATAAATAATAACTTTATTATTGCCTCTAGGGCATATTTCCTTCAGTCTCCCACTTGCACTAGAGTCAATAATCTAGTTCACATTACCATGTGATTTAATACCAATAGTTCACATCACCATGTGATTAACACCCATAGTTCACATCGACATGTGACCAACACCCAAAGGGTTTACTAGAGTCAATAATCTAGTTCACATCGCTATGTGATTAACACCCAAAGAGTACTAAGGTGTGATCATGTTTTGCTTGTGAGATAAGTTTAGTCAACGGGTCTGCCACATTCAGATCCGTACATATTTTTGCAAATTTCTATGTCAACAATGCTCTGCACGGAGCTACTCTAACTAATTGCTCTCACTTTCAATATGTATCCAGATTGAGACTTAGAGTCATCTGGATCAGTGTCAAAACTTGTATTGACGTAACCCTTTACGACGAACATTTTGTCACCTCCATAATCGAGAAACATATCCTTATTCCACTAAGGATAATTTTGACCAATGTCCAGTGATCTACTCCTAGATCACTATTGTACTCCCTTGCGATCTACTCCTAGATCACTATTGTACTCCCTTTCCAAACTCAAGGCATGGTATACAATAGGTCTGGTACACAGCATGGCATACTTTATAGAACCTATGGCTAAGGCATAGGGAATGACTTTCATTCTCTCTCTATCTTCTACCGTGGTCGGGTTTTGAGTCTTACTCAACTTCACACCTTGTAACACAGGCAAGAACTCCTTCTTTGACAGTTCCATTTTGAACTACTTCAAAATCTTGTCAAGGTATGTACTCATTGAAAAACTTATCAAGCATCTTGATCTATCTCTATAGATCTTGATGCTCAATATGTAAGCAGCTTCACCGAGGTCTTTCTTTGAAAAACTCCTTTCAAACATTCCTTTATGCTTTGCAGAATAATTCTACATTATCTCCGATCAACAATATGTCATTCACATATACTTATCAGAAATGCTGTAGTGCTCCCACTCACTTTCTTGTAAATACAGGCTTCACTGCAAGTCTATATAAAACTATATGCTTTGATTAACTTATCAAAGCGTATATTCCAACTCTGAGATGCTTACACCAGTCCATAGATGGATCGCTGGAGCTTGCATATTTTGTTAGCACCTTTAGGATTGACAAAACCTTCTGGTTGCATCATATACAACTCTTCTTTAATAAATCCATTAAGGAATGCAGTTTTGTTTATCCATTTGCCAGATTCCATAAAATGCGACAATTGCTAACATGATTCGGACATACTTAAGCATAGATATGAGTGAGAAACTCTCATCGTAGTCAACACCTTGAACTTGTCGAAAACCTTTTGCGACAATTCTAGCTTTGTAGATAGTAACACTACTATCACCGCCCGTCTTCCTCTTGAAGATCCATTTTTTATGGCTTGCTGATCATCTGGCAAGTCAACCAAAGTCCACACTTTGTTCTCATACATGGATCCCATCTCAAATTTTATGGCCTCAAGCCATTTCGCGGAATTTGGGCTCATCATCGCTTCCTCATAGTTCGTAGGCTCGTCATGGTCAAGTAACATGACCTCCAGAACAGGATTACCGTACCACTCTGGTGCGGATCTCACTCTGGTTTACCTACAAGGTTCGGTAGTAACTTGATCTGAAGTTACATGATCATCATTGGTGTAGTAGTCACAGGAACAGATTTCTGTGATGAACTACTTTCCAATAAGGGAGCAGGTACAGTTACCTCATCAAGTTCTACTTTCCTCCCACTCACTTCTTTCAAGAGAAACTCCTTCTCTAGAAAGGATCCATTCTCAGCAATGAATATCTTGCCTTCGGATCTGTGATAGAAGGTGTACCCAACATTTTCTATTGGGTATCCTATGAAGATGCACTACTCCGATTTGGGTTTGAGCTTATCAGGTTGAAACTTTTTCACATAAGCATTGCAACCTCAAACTTTAAGAAACGACAGCTTAGGTTTCTTGCCAAACCATAGTTCATATAGTGTCGTCTCAACGGATTTAGATGGTGCCCTATTTAATGTGAATGTAGCTGTCTCTAATGCATAACCCCAAAACGATAGTGGTAAATTGGTAAGAGACATCATAGGTCGCACCATATCTAATAAAGTACGGTTACGATGTTCGGACACACCATTACACTGTAATAGTGTTCCAGGTGGCGTGAGTAGTGAAACTATTTAACATTGTTTTAACTGAAGGCCAAACTCGTAACTCAAATATTTTACTTCTGCAATCATATCGTAGATACTTTTATTTTTGTTACGATGATTCTCCACTTCACTCTGAAATTCTTTGAACTTTTCAAATATTTCAGACTTGTGTTTCATCAAGTAGATATACTCATATCTGCTCAAATCATCTGTGAACATCAGAAAATAATGATACCCGCCGCGAGCCTCAACATTCATCGGACTGCATACATCAGTATGTATTATTTCCAATAAGTCAGTTGCTTGCTCCAATGTTCTGGAGAATGGAGTCTTAGTCATGTTGCCCATGAGGCACGGTTCGCAAGCATCAACTGATTCATAACCAAGTGATTCCAAAAGCCCATCAGCATGGATTTTCTTCATGTGCTTTACACCAATATGACCTAAACGGCAGTGCCACAAATAAGTTGCACTATCACTTGCATCTTTTAGCTTCAATATTATGAGAATGTGTATCACCACAATCGAGGTCCAACAAACCATTTTCATTGGGTGTATGACCATAGAAGGTTTTATTCATGTAAACAGAACAACAATTTATTCTCTTACTTAAATGAATAACCGTATTGCAATAAACATGATCAAATCATATTCATGCTCAACGCAAACACCAAATAAGTTCAACACTAATCCTGAAAGTATAGGGAGTGTGCGATGATGATCATATCAATCTTGGAACTACTTCCAACACACATCGTCACTTCACCCTTAACTAGTCTCTGTTCATTCTGCAACTCCCGTTTCGAGTTACTACACTTAGCAACTGAACCAGTATCAAATACCGAGGGGTTGCTACGAACACTAGTAAAATAAACATCAATAATTTGTATATCAAATATACCTTTGTTCACTTTGCAATCCTTCTTATCCGCCAAATACTTGGGGCAGTTCCGCTTCCAGTGACCAGTCCCTTTGCAGTAGAAGCACTTAGTCTCAGGCTTAGGACCAGACTTGGGCTTCTTCACTTGAGCAGCAACTTGCTTGCCGTTCTTCTTGAAGTTCCCTTTCTTTCCCTTTGCCCTTTTCTTGAAACTAGTGGTCTTGTTAATCATCAACACTTGATGCTCTTTCTTGATTTCTACCTTCATCGATTTCATCATCATGAAAAGCTCGGGAATCGTTTTCATCATCCCTTGCATACTATAGTTCATCACGAAGTTCTACTAACTTGGTGATGGTGACTAGAGAATTCTGTCAATCACTATTTTATCTGGAAGATTAACTCCCACTTGATTCAAGCGATTGTAGTACCCAGACAATCTGAACACATGCTCACTGCTTGAGCTATTCTCCTCCATCTTTTAGCTATAGAACTTGTTGGAGACTTCATATCTCTCAACTCGGGTATTTGCTTGAAATATTAACTTCAACTCCTGGAACATCCATATGATCCATGACGTTCAAAACATCTTTGAAGTCCCGATTCTAAGCTGTTAAGCATGGTGCACTAAACTATCAAGTAGTCATCATATTGAGCTAGCCAAACGTTCATGACGTCTGCATCTGCTCCTGCAATAGGTCTGTCACCTAGCGGTGCATTAAGGACATAATTCTTCTGTGCAGCAATGAGGATAAACCTCAGATCACGGATCCAATCTGCATCATTGCTACTAACATTTTTCAACATAATTTTCTCTAGGAACATATCAAAAATAAAAGAGGGGAGCTAAACGCAAGCTATTGATCTACAACATAGATATGCTAATACTACCAGGACTAAGTTCATGATAAATTTAAGTTCAATTAATCTTATTACTTAAGAACTCCCACTTAGAAAGACATCTCTCTAATCTTCTAAGTGATCACGTGATCCAAATCAACTAAACCATAATCAATCATCACGTGAAATGGAGTAGTTTTCAATGGTGAACATCACTATGTTGATCATATCTACTATATGATTCTCGCTCGACCTTTCGGTCTCAGTGTTCCGAGGCCATATCTGCATATGCTAGGCTCGTCAAGTTTAACCTGAGTATTCTGCGTGTGCAAAACTGGCTTGCACTCGTTGTAAATGGACGTAGAGCTTATCACACCCGATCATCACGTGGTGTCTGGGCACGACGAACTTTGGCAACGGTGCATACTCAGGGAGAACACTTTTATCTTGAAATTTAGTGAGAGATCATCTTATAATGCTACCATCAATCAAAGCAAGATAAGATGCATAAAAGATAAACATCACATGCAATCATAATATGTGACATGATATGGCCATCATCATCTTGTGCCTTTGATCTCCATCTCCAAAGCATCGTCATGATCTCCATCGTCACCGTCATGACACCATGATCTCCATCATCTTGATCTATATCAATGTGTCATCACATGGTCGTCTCGCCAACTATTGCTCTTGCAACTATTGCTATCGCATAGCGATAAAGTAAAGCAATTATTTGGCGCTTGCATCTTATGCAATAGAGAGACAACCATAAGGCTTTTGCCAGTTGCCGATAACTTCAAGAAAACATGATCATCTCTTCCAACAACTTATATCTCATCACGTCTTGACCATATCACATCACAACATGCCATGCAAAAACAAGTTAGACGTCCTCTACTTTGTTGTTGCAAGTTTTACGTGGCTGCTACGGGCTTAGCAAGAACCGTTCTTACCTACGCATCAAAACCACAACGATAGTTTGTCAAGTTGGTGCTGTTTTAACCTTCGCAAGGACCGGGCGTAGCCACACTCGGTTCAACTAAAGTTGGAGAAACTGACACCCGCTAGTCACCTGTGTGCATAGCACGGCTGTAAAACCAGTCTCGCGTAAGCGTACACGTAATGTCGGTCCGGGCCGCTTCATCCAACAATACCGCCGAACCAAAGTGTGACATGCTGGTAAGCAGTATGACTTATACCGCCCGCAACTCACTTGTGTTCTACTCGTGCATATTACATCAACGCATAAAACCTGGCTCGGATGCCACTGTTGGGGAACGTAGTAATTTCAAAAAAATTCCTACGCACACGCAAGATCATGGTGATGCACATCAACGAGAGGGGAGAGTGTTGTCTACGTACTCTCGTAGACCGGAAGCGGAAGCGTTATAACAACGCGGTTGATGTAGTCGTACGTCTTCACGGCCCGACCGATCAAGCACCGAAACTACGACACCTCTGAGTTTTTGCACACGTTCAGCTCGATGACGATCCCCGGACTCCGATCCAGCAAAGTGTCGGGGATGAGTTCCGTCAGCACGACGGCGTGGTGACGATCTTGATGTTCTACCGTCGCAGGGCTTCGCCTAAGCACCGCTACAATATTATCGAGGATTATTGTGGAGGGGGGCACCGCACACGACTAAGAGATCAATGATTAATTGTTGTGTTTCTGGGGTGCCCCCTGCCCCCGTATATAAAGGAGTGGAGGAGGGGGCCGGCCAAGGAGGGTGGCGCGCCCAAGGGGGGAGTCCAACTCCCACCGGGAGTAGGACTCCCCTTTTTCCTATTAGGGGTAGGAGAGGGAAGGAAGAGGAAGGAAGGGGGGGGGGGGCGGCCCCCCTCCCAATTCGGATTGGGATTGGGGGGGCGCCCCCTCCGTTGCTCCTTTCCCCTCCTTTCCACTAAGGCCCAATAAGCCCATATACCTCCCGGGGGGTTCCGATAACCTCTCGGTGATCCGGTATTGTCCAATCTTACCCGGAACCTTTCTAGTGTCCAAATATAGTCATCCAATATATCGATCTTTATGTCTCGACCATTTCGAGACTCCTCGTCAAGTCCGTGATCACATCCGGGACTCCGAACAACCTTCGGTACATCAAAATATATAAACTCATAATGAAACTGTCATCGTAACATTAAGCGTGCGGACCCTACGAGTTCGAGAACAATGTAGACATGACCGAGACACGTCTCCAGCCAATAACCAATAGCGGAACCTGGATGCTCATATTGGCTCCTACATATTCTACGAAGATCTTTATCGGTCAGACCGCATAACAATATACGTTGTTCCCTTTGTCATCGGTATGTTACTTGCCCGAGATTCGATCGTCGGTATCTCAATACCTAGTTCAATCTCGCTACCGGCAAGTCTCTTTACTCGTTCTGTAATACATCATCTTGCAACTAACTTATTAGTTGCATTGCTTGCAAGGCTTAAGTGATGTGTATTACCGAGAGGGCCCAGAGATACCTCTCCGACAATCGGAGCGACAAATCCTAATCTCGAAATACGCCAACCCAACATGTACCTTTGGAGACACCTGTAGAGCACCTTTATAATCACCCAGTTACGTTGTGACGTTTGGTAGCACACAAAGTGTTCCTCCGGTAAACGGGAGTTGCATAATCTCATAGTCATAGGAACATGTATAAGTCATGAAGAAAGCAATAGCAACATACTAAACGATCGGTGCTAAGCTAATGGAATGGGTCATGTCAATCACATCATTCTCTTAATGATGTGATCCCGTTAATCAAATGACAACTCATGTCTATGGTTAGGAAACATAACCATCTTTGATCAACGAGCTAGTCAAGTAGAGGCATACTAGTGACACTCTGTTTGTCTATGTATTCACACATGTATTATGTTTCCGGTTAATACAATTCTAGCATGAATAATAAATATTTATCATGATATAAGGAAATAAATAATAACTTTATTATTGCCTCTAGGGCATATTTCCTTCAACATATAGCTGCGCCGGACTCGTCTAACCGTGTCCGTGGTCTTTACGGCCTATCAAATGCTTTAGTTGGTGAGGCCATTTTTAGTGTGCGGCTGCCAAGGCAGTCGCACTCTCTTTGGCGCGCAAATATCGCTCAATATTTCCATTCACTGTAATGATGCCATGTGGACTGGGCATCTTGAGTGTGAGAGAAACGTAATGCGGTATTGCATTAAAGTGAGCAAAAGCTTCGTGTCCAAGTAGTGCTTGATAGCCACCTTGAAACGGAGCAGTGTGGAAGGTTAAATGTTCGCTACGAAAGTTATCGGGGAAGCCGAATATAACCTCTAGTAGCAGGGAGCCCGTGCAGTGAGCCCCTGGGCCTGGCGTTACTCCTTTAAAGGTAGTGTTGCTATGGCAAATTTTCATTGGATCTATCCCCATTTCGCGGATTGTATCCTGGTATATCAGGTTTAAACTACTGCCACCGTCTATCAGGACTCGTGTAAAGTGGTATCCGTCAATTATTGGGTCTAATACCAGGCAGCCCATCCTGCACACCGGATACTTGCTAAGTAATCATGATGGTCGAAAGTGATCGGTTGAGACGACCAGTGGCAGGACTTCGCGGTGATAGGCCTTTGGGCATATTTTTCTGGGAGTGCCGCTTTGTTTCTTCCCTTGATCATGTGTAACACGTTGACTGTTTTGACTTCTGGTGGAAACTTCTTTTGTTCCCCAATGTCTTGCTTGGGAGGCTCATCCTCGTCTTCGCTTGGTGTATCCTCCCCCTTGTGTACATCGTTGAGCTTGCCGGACTGCTTGAAGACCCAACATTCTCTGTGGGTATGATTAGCGGGTTTACCAGGGGTGCTATGGATCTGACATACTTGGTCCAGAATTTTGTTTAGACTGGACAGTTCATCTCTGGCGCCTTTAGAGGGCGGCTTTTGCTGACTTGGCCGAGAGCTTTTGAATCCGGCATTTACTGCAGTTCTCTTTGTGCTGTCTTCTTTATTCCGGCGTTTGTTATTGTTGTTGCGCCGTGATTTCCCGTTTCCATCTCTAACTTCGGATGTACTGGGATCGCTGATGCTGCATCTGGCTAGCCAGCTATCCTCACCCGCACAAAAGCGGGTCATGAGGCTTGTTAATGCTGCCATTGTTCTCGGCTTTTCTTGGCCGAGGTGTCTGGCAAGCCATTCGTCACGGACGCTATGCTTAAAAGCTGCCAAGACTTCGGCGTCCGTACAGTCGACTATTTGGTTCTTTTTAGTAAGAAACCTGTTCCAAAGCTTTCGGGCTGACTCTCCGGGCTGTTGAGTAATATGACTCAAATCGTCCGCGTCCGGAGGTCGGACGTAAGTCCCCTGAAAATTTGCCCGAAAAGCATCTTCGAGCTCTTCCCAGCTTCCAATGGAACTTTCGGGGAGGCTCTTAAGCCAGCGCCGAGCTGGCCCTTTGAGTTTGAGGAGTAAATACTTAATGGCGTGGAGGTCATCTCCTCGAGCCATATGGATATGGAGGATATAATCCTCAATCCAGACACCAGGGTCTGTTGTTCTGTCGTATGCCTCTATATTTACGGGTTTGAATCCCTCTGAAAATTCATGATCCAGCACCTCATCGGTGAAACATAGGGGGTGTGCGGCACCCCTGTATCCGGGTGTACCGCGTTCTTCGGATATTTGTTGTGTTGCGTTGTATGCTGGAGCGCGCTTACAAGGTCCATAGATGGATTTGGTTGTGCCGTCCTTTTGATGCGAGTCATCGCGTGGATCGCGTATTGGCTTATGTGCGGCGTTGTTTGCCGCTTTATGTTGGCCGTGAGGTCGCCTATCCGGCCAGATGGCTGTTTTGATTTTTGGTTGTGGGGGATCTAAGGCCTTCTCATCGAATTCAGGTAGCAACTTCCGCTTCGGTAGCTCTTGGTAGGGCGATTACCACTGTACTTCGCTTGTGTGTTGAGTACTTTGTTCCATCTGATTTGGAGTGTGTCTTGCGCAGCTTTGAGCCTTTGCTTCTGTTTTTTAGAATCCTCGCGGTGGCAACGAGCCTTTGATGGGCATTCTGTTGCTCCAGGTGTCCGTCCGATGTGACGTCATCTGGACTATGATCTTTGACAGAGTCGGGTTGCTCGGCTTGATTCTCCGTGTTGTCGTGGTCCGGCAATTGTTCCCCCTGCTCTAACGCTGGGTCTGTATGATCGTTGTTTCTGCCGAGGCGGGATTTGGGGCGGTGCTTACGCCGCCGTTTTGACTGTTTCTCGAGGGAACAACCCTTCATTGCGTCCTTCCGTTCCTCATCGTCGTTTTCCTTTGGTGTGTCCACCATGTATACGTCATGTGGTGAAGTGGGCGTCCAGTGCCCTGGGGGCAGTGGTTCCTGTTCGTCTCCTACATCGTCGTCCATGCCGTCGATGTATTCGGAGTCGGAGTCGAGCATGTCGGTTAAGTCATCGATAGTGGCTATTAAGTGGGTGGTGAGTGGGCCGCGAATTTCTTTGTCGTCCGTATCCCAGTCCTGCCGAACATAGTTCGGCCAGGATCCTCCTGACAAGGAGAGAGACCTTAATGAGTTCAGTATGTCGCCAAAGGGCGAGTGTTGAAAAATATTCACAGAGGTAAACTCCATGATCGGTGCCCAATCAGATTCGATAGGAACGGGCGCAGGCGGCTCGGAGTCCGTGGCCGGAGAAGGATCCAGCAGTTTAACAACACGGCTCTCGTGCAAGGTAAGGTTGATGTTTGGCTCGATCGCCGCTGAGGGTAAGGCCTTCGTGGCGGGGTCCATCCACCCATCCATGGACGGCACGACTGGCTCCGAATTGAGGGTCGGAGCGGCTGCCTGTGCGATCTCCTGAACACTGTCCGATTGTAGAGCTAAATCATACTCATCGTGACCGTGTGACGGACAAGGCAGAGGCTCGAATCCGTCGAAGATCAAGTCTCCACGGATATCGGCCGTGTAGTTTAAGCTTCCAAACCTGACTTGGTGGCCAGGGGCGTAACTTTCAATCTTCTCCAGATGGCCATGCGAATTGGCCCGCAGTGCAAAGCCGCCGAACACGAAGATCTGTCCGGGGAGAAAAGTCTCACCCTGGACTGCATCGCTATCGATGATAGTAGAAGCCATCAAGCCTAACGGCGAGGACACAGAGGAACTCTCAATGAAAGCACCAATGTCGGTGTCAAAACCGGCGGATCTCGGGTAGGGGTCCCGAACTGTGCGTCTAAGGCGGATGGTAACAGGAGGCAGGGGACACAATGTTTTACCCAGGTTCGGGCCCTCTTGATGGAGGCAAAACCCTATGTTCTGCTTGATTAAGATTGATGATATGGGTAGTACAACAGTAGATCTACCACGAGATCAGAGAGGCTAAACCCTAGAAGCTAGCCTATGGTATGATTGTATGTTGTCCTACGGACTAAAACCCTCCGGTTTATATAGACACCGGAGAGGTTAGGGTTACACAAGGTCGGTTACAAAGGAGGAGATACACATATCCGTATTGCCTAGCTTGCCTTCCACGCCAAGTAGAGTCCCATTCGGACACGAGACGAAGTCTTCAATCCTGTATCTTCATAGTCTAACAGTCCGACCAAAGGATATAGTCCGGCTGTCCGAAGACCCCCTAATCCAGGACTCCCACAGCGGGTTTCATCCCGTGTGGGTTGGAGGAGGCAGTGGCGGTCCACATTGCACTCTACCGCTCCTGGGAGGACAATGCCCGGCGGACGGCAGAATCTGTCCGGCGTGACTCCATAGCGTCGGCTCAACGGGCGTTCGGGTCGTTTGGGGTTGGAGGAGGCAGTGGCGGTCCACATTGCACTCTACCGCTCCTGGGAGGACAATGCCCGGCGGACGGCAGAATCTGTCCGGCGTGACTCCATAGCGTCGGCTCAACGGGCGTTCGGGTCGTTTGGGGTTGGATCATCGTGGTCCCGGCAACCGGAAAATCTCTCCATCCCCATCACCAGTCGGGCGAACTATGAGTCCCACCGGGAACGGACGGCCCGCCGTGGGAAGGAGAAGATAAAGGCCGCCGAGACCCGTATCGCGGCGGAAATGTGGCGGCGAAGGCGGCGGAGGCGGCTGATGCAGTGCCGCGGGCAGCTGCAGAGGAGGAAGCCATATGTGCTCGCATTGTGAAGAAACGACAGTGGAGGAACACGCGCGCCCTCGTCCGAGAGCAGAATCAGGCGGTCCGTGCCATATGACCGGACTGCTACCGAAGGAGGAAAAGACGGACAGTGACGGTGAGGATAGCTCCGGCGACGGGCAGATTCAGTGCGGGTTGACTGGGGTGTCATCCCGTGCGGGTTGGAGGAGGCAATGCCGGTCCACATTGCACTCCGCTACTCCTGGGAGGACAACGCCTAGCCGGCGAGAGGATCTGTCTGGCGCGACTCGGGTCCTCTGGGCTGGATCATCGTGGTCCGATATCCGAAAAATATCTCCTTCCCCATCACCAATTGGGTGGACTATGAGTCCCACCGAGAACGGGCGGCCTGCCGTGGGTAGAAGAGGATAAGGGCCACCGAGGCCTGTATCATGGCCGAAATGGCGGCAACGGCTGATGCGGCGGCGTGGGCGGCCACAGAGGATGAAGCCATCTGCGCCCGCATTGTGAAGAAACGACAGCGGAGGAACAAGCGCGTCCTGGCCCGAGAGTAAAATTGGGTGGTCCGTGCCATATGACCAGGCTGCCACCGAAGGAGGAAAAAGCGGACAGTGACGGCAAGGATAGCTCCGGCGACGAGCAAATTCAGTCATGTAAGATTAATGGATACAACACTCTAAATTCTGTATATTTTTTGGGAGTATCTAGAACACATTTAGATGAGATATAATTTGGTCTCATTCACTTTGAAAACAAGAACAAATACAACCCACGTTAGCACACACGCATCTTATAGCATCACATCAAATGGCTATAAAATGTGAATGAGACCAAATTATATCTCATCTAAATGAGTTCTAGCAAAACTGATATTTTTTTCTACTAGCTAGTACTATCTTTCACAAATCTTGCGAATCAAATAAATCAGTAATATACATTCGCTAGATTGTGCGTTGCAGTTGCAGTCAACGTTAACCGGTTGCTTCACTAAAGAAAAGGGATTATTGAACCGTTGAACATACGCAGGGCTGCAGATCGATCAGTTCCCAGAGGCAAACAACTTGGGGGCCAGCTCGAGCAGGGCATCGAGCGCCTCCGGCTTGAACTTGCGTGCGAACACGGCGCACACCTCGGCCACCCCGCCGTTGTAGTAGCAGTCGCCGTAGCCCCGCCTCATCTCCTCGAAGAGCTCCTCGGTGATCTCGCTGCCGTTGTGGCTCTTTGGGTGCTGTCCCACCGGGTGCCGCCAGTCGGCGTAGGTGACGGTCCGGTTGGCGTTGCGGCGGCCCCAGCCCAGCAGGCTCGCCAGCGTCATGGGATAGTGCTCCTCCAGGTTGCGGACGCCGTGCTTGCCGTTCCGGAACACCGGGCCGTAGTAGGTCTCGTCGGAGACGACCTCGAGCGCGAGCGCGCGGTCCATCTCGAACCACTGCGCGCCCTTGCGCCATTGCGCTAGGCTGATGTTGCGCTCGGCGAAGAATTCCCGGTGCCGCGCGCGCCCGTCCCGGCGGTCGAAGCTGTCGACGAAGCTGGTGTTGGATCCGGTGAGGTAGGCGTACAGGGCGGGGAAGCCCAGGATGGGGATGCACGACTCCGACAGCAGCGCGAACCGCGCGTTGGCGACGTCCAGCAGCGCGTTCCCCAGCAGCCGCCGCTCCGCGTCCATCAGGTTGATGTTCCCCCAGCTCGTTCTCTGCATGCATGCATGCATGCACACCGCCGGCTATCAACGACGTCGACTAAGGTCGACGGGGACGACAGATATGAAATGTTAGTTGCGTACCTGGCTCGGGATGATACGGCCGTAGAAGGGGGAGTCGGGCGGCGGCGAGCCGGTGTAGTCGGGGCTGGTGTGCACGTAGATGGAGTAGAGCCCCTCGTGGCCATCGAAGAACTTGTCCCACAGGGGACGCAGCGGCACGTCCCCCCTCACCAGGAACAGGAAGGCCACCTTGGGCACGATCCTGTGCTTCGGCGTGCTCTTGATCCTCGGCACCATGGACGCCCTCCAGAGCAGCTCCTCGTCGGTCATGTTGTGCATGGCGCCGCTGCCGCTCTCCATGCGCCGTCTCTCCGTTGACGGCGTCGGCTCGGGAGGGGGCAACGGTGGCAGGATGCATGGCACCGCTTCCGGCGTTGTCGGGTGGCGTTTGCAGCCGAGAGGCAGGCAGCAGCAATGGCGACAGGAAGTTGTGGACGTAGAAGTTCTCGAAGGTGACGTTGGAGACCAAGCCCAGCACGTATGCCAAGCAGAAGACGAGCAGCATGGGTACGACGGCGACGCGACCGCTGCCGGAACGAGGGGCCGGCGTGGGCTTCTTCATGGCCTAATTGCTAGCCTCGATCGAGCACGCGTGTGAGCTACGGAGAAGTTGATGCTCCGGCCTGTTGGCTATGCTTCCAACGACGTAATTCAGCCTTGGTTTATATGCATGTTAGCACTAGCTTGCTCTTGAAAAAGTATGATTAGATACTCAAAACGCAACTAACACAACAAAGCTGATTTACGAAACAGACATTAAATTTTATCTTGGTACATGTAATATGAATTTATGGCTTTGTACATAAAAATAGAGGGAGTACTAAAACGCAACTAAAACGGTAAATTTCGTGAAAACGGGTCTCGCGCGTGGGTCAGAAAGGGTTCTTGATTAGCTTAACTTCGAACTTGAAAAGCATGGAGTATGATTATTAGTTGAATCTCAGCTTCGTCACATTTTCCAAATTATACAAGGATATTGGAACTTCCTGAACATTTGCTATTAAGCTCGCGCGCCAGTTTTCTGTACATAAAGATGACCGACATCGGACGTTGCTTAATTGTGACCCATGTGATAGCACAAGGTCAATAGCTAGAGGAGACTTGGAAATAACACAAGCATACGGCGAGGAGACGGGGGATCACAGTAAAGGAGATGGGCAAGTAAATTGCGGGAGTGGCTATCCATAGTTGACTAAATATATTTTTGGCTACCAGCTGTCAATCCTCTCTATCCAACCATGCGATCCAAATCGTACGCTCCCAAAAGGTAAAAGCACCACACCATGCGATCCAACCATGTCAACGGCCAAACGCCTGATCGGCCGCCCGTGCCGTCCGATTAGCTCAACTGTTACCCGTTCGATCTGCATCATATTGCCTTTTCTTTTATGTTAAAGTTTCTTTTATGTTAAAGAAAAGGTTCTAGCTCGACTTTATAGATAAAGGCAATGAAGGAGTTCACAAACAACAATCTAAAATCACAAGCATCAATAAATTATGGGCCATATACATGCATAAAATGTAGTGTATCTATACCTACTAATAAAAAGATTAATGTTTTTGCTTGTTCGTCATCAAATTACCCTCGAAGTTGGCAAGAATTAACCATCAATGCCACCCATAAGTGGCAAAAATGATTCACTTTTTATTAAGTGGATGCCGGTTATGTTTGGTTCATGTTATCCCCTCACATTGTCACAAGTGCACAAGCACCCGACTGATAGGTTGTCACTTAGCCATCGGGGACACCTGGGTTCGATCCCAGCTTGGTCCCCCTTTTCTCCCCGACCCTTTTCTCCCCGAATTTCTATTGATAGAGTTGCCTCACCAGATGTCGCTTAGCAGATGGGCTGCACAGTTCAATTGCAACATAACTATTTTCTAACTTTTTTCGCATGTTCAAGAACTTTTTAAAATAT